>NC_081413.1:82899290-83565790 GCF_030272615.1 Cryptomeria japonica
CGGAAAAGAACCCAAATGAACTGAAAAATCTGGAACTAAGCACATGAATTAGCTTGGAAACTGAAAATAAGATCTGCCACAAAAAGAAAGCAACTATCGGTGTGAACCAGTAAGAACACAAAAAACAACATAAAGAACTAGACAAGAACAAAACAGAAAGGAAATATTTTTGGTTGATGCAAGATTTCTCATCGACCGGGGATGCTCCTACATCAACATCACAAATGAAAGAGATTACATATATCTTTCCTTTTGACTTCATTTGCACAAGCGAAGGAACACAATGGAGGCTCTCTAGTTCACCTAGTTTACACAAGAGAATGTCTATTCTTACACGAGAATACAATGGCAACTTAAAGTATATTGTTGTAGTGTCATAAAATTGCGACCCTTGCAATTTTCTACCACATTAGGGTCTTCAATTTGGTGAATTGAATCCCCAAGCTTGATCGGAGACCCGAGACTTGCTTAATCCCTAAAACTGCACTTTTTCTGCCCCCGTAGACTACTTGAACCTGCTTCCTATCCTGAGATAAGGGTAGGACAGGGGCGTGGCACCCCTATCCCTGCCCTATTTTGGGGCCCCCTCTATCCCATCTTTCCATTGGTATTTTCATTTTCAGCGGGAAAACTTTCCCTGTGTCGGCCTATGATGAAAAATCAGTCCAAAAACCCTAATTGGTGAATATATAAGTCGCATTTATCCTCTCATTTGCATAAGTTCAATAAGTGAAGAGTGGGCATAAGTTCAAGAATTCAAGCATTCCTTTCAAGCATTGAGAATTCTCAAGTCTTCCTTCAAGGCTAGGTGTTGCATTCAAGTCAAGGATTCAACCATCGAAGAGGAGATCCCTTTCAACATTCAATTCCACACAAGCAATTCTATCTACAACCTCCCTTGAGGTGAATTACATTTCAGTCTTTCATTTGCATTTACTTGCAAGTAATTTCTTTCATTATTTGGTTAATTCCAAAACTGGGGTTTTACTCGAAGGCAAACCCCCAATCCCAACCCCTTTTCCTCTCTTTTCTATGTGTAGGTTGTAGGTGCACAACTATATTTGTAGATTTGGACTCCATTCACAGAGGCGAAAAAACCCTTCGTTTCACGGATTTTTTAGAGGACTGTGTGCACTTTCAACATGGTCCTGACAACTTTTCCTTGAATTCATAGGGCAGTTTCGTCTCGACATATTATAGCTAGATCCAGGCGCACAACTTCATCCTACACTTCTATTGCAAGTTATAATCAATTTTTTTCTACTTTTACACTTAGTCTCAAAACACATAATTCAACCATTTTCCATTCTAAAAGAGGGTCGGTTAGTTTGTCATCTTCACACCATTATCAATTCATTTAATATTCAATCTCTTTCCTAAGAGATTGGATCTAGTGAATTCCCCCCCCCCCCCCCTGCCTATTTTAAATGTAATTTGGATAAAATGTTTGAAGGGAAATCTGCAGCTCCTCAGAGGGAAGAAAATATTTCCTCTTGATCTCTTCATCATTCACTTTCCACCCTATTACAATTGTAAACTCTAAAAGGATTATAATTATACATTCCTAGATGAAGACAAAGAGAGTATAGGTCCAAATGGGCAATATTCATTTAAAAAAACTTCTTGGAAACTCAACTTTTCACTTTCCTATCTATTTTCATATTTATTAGTAATATTGTTCAATTCTATCAAGAAAAATGACTAGGGTGTTTGTCCTTATTAGATAAATGACCAATTTCTAGTAAATAGGTGATTAGAACTATCATAAAATAAGATTCAAAAGAACATTTTTTTTAATCATTTCTCACATCGAAAAGGATAATATCCTAGGATACCAATATTCAACAATAAATTTCATTGAGAAGTATACAAGGAAATAATTTCTACAAGGTTTATTTAATTTATATTATTAAAATTTTAATTCTATCCAATAAAAATATCTAAATACATAATTTGTCATGTTGTAGTGTCATAATTTGTTGTCACTCACAATTTCATGTTGTGTTTAGCACTCATTATGGTGTATGTGATTGATTGCAAGAAAATGTGTATGTCTCAATCCCTAATTAGCAAACTTAGTCACATCCTATTGTTCCTAGCCCTTTGAAAAAACAAATAGGGTAAGACACTAGTGCCCAACCTTAGTGTCCTCCCAATTTGCCCCAAATTTCAATGTTCAGATGTTGACTTCAGGTCCTTAATGGTTGTGAACTTGTTTTTGGCCTTTTCCAAATAGTTATTTGTGAAAAGGTGTTAGTTTCATATAAAAGCAACTCTCTTTCTTTTTACAACTCCTAAGAATATCTCTCTCCCTCAAGCTCAAAATTCAAGATCAATAAAGTTTAGAAGTCCAAGACTATTATCAAGTATACATTGATCTTCTATCAAGTATCTGTTGGCAACAAAGCAACAGGAAAATTGAGAGAGGGGGTGAATTAGTTTTCACCAAAATTGAGCAAATAAATCACAACTTTAGATCTAATCATGAACAACAATAACAAAAGTAATCACCACATCAACAACACACATGACACAGATTTTTGATGTGGAAAACCCAGTTAAGGGAAAAACCACAGTAGGAACCTACTTGCAGTAAGATGATACTCTTCAGTAGTATGTGAAAATATTACAATGGGTAATGCACATGAATTCATGCACATTGCCTAGAGATCATTGCTCAAAACAAGAAGGGCTACAACCCTGGGAAGGCTCATTGCCTTACAAAGATCAGACAACAATCCAGATTACATGAACTGAAAGAATAACATCTCCAAATGCTTGATTACAGTTTCGGTTAAGCACACTGTCTACACAACAACTCATCTATGCTCTTCCACACTACTGATTGATAAATTCGCTTGTTCGCACATACAATATACTCTCATATCATAAAAACAAGCACAAACACACAACTGACATGATTACATCACTTATTTATACAATTCATCAACCTTACCCTTAAGGTCGGCTCAACACATAAGACCTAATTACAAAATTACATCACACAATACATAAATCTATAACCGGACCAATACAATGTCGGAAAAGACATAGTATGGACCCAAATCAGATCCTTGAACATGCAACACCACAAAATAATTTGTCAAAATCATTCACAACACGCTACACCACCGAATATGTCACATAGCACAAAGAATAACACCAGACCAATAAAATCTTCAATAACGCACACAATGATCAACGCGGACCACCAAAAAGCATAGCACGTGTTCAGAGAACATCAACAAGCAACGTGAATTCCACCGCAATCACCACAACAACTCGGATAATAAGAATTATCATTAACACCATCACCAGACCTGAAGAACGCCAACTGACAAACTGAAGATAAGCTTGCGAAGTTCCAAATAATGAACCATCCGATCAAAGGACACACATGAACATCACAAACTCTCTCCAAAATCTACAACTCAAGATATCATCATTCTAGAGCAATAAGGATCATATACTAGCTAGAGTTGTGGTATTTCAGCAACACTGAAAACTGAAAAACCATCATACTGGATCACATAACTCGACCAAATCACCACATAGCATCATGAAACTCATACTTAATCAACTAGAGATAATCATCTCAAAACCCAATAAACTGCATTAGCACATCTGCACTAGATCACCACAACCAACTCTCTGCAACATAGGAATATATTGACATCAATGACAACAACATATCCCAACAATTCTAATATCCAAAAATCTCCCCCTTTGGCATTGATGGCAACGTATGAATGTGAAAAATAATCAATGAAAAGAAGAAAATCAAGATCAACAATCTCCCACAAAATCACAAGGATCAACTCCCCCTTTGACAAACAACTCTAAAAATATTTCAAGGTTTTTCACATTCTCTTCTCCCCCTTTGACAACAATGACAAGACACATACAAACCATTATTCTATCTTGCATCTCTCCCCCTAAGAAGGAAAATATATCCCTCTAGGATAAACTCACAAATTTGATCAACTGAACCATACACTGACTACTCTCCCAAAGAAGCAACACCCACTCATAAATCCAGATAACAGGATAAGACAATGAAGTCCATTGGATCAATGCAACACAATGCATCTAGTTCACAACAGGAGGGTAAATCACCCCTAACTTCTCTCTCAGATATACAAATGTATCACTAGGAAAAGTCTTAGTAAATATATCTGCAATTTGTTCCTTTGTAGATACATGCTCCAGTCTAACTTCTTTCTCATTCACCTTCTCTCTCAATAAATGAAACTTGATAGATATATGATTTGTCTTAGAATGCAATACTAGGTTCTTAGAAATATTGATACCACTAGAATTGTCACAATAGGCTCATGATAAACAACTATAATGTCCTTCAACATCTTCTTCATCCAAACAACCTGAGTGCAATTGGCAGCAACAACAATGTATTCAAATTCAACAATAGATAAACAAATAGAATCTTGCTTCTTACTTGTCCAGGCAATCAACTTATTTCCCAAAGATAATGCTCAACTTGTAGTTCTCTTCTGGTCATCAAAATCACCTGCCAATTAGCATCAGTAAAAGCATTCAAAGTGAAATCATCTTCCCTCAGATACCACAGACCATAATCAACTATTCCCTTCATGTATCTGAATATCCTCTTTATTGCAATAACATGACTTTCCTTATGTTCAACCTGAAATCTAGCAACAAGGAATACAACATTCATAATGTCGGGCCTAGTCTGAGTCAAGTATAGTAGTCCATCAATCATAGATCTATACAAGGTCTATTTAGCCTTCAAAGATTCATCATCTTTTGACATATTACATCCAGTCACCATAGGAGTTCCAATAGGCTTAGAATCATATAACCCAAACTTATTCAGAAATTCCTTCATATACTTAGATTGAGATATGAAAATACCTTTACTAGTCTATGAAATATGCAATCTCATAAAGAAATTCATCTCACCTATCATAGACATCTCAAGCTCTTTTTGCATATCATCAACAAAATTCTTACTCAAATCATCATCTCCTCCAAAAACAATATCATCAACAAAGACTTCAACAATCAAAATATTACCATTATCAATATTTAAGTACAAATTACTATCAGCAGTACCTTTACAGAATCCCAACTTCATCAAACACCTGTCCAATCTAGCATACCAAGCTCCAGGGGCTTGTTTAAGTCCATACAATGCTTTCTTCAATCTACATAGCATGTCTTCTTCATCTGTCAATGAAAATCCATCCGATTACTCAATGTAGATTTCCTCTTCCAACTCACCATTCAAAAAGGTTGACTTTACATCTATTTGATATACCTTGAATTTCTTATGAGTAGCATATGCAAGAAATAGTCTAACAACTTCAATTCTAGCTACTGGAGCAAAATTTTCCTCAAAATCAATACCTTCCATTTGTGAATATCCCTTACATACCAGTCTTGCTTTGTTTCTGACAACTTCTCTAGCTTCATTTAGCTTATTCTAGAATACCCATTTAGTACCAATTACATTCTCGTGCTTAGGTCTCGGAACAAGTTCCCATGTTTTGTTCTTCTCAATCTGATCTAACTCTTCTTCCATATCTTTTACCCAATATTCATCTTTACAAGATTCTGCAACATCTTTAGGCTCAATTTTAGAAATCAAACATGTCTCTTCAACAACAATTCTTCTCCTAGTCATCACACCTTTATTTTTATCATCAATAATCTGATTCTCTGAATGATTCAGTCTTACATACCTTGGGGTCTTCTGATTATTTTGATTTTCAGGCTCTTAAACTTCTTCACTGACAACAACATTTGTATTCACTATCTCTACTTCTACCGAATCACTCCACATCATGCTAGGACTCTGAACTTGCTTTGTAGTAACATCCTGATCATCAGACTCATATTTGCATGCTCTGATTTGTTTCTAACCTTCACATTTGCACTTATCACTATTTTGGACTCAGTCTCTTGTTGTAACACTAGTAAGATTTGCTCTTAGTAGAATATCCCAAAAAGATTCCTTCATCACTTCTTGCATTAAATTTACCTATATCCTCATCTCTTTTGATATAAAATTCCAAAGATTCTAAAATATCTAACAGTAGGAACATGACCAAACCATATATCATAAGGGGTTTTACTAGAATCACCTTTTATATGCACTGAGTTGAATGTTTATACAATAGTTCTAACAAATTCTCTCCAGTAGATATACAAAACATTTCCTTCAATCAACATCATTCTAGCAGCATCCAAAACAGTTTTGTTCTTCCTTTCAACAACTCCATTATGCTCAGGGGTTTTAGGAATAGATAATTGTCTTCGGATTCCATGCTCTTCACAAAAAGAATTAAACTCACCGGAGGTGAATTCTCCACCTCTATCAGACTTTAGGCACTTTAGCTTCAATCATGTCTTTGTCTCCACTTGAGCTTTGAATATTTTGAATTTCTCCAATGCTTCAGGTTTCTCCCTTAGAAATGTGACCCATGTCATCCTAAAATAGTCATCAATCAACAACATAAAGTATCTATCTCCTTGCAAAATTCTCACTCTAGAAGGTCCACATAAATAATTATGCACAAGATCTAATAATCCATTAAATGTATACAATTTTCTCTTGAATGAATTTCTTGTTTGCTTTCCCAATTGACATTCTTTACATAACATATTATTAGGCTTCAACTATCTTAGGAAGATCTCTAACAACTTGAATAGAAATAATCTTAATCATGCAGTCAAAGTTAGCATGACACATTCTCCTATGCCACAATCAACTCTCATCAATCAAAAAAAATTTCTCATCGACATTCAGATGAAAGATATTACTTTTAGTCTTAGTACCTGATGCAATCTCTATACCGGAGTGGTGCACACCTAGTTAAGTAAAACTCCCATTTTTGGTTATTTAATGCTTTCATGTCTGTAAAGTCTTGTGTTAGGTTGATTTTTTTGTTTTAGGTTGTTTTGGGTCATGTTTAGTGGGTTTGATCTCATTTTGGGCTCTAGAGATCAAGTTTTGCCTTTTAGGCCTTGAGTTGACAATGTTTGGCAAAAATGTGAAAAAATGCCAAAAAGGTCTCCTAATGTCTTCAAGAGCATTGAAACATGTTTGTTTAGTGTTTCTAAGCATGTCTAAGTTGTTTAGGAAAGTTGATAAGGCTAGGTTGTCAAAAATGCCTTTGTGAGCAAGAAAAGTTGCCATTTGGCTTAAGAAAGTTGTCAAAATTGTCATTTTCTTGAAAAAAGTAGTTATTGAAGCCTCTTGTCCATACAAGGGTGTGGAAACCAACTGGAGAAACTATATAAGGCATCCCTTTTCTTTGGAAAGGGTTGGAGATTATAATTACAAGTGAAACTTAATAGAAATCAAGTTTTTTGGCTTTTATGACTGTTTTATTTTCCTTTTGAAGGGCAGACCGTACTATAGTTGTACAAATACATACTGTACCTTCTTGGAAGTTGAGATGTTGATGTAACAAGGCTTATCATGTAATTGTTTCATTGGTTTTTCATTTGCAAGGTGCTATACAAAAATATTTGTAAACTGTGTATCTGTTGCGCTGCTAGGGGTTTGGAGTTGTAAAATGTGTCAACTTGGTTGATCCAAGTCTGGGATCCCTCCAATGGATTCTTCCAAGTTTATCCATGTGTATATAATGTACATTCCTTTCTTTTTGTCCCAGAAAAGTGGTTTGAAGATGCATTTGAGTGTGAACTAGGCAAGTTGGAGCAACTAGGCTAGTTCATGGTGAAAACTCAAGATTGTCATCCAAAAGCAATTTGGAATGAACTAATCAATGAGGCAGTAATATGGAAGTGTGGTCCAAAGTGTTGATCATCACCTTGGCTTGTTAGATTAAGATTACTTTGTCAAACATTCCTATTTTGTAAACAAACAATATGATCACTGTTTTATGAATGGTAATTTGTAAAATGCTCATTGGGATGCTTCTAAAAGAATTATCCATGCCTTGTATCTTGAAGGCAATGTAATAGGTGGAGTGTATATGTTTTAAGACCTCATTGAGGTACCTTTCCATTTTGCAAACTCTTCATTCTTGCAGGTTCCAAAGAGAAAAAGTTGCTGACTGGTAAAAGATAGTAAAAGGACAGTGGGAGAGGCAATTCATTATTTTACTTCTTGTGTGCCAAGTGTTTGACATTTTCCTTGCAGGGAAAAAGTAGGGGAAGGCTCTTTAAGATGTGGCAGAGGTCCTATACCAATGAGGAGTCTTGTAGAGTGGAGTGAGAGAAACTTTCAAACATTACTTGCTCTAAACCCTACCAAACCCTCCAATTATGCCACAAAAGGTGGACAGTCTTAAATCTGCACTAACAATGGAATAAACCTCAAAAAATCCTTGAGAATACACTCCTAAAACATCATTCCAAACAAGATTTGTGGTGGAAAGGACCATCGTTGACTGGTAGAAGCAAAATAAGGCCAATTAGGCCTCCACGGGCTAGTAGCCCTACTCCAAAAAATGACAGTTTTTGTAGAATGCAAGAACCCGATGGAAAAATGAAACTTGGGGCTTATGAAACATAATGAAGACATTCCAAAATAGTCCAAAAAGAGTACTTGGGACTCCTAGATAGTGTGCAGTCTCATTTGGAGTAGTTGAGCCTTGTTAATGAATTTGAGCAAGTTGAGGGTTATAGACCACAAAACAAGTTTATGAGCATTCCAAGGTGAACAATACCTTACTACCCCTACATTTCCTTGTAGAAGGCCCCTAGTACACATTGAAACCTAAGGTTGAAGGCCCCAAGAGCCAAGCATGAGAAAGTATAGTTAGAAGAAATAAGCATTTTGAGTAGATCTATGCATGGGCAAGAGTCATCACCAAAAAGGGAGTTTGTTAGGCAAGCAAACCATGGAGTACTTGGCATTACAACAACAAGACAGATTGAGTAGTCATATACAACACACTCTTCAAGTCCTTGGTCAATAAATTGATCCTTTGAGCAAACTAGCCTTGTGAGTGCTTACCTACCAAGCTCCCTATCATAGTGGTATCAGAGCAACAAAAGATTAAGGGAAAAGACACATTAGGAAAACATGGTGACCAATGCAGAATTGGCTAAGAAGGTTGAGGACCAAGAAGAGTAAAATAGGGCACTCAGAGAAAGATTAGATCAACTATCAATGAAACTAGCTGAAGTAGAAGTCAAAACTGAAGAAGTCCATGATAAGGTTGGAGATCAGGGTAAAATGATGGCAATAGAGGATGAAGTCCCCATGCCTGACCCTGTCATTGAGCAAGAACCATTCTTGAAAGCCTTGAGAGCTATGAGTGGTAAGACCTTAGAAGGAGTGACTCTTTTCAGTGGGAAGATGGATCCAGATGCCCTAATAGAGTGGATTGAAGGGTTAGAAAACCATTTTGAGTGTGATGGAGTGACTGAAGTACAAAAGGTCAAGGTGGAAAAATCAAGGCTAAGAGGGGCAACCTTAACTTGGTGGAAGTTCATCCAAGAGGAAAGGGTGAAAGTGGGTAAGCAACCACTAGCCACTTGGAAAGCAATGGTAGCCAAAATCAAGGAGACCTACCTTCCTTAAGACTATGAGATACAACTTCACAAGAAAAGACAAAACTTGAGACAAAAAGACCTAGATGTCAGTAGCTACACTGGAGAGTTTCAGAAATTGTGCATGAGATCCAGAGTAGTAGAGGATGAGAGTATCAAAGTGGCAAGGTATTTGAATGGGTTAAGATGGAACATCCAGGAAGAGATGAACTTGTTATGCCCACAAACCGTACACAAGTGCTATCAATTGGCACTTAAGGTGGAAGAGAAAGGTAGGAGAAAGGAAGAACAAAACAATAGAGGAAGAGGTAGTGGAAGAGATGGTAGAGGCCATAGAGGTTGTTTGGGGGAAGAAACATAGATCAACTGTCCCAGGGAGAGTCTAAGCTTATTGAGCAAAGTGGGGATTCTCAGAGCAAACCCAATTATAGGGGTAGGGAATCAAGCAACCCGGGTAGGGGTAGATCTAATGGACTAGGGAGAGGGTCCTATTTCTCAACCATGAAATGCTATAACTGCCAAAATTTGGGCCACCCTGCCTATATATGCCCAGAGAAGTAAAGTTCATCCTATGGAGGTGAAAAGAGGGTAAATTATGTTCAGGAAGATGGAAGTAGCACCAGAACTTCATCATTGAACCACATAGCTTCACAAGATGGTGAGAATTTGATGATCAAGAGAGTGTTAATGAAGAAGCCACATAGTACAGAGGCCTCACAGAGAAGAGCATTGTTCAAGATTAAGTGTAAAATCATGGGAAAGGTGTGTAAGGTGATCATAGATTCAGGATCCACATATAACATCATATCAAAAGAAGTAGTAAGAAAATTGAAACTACTTAGGATACAACACAAGGAGGCATATAAAGTCACCTGGTTGAATAAGGGACAACATGTGTTGGTAAATGAGAAAGCCTGGATAGATTTCCACATTGGGGGATATGTAGATAGGATCCTATGTGACATCCTTCCTATGGATGCTTGCCACTTGTTGTTGGGTAGACCATGGCAGGTTGACCGAAAAAGCACAGCATGATGGGGAAATAAACTCCTATTCTTTACAAAAAGATGGAGTAAGCTATCAGATTCAATCCCTCATTGAAGAAGGAGAGAGCAGCAATAAGGTGCCTAACATCTTGTTAGTGAATGAGAAAGAGTTCATAAAAACACTAGAAGAAGGTGAAGGAGTAGGATTTGCACTCATAGTGAAGCCTAAGGAAGAAAAGGTAGAAAAGAAAGTTGAGATACCATATGAAGTGCAGAAAATCCTTGATGACTTCAAACAAATAATTAGTAATGGCACACCTGCAGCCTTACCACCTCCTAGAGCCATTAGCCATCAAATTGACTTCATTCCTGGAGCCTCTTTGCTCAATAAGGCAGCCTACAAGATGACCCCTGACCAAAACAAAGAGGTAGAAAGAAAAATACAAGAACTCTTAGACCAAGGGCTAATTAGGAAAAGCATTAGTCCTTGTGCAGTACCTACAGTGTTGGCACCTCAGAAGGGTGGAACATGGATGCTTTGTACAGATTCCAGGGCCATAAACAAAATCACCATCAGATACAAATTTCCCATACCCAAGATAGAGGATTTGATGGATTGTTTGGGGGGTGCACAATATTTCAGTAAGATTGATTTGAAAAGTGGCTACCATCAGATAAGAATCAAAGAGGGGGATGAGTGGAAGACAAATTTCAAAACAAATGAGGGACTCTATGAGTGGCTAGTCATGCGTTTTGGACTCTCTAATGCTCCCAGCACATTCATGAGGCTCATGAATGAAGTTTTACATGATTTCATGGGCAATTTTGTTGTAGTGTATTTAGATGATATTCTTATTTTCAGCAAGACTAAGGAAGAGCGCTTACAACATTTCGCTAATGTTTTGAAACAGTTATCTGATGAACAGCTAACCATTAATCTTGAGAAATGTGATTTTATGAAGCAAGAATTGGTCTATCTTGGTTTTGTTGTATCAAGAGGCAATTTGAAAATGAATCACTCAAAAGTTGCAGCAATAACCAGTTGGCCAACTCCTAAGACAACCAGTGATGTAAGAAGCTTCCATGGTTTGACTCAGTTTTACAGGAAATTCATCAGGGGATTCAGTGAGATTTGTGCTCCAATGTTGGACACATCAAAGGGGGTGTAAAGGTAAAGTTTCAATGGACAAGTGCAGAAAATAAGGGGTTTGAATTACTGAAAACTAAAGTAGCTACTCAACTAGTGCTCATTTTACCTAGTTTTGATAAGCTTTTTACTATTGAATGCGATGCTAGTAATATTGCAGTAGGAGTTGTTTTAAGTCAAGAAAATAGACCAGTTGCATTCTTTAGTGAAAAGTTAAATGATGCAAAAAAAAAGTACTCATCCTATGATTTAGAACTTTATGCATTAGTACAAGCACTTAGGAAATGGAGACACTATCTTCTTCCTAAAGAGATTGTTGTATACACAGATAATCAGGCACTCAGTTTCTTGAACTCACAGGATAAACTAAATCATAGGCATGTTAAATGGGTAGAATACTTACAAGCTTACACTTTTACTCTTAAGCATAAGAAGGGTCAATTGAATAAAGTTGCAAATGCTTTGAGTAGAAGGTTGTTAACTATTCATGAGATTCAAGTTCAAAGCATTGGTATTGATAGTTTCAAAGACATGTATCCTACTGATAATGATTTTGTTGAAGCTTATAAAGTTTGTAAAGATTTTGAGAATAACTTCCATGGTGCATATGTTGATTTCACTTTACAGGATGGTTTGTAATTTAGGGGTGGATAGTTGTGTGTTCCACAGGGTTCTATGAGAGAGAACCTCATTCAAGAGAAGAACAATGGGTGCTTAAGTGGAGATTTCGGTCTCAACAAGACCTTAGAGCTGGTTCAAGGTTCTATTATTGGCCTAAGATGTAGAGAGACATCAGGAGGTATGTTGAGAAGTGCTTGGTATGCCAGAAAGCAAAAGGTAACTCCTCTAATGCTGGTTTATATCAGCCTCTTCCCATTCCACATAGGCCTTGGGATTGCGTTAGCATTGATTTTGTAGTGGGATTACCTAGAACTTAAGCAAGATTTGATGGCATCTTTGTAATAGTTGATAGATTCAGCAAGATGGCTCACTTTATTCCTTGCAAAACAACACATGATGCAAGTCATATTGCCTATTTGTTTTTCAAAGAAGTTGTTAGAATTCATGATTTGCCTACTAGCATTGTTTCAGATAGGGATGTTAAGTTTCTTGGTCATTTCTGGAAAACATTGTGGAAGAGATTGGGTACTAATCTCTCTTTTGGTTCAACTTATCATCCACAAACTGATGGCCAAACCAAATTTGTGAACAAGTCTCTTGGAAACATGCTTAGGTGCTTGACAAAGGACTATGGGTAGAGTTGGGATCAGCTCATTCATCAAGTAGAATATGCCTACAATGATAGTGTTAACTGGTCTATAGGTAAAAGTCCATTTGAAGTTGTTTATGGTATGCATCCAAGGGGTATAATGGAGTTGAGGGATATCACTAACTTGCAGCATAAGAGTGGGACAGCAAATGAAATGGTTCACTCCATGAAGGAGGTTCATGAGCAAGTGAGACAAGCTCTCCAAGACACCTCTCAAAAAGTCAAGGCAAGAGTGGATGCTACAAAGAGAGATGTTCAGTTTGCCATAGCTAATTATGTGATAGTTCATTTGAATAAGGAAAGGCTACAAAAAGGAGTTCCAAGCAAGCTTTAGATGAGGAGGATAGGCCCTTGCAAGATCTTAGCTAAGTATGGGTCTAATGCTTATAAAGTTGATTTGCCTACTAATGTTTCTTTGTCCCCCATTTTTAATGTTGCAGATCTGATTGCTTTCAAAGGGCAGCCACTTGAGGAGATTCAAAGAGTTTCAGATGTTTCTCAATCCCTTTCTGATCTATCTCTCCCTTCTCTTTCTTTTCCCCACGCTGAATAGGTTCTAGACTCCAAAATTCTCAAAAACACAAGGAATCACACCTACATGGAGCATCTCATCAAGTGGAAGGATTAGCCTACCTCAGAGGCCACTTGGATACCTGAAGATGACTTTTAGAAAGTTGACATTTCTTCTTCTTTGCTGCCTCAAGGAGTCACATGACTTCTTTGTTTTTGGGGGAGTATGGTGCAGGAGCACCTAGTTGAGTAAAACTCCCATTTTTGGGTATTTAATGCTTTTATGTTTGTAAAGTATTGTGTTAGGTTTATTTTGTTGTTTTATATTGTTTTGGGTCATGTTTAGTGGTTTTGATCTCATTTTGGGCTCTAGAGATCAAGTTTTGCCTTTTAGGCCTTGAGTTGACAATGTTTGGCAAAAATGTGAAAAATTGCCAAAAAGGTCTCCTAATGTCTTCAAGAGCATTGAAACATATTTGTTTAGTCTTTATAAGCATGTCTAATTTTTTTAGGAAAGTTGATAAGGCTAGGTTGTCAAAAATGCCTTTGTGAGCAAGAAAAGTTGTCATTTGGCTTAAGAAAGTTGTCAAAATTGTCATTTTCTTGAAAAATGTAGTTATTGAATCCTCTTGTCCGTACAAGGGCGTGGAAACCAACTAGAGAAACTATATAAGGAATCCCTTTTCTTTGGAAAGGGTTGGTGATTATACTTACAAGTGAAACTTAATAGAAATCAAGTTTTTTGGCTTTTATGACTGTTTTATTTTCCTTTTGAAGGGCAGTCCGTACTATAGCTGTACAAATTAGTATTGTACCTTCTTGGAAGTTGAGATGTTTATGTAATAAGGCTTCTCATGTAATTTTTTCATTGGTTTTTCATTTGCAAGGTGTTATACAAAAATATTTGTAAACTGTGTATTTGCTGCCCTGCCAGGGGTTTGGAGTTGTAAAATGTGTCAAATTGGTTGATCCAGGTCTGGGATCCCTCCAATGGATTCTTCTAATTTTATCCATGTGTATATGATGTACATTCATTTCTTTTTGTGCCAGAAAAGTGGTTTGAAGATGCATTTGAGTGTGAACTAGGCAAGTTGGAGCAACTAGGCTAGTTCATGGTGAAAACTCAAGATTGTCATCCAAAAGCAATTTAAAATGAACTAATCAATGAGGAAGTAATATGGAAGTGTGGTCCAAAGTGTTCATCATCACCTTGGCTTGTTAGATTAAGCTTACTTTGTCAAACATTCCTATTTTGTAAACAAACAGTATGCTCACTATTTTGTGAATGGTAATTTGTAAAATGCTCATTGGGATGCTTCTAAAAGCGTTATCCATGCCTTGTATCTTGAAGGCAATGTAATAGGTGGACTGTATATGTTTTAAGACCTCATTGAGGTATCTTAGCATTTTCCAAACTCTTCATTCTTGCAGGTTCCAAAGAGAAAAAGTTGCTGACTGGTAAAAGACAGTAAAAAGACAGTGGGAGAGGCAATTCACTATTTTCCTTCTTGCGTGCCAAGTGTTTGACATTTTCCTTGCAAGGAAAAAGAAGGGGAAGGCTCTTTAAGACGTGGCAGAGGTCCTATACCAATGAGGAGGCTTGTAGAGTGGAGTGCGAGAGACTTTCAAATGTTACTTGCTCCAAACCCTTCCAAACCCTCCAATTATGCCACAAAAGGTGGACAGTCTTAAATCTGCACTAACAGTGGGCTAAACCTCAAATATCCTTGAGCATACACTCTTAAAACATCATTCCAAACAATATTTGTGGTGGAAAGGACCATCGTTGACCGGTAGAAGCAAAATAAGGCCAATTAGGCCTCCACAGGCTAGTAGCCCTGCTGCATAACACACAAAAGAATGATAGTTTTGTAGAATGCAAGAACTAAATGGAAAAATGAAACTTGGGGCTTATGAAAAATAATTAAGACATTCCAAAATATTCCAAAAAGAGTACTTGGGACTCCTAGACAGTGTGCAGTCTCATTTGGAGTAGTTGAGCCTTGTTAATGAATTTGAGCAAGTTGAGGGTTATAGACCACAAAACAAGTTTATCAGCATTCCAAGATGAACAATACCTTACTACCCCTACATTTCCTTGTGGAAGGCCCCTAGTACACATTGAAACCTAAGGTTGAAGGCCCCAAGAGCCAAGCATGGGAAAGTATAGTTAGAAGCAATAAGCATTTTGAGTAGATCTATGCATGGGCAAGAGTCATCACCAAAAAGGGAGTTTGTTAGGCAAGCAAACCATGGAGTACTTGGCATTACAACAACAAGACAAATTGAGTAGTCATATACAATAGACTCTTCAAGTCCTTGGTCAATAAATTGATCCTTTGAGAAAACTAGCCTTGTGAGTGCTTACCTACCAAGCTCCCTATCATAGTGGTATCAGAGCAAAAAAATATTCAGGGGAAAGACACATTAGGCAAACATGGTGACCAATGTAGAATTGGATAAGAAGGTTGAGGACGAAGAAGAGGAAAATGGGGCACTCAGAGAAAGATTAGATCAACTAGCAATGAAATTAGCTGAAGTAGAAGTCAAAACTAAAGAAGTCCATGATAAGGTTGGAGATCAGGGTAAAATGATGGCAATAGAGGATGAAGTCCCCATGCCCGACCCTGTCATTGAGCAAGAACCATTCTTGAAAGCCTTGAGAGCTATGAGTGGTAAGACCTTAGAAGGAGTGACTCTTTTCAGTGGGAAGATGGATCCAGATGCCCTAATATAGTGGATTGAAGGGTTAGAAAACCATTTTGAGTGTGATGGAGTGACTGAAGCACAAAAGGTCAAGGTGGCAAAATCAAGGCTGAGAGGGGCAGCCTTAACTTGGTGGAAGTTCATCCAAGAGGAAAGGGTGAAAGTGGGTAAGCAACCATTAGTCACCTGGAAAGCAATGGTAGCCAAAATCAAGGAGACTACCTTCCTTAAGACTATGAGATACAACTTCACAAGAAAAGACAAAACTTGAGACAAAAAGACCTAGATGTCAGTAGCTACACTGAAGAGTTTCAGAAACTGTACATGAGATCCAGAGTAGTAGAGGATGAGAGTATCAAAGTGGCAAGGTATTTGAATGGGTTAAGATGGAACATCCAGGAAGAGATGAGCTTGTTATGCCCGCAAACCGTACACACATGCTATCAATTGGCACTTAAGGTGGAAGAGAAAGGTAGGAGAAAGCAAGAACAAAAAAATAGAGGAAGAGGTAGGGGAAGAGATGGTAGAGTCCATAGAGACAGTTTTGGGGGAAGAAACATAGATCAACGGTCCCAGGGAGAGTCTAAGCTTATTGAGAAAAGTGGGGATTCTCAGAGAAAATCCAACTATAGGGGTAGGGGATGTTCTTCAAGAACTCCACAGGCACATATGATGTTCATCACAAGATCATTCACTTTAGCCATTAAGGTTGTAATATTCTCAGCTTATCCCATTCTCAGTAGCTCATACTTCCGTTTCAAGCTCTGTAATTTAGCAACTTTCACATGTTTATCTTCTTCATATAGGGTTTCAAGCTTCACTCAAATCTCATATGCAGTCTACAATCCCATCATATTAGTCATCTCTACATCAGTATGGAAACTCAACAATGCTTCTTTAGCTCTTATATTAATTAAAACATCCTTGATCTCAACTGCAGTAACATGACCATTTAGAGGAACAATGTATGCATTTTTTGTGATCTTCCAATAATCTTCTCCAAGACAATTCAAGTGAACTTCCATCTGGTGCTTTCATATAGAGTAGCTAGTTCCATCAAACCTCGAACTCTCCTTCTTGAAGACAACAACTGCCATCCCGGATCTCCTTAAGCAGACAAGCTCCTTCCAGAGGATCTAGCTCGAATACCAATTGTTGGCAGCATAGCAATAGGAAAATAGAGAGGGGGGGGGGAGTGAATCAGTTTTCACCAAACTCAAGCACATAAATCACAACTTTAGATCTGATCATGAACAACAATAATAGAAGTAATCACCACATCAACAACACACATGACACACATATTTTTGACATGGAAAACCCGGTTAAGGGAAAAACCACGATGGGAACCTACCCATAGTAAGATGAAACTCTGCAATAGTATGTGAAAATATTATAATGGGGAATGCACATGCATTCAGGCACACTTCTTGGAGCTCACTGCTCAAAACAAGAAGGGTTACAACCCTATGAAGTCTCACTACGTTACAAAGATTAGATTACATGAACTGAAAGAATAACATCTCCAAATGCCTAATTATAGTTCTTGTTAAGCACATTGTCTGCACAACAACTCTTCCTTTCTCTTCCACACTACCAAATGATAAATTTGCTTGTTCACACATATAATATACTCTTAGATCATAAGCACAACCGCAAACACACAAATAACATGATTACATCACTTATTTATACAATTCATCAACCTTACCATTAAGGTCAGATCAACACATAAGACCTAATTACAAAATTACATCACACGATATATAAATCTATAACCAGACCAATACAATGTCGAAAAAGACATAGTATGGAACCAAATCAAATCCTTGCACATGTAACACCACCAAATAATTTGCCAAAATCATCTGCAACATGCTACACCATTGAATATGTCACATAACACAAATATTAACACCGAACCATTAAAATCTTCATTAACGTGCACCATGATCAACGCAGACCACCAAAACACATAGTACACAATCAAAGAACATCAACAAGCAACGTAAATTCTACCACAATCACCACAATAACTCGGATAATAAGAATCATCATTAACACCATCATTGGAGCTCAAGAAGACCAACTAACAAAATGAAAGATAATCTTGCAAAGTTCCAAATCATGAACCATCCAATCAGAGGATACACATGAATGTCCCAAATACTCTCCTAAATCCGCAACTCAAGATATCATCATTTCAAAGCAATAAGGATCAAATACCAGCCAGAGTTGTGGTATTTCTGCAACCCTGAACACTCAAAAACCAACCATCATACCAGATAACATAACTCGACCTAATCACCACATAGAATCATGAAACTCATATTGAATCAACTAGAGATAATCATCTCAAAACCCAATAAACTGCATTAGCACATCTGCACTAGATCACTAGAACCAACTCTCTCTAATAACCAATTCTCTGCAATATAGGAATATGTTGACATCAATGAAACAACATATCCCAACAAGTCTAATATCCAACAGTATCATCTATTTTTTATTATTTTTTAGTATTATCATGTTGTATTAACATCTTGCATGACTTCACAAGATCAACTTACTATCACCTTACATGAGATTCAAGTAATTGTACATGTTTGACCCAGAAAGTCATTGTACATGTTTGCATGGAGATAAGACAGTCACAAACAAAGAATGCCTCAGTTCATACTAGACTCACAATGTCCTCATATCCTTGGACAAGTCATAACATTACTAAAAGACAATCCACAAACAGCAAATACAAATAGGTGACGATACCCCATCGTCGCCTTTCTAGTCAAAGACATCCTGGAGATAGAATCTCTAGTCAGAGACATCCTGGAAAAGCTAAAAGACATGTCACCAAAAGATAAAATCAAAAGAAAACCAAGACTCGACACCAACATCCACTGTAGTCCTCAATTTTAGTGTCTCTTGTCACTTGTATAAGTCTTATTTGATTGTGGTCACAATGTTTACTTTCACAGAAATGATAGATAGCACTGAACCATATGTTGTCTGAGTCTGTTGAAAGATTTGACCTGTTGAAGCCCATTGTTGTTGTTGTGTCTCATCTGAAACTGACTGAATCCATGAAACTGATACTTTATTATGGAGAAGATGAAACTTTATTGTGGATCTATGATGCAAATGTTGCTTTATTTCGGATTGTGGGCGGATAGACTGAAGGAAGCTGGAAGAAACTGTACCCCTCGAAACATGTGATGTTCTTAGTTCCACACCCATCACTAGACGTAGGATTTGCCTTAGCCACAGATAGGATCTGATTTATTATGGATGGAAAGGGAGGTGAAAAGGAAGGCTTATTATGAATGGCTAACCAATCTTGGGTAGATCAATAACAAGCCATGATGGGAATGGGTAAGTTTATTATGAACAAATAGGTTGTGAGTGTGTGCAAAGTGAAGGGTGAAATGGAATCCTGAAGGAGGGAGGAGCAATGTCTCTACGCATGGCATTGGTGACCCAATTTTCACCATGGTACTTGCCTAGGGCGCCACCGAAGTGGTTTTCACCGTTGGACAAAATTATTTCTCTTTACTTTTTTCAAATTTTCAATGTTTTTTGTGTCACAAGGTGCTTGTTTGCTAGGTTTTCACCAAGTAACAATTTTTTTGTTTTATAATTTTTTGATTTTTTTTGTATTTTTGAAATTGGGATACTCTAAAGAGCTATGAGTAAAACCTGTGAAGGTACATGCTATTGATAAGATCCTCCAAAGGTTCACCTTCTATAGTTGAGAGCTGATATGCCCCAGATCCATATGTTGCTGTAATGATGTAAGGACCAAGCCAGTTTGGTTTGAACTTGCCCTTCTTCTCTCTGTCTTGCTGATTTTTGGGGTTTTCTCTAAGAACCAAGGCACCCACCTCAAATGTGTGAGGCTTGACTTTGTGATTGTAGTTGCAATGTTCCTTGACTGAATGATGTGTAGCTTGAGTGACTGTCTTCCTTGATAAAGGAACTGAGATAGAATTACTAGTGTGTGGACTACGTAGGCCCATATGTGTGTCACTTGAAGAAGTTTGGGCATCCTTGATAACAAAGTCCCTTGAGGAAGCTCCATTAAGGGTCCATGATTTATCGCCAGAAGGGAAAGGATGTGTGGAACAAGTGGATGAGTGATGGAAGTTTATGATTATGAAAAGAAGTGAAAGTATCATGACATGATGGAGACTTAGGATCAACAAGTATTATTTTTGGCTTGAAATTATGGAACTTTTGCCCCTAGTTATTTTGGTGTTAGGGGAGATCAACTCTTGTTATTTTTTATTCATATGATTTTTATACTTGACTTTGATTTTTGTAGAGTCCAATAGCTTTTGATTTTGATTTGGACTGAAGGACTTTTCTTTAGTTTTGACTTTTAGATTTTTCTTTTCAAAGCTTGATTTTTGATCCCCAATGAGTGAGGTCTTTTGTAATTCTTGTTGATCCAAGTTTGGGAGAGGAGTGAAAATGGAATGAGTGATGAAATGGTAAGGCTATGTGAGTTCTCAAGAGGGTTGGTGATACACTCAATAGATTCTTCGTTGGAACCACTCTTAGGACTATTGATATCAAGAGTTGCTTGCACCACTAGAGGAGATTTGCATTCAGACTTAGTAGACACAATACTAGGTGGTTCATACCCAATTCCTTGCAAATTATTTATGGATTTTTCATGTTGACTGAATACCTTAGGAGATAGTGGGAGTTGACCAACATGAAATATATACTCACCACATCCCATGTCTTTAATCTTGAATTCTTCTTTCAGCTCTGATTGTTTGGATGTAGAAGCTTTCAATGATTCTGGATCCACATATGCTGATGATGGAATTGCTTCTTGATTGATTGAGATTGTTATTTCTGATCAAGGTCACAGATTGTTGCAATATATGAATGGGTTTGGGTCAGCTTTGACGGTCACTTCCACTCCATTGTGTGGAAACTTGATGCATCGATGATATGTAGATGGTATTGCGCTCATCTCATGAATCCATGAACGTCCTAGCAATATGTTGTATGTGAGATCCAATTCTAGGATGTATAAACCACATCCTTTGTAACCGGCCCAACTCTGAGAGGCAAGGTGACTGTGCCTTTGGATGAATGCTCTTCATCATCATATGCTTTGATGGTAATTTGGTTTGTAGAATTCACAGCTTTATCAGAATATCCCAATTGTTTAATTGTGCTCAATGTACAAATGTTTAGACCAGCTCCTCCATCTATCAGGACTCGTTTTATTTGATGTTTGTGTATGAAGGCTTCAATGTGCAATGGTGCATTATGTGGTTGGCTCATGGAGGCATCGTCGGCTTCTTCGAATGTAAGGGAATGTGGAATGGAAAGGTACCCCACCATGGCTTGAAACTGGTCCACGTTCAGATCAGTAGGAATTGCAGTGTCTCTCAATATTTTGTCAAGAATGGATTTATGTGCGGGGGATATGCACAAGAGCTCAAGGATGGAGATGAGCGCAGGTGTCTTCCCTAACCGTTCTACGTCATACTCAGGTTTGGTTGATGAAGAAGCGGTATTTTTAGTTGGAGCACCTTGCAAAGTGAATTTACCTCGGCGGGTTGTGACATGACATTCAGAGGTAGGTTCAGAAGAAGATCCAACACCTTTTAGGACAATCTTGGGTCTCTGGGTAGAATTCTCAGGGGTTTTGTCCTTGATGATAATAGTAGAGACATAGTTGTCCATCAAAATGTGATTGATAGTTGAATCATATTTATAGGTTGCTTTGGTATAGTTGGTTTGGTCATTTGTGGCTTTAGCTTTTCCCTTGTCATGTTTTGGGAATGGTTCCTTAAACATCTCATGTTCTTGATTGGATGAGTGTCCTTCAATCTCAATGTCACCTCTATCAATAAGATCTTGTATGATGTTCTTCAGTCGATGGCAATTTCCTGTCTTATGACCCTTGCTCTTATGAAATTCACAATATTCATCATCATTCCACCAATTTGGTTTAACCTTTGGTTCATATGGAGGAAAATCTGGAACTATGATTACTTTGTTTGCCACTAGCTTCTTGAAAATTGACTCAAGTGGTTCTCCCAATGGAGTGTACTTCCTCTGTGATTTAGAAGTTGTTTGAGTATTCACCTGATTTGATCTGGAAAAAATGAATTTGGGTCACACTGTATTGGCAACAACAACACCATCATTGACTGTGTTCTTGTTTTTATTCCAAAATCTTGGCTTGTCTTTTCCTTTAAAGTCATCTTTGTTTTCCTTGAATATCTTAATGACTCCTTGTTCAATTAGGACCTTTTCTGTCGCTAAGCCTTTTTCAATGATGTCCTTGAAGGTGGACAAACAAACTTTCCTTAGATCATAGCCAATGTCTTTGTTAACATTCTGAGTGAACATCTCTACCATTTGTTTTTGTGGAATTTCACAAGAGCATCTGTTGGCTAGATTTCTCCATCTTTGTAAAAATGATGAAAAGGACTCTCCATCTTTTTGCTTGGTGTTGCACAAAGTAGTGACTGATATGTCTGTCTCTATGTTGTAGGAGAAATGTTGAATAAATGCCTCTACTAAGTCACCCCATGACTTAATACCAGGTGGAAGTTGGGAGAACCATTCCATAGCTTGATCACCTAGGCTTTGTGGGAATAATCTCATCAAATATGTCTCTTCTGAAGCTACCTCAATGCAAGCTATGAAAAACTATCTTATGTGTGCCTTAGGATCCCCTTTTCCTCTATACTTATCAAACTTATGCGTCACAAAGTGTGTAGGAAATGGAAGCATTGGAATGATTTTGTCAAATGGATAGGGACATATGTCTCTCATTGTGTATGTTGGCTTTGGTGTATTTACGTCCTCCATTTTCTTTTGTAAGTTACTGATTTGTTGCTCCAAAGTGTTCTTAGGTGGAGATCGACTTCTTAGACCATACCCTATTTTTGAGGCACCAATTGGAGGAGGAGCATGTTGCATATATGGATGATATTGATCATACAAATGTTCATATGGAGGAGGCCTATAGTGATGCTGCATATATGGACCACTTGGTATAGATTCATGTTGAGGAACAAAATATTTATTTTGTCCATGTATACCATACTCTACAGGCATGTCATGTTCTAATGTGTTGCCACCAAATTTGACATGTGGTTTCTTTGTGTCCAAATTTTGAGCATGCCTTTGAATATCCAATTGCTTTGGTGGTTGATCCTTAGAATTGATATGTGATTGAGCATATTTCTCTACATAAGACTTCCATAATGGTCTGCGAAGGTGAGTATCAGATGCTTGACCATGTGTATGTGGGACCTTTGGTTTTTGAAACAAAGATGATGGTGATTTAGGCACAAGATGTGGTCTTCTATTGCCTCCACTATTAGGCCTCCTTTGATCCATGTTGGAGTGAGTTTGTTGCAAAGGTCTATGTTCCATTATTTGAGACATGTCAAAATCATGAGGTATCTTGGCTCCACTTTGTGCCATCATTTGTAAGAAGTATTGTCTATCCCTCCTCATTATTTCCTCAACCAATCGATTGAAACGGGGATCCATAATGGATTCTTCCACATCTGCTGAATGTACTGAAAAGTTGTCCATATCATCATTGTGTGTATCATTGTTGTTTGTAGTGTCCATGTTCTCAACATTTGGAATGTTTCTATAAGCATCCATGTCAGGTAATGTAGTATGATCAGAATTGAAAAAGATATCATTGTTATACTCATAAGAACTCATGTTTGCGGACTCTTGAGCCTCTTTAGTTTCTCTCCTAGATTTTTGAAGACAGGTTTCAACCATGAACTGGGTATTGACCGATATGTGTGAGACTAGATGAAAATGGAAAAAGTATGGAAGAGCAAGAGCTGGATGGAATGTAAATAAATCTGAGGTGTACTTGCAATGTTCAAAGTGGAAGACCAAGTAGGTATGTAGTAGAGTAGGTGTGACTTCCAAAGAGAGGATAGTTTCTCTTGATGAGGTAAGTTGACCTTGACTCTAAGTAAGACCAAATGAGACCCAAAGGTGATAGACCTTGATGAGGGACCGCTTAGTAAAATGTTGTTGCATGTAGTGTGTTGACAAAGTATGATGAGGACAAGCAAGTGACCTTTTGACTCAAGTTTAGACAAATGTAAATGTAATGTAAGGTGTAAAGCAATCATGGACTGTGTGAGACCCAAAGACAGGTTGAATGCTAGATGAAAACCTATAGAAACAACCTAGGAAGCTCAAGAATTCTGAAACTGACTGTGTTTGTTTACTGGATTGTAAAAGTTTTTCAATTCTGAACACAGACGTGCCTGTATACTACATAGATGCAATTTCCTGACACATGCGTGGTTCTGTTTAACGCAAACGTGTTTCTGAGATTTTTTTAGTAAATTGCAATGTTGATTCTGGAAACACAAACGCGGTTATACAACACAGATGCTATTATGTCAGACACAGACGCGTTTCTGCAAAATTTGTGCAATTTTTTCCAATCTGTGAAGTTGTTTTATTGTGACCAAATTTGACTGTTTGACTGTTTTTCATGACAAGAGGACACAATGTTGATGAAGAATCAATGTTTGCAAGTGTCTAGACTCAAAATGACTCCAAGAAAAGTGTGTTGTTTGATGTAAAAATGTTTTGCATACACTTGAAGACACAAAAGACACAATGTTTTGCTATTTGGTCTTGAATGTTTGATTGTTTAAAATAAGTCAAGTACAATTCTTATGGCTGGCCAAGACAATAGTTGTTGATCCCACATGGGGTTTTACCCCCAAGGCTACACTATTCAGAGCAGATACTTAGATGCTTGACCTCACTAGCTCCACCCTCGACACTCACTTCTCGGGTCAGCCAAGCATCAGTCCCCACGAAAACTCCCCGTGGCGAACTTTGTATCTCTACTAAGAACCGTATGTGTGTGGGCCGCTACCAGAGGTCCGACCTCCTACCCCAACAACTAGAAGGATTTGGGCTTCTAAAACAAAAAGGTGCTAGTAAGGGCATCCACTCGTGTGGCCATACATGCGGCACTTTCAACTCTATAAATACAGAAGGCTCCCAGGCGGTAGGGGTTACGCCCTACAATTGATCAAATAAATTTGATCAAACGGGTTTATGGGGAGACATAGTGTCGGTATGAACTAATCAGCACATGTTATTCATAGTTTTCACCATGAATACAGTTATTTATAGTGGTTTGGAAGAAGATGGCTTTTCTTTTTCTACCACTTGGGCCGTTCTCTTCTCACTAGTAGTCCTAATGACCACACGGGAAGACAGGCCCTCTAAAGATTAAACAAAAAGAGCCTATTGCTCAAGACACAAAAGACAATGTTTCAATTTTAGTGCCCCAATTGAAGTGTTTGCTAGTCTATTGAAAACAAAGCACACAAATAAAAATCCAAAAACCCTTGTCAAGGACCTGCAACAAAGATTTGTTAGTAGTTTGGATTGTTTGAAATAATCACCCCTTCTTGCAAGCACACAAGTTAGGTAAATTTTAAATCCAAAAGACTTTGTGAAAATAGGGGCCTTCAACCAAACGATTTTGCTTTCAAGACAAGATGCACCAATTTCGTTAGCTAGATCTGAAAATGTTAGCTCAAAATAAACCAGATCTGAAACATTAAATGACCAAAAACTGAATCAATAAAACTCCAAAAATGAAATCAATGCACACAGACGCAGTTACCCTAGACACAGATGTGACTCTCTGACGTAGACGCACTTCTGTGAGACACAGACGCGGCTCTAGAACCCAAACGTGACTTTTGGACACAGACGCGCCTAAAAACACCACAGACACGACTGAGGAACACAGACGCAGTTTTCGGAATCTACAAAATAAAATACTGTTGAGGGCATAGACACAATTCAAGATGTCATAGACGCGACAGAAAACCAAAAACGCAATCCGAAAGTACGCAGGCATGAAAATAGCAAAATGTCATCGAAAATGTCAGATCTGCATCCTCAAAATACAATATCTACAACAAAAGGTTAAATGCAAAAGGGACAAGAGTCCCACCGGGCGTGCCAAAATGTATACGGTGAAAATGGAAACAACAATATTGAAAGACTAAATGAATTCAACCACAAAAAACCCTAGCCTAACAACAACAAAGATCCACCATAACATATGAAGATTACCTAAGACAATGCAAATCAAATGAAATCACAAAGATTATACCATCACATGTCCAATAGGGTTTGGATCTCCATTCTTCCTATCTCCATTGATCTTACTTGATATATTTGCTCTCATATTTTATATGTGCACAAGAGCTTAACAAAGAAGGGAAATGTGGTTGCAAGTAGGATCGCATATGAAAGTGCAAAACGTAGTGTAGTCAAGTAGTCAATTGATCAAGTAGTTAACATTTGATAATGAAGGAAGCATCTCCCTATATAGAAGACACTATATGAAATGGAGGGATAAGATTGAGAGGTGTAAAAGTAGGTCGGCTATGATTAGAGGGTAGGTAAAAGAAATAATAAAATAATGAAAGGGGTAGGTAGTGTATGAATTAAGAGATGAATGACATGTGTCATGGGTAGAAAAGGTTAATGAATTAATTAAATAAATAAAGATTTATTTAATTAATAGAAGAAGTGAGATCAATTAAATAAATAAGATATTTATTTAATTTAGAAAAAGGAAAATTTAAATAAATAAATGTATTTATTTAAATGAGAAATAAGGCTAGAAGAGGATAAATAATTAATTAAATAAATAAAGATTTATTTAATTAATAGAAGAATTAGGCTAAAATAATTAAATAAATAAAGATATTTATTTAATTAGATTGGACAATTTTAGGTGTCTACATTTTGCCCCTCTTTGAGACAATGCAACTTGTCACGTTGTTTCAAAGAAGATAATATGAACTGATACAAAGTTGCCCCAAGATGGGAATGATATGCCCCCTCGAGAGATTGGATGAAAAGATGTCTGAAAAGATTGCAGACAATCTCTCGATAAGAAAGACGGGATAGAATGGACTGACCGGATACAGTGACAGAGTCACGAGATAATGAAGACCGACTCGAGAAACGAGGGCTAGGGCAGTCTATAAGATAGACCATGAGAGAAATAAATCCTCATTGTCATCTACACCTCCAAGAGATTAGAGTGCAGAAAAAGAGCAGCAACAGTTAGCAG
This sequence comes from Cryptomeria japonica, assembly GCF_030272615.1. NCBI lineage: Eukaryota > Viridiplantae > Streptophyta > Pinopsida > Cupressales > Cupressaceae > Cryptomeria > Cryptomeria japonica. The sequence continues at coordinate 82,926,560 of NC_081413.1, forward strand.
CGATGGCTTTGGTTCACAGATTCGACCGCGTTCGCCGATTCCAGAGGCCAACAGAGGCAGGAGAGCCAGTAAGTACCACAAAACCTCCTTGTATTTTGATGCATTTATAGTTGTCATTAATGCATGCTAGATAGGGTAATAAATGCTCTTAGAATAGGGTCCAAAAAAATGTCAAAAACGTCCAAGCACATCTGCCTTGGTGCCAGGCGCATCTGTGCTCGCTAGGGGAGTCTTTGTTTGTGCCAGATGTGTTTGTGCGGGAAAAGACGTCTATGCAGAATGTGGTCGCATCTGCGCTATGTAGACGCATCTCTGCTATGCAAACATGTTTGTGTCTTTCAGGCCCATCTAAATAGAGCATAGGCACGTCTGTGTGTTTCAGGCGTGTGTATGGAACACAGGTGCATTTATGCAGTCTCTAAGTGCGTTTATGTCTTCAAGGTCAAATCGGCAGTTCTGTGATGAACATACGCTGTCGATTGGATAAGCTGCTGAGAGGATACACTCAAGCAAGTCCTCTAGGGAAGACTAGGATAGGTTGAGGCACTTTGTGATGAACAGTGAGTACCAAGACATAGAAAGTACTTTGTGATGAACAGGGAGTACAAATATGAGCAGCACTTTGTGATGAACAGTGAGTGCAAATGTGGGGAACACTTTGTGATGAAGAGGGAGTGCAAATGTGCGAAGCACTTTGTGATGAATAGGGAGTACCACTAGGATAGAAGCAACACTTTGTGATGAACAGTGAGTGTTACTAGGATAGAGTACCATATGTACTTAGATAAAAAGTAGCATTTTGTGATGAACAGTGAATGCCACTATGACTGACATGATTGATTTGCTTGACTACAGAAGTATTTGCCTATGCTGGAGTCACAGGAGAGATTCTCATCGACTCAGAGGTTGTGACCTAAGCTGACCTTTGAGGACAGAGCTGCTATTGAGGCTATGGGTCTGAGACATATTCTATATGTCCCTGAGTTTCGGGCGAACATGGGATTGCTGACTGCACTGGCGGATAGGTGGCACTCTGAGAATTGCATGTTTCATTTGCCGATGGGTGAGATGACAGTCACCTTGGAGGATATATACCAAATTCTGTGGATACCAATCGATGGGGAGTTGATTCCCTACAATCGAGATGGAGACAGGGAGGCCTTGAGACGAGTGTTCTGGGACCCAGGACTGGAGATGAGGGCAAGGCATGTGGCATGGGATACCATGACACAGATAGGATTGGCACTACTGGTAGTGGTAGGAGGAGCGATCAGTGGGTTCTTGTGTCCGGATAGAGTGACACGAGGGTTGGCTGTGGGCTGGGGGAGCACATTGGAGACACTGGTGACACAACACACCAGATATGCTTGGGGACCATGTGTGCTGGCACACCTATATTATGAGCTACATCAGTTTGTGTACCATGGATCAGTGGGATTGGGCTATGGGGTCACATTGTTACAGGTGTGGGCCTATGAGCATCTACCGGTGACACAACTTATACATTTTAGGGGCAGAGGTCATGGATGCAGTTTCGTGCATTTGTATGATATGATTACCTCGCAGCCACGGATTGGTAGGTTGGAGTATTGGTGACGGGCTATAGATGAGATTGATATGGTTATATGGAGGCTGTACCTGGGATGGGAGCAGTGGGAGGATGATGTAGTAGAGCTACCCTACACCTTTCAGAGTAGGTATCTGATTGGGTGGATGCCCTATGTACTGGAGAGGCAAATGGTTGACAGGGTGGGCAGGCAATTTGGTAGGATCCAGCGGATGCCACGGGGTTCAGGCATGTACGCGCAGACGGTCAGGGATCAAGTGTAGTCTGGGCCATTGCTATCATATGATCAGGCTGTTACATAGCTAGTGGAGATGATGCCCCTACCCTGGGATATATGGTCAGAGATCGAGGATGCTGGCATGGATACAGAGTACACAACGTATTAGGCTGAGCATCCATTCCCACACCTGACAGATCCAGGAGAGCCACTAGATGGAGATGGTGGGGATGGTGATGATGATGGAGATGATGGGGGGAGAGGCTGACGGAGGAGGTGGGGTGCAGTTGGAGAGAGGAGGGTGGCACCACGGAGGGAGGGTGGAGAGGACAGATAGGTTCGGATTGTGAGGGGTCATGGTGGATTACTGCTATAGGTGCCAGCAGCACAGGGTCCCAGACAGGTGTAGGGATAGGGACAGAGGTAGGTATAGGTATAGGTACAACGACCAGTACAGGCATAGGCACAGGGACAAGCACCCGTACAGGGGGAGCCACAGGCAGAGGTATAGGGGGCCGAGGTGGAGGAGGATGAGCTGACCGAGCTGAGGGAGATCTGCTAGGGACAGGAAGATGAGATTCAGGACCTGGAGAGGGAGAGGGATATACTCAGGAGGTGGCTCAGAGATACTGGGTAGGAGTGGGACCAGGCCATTCAGCACTACATAGAGGCTGAGACAGCACTGAGGGTTGGGAGGCAGGCAACAGAGGACATAGGGGCTGGATATGCCTATGTCCTGCGGGCAGGGGAGGAGATAGGCTACTGGCGGGATCTCTATTATGGTGCAGTGCCAGTTGATCAGTGGGCGAGGAGCTTCCATAGACCATCACAGACAACGATAGCTATGGGAGGGAGCCAGAGGAGACAAGCATCTAGTGGTGGGGTTATGGGTCCTCCACCACCACCAGATAGAGGGGATAGGAGGGATGATCCTGGGGCGGGTCCTTCTAGGGCTCAGACTCCATTGAGGCCAACGACTCCGAGGGAGGGAGTTCATCATAGCCGTACAGGGCTCCCTATGTATCAGTATTGTACCATTTTTGTATGATGATGTAGACCTCCAGAAATATAAGTGTTGACATGAATGACAAAACCAATGCAACACATGATGAAGTCATTAATACCAATAATGAAATCTCTCTGGGATATGTTACAAACAAGAAAGCTTACTGATATTTTAACAAAAGGTAGAACAAAATAGTAGAAAGTACAAATGTGAAGGTATGCAAAGAATGGAATTAGACTAAACCTAATACTGAGACCGATATTGAGTTTGTTCCTACAATTATAGAAAAGACAAGTGATCCAGAAGAAAGTAAAGAGAAGGAATCAAATTAAAATGAAGAAGAAGAAGAAGAGGAAGAGGAAGAGGAAGATTCAGTGAAACTTCCTGCTAAGTATACTTAGAAAGATCATTCAGAGAATCAGATAATTGGAGATAAAGTAAAAGGTGTTCAGACAAGGAGGAAGATTGCAAAAGATCAAGATCAAGGGAAGACTTATGGAGAAGAAAGAAAAGATAAAAGTTGGGTAAAGGCAATGGAAGAAGAACTAAATTAGATTCAGAAGAAAAAGACTTGGGAGTTGGTACTTAGATTGGTGCATAAGAATACCTGAGTACAATTGCTAGCATCAACAATGTATTCATCTTCAACAGTAGATAAAGAAATAGAATCTTTCTTCTTACTTGTCCAAGAAACCAATTTATTTCCCAAAAAGAATGCTCCACCGGTAGTGCTCTTTTGGTCATCAACATCACCTACCCAATCAACATTAGTATAAGAATTTAATGTGAAATCATCATTCTTCGGATACCAAAAACCATAATCAAATGTTCCCTTCAAGTATTTGACCTTTTTATAGTAGTAACATGACTTTCCTTAGGATCAACCTGAAATATTGCAACAAGACATACAACATTCATAATGTTAGGTCTAGTCTTAGTCAAATATAGAAGTCCACCAATCATATATCTATACAGGGTCTGGTTAGCCTTCAAGGATTCATCATCTTTTGTCATCTTGCATCCAGTCACCATAGGAGTTCCAACAAGTTTAGAATCATTTAACCCAAAATTCTTTAGCAATTCCTTCACATACTTTGATATGAAAATGTCTTTATGAGTCTGTGTAATTTGCAATCCCAAAAAGAATTTCATCTCACCTATCATTGATATCTCAAATTATTTTTGCATGTCATCAGCAAACTTATTACTCAAATTATCATATCCTCCAAAAATAATGTCACCAACAAAGAATTCAACAATCAAAATATTATCAGTATCAATCTTGAAGTACAAATTTACGGAATCCTAACTTCATCAGATACCTATCCAATCTGGCCTACCAAGCTCTAGGGGCTTGTTTAAGTCCATATAATGATTTCTTCAATTTGCATACCATGTCTTCTTCATCTATCATCAAAAATCCATCTGCTTTCTCAATATAGACTTCCTCTTCTAATTCACCATTTAGAAAGGCTAACTTCACATCCATTTGATATACCTTGAATTTCTTATGAGTAGCATATACAAGAAATAGTCTAAAAACTTCAATTCTAGTTACTGGAGTAAAAGTCTCCTCAAAATCACTACCTTCCATTTGTCAATATCCCTTACATACTAGTATTGCTTTGTTTCTAACAAGTTATCCATCTTCACTCAGCTTATTCTAGAACACCCATTTAGTACCAATCACATTCTTGTCCTTAGGTCTCAGAACAAGTTCCCATGTTTTGTTCTTTTCAATCTGATCTAACTCTTCTTCCATAGCTTTTACCCATTTTTTATTTGTACAAGCTTCAACAACATCTTTAGGCCCAATTTAGAAATCAAACATGTCTCTTCAGTAACAATTCTTCTCCTAGTCATCACACCTTTATTTTTATCACCAATAATTTGATTCTTTGAATGATTAGTCTTACATACTTTGGTGTCTTCTAACTTTTCTGATTTTCAGGCTCTTGAACTTCTTCACCAACATAAGCATATGCATTCACTACCTCTACCTCATCATTCTGCTTCATGCTTGGACTTTGCACTTCTTTTGTATTAATATCTTGATCATCAGACATATTCACATGCTTTGATTTACTTCTCATGATTCTCATCAACCTTCCAATTTGCACTTTTCACTATTTTGGACTCAGTATCTTGTTGTAACACCAATAGGCTTTTCTCTTAGTAGAATATCCAGAAATATTCCTTCATCACTTCTGGCATCAAATTTACCTATATCCTCATCTCTTTTGATATAACATTTTCTTCCAAAGATTCTGAAATATCTAACTATAGAAACATGACCAAACCATAGCTCATAAGGGGTCTTACCGGAATCACCTTTTATATGCACCCAATTGAATGTGTATACAATAGTGCTAATAGCTTCTCTCCAATAGATATGTAGAAAATTTTCTTAAATAATTATAGTTCTAGTAGCATCCAAAACAATTGTGTTCTTCCTTTCAAGAACTCCATTCTGCCGAGGGGTTCTCAAAGCAAGTAACTGTCTCCTGATTCCACGTTCTTCACAAAAAGAATTAAACTCCTTGGAGGTGAATTCTCCTCCTTTTTTAGATCTTAGACACTTCAAATTCATTCTTATTTCTGTCTCCAATTTAGCTTTTAATATTTTGAATTTATCAAACGCTTCAGATTCTCCCTGAGAAAAGTGACCCACATCATCCTAGAATAGTCATCAATTAACAACATAAAGTATATATCTCCCTACAAGCTTCTCACTCTAGAAAGACCACATAAATCTAGTATGAAAAATATCTAATAACCCATTAGATGTATATAGTTTTCTCTTGAATGAAATTCTTATTTTATTTCCCAATTGGCATTCTTTACATACCAGATTAGTAGGCTTAATTATCTTAGGTAGATCTCTAATAGATTGAGTAGAACTTATCTTCATCATGTAGTCAAAGTTAAAATGACACATTATTCTATTCCACTACCAACTCTCATCAATTTGAGTGTTCAAACAACTTTTCTCACCTACATTTAGATGAAAGATATTACCTTTAGTTTTAGTACCTGGTGCAATCTCTATATTGGAGCTATTCAAGATCTTACATTTCCCATTCTTGAATTGTAAATCATATCTCTTATCAACCATTTGTCCAACACTAAAAATATTATTCTTCAAACCTTCAACATATTTTCCTCATCAATATTATGCTTACCATCAAGAGAATTAGAACCTCTACCATGGATTACACAAGCTTTTTTGTCTCCAAATATCACTACACCACCATCATACTTCTTTATATTCACAAATTTACCTTTACCACATGCCATGTGATGTGAACAACAACTGTCAATCACCCATTCATCTTTCTTATCAATCTTAGCAGCCAAATCTTTCTCTTCAACAATACAACTTGTAGAATCAGTAGGTACCAGATCATCTTCCTTGATAGAAATGAACATAAATTCATCTTCCAAATTCCCTTTCTCAGACTCATCATCTGTTACACCTTTGTCAGCGGCATAATAACATTTCTTCCAATTTTTATACTTTTGGTTAGGCTTGTAAGGCTTATCATACTTTGACACTCTTTCTTCTCTCTCAGGACACCTAGAAGAAAAATGACCAATATTATTGCAAGAAAAAAATTTCAAAGGTAACTTCCCTTCATACTTACCGGTTGACTTGGGCAATCTTTTGGAAATAATTTCTTCAATCTCTTCAAATTCTCTTTCCCATTTTTCTATCTCTCTCATTTCTCTTTCATATCTGGACACCCTAGTTGAAATCTCTCTTGGATCATACTTTTGCTTCCCGGATATAGTAGCTTTAAATGCAGTCTTAGTTTTGCCATCTAATTCACCAAGATTTCTCAATTCAAAAGCTTCAAGCTTACCAACCAGCATATCTCTTGTCACAGTTGTCATGGTTCAATCTCATCAATAGAGGTAACTTTTTGTTTATAAGCAGGAGGCAAAGATCTCAATACTTTAGCTAAAAACTCATATTCTTCAAGAACCCCACTGACAAATCTAATGTTCAACACAAGATCATTCACTTTAGCAGAAAGGATGAAATATTTTCATCTTCTCCCATTCTCGGCAACTCATACTTTCCTTTCAAGCTTTGCAATTTAGCAGCTTTCACATGTTTATCTCCTTCATATAGGGTTTCTAGCTTCTCCCAAATCTCATGTGCAGTCTGCAATCCCGTCACATTAGTCATCTCTGCATCAGGCAGGGAACTCAACAATGCTTCTTTAGCTCTTATATTATGTTTAGCATCTTTGATCTTATTTGCAGTAATAGGACCATTCAAAGGAACAATGTAGGTAGTCTTTGCGATCTTCCAACAATCTTCTCCAAGACAATTCAAGTGAACTTCCATCTAGTTCTTCCATATAGAGTAATTAGTTCCATCAAATCTTGGACTCTCCTTTTTGAAAATAACAACTACCATCGTGGATCTCCCCAAGCAGCTAAGATCCTTCCAGAGGATCTAGCTCTGATACCAATTGTTGGCAGCAACAATGTAGGAAAATTGAATCATTTTTTACCAAACTTAAACAAATTATCCTTAACTTTAGATCTAACCATGAATAGTAATAACATAAAAAATCACCGCATTAACAACACACATAACACACAATTTTTTGATGTGGAAAACATGGTTAAAGGAAAAACCATGTTGGGAACCTCCCCATAATATGATGATACTCTGTAGTAGTATGTGTAAATATTATAATGGTGAATGTACATGCATTCAGGCACACTGCCTAGAGTAAAAAAAAAAAGGGAAACAACCTTGGGAAGGTTCACTTCCTTATAAAGATTACACAACAATCTGGATTACATGAACTAGAAGAATAACATCTCCAAATGTCTGATTACAGTTCCAGTTAAGTACACTATCTACACAACAACACTTCTCTGCACTTTTCCACTACTGAAAGATTAATTTGCTTGTTTAAACATACAATACTCTCACATATCATAGATATAAATGCAGACACACAACTTACATGATTACAATACCTATTTATACAAATCATCAACCTTGACCTCGAGGTCGGCTAAATACATAAGACCTAATTATAAAATTACATCACATGATACATAAATCAATAACCAAACCAATACAATGTTGGCAAGGACATAACATGGATCCAAATCAAATCCTCAAACATGCAACACCACCAAGTAATTTGCCAAGATCATTCGCAATATGCTAAACCACCAAATATGTTGCGTAACATGAAGAATACCACCGGACAACAAAATATTCAATAACGTGCACCATGATCAACATGGACCACCAAAACGCATAGAATACAATCAAAGAACATTAACAAGCAATGTGAATTCCACCACAATAACTGCAACAACTTGGATAATAAGAATCATAATTATTTCATCATTACCAGAGCTCAAGAACACCAAATAAAAAACTGAAAGATATGCGAGTGTGAAGTTCCAAATCATGAACCATCTGAACTAAGGACACACATGTATGTCCAAAACACTCTCCAAAATCCATAACACATAAGGAATCAATTCTGGATCAATACAATCCAAAAATCACAACTCTGCAATACCGAACCAACAAAAAAACCAACCACCATACCAGATCACACAACTTGATCAAATCTCCTTCCGGAATACTGAAGCTCATACTGAATCAACTAGAGATAAGTATCTCAGAACCCATTAATCCATATCAACACATCTACAATGTATCACCTAAACCAACTCTATGAAACAAACAATTCTCTGCAACATAGGAATATGTTGCCATCAATGCCAAAGAGGGAGATTGTTGGATATTAAAGTTGGAATGTGTTGTTGTCATTGATTTCCACATATTCCTGTGTTGCAGAGAGTTTGTTTGGGTGATTTGTTGCAGATGTGCTGATGCAGATTTATGGGTTTTGAGATACTTATCTCTAGTTGATTCAATATGAGTTTCAATATTTTGGAAGGAGATTTGATCAAGTTGTGTGATCTAGTGTAGCGGTTGGTTCTTCTGCTGGTTCGGTATTGCAGAGTTATGATTTCTAGATTGTATTACTCCAGAATTGATTCCTTATATGGTGTAGATTTTGGAGAGTATTTTGGACTTAAACAAGCCCCTAGAGATTGGTATGCCAGATTGGACAGGTATTTGATGAAGTTGGGATTCTATAAAGGTACTGTTGATAGTAATTTATACTTCAAGATTGATAATGATAATATTTTAATTATTGAAGTCTTTTTTGATGACATTATTTTTGGAGGAGATGATGATTTGAGTAAGAAGTTTGCTGATAATAGTAGGCTCATTATAAACAACTCTAATATCCAACATAAGGTTTATCAAATGGATTTCAAATCACCATTTTTGAATGGAGATCTAGAAGAAGTTTATATTGAGCAACTAGATGAATTTAGATTGACAGAAGATCCGGATATGGTGTGCAGACTGAAGAAAGATTTGTATGGACTTAAACAAGAACTGAGAGCCTACTATACAAGATTGGACAGGTATTTACTTCAACAAAATTTCAAGAAAGGTACAACAAAAAATAATCTTTATTTCAAGATTGATGGAGATAATTTGTTGATTGTTATAGTTTATGTTGATGATATTATATTTGGAGGAAATGATGATCTATGTAAAGAATTTGCTAAAGAGATGTAGAATGAATTTGAGATGTCAATGATCAATTGGTGAGTTGTCTTTATTTATTGGGTTTCAAGTTAGTCAATCAGAAGATGGAATCTTTATATCTCAGACCAAGTATGTGAAGGAAATGTTGAAGAAATTTGGTTTTGATGATTGCAAACTAGTTACTACTCTAACTATTGGGTGCAAGTTGAGAAAATATGACGAGTCTCTGGAAGTTGAATAGAAGAAGTACAAGTTGATGATTGGAGGATTGTTGTATTTGATTGCATCTATACTAGATATCATGTAGGTTGTTTGTTTGGTAGCTAGATTTCAGGAAAATCCAAAGGTGACACATGAGCAAGTAGTGAAAAAAAATCTTTAGATACTTGAAAGGAACAATAGAATTTGGACTTTGGTACAAGAAAGGTGGATATTTCATGTTGAAAGCCTATAATGATGTAGATTGGGCCGAAAGTACTGATGTTCAAAGGAGTACTAGTGGTGGCGCATTATTTTTAGGAAACATATTGGTTTCCTGGTTTAGTAAGAAACATGATTTAGTTTCCTTATCTATTGCTGAAGCAGAGTATATGCAACGACATCTTGTTCTACTCAGGTGATGTGGATGAGACAAATGCTTAAGGATATCAAGGTAACATATAATAAAAAAATTTCTATTTTGTGTGACAATACAAGTGCAATAAACATTTCAAATAATCCTATTATGCATTCAAGAACAAAGCATATTTCAATCAGATATTAGTATTAAGAAAGAAAGTGGTTGAGAAAGAAGTTTGGTTGATATAAATTTCTACAAAGGAACAAATTGCAGATATTTTCACTAAGGAATTGGTGAAGGATTCATTTGAGTTTCTTTGGGAGAAGATTGGGGTCATTGTCCCTCCTTCTTCTAGCTAGGTGCATTATGGGGATGCATCTTTCCAGGGGGAAATTTAATGCTTGTTTCTTTTCTTGGATTGATGTTGTGGCTTCTCTCAGGGGGAGTGGTGGTGAGTAGTAGTGAGTAGTAGTGTGCAGTGTTGTTGTTGCCTTTGTCCTTGATGGCAAAGGGGGAGAGATTGAAAAATGTGTTTGTGCCAGTTCTGACAAGGTTTGAGATATTGAGTAGCATTATTCTTCTTTGAGTTTTGGTTAAAGTGCAGGTTTTATCAAGTGCTGCCATCAATGAAAAAGGGGGAGATTGTTGGAAATGTGAGTTGATGTGTTGCTATGGTTGTTATTGATGCCAAACTTGTTGTTTCGGTTTGGTCTAGAATGTCTATGGTGTAGATTTATCTTATTGTCTTGTTGGTACAGTTGTTGTGTTGGTTTTTCTGGAAGTGCTTGGGTCTGCAATCTATTGTTAATGTTGAATATTATTGTTGCCTTCATTTGATATAGTTTTAATATCATGGATATGTTGATTCTGAGGTTCAGAAACATCTTTGTGTTCTCTGAGTGTTGTGGTATTGTTCATTGCTAGTTGTGAGATTCTATGCTTGACCTATCCTTATGTCCAGATATGATTTGTGGAAGCATGCTTGATGTTTTATGGGTCTCACCATAGTGCGTGGAGATCCAAATTTGAGTTATTTGCTTTGGAGAGTATGTTTTGATAAGTAATTGCTTATATGGTTGCGTAGTGTGTGGATATGTTGTTGGTTAGGTTTTGGTGATTGCATATCAGTGAATTAATATTTGGAAGATGTGTTTTGGTCCTCTCTTTCTCCTAGAGTGGATCAATGTGTGTGTTTTTGGTTTGGAAAGTATATTTTGATTTAGGCAGACTTGTTTTAAGATTTGATGATCTATCTTGTATATAAGGCATTTGAGTGTTTGAGTTAGGAAACAAGGAATGAGAGGGAGTGTAGATGATGTGGTGAACTGCAATGATTATAGGAAGTGAGAGCGATGAAGAAGAGTTATGTTCAAATGATAGGCAAGTTGTGCTATAAGTGTGACAAAGATTTGAGACAGAGTGTTGACAGTTGAGATCAGAGTTGTGTGTGTTGATGTTGTCCGTTTGATGTAGAGTTTAAGGACAACTTCATGATCAGACGATCCTTCTTTTTAGATCATTTTTCTGTATCTTGCCCTAAGTGCAATTAGCTTCAGGTTTTGCAAGTCCACTTTATATCTTGTCCCATAATCAATTAGCCTTGGTGTATAAGTCCAAAGTAATGAGCTCTATCTTTGTAATCTTTCTTTATATAGTGTATTATCTTGTGGGTTGACTCCCACCATGGTTTTTCCTTGTTTGGGTTTTCCATGTATAAATCTTGGTGTTCATGTGTTGGATATGTGTTGTTAATTAATTGTTTATGTGCTACTTTAATTGTTTTTTTGGACTGATTCACCCTCCCTTTCAGTCCTGCCTTGGGTTCGACATTTCATTGGTGAATATCAACATTTGTATTCACAAATATATTATTCTCTTCTTGATGTTGATATTCAAAGAATTCTCATTGATAATTTGCAATCACATATTAGAGAAAAGATTTTTTCTTTTGAAATATACATCTTTCATACACTTTTACACAACACTTCATGAGTATCAAATCTAGGTAAGACAAGATGCTTATCAAAATTATCAATGCTTTGAAAACAAAATAAAAAATTCATCAAGATCAATAACAATTATTCCTCCAACAACAATGAAACTCAAGTTGTATCCAAAACATCCTATATTGTATCTCACTTTTCTTCTAAACCATTCAAGAATAATAAATTCACACCACTTATGAGTCCTTGCATACCATCATGCTTCAATTGATGATTAATGATAATTTGATGAATTGCCCCCTTATCCATCACATATATCCATCTAATACTTTGTCAATATCATCATCAAGCTAGACATGACACAGAGAGATGCATGCATCTAAAAAATAAAATTCAATACCTCATCAACTCTAATGTTATTGTGTTGGATTATGTGAATGATAATGGGAATAAATATATAGCACCTAACCAAAACTTACAAATCTTTACCAATATTTTGCCCTCCCATTCAACCAATATTGTTAAGCATAATGATGATACAAATATCACCATTGATGAAAAATCAAATGAGGCTCTCAACATGTTGAAATTGATAGAACAAGATAAACCTAAGCCTAAACATGACCCTAATATCACCTCTACCTCAAGTGATATCCTAAAAAAATGTACCTGATGATCCATTATACATTACTACTAGAATAAATAATAAACTCTCATGTGTAATTCTTATTGATCTAGTGTGTACATGGTGAATGTGATTACAGAAGAATATCTCTACACATATGAATTATATCAAGATACATGATAAATTTGATGTCTTGATTAAGTTGCATGATGGTTTCACTTGTCCTACCATAGGCTCTATCACCCTGCTTGTTGAGGTTGGTTCTAAGTGGTTTGAGTATTCCATTTACCATCATCCCTACCTTGGACCAATTTTCTATGAAGTTGGGTCATCCTTAGCTCACATCCATGAAAATAGTCCCTTCCAAAATCCACAAGTGTTTAAAATTTCCTTTTGAAGGACAAGTTAGAACCATGCATCACATTGGTTTCCAACCCTTATATAACCATGAAAAATGTACACTGGATTACTTTTGACCTTAAAAGCCTCAACCACTCAAACCTCATGAAGATGTCCTATTCCTATCCTACAAAAAGTTCAAATCCGATAGAATAGCTAACTTATCCTTAGGTAATCCTTTAGGATCCACTATGATTACTAACCCTAAGGATCCTTGGGTAAAAGCACAATGTTGTGTCACAGTTTTATAAAGGAAGTGGCCAACACAACTAAAACTATTTAACTTCAACCACATTAAAAAGACATTTCTAAATTGAATTTCAAAATTCCGTAAACCGATCAAATATAGAAATTTTGGCAATTGTCACTCATCCGGTGACTTCCAGTAGTTGCTTATTGGTCTAGGGTTGTCATTGATGGAAGATCTTCTTGGTGCTTCGATCTAATGATTGTGATTCATCTTATCCAGAAGCTAGAGTTAACTGGTAAAACAGGGCATCTCAGTATTGTTTTGGTCTAGAATGATTTTTGATGATTATGATGTTTTTGGTGATTGATTTTGTGATCTTGGTGACTGGGAATATCCTTAGGAATCATGTGACTATAATATTTTGGTCCAGTGCTATTTTTTGTTCAAGATTGAAGCCGAAATGTGACTACGCGTTACACTTCTTGAAGTCAACTTGAAGGAGATTACTCTTATGTTAAGACTGGATATATAAGATTGATTTAACGATTGGTTTTTGGTGTAATACTATTATGGTGATCCATTTTGGTGTGATTAAGCGCAGTTTCATGTTCACATTTGGTTTACAGATAATCTGGTAGCTGACTTAGATAGAAACAGAGTATTTACAGAGTGAGTATAGTCAGAGAGCTAGTGCTTAACCATAACTCATTCTTGCATTGTCAGATGCTATCTCAGAGTTAATTTTACAATATTTTCTCATTGAAATCAAATTGTAAGTTAGTGAGACTTCCTTGAAGGTTGTAGCATTCTAGGCATATATTTTTTGAGCAGTGAGCTCTAGGCAGTGTGCCTGAATGCAAGTGCATTCCCCATCTATGTAATATTTATGTACTCCTGGCCATAGTATATGAATATTGTGGGTTCCAACCCCATTGTGGTTTTTTGCTTTTCAGTTTTCCACATAAAAATTTTGGTGTTGTGGATTTGTGATTTATTTGTTGCTTGTTTATGTACTTTTTTGTTATGCATTGCTAACCGGTGGATAAAGAATAAGTTTGTGGATTTGATTTATGGGAGATCACTAATTCATACCCCCCTCTTAGTGATCTCTGATTCTAACAATTGGTCTCAGAGCCTAGTTCCTCTGACGAAGCTTGATCGCTTGAGGAAGATTTGGGAGATTGATTATATGGATTTTGGTTTTCATAGACAACTCAATGTGGCACTTGAGGATCTTGATTTAACTAGAAATGAGATTTGTACCCTAAAGAAGAACCTGAATGATGTTGATGAATTCATTAGTGAGCTGAAGGATCAAGAAAGTGTCTATAGAGAGAAGAGGAAGGAATTGATGGACAAGTTGAAGGAGAAAGAATATCTGATAATAAGCTTGAGAGATAAAATGTTGCTTTGAAGAATGATATGCAATCCATTGCAATGAGGCTGACTAAGGAGATTGAGGACCGAAATAAGAATGAAGAGAATCTGGCACAATCATTGAAGGAAATAGCTGATGAATGCTTCAGGCTTATCTATAAGAATGATGAGTTGAAGCTTGAGTTGACACAATCAAGGAAAAATGGTCAAGAGCTTGAAAGATAGATTGCTACCTTGAGGGATGAAATTTCTAGTGTCAATGAGTACAAAGACAAATTCAAAGCTAGTTTAGCAAGTCTTGATGAGATGCTAGAAAGTCAGAGACATGGAAAGGACATGCGAGGTTTTGGATTTGAGAAAGGTTAATCCTTCAGATCTGGATAAGGAAATACAAAACTCGGTCAAAAGAAGAGAAAGAATCCTCCAAAAAGACAACCTAATGCTCATAAATTCAATGATAAATGTTTTACTTGCAATAAGTTTGGTCATATGGAAAGTCAATGCAGAAGTAGGATGAATAATGGAATGATGAACAATAACAATATGATGAATGTTCCTACCTTTACCGGTCAGTGTTTCATATGCAATAACTTTGGACACAAGTCAAATATGTGTAGAGTAGTAATGAATAACTTCCAAAACAAAAGATGCTATGCTTGTGGAATGTTTAGACATATCTCTAATCAATGCAAGACAAGACCAAATTAGATGAACTTCAAACCTATGCAAAATAATGTTGTTTGCAGAGCATGCAACAAAACCAGTCACATCACAAAGTACCACAGAAAAAAATAGTGTTTTGGTAGACAAGAACAAATCAGGTGAAAAGGGAAAGGCAAAGGTAGATGAGATCAGATATCAACATAAGAAGATGTGGGAAAAGAAGGATGAATCTAAGGAAGATAATGGATCTATACCTGAATCCGATGCAAAACCTTCATTCGGTAACTAGGGCTTTTGGCCTTAGGGGGAGGCAAATTCATGCAAATCTTGCAATACCCCTTTATGAGATTTATAGTCAATGGATTACAGATGGTTGGAATCGAATTTCAGTTGATATCCGGGAGTCAGATGGCTAATTTCGGCATCTGGTAGTTGTGCAGGGCATCCAGTTGAATATCTAAGGCGCATTTATTTCAAAGTGAAATTAGGGTTTGCAAAGTTAAAAGGGAAAATACGAGAGTTATTATTCACTTTGTGAGTAGTATTTTTGAGATACAAAACAAGGTGATTAAGGATTCTAGGCGATCTGAAAGCTAAAAGGCAATCCGATGAGTGATCTAGGGCATTCGACAGTCTGTTGAGGTATTTTTCGTAGAGTGTTTTTTGAGTTTGGTTTTCTGAAAATTTCAAATGGAATCCTCGTCTTCCATTGATACTCTACTGGTTGTTGAAGTCCTCGTCCCATGTTTAAGAAGCACCCTTACAAATCCATGGAGGTTGACCCAGTTGGAGCATTCTTTTCCATTCTACACAGAGTTTTGCATATAGATGATGTACGAGCCTATATTTACTGTGAGATCGAGGAAATCGACAATGAAGACATTTTGGACCTTTATACCTATAGCATCATGGATGAAATCTAAGCCAAGATTTGTGTAGTTGCAGAGAAAGAGTTTCACTTAGTTTGTGAACTTTCCATGATTTGATGAAAATGAATGAGTGTGGTATGTATTGAGAAGAATTCATGCAAAAATTATATGGCTAGACAAACCTTATAAAATCAGTTCAAAAGCAATTAGGGCGGTAACTTGTTTGAATCAAACCGGTGACAAGCTAGGGCTACGCAAAGTCACAAACCCTACTGTCAACAATTTAACCAGTGCAGAGTTTGATGGACACTCAATGAAGATCAACACAATCAAGGAAGATGATGTTAAGTTTGTTGCGATGGTAATTGTCTACAAGGTGTATCAATTCAATCGATTGAATTCTATATCTGACATTGCCATCCATGTAGCCTACCAGATGGTCAAAGAAGATAAATTTGAAGAAAATTAAGCAAGATAAAAAGCATGTCTTCAAATTTGGTTCCTTGGTTGTCTGTCTGGCACTTTACTTCTTGAATTGGATCCCCAAAACCGATAGAGTGCAGTGGGCCTTTGAAAGACCAGTGGCCCAACAGATAAAACATGGTCTTGACAGACTTGGTAATAAAGACAATCAAAATGCTGCATTCTGGGCATTCTTCAAGACCTTTAAGGACAAGATGAAACAGAGAGTCAGAATCCCCAAGGAAATTATGAAGAAATACGAGGGGACCATTTGTTTTATGGTAAACAAAGATGAATGTTTCATGAAGGCGGTTCAACCCTAGATAGTGTGGATATTGCCTATGGGCTATGAGGTGGATAATTCCTTTGTTGGAGGAATTGAAGATAAATTTGAAGAAAATTAAGCAAGATAAAAAGCATGTCTTCAAATTTGGTTCCTTGTTTGTTTGTCTGGCACTTTACTTCATGAATCAGATCCTCAGAACCGGTAGAGTGCAGTGGGATTTTGATAGATCGATGGCCCAACAGATAAAACAGGGTCTTGAAAGACTTGGTAATAGAGACAATCAAAATGTTGCATTGTGGGCATTCTTCAAGACCTTTTAGGATAAGATGAAACAAAGAGTCATAATCCCCACGGAAATTGTGAAGAAATACGAGGGGCAATCTGTTTTATGGTAAACAAAGATGAATGTTTCATGAAGGTGGTTCAACCCTAGACAATGTGGATAGTGCCTATCGGCTATGAGGTTGATGCAGGGACTTTGGATGCCTATGCAGAACACCTACTTAACACTCCGGTGGATGCTAAAGAAGGAAGGTTCAAAACTTGCCAAGAAAAATCAATGTAATTACACACCAAGTTCACCGAACTGGCAAGGAAAAGAAAAGTTGCTAAAATAGTAGAGGACATCCTTGTTGAGGAAGGTCAGAGCTGCAAGAGCTGCTAGGGATGTAGTTGAAAAAGAAAAGAAACAAAAGACTGCACCTGCTCCAGTCAAGGTGAAAGTGACAGGATCTTCTCCCACTCCAATGAAGACACCACCTGCTGAATCAGAATCCTCCGGTTCATCTGCAAAGGGGAAAGGTGTTTTGAGGAAGAAGCAAAAACCCCAAAGGGAGTATGTGTCAATTTCTCTGATGGCATCTGAAATGGAGTCATATGCAGACATTCCCAAGGTGCCAAAGAAAGGAGAGTTTTCTAGGGTTATTCAAAAACCCCAATCTGGTGCTGAGAGGAAAGAGCAAAAGGAGAAGAAATCAAGGTCAGATTCTCTACCGATAAGGAAGCCCAAGCGAGGAAAGAAGACAAAATGTGACTTGGATGAGGCAATTGAATCCGGTAAGATGAAGACCACCCAAACAGAGTATCATATTATTCCTCCTTTATCTACTCAAGAACTAATAGATAAAATTATTAAAGATGGAAATTTGAAGAACATTTCTGTATATTATGAGAATATGGATGATAAGGATCAAAGGTAGATTAAGGAAGTTGTATTTTTGTACATGGATGTATTTAGTCAATCATTGATTGAATTAGAAAAATATCTTCCAAAATATATGTACAGTTTAATTGATGCTAGGAGATAATTTGTTAGCCAAATGGATAGAGAAATAAAGGAGGGTGAACTGGTCAATCAGTGCTGATAATATGATGAAACTATAAAGATACGATCAACTACTAAGGAGGGGGGGGGGTGAATCAGTAGATATAAAATTAACTGGGCTTTCACCAAACTTCTTTCCAACTCACAAACAACTCACAAAATTTACTGGTTTAGAGACTTTAACAAATCTACAAATCTGCAGCAGCATTGTCAAACCTTACTGGTTGACCTAATACTTCAGTGATATAAAGAAGTTGATCTAAAACTTAAATATCCTTTGACCAAAACCTTAAACCACTTCACTAATACCAGTAATAACACATTTCAAATTATTTTTAATCATCTAAATATATCTATGCAGATTTACCAATCATTCATATCAACCATACCAGAAACACATCCACAAAATCATTCACCACTTGACACAATGATTTTTCACGTGGAAACCCAAATGGGAAAAACCATGGTGGGGATGAATACCCACAAGTATTTTGAACTCTTATAAAGTTCACCATGTTAGGATCCAAGCTCGGTTAGAATCTTATACAATAATGATATGTTAGGAATAGATCCGATTAAGGGATTGACTACAAATACCCTATTAAAGGTAACCTCAGTGGAGGATTTCAAATCCAAGATAATGGATGACCTGGTTAGAGGACTTCAACAACAATCCTATTAAAGCTTACCCAGTTAAGGGATTATACTGCTATAACGGTTAGAGAATAATAGGTTCTTGACTGATCTGGAAATAGCACTTCCTTGTTGAATTAGATCCTTTACTTCTCCTATCTGCATTTACATCATTCTGCATATACACCTCCTGGTTCAGAAACAATCACTTTCACACAACCAAATTTTCCAACACATCATTGAATCAAATCATTGACCTTATAAGAAAATACATTAGGTCGGTAACACAACACAAACCCTACAATCTCAAAGAGATTACAAACATATCGGTTCAATCTTTACCGTTAGATTACATGCAATCAACTTTACATTCTTCTAGGAATCTACAACCACTCCTGGATCACCGCACTTTGAATCTTGTAACACATCACACGTTTTTTACTTCATACTATGAATTTGATCATTCCCAAGATAAATAGTTATCTTTATGCACCAAAACCTTTTCAAAACTCATCACGTGCAACATGCTTATGTGGCATCTTCATCACCGATCATCATTCGGTCATAGATCATCACAACCAATCTCCAAGCTCCATCGGTTAGGGTTCAACTTCTCAACTTGTTATGGTTACTAGTTGATCTTTACTGCATCATTATCGGTTGCTTTACTAATTCATTACCGGTTGCTTTACTTCTTCATTACCGATTTCTATTGACATCAATGACAACACTATACTTCTTCAATGCAATCTTCATGCAATGCCAACAAGTGCACCAGTATCACTATTGAGGAAATTGATAGATTAATTTTGTTAGCGAATAAAAAGGAATTTAGGAGAAAGCACAAAGTCAACAAATTGATGGTTGGAAGAGTTGGATAAATAAGGAGAGAAACCAGTGCAATTTGGAAAAAGCTTCTTATTGAGAACCGACTAGTAGAAACTGTTTCACAAGATGAAGTTACTTAGTCAGAAAATCCTCTGGTAAATGATGTAAATAAGAAGGAGGACACTTAGGATGTTGCAAAGCAACAAATTTTGGATTCTTAGAGGTTGAGGCTATTAAGGAGAATGATAAATCAATTGAGGCAGAGGTTGGTGCACCAACTGGCAACACCAGTGCACAAGAGGCACCCAAAGAGGACAAATCAGGATAGGTTGTAGCTGAGAAAAAGGTCTAGAGGAAGAACGGGAAAAGATGGATAAAGGGAGGGGTAAGGCAATAGAAAATCCGATCCTTATGGCAATTGACACATCAAAAATTCAAAGCCAAGGGATCTTTCCATAGTTCAATATCAGTTTTGACAAACCATTCAATCAGACGTCTCTGACAAAAAGGATGATTGTTGTTGCTGCTCTCCAAGCGAAAGCTAGTTAGGAGTTAGAACAATTTGAATGTGAAGAGAAGAGACTTATCAAGAAATTAGTTTCAGTTTTGGAATAGGTGGTACCGGAACTACAACTAGATGCTAATGCCAGTTCATCTGGTAAGCTTCAGAACTGGATAGATCACATATGCACTCAGTTTGATTCTTTGACGAAGGCAATGGAGAAATTTAAAGATGCCAAAGTTCAAACATTTTTGGAAATGATCAGCAATGATAAGGCCCAACTTGAAAAGGAATTAAAACTAATTGATGAGGCCTTAGCGAAAAGTGGTAAAATTTATAAGTCTTGTCTAGTTTTGATAAATTTTACTACTGAAATATACAAGCAAATGGATAATTATAGAGGATAGTTAGCTCAGATTTCTCAGGCTTATGATCCTACAAATAACTTGACTGATAGTATTGAAGGCCAAATTTTGACTATTATGGAGCAGATTAGGAATTTTGAGAAGGAGAAGGAGAGAATAGTTAGGTGGTTAGGTGGTCAGGTGAACTCCAGAACCTAATTGGTCCTTGGTTAGATACCTTAGTATATCATAAAATGGATTGCATTCAAAACATGTCTCAGGGGACTCCAATTGAGATTGCAGCTATAGAATTTCATGATTATGTTTTGAATGGTTTTGTTTCAATTTTGGAGAAGTTGCGGGAAGGTTGGAACACATTTCTTAGGTTTCTTAAGATGGCATATGCAGATATACTCAAGCATGTATAGATTTGATGATCCGGTGTGTGTCTATATATGTACAAAATATTTTGTTGCGCAACCTAGCTTTGGCATTCCTGTCAAAGGGGAAGAGATAAGGTGAAAAATGTACAGACTGATTGTGTATGGAGTGTACAGTTCGGTGATGCATATTTTTGGATTTTTGATCTCAGGGGAAGCCTTAGAATTCTTTATTCTTGATCTAGTGTACAGGTTTCACAGGTTTCTACACTTAGTCATTTTTCATAGGTGTTGCCATCAATGCCAAAGGGGGAGATTATTGGCAATTGTCTCTCATCTAGTGAATTCCAGTAGTTTCTTATTGGTCTAGGGTTGTCATTAATGGAAACTCTTCTTGGTGATTTGATCCGACAATCATGATTCATCTTATTCAGAAGCTAGAGTTAATCGGTAAAACAAGGCATCTCAGTATTGTTTTGGCCCGGAATGATTTCCGATGATTGCGGTGTTTTTGGTGATTGATTTTGTGATCTCGGTGAATGGGAAGATCCTTAGGAAGTGAGTGATTATAATATTTTGGTCCGGTGCAATGTTTTGTTTGAGATTGAAGCTGACATGTGACTACACGTTACACTTCTTGAAGCTGACTTGAAGGAGATTACTTTTATGTTAAGACTAGATATATAAGATTGATTTGGCGATTGGTTTTCAATGTAATACTATTATGGTGATCCATTTTGGTGCGATTAAGCACAATTTCACGTGCACATTTGGTTTATAGATAATCTAGTAGCTGACTTAGACAAAACAAAGTATTTGCAGAGCGAGTACAGTCAAAGATCTAGTGCTTAACCAGAACTCATTCTTGCATTTTATAGTATTTTCTCATTGTAATCAAATTGTAAGTCAGTGAGACTTCCCTGAAGGTTGTAGCCTTCCGGGCATATATCTTTTGAGCAGTGAGCTCTAGGCAGTGTGCCTGAATGCAAGTGCTTCCCCAGCTGTGTAATATTTATGTACTCCTAGCCATAGTATATGAATATTGTGGGTTCCAGCCCCACCGTGGTTTTTCCCTTTCCGAGTTTTCACGTAAAAATTCCGATGTTGTGGATATGTGATTTATTTGTTGCTTGTTTATGTAGTTTTCTGTTATGCATTGCTAACCGGTGGATATCGATTTGATTTTCGACAGATCATTGATTCACACCCCCCCCCCTCTTAGTGATCTTTGATTCTAACAAGAAATATTAATGAAATTTATGTCTATCATTTTTTTTAAAATTGACATGTTTTTTATATATTCAAAGACATATTTTTTATTGCTGAAAATCAGGGGTTCTAGTCGGCGTCACCAAACAAAATAAAAACAAACTTATTTTTTGCTGATTTTAATTTTCCGAATAGAGGACATATATATGCAATGTTAAAAAAAATAATTAAATTTTGATGTATATTTTTCTCGTAATAATATTGTAAAGTCCAACATAGCTAAATTTGGTAGTTTTCATTCGACATCATCTTTTGTCTATTAAATTTATGAATATGAAAAAAAAAATTATACCCTTTTGGAGAAGATTCTCTCATCTAGTGAAATATATATGTGTGTGTGTGTGTGTGTGTGTGTGTGTGTGTATACATATATACATATGTATATATATATACATATATACATGTATATACATATATACATGTATATATACATATATACATGTATATATACATATATACATGTATATATGTATATATAATATACATATGTATATACATATATACATGTATATATGTATATATAATATACATATGTATATACATATATACATGTATATATGTATATATAATATACATATGTATATACATATATGTATATATATATATATATACATATGTATATTATATATACATATATACATGTATATATGTATATATACATGTATATATGTATATATATACATATATGTATATACATATGTATATTATATATACATATATACATGTATATATATATATTATGTAATATTTTTTTTAAATTTCTAATCAGCTTCTTTTTTAACTTAAGAAAACTACTCGCAATGTGTAATTAATAAAAAATATTAAAATTAATCAAAATACTAAAAAAATTATGTCTAGATTCGTGACTTCGAGCTCTACAAAAGGGTATTTTTTTATTTTTGTAAAAAAATATTCTGCCTAAAGAAATTGAGCAAAAGTGATTTTTTTAGAAATACAGACAAAATAGGTGATTTGGCTGCCACATCACCTGCCACATAGGGGAGTCCGACCAAACTCTGTTTGGCCGAATTGAGTTCGGTTGAACTATTTTGAATTTTTTTGAAATATTCTAAGCTCAAGAACTCACAAAAAGTGCCTAAATGGTGCCAAGAGTCAAACCAAACTGAGTTCAACCAAACTCTAGGCGTTATGCCAGTGACATGGGGCACCACGTGGCAAGGTGGTAGTCCGACCAAACTAAGTTTGGCTGGATTACCCCAAGTTATCCCCAAGTGCAACATAACTTCATGCTTTTTCCCCCTTCATTGTCTATAAATATAGAAGTATCTCATTGGTCTCACTAATAATGAATGAACCACAACGTAGACTAGGAATCCTCCCTATTCTTAAATATTCCTAGAATGTATGATATGTTTTCACCTCCAAAATATTTCAAAGGACAAATAATAATACCTAACACAATCTAGCACTCCTCATATCTCTCAACCTTTAGAGGTTCCTTTTATTCCTAGAGAAAAGGAAGTAAAGGAATTGGTGTTGAGTGATATCCAATCTCCTTTTCTAGATGATTTGATTCATAACTGATGAGACATCGTTACAAGGCTTGTGAGATTGCCACAAGAAGTGAGTCTTCAAGCCCTAAGTAGTTAGATGCTAAGTTTATCCCACCATATTAGCCTTCATTACCATCTACCACACCTAGAGAGGAGCCTTACCTTGACCAACCTTGTTTAAAGTTGAAGTTTTCAAATCCAAGCAATTATTCTTCTCTTTGTCCCATCAAATCTACTATTGTGATCAATTTAGATGATGAAAATGATAAAGTTCTAACTATTGAAAATGCTAATGATGTATTGTCTTCAATGTTTACAAAAGTGTTTACTGTAGCTCCTAGTGGCACACATTGTGATCCATCATTGGAGAATGGTTCATGTTTGACATTAGACATATAGCTTTGTCTACTATACTAGTTGTAGCTCCTTAATCATCTTTTCCACCATCTCTATACAATTATGAGAACGAGTAAGAGGTGGATATTTTTATTGACTAGCTCATTCATGCATTGGATGATTTATTTTGTGTGTTTTTTGAATGTAATGTGATCTCCCGTATCACGCTACTTGGTGTGTCTATTTATTTTTAAAGCTCTCTTTGGATGAGCCTTGTAGCTCTATTTGCATAAGGATACAAACATACCAACCCTATCATAACATTCCTCTTTTTGTACCTCACTTCTTCTATAAGTTGTATACAGGTTATGTCATCAATGCTATCTTGTGTTGTCTTTTGGATACAATGCAAAGCATTGAGATATTTTTAATCTCTTCTATGTTGACCCAAAAGACCCTTTGTTCATCTTATGTGCTCTTCTTCTAGTGTGCTTCTAGTTCGACTACATTTGAGGGATGGAGTCAATCCAAAACAATCATATTGATATACATAATTGATCTTTAATGCACATACTAACCCCAGATCATGGATCCCTTATGCGCTCTTTCATTTATTTTTACCATCGCCTTTGAATTTCCTATGTTTTCAAGGCATTTGAATGTTGCGATGTACTTGTCTTTTGAATGTATATATGCTACCTTAAAGCAATTGCACCTAGATGACATATGCAATCCTTTTAATGTGGGGGCATGCACTTTGTTGTGTATTTCACTTTTTACACACATCACAAGTTTGGTTTGTACACTAAGACAACACACTATGATATACTTTGTGCGATTGTAATAGCCATTTTGTAGTCTCATATCAATAAATTTTCTTGGTGCCACCACAACACCCATCTTGAAGTCTCATTTTCAAATTATCTTGCAAACAAATTTTTTTCTTTGTAATCTTCATTAGTGTGAAACTCACCTAGCATTTAACATACCTTGCTAAGCCTATATGAAACCTTCATCCTTGGATGAATCACTTAAAGCATAACACACCTTGCTAGACTTGTGTGACTCCCTTTTTTAACACAACTTCCAGTAAGTATCCTATGGTCCTTACTAGTCCTAGAGGTCATGTCTTTTTCTCTTGTGGCTCCTAGTAAGTTCCCATGGATCTTACTAGCCCTATGATGCCATACCCTTATTTTTTCTTGCATGATCCATGTGTGTGTGTTTACCTATGTTAATCATGTTGCTCCTTTTATCTTGATATTTTAGATTGATAAGATCTTAAGGTGTTGTCTTGTCTCTTTAATGTCTTGATTAAAGTCTTTATATATGCTATCCTAAACTTTAATGAGAGTGTGAGCATAAGTTCATACTCCTACTAAAGAGGGGGATAAATATAGTGTCGTAAATTGTAACCCCTTTAGAATGACACACTCATTCTAGGCTCACTTTGGTGGTTATGCCTCATGCCCCTAATTCATGTTTGATTGTGCTAAGCCCATGGCTGTTTCTAGAAGCTCTATGTAATCTTGTGCTTAGTGACCTTTATTTTGGTCCAACATGTTAGGGCTATGCTTCCTAGTGCCATAGACCTCCTTGATTATGACACCTAGCACTCTAGTCCAACCATTTTAGCCACAAATTTGAAATTCAAATGATTGGCTTTGAAAGTAGCAAGAAAGTGCTCCTCGATGTGGGGCTTCTTTGGAAAGTGAATCCAAAAAGGTATAAGTTATGTATAAATACAAATCCCTCTCTCATTTTTGATAATCCTATCATCTTGAAATCATTTTAATCCACAATAATTTCCAATTGAGAATTGAATCAAGTATCATCATGGTACTTGAGGACAAGTATGCAATCAATTATCAAACATTCAAGTTTGGCAATCATCATCAATTTACATTTTTCTATATTATGAAGGCATGCATTAATACCTATCAAGCAACAACAAAATTTGTGTGTGGCTTCAAGGAAAGGAGTTTCACATCAAAGGTATCATTTGTCAATTCAAGCTTTTCATTTAAAGTTTTTAGCCTCTTCCCTACTAGGGATAAGTTCTCTTTCATCCAACATAATTGTAGTGAAGGTGGAAACACCAACATAGGGTTTGACTTAGGAAATCCCTTATACAACCCAACATTTTACCCTCTTCTATGTGTGCAAATTATAGATTCAACAATCAAAATTTGTGGAATTGCACAGAGAAAATTGAGCCACGTGATTCTAGACTTTGAATAGATAAAAATCCTTGGTCTATGATGCCTAGTTCACACTTGATTGACACTTTTAGGCTAACTTTCAAAGGGAAAGATCTATAGTCCATCTTGATCTATAATTTGAAGCCTTAGTTGAAATAAACACCTCTAGGTCTAGGGTTCCTAGTATGTTTGACCAACACTTTTAGCTTCATATTTTAGTAACAGGTTCTTCTCTACATCTCATTTCTAGATTTTTACTTTTGTGTCTACTCTATGTTCTCTATCTACTTGTGTATGTTGAATTTTATTATTTTTACACCATTTTACCTATTTTTTGCATTTTCATATCAAATAATATTATAGTCTAAGGATCCTTTTACACTACATTTCACTATTGTATCACATATTTTCCAATAATGCAAACTATTCATCTCTTTTGTTGTGGATTTTTTTCCTAAATGGGTTTCTCCTCTTTAAATATTGTTCTGTGTTGAGTTTTCCTTTCCATTTTTTATTGTTGTTTCCCATTTGAAATCTCCATTTGGAAAACATTGTTATATCCAATTTATAGTAGTTTTGAAGCTTCCTATATTGTTGTCCACCTCTTATTTTCTAATAATGCGTGAGAATTTGGGATTAGAAATTAATAAAAGAGACATAAAAATTTATAGTATTAAACTTCTTTAGCATTCTATTGAATGAAAAGCATAATATCATTCATAAATTGTGATTAAAATTGATAAATGCTACATATTGACTCATGGGAATGACATGTTAGAAAAGGTATCCAAAATTATGAGTTGCAAGTGCATAATGAAATTTGGGGTAAGAGGAAAACATTTCCTGACATTGGGAGAGCAAATTGAGGTAGGAGTACCCCATTAGTGACTAACAATCATTGAATTTAAAAAAATGTAACTTGATGTGAGAAACTAGATAGGTAAAATTCCCCCCCATTTGAAGCATATTATAAATAAAACACCACCTAATCCTAGCATAAGCCTTATGAAAGTAAATCCTAACAAAATAAGCATCATGACTAGTTCGTTTATCTTATTCTTGATAGTTTCCCAATATAATACTAGGTTGTTCAAGAGGAACTAAACTTTAAGGATACATGATTGGCAATGTCTTATATTGTTTCAAGTGATAGGATCGATGCATCTAGTATTCATTTTAGCCATGTTTTTGTTAAGGGTTTTGAGGAGTACAATTTAGATTTCCAACTAGCCACAATATCCCCATTTTTACTTATGGGGAAGTTTGATTAATGAAAGAACCCGAGATACATTTTAGTAAGCTTTTATATAAACAAGGCAGTCTTCTCTAATGTGCTCCTACATGGATTTGATATTGTAGTAGGGAGGCCATTCTTCCATAGAGTTTCTCATTGTCCATAATGAAGAGAGTTGCATCAATCTCTTTAATGGTGATCATATTATCAAGATGATGACTACAATCCTCATCAATTCTAGTGGGATTACAACTCCAAACTACAAGATATGATTATGATTGAAAGAAGACATCTTTGAAGTTGTCTATAAATTGATGATAATAGTATTTGGAATAGGTATTCATGATATCTCTAAGTTTAATAAGAAGTTGATTATTCATGCTAATAGTTGTGACCCTCTCATTGCTATGCTTTTTTTTTTGATATTGGAAATCAAATTTGAACCTTTGTCCATGTCTTTTATTAATTAAGTCTCACATAGATTTGAGCACCTTATCCATCATATAAGTCTATTTGAAGGATCTTGTACTAAGTGAAATAAAAGACCTATTTAAGGAGATATGTTAATCAAATTGGCTACAACTAGTGAATGACCTTTTTCAAGTTGTTCCGGCTCAAACATTTGTTTATTCTTTTCTTGTTTCAAACAATTTTTTTTTACAATAGTAAGTACATTGGGTGAGATCGCACATTTTGACAATTCAATAACCTACCATGAAAGGTGAAGGCTCAAAATTCCACAAAAACACTAGAGAGGAAATTGATGCAAGAGCCCTGGTCTCTGAGCAATCTTGCATCAACCAAAAATATTTCTTTTCAATTTAGTTCTTGTTTAGTTCAGTGTGCAGTTTTCTGTGTTCTTACTGGTAGTTTTTTTCTTTTCATTTTAGATCCTATTTTTGGTTTTCAGGTTGGTTCACATGTTTAATTCCAGATTTTTCAGTCCATTTGGATTCTTTTTCGATCAGTTATTGCTCCTGGTTGACTATTTCTGGGTTCTAGGATAGTTCTTGTGCTTACCAGTTAACTTTCCTTCATTACCAGAGCTGTTCTTGGTGTGTAGCTCTATTTTGGATCTTGTCCGATGTTCTTTGGCATATGGTCAATCTTCCTGCTGAACCACTCTTCTTGGTTGTTATTTTCCGGAAATATTTCATTCATTCTTAGGGCTGACCTAGTTACACGTTTCATTTTCCTGCATTGGTAAATGTAATCTTTTGTGGCCAACCCGGATATGTTTCGATGGGTATAAATATGGCACTATGTAATCATTTGTAGGGGCAGAGGAAGTAGAATTGAGAATAAGGATTGAGATTCACATTTAGTGATCCGGTTGACTCTTAAAGTCTCAGTTGGATTGTATCTGGCTTGAAGCCTGCATGTAACCAATTAACTACCAGATGTTCTAAGATGATTGTATGATGATAACCGGTTGGTTGTTGGAAGTTATAAGGCAATAATATGATCTGTTTATGTAATCTTTCTATGTTTTCTTGTTGTTTTCGTTGTGTTACTCTTGCTGCATAAGCTGGTTGATTCTCTTTTGAGGATTTTACCGTTTATGGCTGCATCAAGTGGTATTAGAACTGGTTATGAACAGGTTAGTGGAAGATTTGTTTGCGAACATTGAGGCATTCCTTTGGGTGGATAGATCACTGATTGCTGATAGTTAGATCGTCGAGTTGAGGCAGTTCATCGGAGCAAAAGAGGAGATGCTGCCTAGAAGGACAAACTCCCAGAGGGTAGAGCAGATGATGTAGGAATTCAAGAATGAAGTGAGGAACGAAATCCGAAACGCTTTGACTGGTTTGTGAAGAAACCCTGAATCTGAGGAAAGATTACTAAGAGCAGTGGTGCAAGCGAGTAAAGTTCATAAAGTGGAAGTTTAAAACTTTTTTCGGAATGCTGAACCCAGAGGATCTGATTGATTGGATAAGAGAGTTGGAGGAATACTTTGAGTTTGAGGATGTCAAGAACCTGTAGAGAGTCTGGTTGGTGTAGACTAAGATGAAAGGACATGCTGCCTTATGGTGGAAGGAACTACAGAAAGACATAGTGGAGAATGGTGAAATGAAGATCACCCAGTGGAGACAGATGGTTGCAAGATTGAAGGCCAAGTTCATACTGGGAGACTATGAGTTGGAATTGTTCAAGAAGTTGTAGAACCTGAAATAGAGAAACATGATTGTGAAAGTGATGCAGGAGCACCAGTGTAGTTCATACCGATTGAGCAATTAACTGTGAAATTACTTGGAGATCGTGGAATTTCTTCATGTTTGACAGTTTAGCATTGTGGATTTGGAATTATCACCTTGATTTCGTTGTCTTTATCATGTTTGAGATTCATGGCATTTGGATTTAATTCCGATGAGATACCGATTCTGGTATTGGTCCGATGTTGAAGTGTTCTTACCTGCTAGTCTTGTAGAGTGTTGAGTGAAGTTGGATCAGGTTGTGGTTGACCTCCGCAACTTGTAGATTGTTGGAGATGTTGCTTTGGGCCTTGGCCGATATTTCTGGAGGTCCACGCTTCATTTTATGTTTTTGTGTTTGATCTTAGTGATTTGAGCCAACATGTTATCGTTGCACATTTCATGAACAGATTGGTCTTTGGGCTGACTTGATTGAGTTATAATTATTTGCGGATGGTATAAATGGAAGCTGGTGAATCATTTTAGAAGAACAAAAGTTAGAAGATCAAGGATAGAGTTTTGAGATTGAGCAAAGATGTAGATTCAACGAGATTCTAAACTGGTAGGACTGAGGCTGGAAGGCTGAGGTACGGGTTAGGGTAGAACTGATAGACTATTCTTGAAAGCCGATTTGATATGAGGATGATTTACGGATCTTGTATTTATGTTGTAAGCATCATTTGTATCCTGGACTGCGATCTAGCATGTGGCATGTGTAACTCTTTAGGTTGTAATAAGATTTATTCAAGTTATTTACCGGTTATGTGTTCTCTTATGTTACTGGTTATTCTTTCTATTGTTTCTAACATCTTGTTACTAGTTACCGGTATGTTGTGCATGGTTTATGTATTAAGCTGCAAGGCTGGGTCATCCTTCATTGGATCTCCCTACCTTAACTGCATCAGAAAGAGTACATCGAGGAATTCTACAGGATGATGATTAGATCTAGACATAGAGACATGGATAGAGAAAAGGTGGCGAGGTATATAAATGGACTTGTATTTAACATTCAGGATGGGATGAGTATATTGAGGGTTTCCACAGTTGAGGAAGCTTACTAGTATGCTTTGAAGGTTGAGGAGAAGATGAGATGAAGACAATGGAAGAGAGGGAAGCATAAATTCAAGGGACATATGAGTACAAAGAAGCAGAATGTTGAGGAGGAATCAAAACCTAAGTGGAGTAAAGAACCGAAACATAAAATACAGAGGAAAGGCATTGGTAGTACTGGTATAGAGTTTCTTGGCAAATGTTTTAAGTGTGGAGAAACCGAACATAGACTTTATGAATGTAAGAAAGGAATGTCAAGAAGTTGTGTGGCAAATGAGGAACCGAAAAGTAAAGTTACTGGAGCAAGGAGAATCCCTTATGTTCAGAAGAGTCATGATAGAACAGAGTAGTGAGGATACCAGATCTACTAAGAGAAAGAGTCTTTTTTAGACTGTATGCAAATTAGGTGTTAAGTGTTGCAAGGTTATTGTAGATAGTGGAAGTACTAACAATTTGGTATCTAAAGAGATGGTAGTGAAGCTTTGATTGAAAAGGCTGGAGCATCCTTGTCCTCACAAGGTAAGTTGATTACAAGATTATCAAAAGATAGAAATAAAGGAAAAGTGTCCAGTGAATTTCAATATTGGGCCTTTTAGGGATGAAGTTTTGTGTGATGTTGTATCTATGAGTGCTTGTCATGTCTTGTTGGGAAGACCTTGGCAGTTTGATAGAGGAACTATTTATGATTGTAGAAGAAAACTAGTCACTATTGAGAAAGATGGGCAAAAGTTAACATTGATTTCTTTGAAGGATAAAGAGAAGGAGGTGAAGAATCTGAGTCTTAAAAAAGCTTGCAGTACCGAGAAACCAGTTGTAGAGGTAATACTAGAAGGTGACATGAGTTTGCAGGAAAATTTGATAAATAAGCTTGATGGACAGATATAACTGAATGATGGAGAGCTTATGGTGACAAGTCAGATGAAGTCTTGTGGCAGAAACAAATCAAAGTTGTAGAAGAAAGAGAGCAGTAAAAAGAGACAATGTGTAGATCTGAAGCAAAGGAAGAGAAACATAGGGAGTCAGCAGTTACAAAAGCCAGTTGAGGTCCCGAAGGAGCTAAAGAAGAGGCTGGAAGATAAGGAAGATGTTTGGATCAGAAATGAGCATGGAGTCTTTATCCTGAATCCTTTTAGATGTTCATGAGTTGCCTCTCAAGGAACATCTTTTCCTACATGGGGTATCTGATGCAAGAGCATCCTCGATCTCTAAGCAATCTTGCATCAACTAAAAATATTTCCTTTCAGTTTAGTTCTTGTTTAGTTCAGTGTGCAGTTTTCTGTGTTCTTACCGGTAGTTGCTTGATTTTCATTGCAGATCCTATTTTTGGTTTCCAGGATGGTTCATGTGTTTAATTCTATATTTTCAATCCATTTATATTCTTTTCCAGTCAGTTATCTCTCTTGGTTGACTGTTTCTGGGTTTCGGGATAGTTCTTGTGCTTATCTGTTAACTTTCCTTCATTACCGGAGTTGTTCTTGGCATGTGGATCTATTTTGGGTCTTGTCCAATGTTCTTTGGCATGTGGCCGACCTTCCTGTTGAGATGCACTTCTTGGTTGTTATTTTTTGGAAATATTTTGTTCATTCTTAGGGCCGACCTAGTTACATGTTTTATTTTACTGCATTGGTAAATGTAATCTTTTGTGGCTGATCCAAATATGTTCCGGTAGGTATAAATATGCCACTATGAAATCATTTGTAGGGGCGGATGAAGTAGAATTGAGAATAAGGATTGAGATTCACATTT
Organism: Cryptomeria japonica; assembly: GCF_030272615.1. NCBI lineage: Eukaryota > Viridiplantae > Streptophyta > Pinopsida > Cupressales > Cupressaceae > Cryptomeria > Cryptomeria japonica. Next base: position 82,958,889 of record NC_081413.1, read on the forward strand.
AGTGATCCAGTTGATTCTTAGAGTCCCGGTTAGATTGTATTTGGCTTGAAGCCTGCATGTAACCGGTTAACTATCGAATGTTCTAATATGATTGTATGATTATAACTGGTTAGTTTCCAGAAGTTCTAGGGAAATAATATGATCTATTTCTATAATCTTGCTATGTTTTCTTGTTGCTTTCATTGTGTTACTCTTTCTACATAAGCCGATTGATTCTCTTTTGAGGGTTTCTTTGGTTATGGCTGCATCAAAAATACAATAAGGTTGAACCCGAGGTGAGAGGTATTGTGTGTGAAGGGGAGGAAAATGAGGTGAGAGAGATTAGACAAATGTAAGAAGGTGAAGGAGGAAAGAAGATCATAAAGAGTAGAAGAGATGTGCAATTGAATAATATAAACAAATGTCTTAGAGTTCATATATATTGTGAAAGAAAGGTAAAATTGATGGATCATAGAGTGTGATTCGAAACATTGATGATAAAAAACTTGCTAACACAATGGAATCCAGAAGCTCTACAATAATTTATTATGGATTGTGGAAATTTGATATCTTTAATAAGGTAAAATTGATCAAATTTGTTGTACTTTAGAAACAACCATATTAATAATAACCCTGCAACGCATTGAAGAGATAGTTTTTCATGCATTCTCTCATGCATCTGTTAACGAATCTACTAACCATCTACAACACTAATGATATACCATCAAAACAACCTGGGTCAATATTTCAGATAAGAAATATGCAAGTTATACATAACACATTAAAAAACAAACTTGTGGAAAGAAATTCGATTGACTGAATGATCAATTCATGTGTCTCTCCATTATGAAGGCATGCATTAACACCTATCAAGCAACAAGAAACTTTTTGTTTGGCTTCAAGGCAAGGAGATTCACACAAAAGGTATCATTTGTCAATTCAAGTATTTCATTGAAGGTTTTTAGCTTCTGCCCTACTATGGATGAGCTTTCTTTCATCCAACATCGCTTTTGTGGAGGTGGAAACACCAACATGGGGTTTGACTTAGGCAATCCCCTATACAACCCAACAATTTCCTCTCTTCTATTAATGCAAGTTATAGATCCAACAATCAAAAGTTATGGAATTGCACAAAAAAAAATTGAGCCACACAATTCTAGACTTTAAATAGGCAAAAATCCTTGGTCTATGGCACCTAGTTCACACTTGATCAACACTTTTAGCATCAATTTCAAAGGGAAAGATCTATAATCCATCATGATCTAGAATTTGAAGCCTCAGTTGACATAGTGACCTCTAGGTCTAGGAGATTTGACCAACACTATTAGCTCTAGATTTTAGTAAATAGGTTCTTCTTTGCATCTCATTTCTAGATCTATACTTTCGTGTTTACTTTCTTATTCTATATCTGTTTGTGTATGTTGAATCTTGTCATTTTAGCCCGTTTTTGCATTTTCATTTCAAATCATATCCAATAATGCTGAATTTATAGCCTAAGGATTCTCTTACACCACATTTCAGTATTGTATCACATATTTTCTGATAATGCAAACTATTCATCTCTTTTGTTATGGATTTTTTTCCTGAAAGGGTTTCTCCCCTTTAAATATTGTTATGTTGAGTTTTCATTTCCATTTTTCATTGTTGTTGCCCATTTGAAATCTCCATTTGGAAAACATTGTTATATCAAATTTACAATAGTTTTGAAGCTTCCCACATTGTTGTCCACCTCTTATTTTTTAATAATGCATGAGGATTTGGGATTACCAATTGAATAAAATAGAGAAAAATTTATAGTGTTAAACTTCTTTAGCATTCTATTGAATGAAAATCATTATACCATCCATAAATTGTGAGTCAAATTGATAAATGAGACATATTAGCTCATGAGATTGACATGTTAGAAAAGGTATCTAGAATTACAAGTTGCAAGTACATAATGAAAAGGGATAAGATGACAACATTTCTTGATTGGTATTGGGAGAGTGAATTGAGGCAGGAGTGCCTCATTGGTGACTAACAATCAGTGGATTTACAAAAATGTAACTTGATGTGGGAAATTGGATAGGTAATATTCCCCAATGGTTGAAGCATATTATAATAGAATTCCACCTAATCCTAGTATAAGCCTTCTGAAAGTAAATCCCGACAAATAAAGCATCGTGACTAGTTTGTTTATCTTATTCTTGATAGTTTCCCAAGATAATACTAGGTTGTCCAAAAGGAACTAAACTTTAAGGATACATGCTTGGCATCGTATCTACTAATCATTTTAGCCATATTTTTTTAGAGGTTTTGACGAGTACAATTTATTTTCCAACCTTCATTCCATTTTAGTAAGCTTTGATATAAACATGGTAGTATTCTCTAATATGCTTCCACGTAGATTTGAAATTTTAGTAGGGAGGCCATTCTTCCATAGAGTTTCTCATTGTCCATAATGAAGAGAGTTGCATCAATCTCTTCAATGATGATTATATTATCAAGATGATGACTATAGTCCTCATTGATTCTAGTGGGATTACAACTCCCAACTACAAGATCTAATTATCATTGAAAGCAGTCATCTTTGAAGTTGTCTACAAAGAGATGATAATAGTATTTGTAATAGGTATTCATGATATCTCCAAGTTTAGTAAGAAGTTGATTATTCATACCAATAGTTGTGATCCTCTCATGGCTATATTTTTGTTTTTGATATTGCAAATAAAATTTGAACCTTTTTCCACGTCTTTTGCTAATTGAATCTCACCTAGATTTGAGCGCCTTATCCATCATAGACCTTCATTTGGAGGATCTTGTACTAAGTGAAATAAATGGCCTATTCAAGGGGATATGTTAGTCAAATCAGCTACCAATAGTGAATGACCTTTTTCAACTTTGCTAAGCTCAAATATTTGTTTATTCTTTTCTTTTTTGAAACAATATTTTTTTATCATAGTACATTGGGTGAGATAACACATTTTGACAATTCAATCTAACCTACCATGAGAGTTGAAGGCTCAAAATTCCACAAAGTCACTAGAGAGGAAATACAATAAGGTTGAAAGAGGTGAGAGGTATTATGTGTGAAGGGGAGGCAAGTGAGAGGTGAGAGAGATTAGACAAATGTAAGAAGGTGAAGGAGGAAAGAAGATCATAAAGAGTAGAAGAAATGTTCAATTGAATAACATAAACAAATGTCTTAGAGTTCATCTAGATAGTGAAAGAAAGGTAAAAGTGATCAAATTCATTGTACTTTAGAAACAGCCATATTAATAATAACCCTGCAACATATTGAAGGGACATAGTTTTTCGTGCGTTCTCTCACATTGATAACTGCGAATGCATCTGCTAACCATCTGCAACACCAATGATAGACCGTCAAAACACTTTAAATCAATATTTCGACATTACACATATTTAAAAACAAACTTATACAACATATGCAAGAAAATCAGACAATTTGATTAGCTAAATGAAAATAAATTAATCACTATTTAAACCTTGCTACCTCCCTATAATTCCATATAGCAGGAACTAAAAGCCCATGGATCAGAGTCCACTTATGAAAGTTTTCGATGCTATTCTAATTGCAGCATGCTCAACCATGTAAGAACCTATCATATGAGACTGTTCTACCTTTTACTCGTAAAAAACCCCACCAATGCCCCAGAGCTAATCTCTATCAATACAATACCTCTAGACAGGGAAATCTGGTCCTAAATTCTATGTGTCATGTTTCTATTGCATATAAGTTGGGCATCCCAAATTTAAACATTTTAGATCTGTATCAAATTTCTATGACGAATCATGTTTTCACACATCTGTCCATGTCGCCTTGAAGAACCGACCCAAAAATAGTAGAATAATAACGGACTATGTGCCTGCCAAAAGATAACAGAAGAAAAAGTATGATACGTGTATTTGCTTGGTTGCAGATGAGACGGTGAGAGCAGTGAAACAGGAGACGTGGGTAATTGACGATGAAAGTGCATTATAATTTATCATTTTTATTTTAAGCTCAGACACCTTATATGTGATTCATCATTCTCTCTGCAATGCACATATTGCAGTTACCTTTTTTCAGTATTTGGGTAATGTCGGTTGGCAAAGGATCCTGCGAGAGTGAAAATTGTATGGGAGATTTTACCAGTAACAAAGAGTTTTATACAGATTACCTTGGTGCCCACAGCATTCAAGCAAATGGCAATGAAACGGTGGCTTCAAGTTTGAAATCTCCGGTTTCATTTGTGTTTGGTGGGATAGGTGCCATGTTTGCTCTCATAATATTTGCTTTCATTGTTCTTGCATGTTCATATTGGAGAAAAATGTCTCCTGTAGATGTTGGATTAAACAACAATGGAATGCATAACTCTGAATCTCATGACTGTAGTAGAAAGATTGAGAATGTATGGTGTGATATAGAAAAGGGAGATGTGATGGTTGTCATGGCAGGTCATGAGAAGCCAACATATATGGGCCAACCTATGCCATTCCATGCCACAGACCACACAAGTGAGATTTTAAGTTTTGTTGAGAACACATCATTCTCTTCCCCATCTTCCCCATATGTAAATGGAGAAAAATGATAAAAGGAATTTTTGATTGTTGTTTCCAATGTTTGTGAATGAGAAGTCTTTATAACATTGGAATGAGTTTGTCAGAAATAAGCTTTATTTAATCTAAGGTCCCTACATCATAGGATGAGGTTGATACATGTATGATTGACAGAATCGATATGAGGTTGATACCATGTTCTATATATGATTGACAGAATCGATACCTCTTAAGTTTTTTCTGCAGGTGTTGTACCAAACAACAATGGATGCATGGTTCTGAGGCTCTGAATCTCATGATTGTGTAAGAAAGATTGATAGTATATGGTGTGATGTAGAAAAAGGCCAAAGTGAGGCCTCTCATGGTAGGTCATGAGAAGCCAACATATATGGGCCAACCTCTGCCATTTCATGCCACATAGCGCACAGGGATTTTAAGTTTTGTTGGGGAGCACATCATTTTCTTCCCCATCTGTAAATGGAGAAAAATGATAAAAGATTTTTTTGTTTGTTGTTTTAAGTCTTATAATATTATCGGAAATTAAGTCTCCTTGAATGTAAGGTGTCTACGATATTGGAATCAGAAATCAAGTCTAGTTAAATTTCTCGTTAAATGTAAGGTCCTTAGTTAAATTTCTAGTTAAATGTAAGGTCCCTACATCATAGGATAAGGTTGGTATCATGTTTCATATATGATTGATAGAATCAATATATTTCAATTTTTGGAAAACATTGGTTCCAAATTTGTTGAATGTAAGGCCTCTACATCATAGCAATTAGATTATAGCAATTAGATTGATATAAATCTCTTTGAAAAATAATTTAAAATAATTTCTATGACTTTCTGTACATGTGTACATGTCATTTATTAAATGAATAGATAAGGTTGGTATCCATACCTCATCATAAGATGAGGTTGGTATCCATATGACTGACATATCTGGATTTCAATTAGATTGATATAGGGGAAAGGACCCAGTAGTTGAGCATGTTCCAATTGTTGTGAGGGTTGTTGATACCTTTTGTTCCAAAAATTGAACAAATAAAACCTATTGTTTGAAACAAAAAATATCAATTTTTGTTAGGAAATGTACCAACAGTTGTTAGGAAATGTACCAATAGTTGTTAAGAAATGTACTAATATTGTAAAAAGTAACCAATCAGGTGATGCCACATCGGCTGCACAACTATTGGGGTCTCTTTTGCACGCCTATTGGTCTCACTTTTTTTTGGGGCTGTTTTGGACACCTTGGCAAAAAGCATGCTGATGTGGCATCATATTTGATGATGTGGCCCTGAAACCTTAGTTATAAGCAGGGGACTTGCCAAGTAAGCTGGTGTAAAAAAATCGGAGTGATTCGAAATTTCCAAGTAGGATTTTGAGAAGCGTGAAGTTAGGGTGCACGACTACTGGGTCCTTTCCCCTAAATCTCTTTGAAAAATAATTTCTATGACTTTTTGTACATGTCATTTATTATATGAATACTAAAATGACACGAATACTATCAAATTGTTATTATTCATGTAACATAGATATCACGATGAAATGCAAATCAATGTACAAGTCATTTTAATGCATGAATACTAAAATGCCATGAATACCATCAAGTTGTTATTATTCATACAACATAGATGTCATTAAAGGAAGTGCAAATCAATTCATATAGAATAGATATCATTGATGAAACGCAAATCAATGTACATGTTATTTTATTGTGTGAATATTAAAATGACATGAATACTATCACTTTGGTATTATTCATATAACATAGATATCATTAAAGAAACACAAATCAATGTACACGTTAATTTATTGAATATTATCACATTGTTATTATTCATATAATATAGATATTATTGACAAAATGTAAATTAATTTAATCTAAATTTGATCATTAATGTTTCTTATCCCTTTCCCAATATGTGGTATACAACCCACCAATATTCAACAAAAGTTTTTACATTGTTGAAATTACAACACATCCAACCACTTGTAAACTCTAATCATGAACCAATGTTGAGAAGCAGCTTGAACATCACTCCATGAGATTAATTATCCCTTTTCGAATATATGTGAAACATGACAAGATAGAAAAGATTAAGTATCCCTTTTCGAATATATGTGAAACATGACAAGATAGAAAATATGAGATCAAATGAAATGTTGGTATAAGAGTGTGTTGATCTATAGTAGCTCACTATGGAAAACAAGTAGGGTAGGAGACTAAGGAAACAACCCAAAATGTCTCTACACAACAATAGAGAGAATTCATAGTCTTTTCAATGGACCATAAGAAAGGGTGTAGTTCTTAACCAACTCTAGCAAGGTGATGAATTGGGATGCTTGGCAGTGTACTCATAGGGTTGAAGACTACAAGGTCTAAACCACTAAATAACCTACGTGGTGAATATCATAGTAGACCCCAAACTTTGGATATACCTTAAAAGATATAAGATCTTCATGTATTAAAAAAATGGTCTTATTGCATGTATTGCCCAAGTCAGTTGAGTTAAGCTAGTTAAGTACTAAAATCCATTCTCAATTTTTTAGGTAATTCATCAAGTTCGGTCTCTTTCAAAAAAATAGGAAGAGGAAGAGGAAAGTAATCTTTTAAAGAAGTTTTATTAAGATCTCAGAAATTAGTGCACATTCTAATCTTGTTATCTAGTTTAGCAATGACAACAATGCTTGAAATTCAAGGGGAATAGTCAATAGAATGGATCAAACTATCTCCTAAGAGTTTTAAAATCTCAGCTTTAACTAGTAACACAATCTTTAGATTCATTTTTCTAAATTTCTCTTAACATGTTTAACATTGAGAAGCAGCACAATGTTATGAGTAACAATTTTAGGATCAATGGTAGGAAAATTCTGAATAATTCCAAGCAAAGAGTTTGTGAAAATCATGTAAGAGAGAAGAATTATCACATTGTTCATTAGTTTCAGAGAAATTTCCAATTTTAATAACCTTTTCATCATTATGGGGATCCATTTTGACATCAATAGTATCTCCCAGAAGAAGATTTTTTGTTGAAGAACATCCATCTATTGTGGAAGTTCTTGATTCATTTCCACAATACCCTTGGGTAATTCAACATCTTTCCCAAATTATGCTTCAACATTTAAACAATAGGGAAATCCACAATTATGATAATACTAGGGAAGAATATCATAAACTCGCACGAACTCAACTAAGGAATCATCTATAGAAAAGATGTCAAATGAAGGTATGCTATAAGAAAAATCAACATCAATTAAGTGAGGTTTGATTAAAGATATATATTTAGAAGAAGAAATAACATTCACGTTGATAGATGGTCTATGGGATGGTTTGGTGGGCTTTGCATGATTATATCCAAGTCCAAACAAAGGTTACCAACTGACCTCAACATCCACATCAATCAACTACAAACAATGAAGAAGAAATAAGATGTTCAATTTAATTCCCCACATGATATCTATCAAGATATTCTACCACAAAAGAAGAGTAGTTGACGTGAGGACAAGTTGAAAGGCTTTGTCAAGGGGATGATGATGATTCAAAAACAAGATACAAACATTGTTTGGGAGAGATAAGAGCATAATTCGATAAGAGAGTTTCAAAATAGATAGCCTAGGAGATAGATTAGTTTATAAGGAAACCATCTAATGGTTGCATCCCTAGTAGTAGATATAAGTATAGATAGGATATCTAGTCACTAAGTGGCAGAAGATGATGATATAATGGAGAAGAATATAGATAAATTATAAAGGAGATATAAGGAATGCACATTGCAGATTAATATATCAATATACAAAGATCTCTTTTATTGTCTTAATATTGTGTATGATGTTTTCTTTCTAACCAATTACATAGACTAGATATAGAGTACATCTAATTTCCACCTCAACAAGACAAAGTCTAGGGTTATAGACTACAACTAGTAGAAATATTTTGGGAAGAAAACTTTGGCCAGTCTCCTTTAAATTTCTTGCTAACATCCCCCAATCATCTTCTAAGAGTACCTCTTCCGATGAAGGGGTATCTTCAAGATGAGATGGTGTACCAATTTGAATTGGAGAAGGAATTGAATAAATTGAAGGAGATTGAGATTTACGTTCATTTTGCATACATCTTTGTAATTTTTTATTGGCTTCCAAAGTATACATCGAATTTTGATAAAGAAACTTAAGATTGCCATGAAGGGTTGAGAGACTTGTTTCAAAGTGAATCCAAGGTCTTCCTAAAATAATATTATATGTAAGTGATAGTTCTGATACTTAATATAAGTACAGATCCAATAGCCAACAAGATGAGAGGGGGGGGGTGAATCATACAAACTTAATCATCCATAAAAACATCAGATTCAACCTCGGTAACATATATATTAGTCATATAACCAAAAACTATCAAACATGCAAACTCAAAAGCATATGAACAATATAAACCTCATAACACCAGATTTAACGTGGAAACCCAAATAGGGAAAAACCACTGTGGGATTTCGGACCCACTAAGAAATATACTCTTCTAGAGTATGCTCAGTTAAAAGCAAATCTTGTTAAAGATTACAAACACATTGCTAGATGTGACCCGGTTAAGGGATTTCCCTCAGATCTGTTAGGATCTTCACTTTGTTAGAAGTGACCTTGTCAAAGGATTTCAAACACTCAATTAGAATGTCACCTTGTTAGAGGATTTACATATAAGACTGTTAAGTCCACTCGGTTAAGAGATTTCTTGTCACTTTCATAAAATAACAGTAATACAATCTATCTACAATTTCACATCTAAAATGCTAAAGCAGATTCCTATTTGTTCAATACAATCTAGACATAGAACTAATCTTGTCTATCTGTTGGGCATCAATACTCTGTTATTCTAACAGGTCTTCAGGCTTCTGTGCTCGGTAATCACTATGTAGCATCCCTGTGCATACACTTTCCCGCATACATTGTTTATCAACAGTTTCCTATTTATAAACAATCTTCTAACCGCTTAATCTCCTTGATCACATTTCCCATGATCAATCATAGCCATCAAATCTTCAATCTTGTCTAGGTTCATTGTATCTTTCGATCTGCAAATGTTTTACCCCGCCTTGGAACTTGCACATTCACATTGGAACTTGTGTTAGGGTAATGTGGTTCAATCTAAGCTGTAGATCTTCTTGCCAACTTTCCATTGCCTTAGATTCGTTTAACAAACTTCTTCCATGGCTTGCCAATCATTGATCTGCTCCAGCTCATCAGCTTCTTTCATTAAATATCACATGTAAACATTTAATGCATTATGTTATAGCTCTGTTACAACTCGGTGAATACTAAACTTCACTCTGTAGAAATTCTGTCTTCATTAACCGACTGCGACAACCTTAGGGTTTACCGACTAGGTTCCTTAGGGTTTACCGACTAGGTTCTTTGCTTGATAACATAGTATAGTATTAACCTTTACATTTTACAACATATGTATGATGTTAAAACAATCTAAAACATCAAGATCTCATCATTGTCTGACTCGATAGAGTTGCCCATTGAATAACTTATCCCCTTATTCATCATATTCTTTCCCGTGTCTTTACCGACTCCTTTATAATCTTCATATCATATTTCTCAAGATATGGCAACATCATACTGAATTAGAAAATCAATTTCTTGACATCAATGACAAAATAATAATATCAAGATAGTAAAACATCTTTAATCAGTTATGTCCATAATCATCAACAACCTTCTCAATATCCTTATAATGTAATATTGCCAACAATCTCCCCCTTTGGCATTGATGGCAAAACCAATTGATTTGATCTTTAAAAAATTCGGATTGTTGTGATTTTGAAATGCTGAAATGCTCTCGCCCATTCATTAGACTTCTCTTCTATTTTTTTTCTCATTCTTCTCAGGTCTTCTCCCCTTTTGTAGGTCTTCTCCTCCTTAGGTCTTCTCCCCCTTAGGTAGGTCTTCTCCCCCTTTGACAACAATGCCAAAAAGAAAAAGAACTAAAACATAATTTCTTTCTGTAAGAAGTTATTGCCTGTTGTTGTGTATCAATTGAGTCTCGGTCAGAGCATTTATCTTCAATTCCTGTTCCCTGTATCATTCTTTGTATTATCCCAGTATTAATTCCAGTACACTTTTCGAAAAACATTCTAAAGTGTATCAATCTAGCATTAGCTTCCCAAAAGATATTCAATAGAGTCATCGAAGTGATGCTTTCACTGAACTCGGTCAGTGAGTAAAAGATAGGGGTAGGACCCCTAACTTACTTCTGAGATATTCAAAAGTGTCCTTTGGTAGTGGCTTGGTGAAGATATCAACTATCTGCTCCTTTGTGTTAACATATTGCAACACCACTTTCTTCTCTTGAGCTTCTTCTCTAAGATAATGATATTTGATAGAGATGTGCTTTGTCTTAGAGTGCATAACAGGTTTTTTTGAAATATTAATGGCACTAGCATTGTCACAGAATATAGTTACTGGCTCGGTAACTTTCTCATTTATACCTTCCAACAGTTGTTTGATCCATGCAATGTTGGTACAATTCAATGCTACTGCAACATATTCAGCTTCGGCTATTGACTGAGAAACACATCCTTGTTTCTTGCTAAGCCAACTCACTAGTCTTTCTCCTAAGAAGAAAGCTCCTCCACTTGTGCTTTTTCTATCATCAATGTTGCCTACCCAATTAGCATCAGTATAAGCTTTTAAATCAAAATCATTTCCTTTCTGATATACTAAGCCATAATCTTCAGTGCCTTTCAAGTATCTGAAAATTCTTTTGATTGTAGTCATGTGGATTTCCTTAGGATCTGCAGAGAATCTTGCAACAATACCTACTGCATGTGTTGTATCTGGCCTGTTGTGAACAACATATTGCAACTTTCCAATCATAGATCAGTAAAGTGTCTCATCAACAAATGCAGATTCATCATTCTTTGATAGTTTACAGTTGGTAGTCATAGGAGTACTTACTAGTTTTGAATCCTCCATTCTAAATTTCTTCAAGATTTCCTTTATGTACTTGGATTGAGTAATGAAAATCTCATTTTTCATTTGCAGTATCTGTAAGACTATAAAATACTTTATCTCACTGATTAATGACATCTCAAATTCTTTGCTCATTTCATTTCCAAAGTTCTTGCATAAAGAGTCATTTCCACAAAATATAATATCATCAACAAATATGGCAGAGATTAGTATTCCATTTTCATCATTCTTCATGTACATGTTGCTATTCTCACTTGTCCTTATAAAACCAATCTTAATCAAATAAGAGTGCAATCTCTCATACCATGCTCTAGGTGCTTGTTTTAGACCATATAAAGCTTTATTCAATTTACATACCTGATCTTTATCATTGTCATCAACAAATCCTTTAGGTTGTTCAATGAAAACTTCTTCTTCTAATATTCCATTCAGAAATGCAGATTTGACATCCATTTGATATACATTGAAGTTTTTGAAAGTAGCATATGCCAACAATGTTCTAACTCCTTCAAGTCTAGCAACAGGTGCAAAAGTCTCACCATAATCAATTCCTTCTTCTTGGGCATAACCTTTGCAAACTAATCTTGCTTTGTTCCGAATGACCTCACCTTTTTCATTTAGCTTGTTTCTGAAGATCCACTTTGTACCGATTACATTTTTGTCCTTCGGTCTTGGGACCAATGTCCATGTGTCATTCTTCTTGATTTGATCAATCTCTTCAGTCATAGCATTTATCCAATCTTCACTGTTAAATGCCTATTTCACAATTCTCGGTTCAAATTCAGATATCAAACATGTGTTCTGTCTCAGTTTGTTCCTTGTCATCACTGGATCATCCTTATCTCCTATAATCTAATTTTGTGCATGGTGTCTTCTAACATACTTGGCTAATACAGGCTTGGTAGGTTCTGTATGATCTTCTTCATCACTCGATAACTGGATATTTTCTATATTTTCTTCAACAGTTATCTTGGTAGGATTTCTTGGTTGCACATAGACAAATTCATCATAGTCTTCCGGTTCTTTGGAATTCCCTTCACTAGTTCTTTCTGCAAATTCATCAATTTTCACATTTGCACTTTCTACTATTTTGTTAGATGATTTGATTAGACATTTAAATGCTTTGCTTCTAGAAGAATATCCTAGAAATGTTCCTTCTTCACTTTTCTGATCAAACTTGCCATTTCTATCATCTTTATGAACATAGCATTTACTTCCAAAGATCTTAAAATAACTTACATTAGGTTTCTTGCCATACCAGATTTCATAAGGTGTCTTCAAAGTACCTTTCTTCAATTGAACTCGGTTCAAGGTGTAAAGGGCTATGCTTATTGCTTCTCTCCAAAATGTTTGTATAACCTTCTTCTCAATCATCAGTGTTCTAGCACAATCCACAATAGATCTATTTCTTCTTTCAGCTATTCCATTCTGTTGTGGAGTTCTTGGTGCAGAGACTTGTCTTTTAATACCATGATCATTGCAAAATAGGTTGAACTCATCATATGTGAACTCTCCTGCTCTATCTAATCTAAGACATTTCAGTTGTCTTCCTATTTCATTTTCAACTCTAGCCTTGTACCACTTAAACATTTGAAAAGCTTCTGATTTTTCTTTTAAAAATATTACTGACATCATCCTTGAATAGTCATCCACAAATAATATGAAATAATTATCACCATAATAACTTTGAACTCTCATAGGACCACAAAGATCAATGTGCACAAGATCTAAAATTCCCTTAGAAGTGTAGGACTTACTTGTAAAGCTTGATCTTGTCATTTTACCCATCTGGCATCCTCGACACATAGCATTCTTAGGTTTTTCAAGACTCGGTAGACCTCTTACTCTGTGCTTCTTACTTATCTTGATCAAATTATCAAAATTAACATGACAAAACCTTTTATGCCATAACTAGGTATTATCAATCTTTGCATGCAAACACTTATTGTGAGTTGAGTCAAGGTGAAATGTATTACCTTTTGTTTGTGTCCCGGTAGCAGCTAACTTTCCATTATTGTCATGAACTTTGACAATTCCTTTCTGAAATTCTATTCGGTAACCTGTGTTGTTTAGCTGTGCTACACTCAACAAATTATATTTCAAACCTTCAACCCAATAAACATCATTGCATCTTGCTTTATCAAGAAGTGTTATGGATCCTTTACCTCTTACCGGACAGGGTGCATCATTACCAAATCTAACATAGCCTCCATCATAATCTTCTAACATAACAAACTTGTGTTTATCTCCTGTCATATGATGTGAGCATCCACTGTCTATAATCCAGGAATCATTAGTGTTTATGTGAGTTATTAGGGCTTTTTCTTCATACCTTTCTTCATCTGATCCATCCTTGATAGCCACATAAACAACTTCTTCTATGTTAGTCTCATCTGATTTATCATCTTTAGATTCCTCATCAGCAATTAAGCATGTCTTTCTATCCCTTCTTTTGAAGTCTCGGTGTCCTCTGTAATGATTATCTTTCTGTCTGTCATCTCGGTAATCTCTCTTTTCAGTAAAATCTTTGTCAGGATAGTTAGAAGCCATATGTCCAATCTTATCACAATTGAAACATTTCAAAGGTAGTTTTCCTTTATACTTACATTTGCCTCTCGGTAACATTTTGGCCAATAGTGCTTCAAACTCTTCTTGCTTTCTGATTTCTTCATACAGTTTGTGTACCTCCTCCATGTTCTTCCGAAATCTTTCACTTGCTCCACTGTGATCTCCTTCAGAGTACTTATGCTTTCTTTCATTGTAATCATTAGATTCATTTAGATGAAAAGAACTAAATGCAGATTCAACTTTATTTACCGATGACCCACTATTATCAAAATTACTTAACTCAAATGCATGTAGCTTACCAATAGTAGCATCTAAGGAAACTGGCATATTAGGTACATACCTCAATTCATTGATTGCAGAGACTCGGATTGCATAGGCAGGTAAAAGGGTTCTTAACAACTTACTTGTCACATCCTTTTCTTCAATAGTTCCTACTGCTCCTTTGATTTGATTTACAATCTCCTTTAGTCTTGTACTGTACTGGGTTATGTTCTCACCTTCATTCATCCTCATAGATTCAAGTTGTCCTCTTAAAATATCAACTTTTGCTCTTTGAACATGTTCATCTCCTCCATATATAGATATGAGCTTAGTCCACATTGCCTTTGCATCATTGCAACCTTCTAGATCATTAAACTCAGAATCGGTCAATGTGAATGTTATTTCAATCATTGCTTGAATATGTTCTTGCTTCGCCTTTATCTCTTCCATAGTCAATGGATAGGTGCTCGGTGCAACAAAATCATTCTCCAGATAGTATATAGCATATTCTCCAACTCTTGATAGATGTAGCTTCATCCTTTTCTGCCATGTAGAGAAACTTGACTTATTCAGCTTAGGTGCATCCCTCTTATACATCTTTGGATCTTTAACTCAAGTGCCTTTAAACTTTCCTTTCGGAGTCCAAAGCTCTGATACCAATTGATAGTTCTGATACTTAATATAAGTACAGATCCAATAGCCAACAAGATGAGAGGGGGGGGTGAATCATACAAACTTAATTATCCATAAAAAACATCAGATTCAACCTCGGTAACATATATATCAGTCATATAACCAAAAACTATCAAACATGCAAACTCAAAAGCATATGAACAATATAAACCTCATAACACCAGATTTAACATGGAAACTCAAATAGGGAAAAACCACTGTGGGATTTTGGACCCACTAAGAAATATACTCTTCTAGAGTATGCTCGGTTAAGAGCAAATCCTGTTAAAGATTACAAACACATTGCTAGATGTGACCCGGTTAAGGGATTTCTCTCAGATCTGTTGGGATCTTCACTTTGTTAGAAGTGACCTTGTCAAAGGATTTCAAACACTCAATCAGAATGTCTTCTTGTTAGAGGATTTACATATAAGACTATTAAGTCCACTCGGTTAAGAGATTTCCTGTCACTTTCACAAAATAACAGTAATACAATCTATCTGCATCTTCACATCTAAAATGCTAAAGCAGATTCTTATTTGTTCAATACAATCTAGACATAGAACTAATCTTGTCTATCTATTGGGCATCAATACTCTGTTATTCTAACAGGTCTTCAAGCTTCTGTGCTCGACAATAACTATGTAGCATCCTTGTGCATACACTTGCCCGCATACATTGTTTATCAATAGTTTCCTATTTATAAACAATCTTGTAACTGCTTAATCTCCTTGATCACATTTCCCATGATCAATCATAGCCATCAGATCTTCAATCTTGTCCAAGTTCATTGTATCTTTCGATCTGAAAATGTTTTACCCCGCCTTGGAACTTGCACATTCACCTTGGAACTTGTGTTAGGGTAATGCGGTTCAATTTGAGCTGTAGATCTTCTTGCCGACTTTCCATTGCCTTAGATTCGTTTAACAAACTTCTTCCAGGGCTTGCCAATCATTGATCCACTCCAGCTCATCAACTTCTTTCATTAAATATCACATGTAAACATTTAATGCATTTTGTTATAGCTCGGTTACAACTCGATGAATACTAAACTTCACTCGGTAGAAATTCTGTCTTCATTAACCGACTATGATAACCTTAGGGTTTACTGACTAGGTTCCTTAGGGTTTACCGACTAGGTTCTTTTCTTGATAACATAGTATAGTATTAACCTTTACATTTTACAACATATCTATGATGTTAAAACAATCTAAAACATCAAGATCTCATCATTGTCTGACTCAGTAGAGTTGCCCATTGAATAACTTATCCCCTTATTCATCATATTCTTTCCCGTGTCTTTACTGACTCCTTTATAATCTTCATATCATATTTCTCAAGATATGGGAACATCATACTAAATTAGAAAATCAATTTCTTGACATCAATGACAAAATAATAATATCAAGATAGTAAAACATCTTTAATCAGTTATGTCCATAATCATCAACAACCTTCTCAATATCCTTATAATGTAATATTGCCAACAGTAAGGGTATTAAGTATGACATGGATAGGTGTAGGTAAAATAGTAGGACCTAACTTAATAAGAAAGGTAATTTTGTACCCATGAATGTCTACCAGCATTGCCAAAGCCACAAATAGATAGAGAATTAGGTTGAATAAGAGAAGTATCGACATTAATTTTATACAATGTCAATGTTGCACACATTAAGACCAAATCCATTATCCACTAGATTTCATCTTATAACAATACCAATGATTATAAAAACAATCATAAGAGGATCATATCAGTTTTTAATCTCTTATGAAGGTAACTCATGTTAAGAAAACACAATATTATTCTTAGTTGCATGCGTGCATTTCAACAAATAAGTTACATCATTAGGTCTCAAACAAGGTTGAATATCTATCTTCTTTAAATATTCTTGAAGCATTCCATGGTATGTGGGTGAAGTTTGATTCAACTCCCAAAGGGATTTCTTGGTGGGAGTAGTAGAGAGTTGTTCAACAATATTATACTCTTTTCCAAGATGTTGAGAAAGATGAGGTGCAAGAGGAGGTACTAGTTGAGAAGCAAGAAGATAAGAAGGAACAACTTGCACAATAGTAGTTTGTTTATTGTTTCTCATGCTATATATGTGAGCAACTACATTGTAGCTTTTTTGATTCATCTTATCTTTTTGGGTGATTTATTTTGCATAATCTAAGGGATTTCTACCACCTTAAACTACAATAACTGATTTGTTTTGAGGTTGAGGGACATCAAAAAGAAGATTTAAAGCAAATTTATGCTTCTCAAATTTATTTTTTTTAACCAGTCACATGTATAATGTGTTAGACACTTCAAATAACCAGAAGACAACTGAGTTGTCTCACATTACCAGAACCTTAAGAAATTAAAACTTTAATATCAGAACCCAAAATGATCAATACTAGAATGCATAAACCAAATACTGAAATAGCAGTTAAACCAATTAAGCATAAACAATGATCAGAGAATAAATACCATCAACATGACACCAAGATTTGTATGTGGAAAACCCGGTGAAGGGAAAAACCATGGTGGGAAGCCTACCCATAGTCAAATAATACTTCTGCAGTAAGTATGTGATTATAATTAAGAGGCCTGCACTTGCAGGAAGACCAACATCCTAGAGCACACTGCTCATCACAAAAGGAGTCTCATTGACTACAATCCAGAAGAAAGAATGAACTAAGAAGATAACATCTTCTATGCCTGAGTATAGTTTCGATTAGGCTCAATATCGGAGTACTAAATCCTCTTACATAAACCCAACTCGGTCACCAATGATCGACCAAATCCTCTTCCTGAATGATTATTACATTATTCACTCCTTACATATCCATATCCCATACCCATGATGATCTACAATAAGATCTTACATCATATATATACAAACCCTCAACCATAAACAATAAGGTCAGCCACTAGACAATAATACCATTATATAATTACAAAACATGTCGGCCTAAGACTAAACAAATAATATCCAACCCATAATACATCCTGGAAACACATCGAGAGGTCCAATCCACACATTACATTAAGCCAATTCATAACCTAGATAAACCGAGACCCAATTTAGGTCCACACACGCTAAAGCAATGATTCCAATCAACCAAGTCTCAAACATAATCACCATCAACATCCTGAATCACCACTAGAAGCCGCACCAACACCACTTATGCATATCATCAAAGCTCTACCGGTGAAACCCTCGCCAGAACAAAAAACCAAGCTTGCCAACATACAGGATAGCATCCGATCACCAGATCAAAACCAACCTATTGAACATGAATTTGAGTAGCGTGAATAAGCCAATTCCATAACCCAAACATACTGGAGCATACTGGATCATGCCAGATCTAATCCAACCAGAAACCAAACAGCCTATCAGGACCAAAAGGATATCGATAAAGAAGCCAAAACATCAATGCAACACATAACCAATTCCTCCAAATGGCCAACAATCTCCGCCTTTGGCATTGATGGAAACACTAGATGTGAAAAACATCCAAGTACCAAGAAATGCCAAACAAATCTCCCACAAAATAATATAGCAATGAAGTTCTGAAATAGAGACCAAACTCCCCTTGATGTATATATCCCTTAAGTTTTTCACATGAGTATCTCTCCCCCTTTGACATCAATGCCAGACGTCTAACAAAAATATCAAAGCAAAAATAAAAAACCATTGAATCACAAGGCTAACTACTCCCTTGAGCAGTAGCATCCTCACTTAGTTCAGAATGAATAATATCTATGATAATGCATACCGGATTGATGCAAAATAGCATCAATCAGTTCTCTGTCATAGGGTCAGAAACCCCTAACTTGTCTCTGAGGTACTCAAATAATTCTTTAGGAAAAGGTTTAGTGAAAATTTCTACAATCTGCTCTTTACTGTTCACATAAACTAGTCTAACCTCATTTTTTTCCTCCTTCTCCTTCAAAAAGTTATACTTGATAGATATGTGCTTTGTCTTAGAGTGAAATACCAAATTCTTTGATATGTCTATAGCAGAAGAGTTATCACAATGAATAACTATCGGTCCAATGCAATGTACTTTAATGTCCTTCAACATGTACTTCATCCATAGAACTTGTGTACAGTTAGTAGCAGCAACAATATACTCAACTTTAGTAGTAGATAAATAAGTACATGATTGTTTCTTGCTGATCCATGAAACCAACTTCTTTCCAAGAAAGAAAGCTCCACCAGAAGTAATTTTCTAGTCATCAACATCACCTGCCCAATCTGCATCTGTATATGCACATAAAGTAAAGTCATCATCCTTAGGTTACCGCAAACCATATTCAGATGTCCCTTGCAAGTATCTAAAAATTCTTTTCACCACACTCTCATGATCACTCCGATATCTTGATGCAATACAAACAACATTCATTATGCCAGGCCTAGTCTAAGTCAAATATAGCAGACCTCCAATCATAGACTTGTATCATGTAGGATTTACCGGTGCAAATTCATCTTTCCTTGTCAATTTTTCACTTGTAACCATAGGAGTACTTACCGGTTTAGAGTCTTTCATACTAAATTTCTTCAACAATTCCCTAGCATACTTAGTTTGATAGATGAAAATACCTTTATCAGTCTGAGTAATGTGCAAACCTACAAAAAATTTCATTTCCTTAATCATAGATATTTCAAATTCTTTCTTCATATTTTTAGAAAATTGCATGCATAACTTATCTTTACCTCCAAAAATAATGTCATCAACAAATACTTCAATAATCAATTTATCATCATTAGTGACCTTATAGTATAGATTACTATTAGCATTACCTTTAGTGAAACCAAGCTTCAAAAGATATTTATCTAACCTTGCATACCAAGCTCTAGGTTCCTATTTCAATCCATATAAAGCTTTCCTTAACCTGCAAACCATGTTTTTATCATCTGAAAGTGAAAAACCATAAGGTTTCTCAATATAAACTTCCTCATCAAGATCCCCAATCAAAAAGGCACACTTAACATCCATCTAATAAACCTTGTAGTTCTTATGTGCAGCATAGGCAAGAAA
Organism: Cryptomeria japonica; assembly: GCF_030272615.1. Lineage (NCBI taxonomy): Eukaryota > Viridiplantae > Streptophyta > Pinopsida > Cupressales > Cupressaceae > Cryptomeria > Cryptomeria japonica. Next base: position 82,978,902 of record NC_081413.1, read on the forward strand.
TAATCTTACAGATTCAATCCTAGGTACAGGTGCAAAAGTTTCACCATAATCAATTCCTTCCTTCTAAGAATGTCCTTTACAAACCAATCTAGCATTATACCTTACAACTTGACCATCTTAATTCAATTTATTCCTAAAATCCCATTTAGTTCCAATAACATTCTTATTTTTAGGATGGGGAACTAAAGTCTATGTGTTATTCTTCTCTATCTGATCTAATTCTTCTTTCATAGTTTTCATCCAACATTCATCTTTACATGCTTCAATTACTAATACCGGTTCAACTTGAGAAATTAAACATACCTCATTAGTTTCTATTCTTCTTCTTGTCATCACTCCATTGTTCTTATCCCCAATGATCTGATCTTTTGAATGATTCAATCTCACATACCCAGGAGTCTTCTAACTCTTTGTTCCTCTTCCCTGTTCTTCAGTTACTATTGAATTTTCTGATATTGTTGAAGTAACTGGTTCAACATTTTGTTCCGGTAAAGGTGTTACCAGTTTAGTTATGATCATTTCCACTGCCAGTTCTTTCTGATTTTGACTTTTATTTAGCTCATCCACCTTGACATTAGAACTCTCCACAATTCTCTACAATCTCTTATTATAACATTTATATGTTTTCCTTTCATTGTAATAGCCAAGAAATATTCCTTCATCACATCTAGGATCAAATATTCCAATGATATCATCTCTCCTGCTATAACATTTACTACCAATGATTCTGAAATACTTAACTGTAGGTGTATTGCCAAACCATAATTCATAAGGTGTCTTACCAATTTCTCCTTTGATATGTACTCTATTGAATGTATAGATTGTTTTGCTCACTGCTTCTCTCCACTAGATATGAGGTATATTATCTTCCATCGTCATTGTTCTAGCAGCATCCAAGATAGTTTTGTTCTTCCTTTCCACAACTCCATTTTGCTAAGTTGTCTAGGGAGTAGAAAATTGTCTCCTTATACCATGCTTCTCACAAAAGTTATTAAACTCACCGGTTGTGAATTCTCCACCATGATTTGACCTCAAACATTTAATCTTCAATCATGTCTCTATCTCAACTTTAACTTTAAAGATTTTAAACTTTTCAAAATCTTTATATTTCTCCCTTAGAAAAGTAACCCACATCAATCTAGAATAATCATCAATGATTAGCATAAAATATCTATCACCTTGAAAATTTTTAACTCTAGCAAGGCCACACAAATCAGTATGAATAAGATCAAGAACATCATTAGATTTGTCTTGTATACTCTTAAAAGAGGTTTTCACCAGTTTTCCCATTTGACATTCCTTACATACCGGATTATAGGGCTTCACAATCTTAGGTATATCTCTATCTCCCTTAGTTGAACTGATCTTTACCATGCTATCAAAATTCACATGACATAGCCTTTTATGCCATAGACAACTCTCATCAATTTGTGCAATCAAACATGTGTTCTCATCGGAATTCAAATGAAATATATTACCTTTTGTTTGAGTACTGGTTGCAATCTCCAAACTAGATCTATTAATGATTTTACATTTTCCATCCTTGAACTGTAATTGAAATCCCTTATCCACCAATTGTCCTAGACTTAAAAGATTAAGCCTTAAACCTTCAACATAATGAACATTATCAGTATTGTGCTTACTATCCAATGATATAGTCCATTTTCCTTTGATCATACATGCTTTGTCATCTCCAAATCTAACCAAACCGCCATCAAATTCTTGCAAAGATAGAAACTTCCTTTTATCTCCAGTCATATGATATGAGCAATCACTATCAATTACCCATTCATCCTTATCTTCAATTTTAGCAGCAAGTGCCTTCTCTTCAGGTACATTCTCTTCCAATTCTAGAACATCTTCCTTGATAGCTAGGAACACCCATTCCTTCCCATTACCGGAACCACTAGCAAAGACTATGTAGCATGATTTATCTTTGTTTTTCCTATACTTATACTTGTTCTGATATCCAGGGTTAGGCTTAAAAGATCTTCTAGCTCTCTCTTCAAATCTTGAATTCATTTCAGGACATCTAGATGCAAAATGACCTATCTTATTACATGCAAAACATTTAAAATGTGTTTTTCCTTCATACTTACTTCCTACTAGTCCTTTAGGTACTCTTCTAGTAGCAGATGAACTAGATGAACTTGAACTATTAGTCACCATAGGATCTTCCTCAAGTGGTTAAGCTTCTGAAGAGAGGACTAGAGCTATGATACTGGAATTGTTAGATAGTTCAAATAATCAAAAGACAATTGAGAGGGGGGGTGAATCAGTTGTCTCAAATTATGGGAACCTTAAGCAATTACAAATTTAATACCGGAACCCAAAAAGATCAATACTAGAATGCATAAACCAAATTACCAAAATAACAGATAAACCAATTAAGCATAAACAACAATCAGAGAATAAATACCATCCATATGACACCAAGATTTGTATGTGGAAAACCCGGTAAAGGGAAAAATCATAGTGGGAAGCCTACCCATAATCAAATAATACTTCTGCAGTAAGTATGTGATTACAATTGAGGGGCCCGCACTTGGAGGAAGGCCAACAACCTAGAGCACACTTCTTATCACAAAAGGAGTCTCACTGACTACATAAATGTCCAAACTACAATCCAAAAGAAAGAATGAACTGCAAAGATAACATCTCCTATGCCTGAGTACAGTTCCAGTTAAGCTCAATACCAGAGGCCTAAATCCTCTTACATAACCCAACTTGATCACCAATGATCAACCAAATCCTGTGCTTGAATGATTATTACATTATTCACTCCTTACATATCCATATCCCATACCCATGATGATCTACAATGAGATCTTACATCATATATATGCAAATCCTCAACCATAAAAAATAAGGTCTGCCACCAAACAATAATACAATTACATAATTACAAAACATGTCAGCCTAAGACCAAACAAATAATATCCAACCCATAATACACCCCAGAAACACATCAAGAGGTCCAATCCACACGTTACATTAAGCCAATCCATAACCTAGATAAACTGCGACCCAATTTTGGTCCACACACGCTAAAGAAATGATCCCAATCAACCAAGTCTCAAACATGATCACCATTAGTATCTTGAATCACCACTAGAAGTCTCACCAACACCACTTATACATATCATGAAAGATCTTTCGGTGAAACCCTTGCCAGAACAACAAATCAAGCTTGCTAGCATACAAGATAGCATCCAATCACCAGATCAAAACCAACTGACAGAACATGAATCTAAGTAGCATGAATAAGACAATTCCATAACCCAAACATACCAGGGCATACCGAATCATGTTGGATCTAATCCAACCAGAAACCAAATAGCCTACCGGGACCAGAAGGATATGGGTAAAGCAACCAAAACAACTAGTGTTGACATCAATGACAAAACATCAATGCAACACATAATCAATTCCTCCAAATGGCTAGTATAATGTTGATCAATATTTGGAAAAAAGGTTGGTTTAGGAGTTGTAAAGGATGGCTCAATATAGATGAATTCATTAAGGGCTTCATCTAACATATAAAAGTCATCACTACTAAACAACTCATCAAAGCCATATAAATCTTGTAAAAAGGGATCCAACATGGTTGAATACTTGTCTCCAAGATAGGGATTGGTTTTTGTTGTCTACACTATGAAGAGAAACATTTACTCTAGCTATTGCAATGAAATAAAGCAATCTACTGAAACAAAGCATGTAAAATGTAATTTAAATATACACAATGCAAGACATACCAATGCATGTAAAATAATATTTTATTTTTATTTTTTTGTTTTGAAATGAAAAATAAAAAACATACAAGTCAAAAATGATGCAAGCATGTTGGGTTTGTTGAATATCCGGGCAACTGAGAGCAAGAAGTGAGTCAGTTGATTACCTAAAATGGTTATTTTAAATCTTTTTACCTCCAGATCCAAACTAATATAATTAATTAACACAAGTATAGAATGAAACCACAAAAACATCACACAATGAACACCATATATGACGTGGAAAACCCAAGAAGGGAAAAACCACAGAGAATGTTAGTTCTCAATAAAAACACTGGTTAAGGTGACATCGATTAAGGTGATTTTTATAATGGTTGGCTCATTATCAAAATACTCACTGTAGGTGGGCTCATTGCCTAGAAAAAGGCTCACTACCGAAGAAAGAGAGAAAGAAAGAAAGAATCCACCACTAAAACACAATCTGCAAAACCGGACTGCTGTTGGTCCCTCAATACCAACACACTCTCACATATCACCAATAGTCAAATATTTTCTTTCCAGACTTGCATATCTTCAAAATAATGTCACACATTTTCTATATATAGCACAATTAGATCATCCTCATATATACATTGTCTTCTGGGAAGCATGGTCTTCCAAGTCGACCAAGACAGGGATCTAAAATAGGTCAATACTAAACATTCTGGTGGTGGAAAGGAACAAGTAGTAGATCACACCATATCAATGAACAGATCAACACATTACACCAAAAGTCACTGCACATCCTTGAATTTTGGATTGAATCTGGACCCAAACACCCTTGCCCAAAGCAACAAGAATAAGAATATGACCAAGATACACACTAACACCATATTCAATAACATGAAATATTTGGATCGCCAACACATCTTCTGGAGCACTAGAGATTATGGGAACACACATTGTGGATCACCAATATCAAGAACAACAAGGACATTAATGCCAACCAATATGTTGACATTAATGACAACTACTTAGCAACACCATCTCATCCACAACAAGCACAACTGCAACAATCTCCCCCTTTTCCATTGATGGCAACATCCATCAACAACAAACACAAAACAATCTTTGCACAACAAGACAAACATCTGAAACTCTTAAGATCTCTCCCCCTTTGATATCAATGACAAAGGTGGGTATAACTCCCCCTATTAAACTCACTCCTCCCCCTAAGAGGAAGCAGCCAAGTGTCAGTCCAAATAAAAGTATGCAATCTGCTCACTGGACCAATGCACATCCAAATGCACACTAGTTCAAATTGGAAAGGGGTAATACCCCTAACTTCTGTCGGAGATTCTCAAAAGTACCCTTGTATAATGCCTTCATGAAGATATCTACAATTTTTTCTTTTGTAGGTACATACTCAAGCTTTACCTCATTATCCAACACCTTTTACCTCAAGAAATGATACTGAATGGATATATGCTTTGTTCTGGAATGTTGTACTAGGTTTTCAGATATTTTTATTGCACTAGTGTTATCACATATAATAGAGATAGGTTCATTGAATGTTACACCAATATCCTTCAAAGTCGGCTTCATCCATAAAATATGTGTGCAACATGAAGATGTTGCAATCTATTATGCTTCAGTTGTAGATAAAGAGACATAATCCTTCTTCTTACTTGACCAAGCCACTAACCAGGAGCCTAGAAATAATGCTCCACCACTTGTACTTTTCCTATCATCAATACTTTTAGCCCAATTTGAATTAGTATAAACTGTTAGAGTGAAATTTGAACTTCTAGGGTACCATAAACCAAATTCCACTACTCCTTTTAGATATATGAAGATTCTTTTTACTGCCACAACATGAGACTCTTTCAGTTCATGCTGAAAACTAGCTACCAAACAAACTACATACATGATATCCAGTTTGGTAGTAGTCAAATATATCAGTCCTCCAATCATTGATCTGTATTGACTTGCATATGCTTTAGGGGATTTATCATCTTTTGTCAACTTGCATCTGGTGGCCATAGGTGTATACACCAGTTTGGAGTTCTCTAACCCAAACTTCTTCAACAATGCCTTGATGTATTTAGACTAAGAAATGAAAATTCCTTTATCATTTTGATTAACTTGCAAACCAAGGAAGAAATTTAACTCACCAATCATGAACATCTCAAATTACTTTTGCATCTCATTAGCAAATTTTCTACACATTCCTTCATTTCCTCCAAAGATTATATCATCAACATACACTATGACAATTAGGATTTTACCTGAATCAGTTTTGGAATATAAATTGCTATCAGTCGAACCCTTCTAAAAACCTTAATCAAACAAGTACTTATGTAACTTTCCATACCAAGCTCTAGGGGCTTGTTTTAGTCCATACAGGGCCTTCTTCAATCTGCAAATAATGTTCAAATCATGTTTTAGCTTGAATCCTTCTGGCTATTCAATATAAACTTCTTCTTTTAGTCCCCATTTAAAAATGCTAATTTTACATCCATCTAATAAATCTTGAAATCCTTAAAAGTTGCAAAATCTAAAAACATTCTGATTGCTTCCATCTGACCAACCAGGGCATATCTCTCATCAAAATCAATACCTTCAATCTAAGTATAACCTTTGCAAACCAACCTTTCTTTATTTCTCACAACCTTTTCATCTTCATCCAGCTTGTTCCAGAATATCCACTTGTTCCAATCACATTCTTGTCTTTTAGCCTATTAACTAATTCCCATGTTTGATTCTTCTCAATCTAATCTAGTTCATCTTTCATTGCCTTCATCCAATTTCAATCATTGCAAGCTTCTTCTACTATTTTCAATTCAATCTCCAAAAGTAAATATAACAAAACTTGTTCTTGAGCTGCTTTGCTCCTTGTGATGATTCCTTTGTTCTTGTCTCCAATAATCTGATCCACTAAGTGATTTTTTTGAACATATCTTGGGGTCTTATATGTTGATGTCGGAGCTTCTTGAGATTCCTTTTCTTCTCCTCCTTCTATGATATTATCTTCTCTTTTTAAGTCATCCAGCTCATCAGACTCATCTTGCCAATTTGTCAGATCCCTTAGAAGTGTTTTCATCAACCTTTACGTTTGGACTTTCAACAATCTTATTCAGTCTTTTGTTGTAACATTGTGTAGCGTCGTAAATTGTATGCACTTGCTAGGGTGGTACAATTTCACACCTAGTTTAGAACCCACCTTAGTGCATTTTACATTTTGCATTGCATTTCTCCTTTAGCACTTAATTAATCAAATTAATTAGGTCTAAGGTCCTATTTCATTGTCCTCTGCATCATAAAGTTGGGCCCTTTCATTAAAGCGTGCTCTTTTCATCTTATTCCTCCAATACATCACTCAATCAAAAACCCTAATTAAGTCCTATTTCTAACTTGGGGGCTTAGTTTCGGGGGTCAAAACATCTCAAAATCACCCGTAACTTCGGGATTCTCTCTAAAATCATCATATCCGACGGCCCTGAAAATTTGGTGAAAAGTTGTCGGGACCGTGGCGCCCAGAGTGCACATGGTCCCGGACATTTTTCCTAAAATTTAAGGAGCACAATCCAATCACAAAATAAAGCTTAACCCCAAGAAATTGGCGGGAAATTCAATCTCTAGGTCGGCCAAAAGACGAAATTACGACCTAGGGTTTCATACATAAGAGCTCTCTTTCTTCATTTGAAGGGATCCGATTTTTGTTTTCAGGAACCTCATATGCAGAAAAAGAGCAGATCTTTGAAGACTTCAACAACATTCAACATCCTTCTATCAAGCATTTATCAATTTCATTCATCCATTTAGGGCTTGGAGACATTGAAGAACAATAGGAGATTACTGACTGAAGATTGGCTTGTACTCCTCCCTTGAGGGTTGGGTATGATTTCATGTTGTTTTCATGTCTTTGCATAAGCTTCAATATATCCTTTATTCATGCTTTAGATCACTTTGCATCTTGATTTAGAGCATTTACATTATCATTTACAAGCAATTGGGTTTACTTTCTAGGTTGCTCTAGTTTGCTTTCTTGCATTTTAGGACTTTGCACACACACTAGGTTTGCACACACAATACATTTTACAAAACAACTTGGCTATTCGTGGAGGTGGAAATCATCGAAGCGGGGGTTTAACTAAGGCAAAACCCTATATAGCTACCCATTCCATTTTTAGATATAAGTGCAGGTTTCGGGACTCGGACGACGCCGCAGGTGACAGATCCGGGAAGAGCAGGTCAAGACAGCACTCCGCACCAAATTGCAGAGAAAAAGACCGGGACAGGGGCGCTGGGTGCCCTGGTCCTGCCAGGACAAGGGCGCTGGGTGCCCTGGTCCCTGGGATAGAGGCGCTGGGCGCCCTGGTCCCTGGGACAGAGGCGCTGGGCACCCTGGTCCTCCGGACAGACAGCATTTCCGACAGTTTCCGACAGTGTTCCAGAGTGCAAAACAACAGTTTTTGGTGCAGTTTTTAGGACAGAATCAGGACAGTGGCGCCCGCGCCCCCGTCCCGAACATTTTCAGTCTGATTTTGACTCTGGGTACACATCTGCATTCTTATTTCATCCTTGTATTTACAGCTGTTCATTATTTAATCTCAATTCTGCAATCTTGTTATTAGTTCATACTTGCATTTTGGGATTAAGACTTGAACTTGCATCATTTGATCTTCCAATTTCAACAAAGGAATAGAAATCCTAATAGGTAGCCCGTGGCTCTCTCTTTCACAAGAAGAAGTAGCCAATTGTGTGATACCTCTAGGCTCTTTCGTATTCCATAATGTGTGTCAAAAGGTAGGATTAGGGCATGTTAACCTAGTCTCGCTTTTTCCCCTACACATTTTGGTGAACCCAATGTGAAACTATCATTGCTTCCTCTTGCATTGCATTTGTTAGATCTAGATCTAGATTTAGTGTATTTTCATTTCATGTTTCATTAAAAAGAAAAAAAAAAAGTGTGTTTCTTTGCATTGTGTGTTTAAATTTTATGCAACCTTTATTTCAAAATGTTAGATTTTTATTTGCAAAATGTTCATGCTTTTGATGATTATTATGAGTATAGCCAAGATGAATTAGATGAAGCTTTAGATGAGTTTTTGAACCCTAAAGATGCCAAACCTTCATTTTACCAAAAACTCATAAACCTTGTTACTATGCCATTTAGGTGTGATGAGAAAGATAAGTCGAATGATTCCTCTCAAGGATACATTCCTATCAACTCTTCCACTGAATCTAGTAACATGTTTGTGTTCAATAATCCCCTCTATGAGGATATGTCTCCTTTTGAATCAAAAGATAAATCTTTTAACCGATATGATCATGCTTTGTTGGATGATGCTCTTGATGACTTTGTGGCTTTATCGAAATCTTTAAACAAGAACAAGACTTCTAAATTGGTTAACATGATAAACTTGAATGAGCATAACAAGCCTCTCATTGAAGTCCAAGGTGCTTATCCTTCTCCTACCTTTCAAGTTCCTAAATCACCTCTCCTTACTGTCCAAGGAGGGTATGATCATGATTCCTTTCGTACCTCGAATAAACCAATTATCACCGTGAAAGGAAGAAAACTTATAAGTCCTTATAGTTATGCCAAGCAAATAACTAGAGAGAGTTATCATGCGGTTGCCCATACTTATCACACTAGAAATAATAGGCAGCCTAATCCTCCTCCTGTTATTCCAGTTTCTCTTCCTAATCCTCAACCAATTCTTCCACAAGCTCCCTGTATTTCACAAGTTATGGGTAAGGAATATGATCTCATAGAACAACTTAAAGCTACCCCTGCTAAGATATCCCTTTGGGATTTGATTCAAACTTCTTCCACTCATCATGGAATGTTACAAGATGCCTTGAAAGATTTGAATGTTCCTCCACCTAATACATCTAGTAATATAGCATCTTTGGTTAACTCTGTGATGAATCCTAAAGCTCAAATTGTGTTTACCCAAGATGAGTTGCCTATTAGTGAAATTCAACAACAATATGATCCCTTGATGATTGTGGTTATCATGAAAGATACTGCTATAAGATGAACACTAGTAGATAATGGCTCTGGCCTTAATGTGTGTAGCATCAATCTATTGCATAAGATGAATGTGGATACATCCCTTATTGAGCCTGACTCTCATCCTATTCGAGGCTTTGACAATGTGGCTAAGACTTCATTAGGTATTATCACCTTACCTCTCATAGTAGGACCTGTTACTTTGCCTACTCCTATCCATGTTATGTCGGGAAATTTAATGTACAACTTGTTATTAGGGAGACCTTGGATTCATAGTATGCAAGCTGTCCCCTCTACATTGCATAGACAAGTTAAATTTATATATAACAATAAGACATATACCTTGATAGGTGATACTAATTTCCAAGCTTGTTTGCAAACATCTACTTCCAAAGGGAGTTCTTCTAAGCCTTCCTCTTCTAGTGATGAGTCTTTAAACAAGATACCTACGGATGAATCCCCACTTTCTGATGATCAAAATTCTTTGGATGAGTCTAAAGCTCCTGAAGAAGATCCTTCTCGACTTGAATCTACACATGAGAAGGCCCTTGATCCTAAGAAGATTCTCGCAGAAGACGATTGGGGATCTCTTGATTTCAATCCCACCTTTGTAGGTGAATATAAGGTTCCTTCTAGAGAGCTTAAAGTTGAAAAGAAGGAAGAAGCTAAAAATAAGTCAATCTTACCTAAGCCTATGAGTAATAACTTTGTGGCCACTTCTCAAACTTCTTCTCCTCGCATCTCTAATTCTGAAGAGTTTGATTCTTTGTCTTATGAAAAACCGCCTTCTCTTTCTGAAATGGCTGATCGTTATGGTCGTGGTTTTCAAATTTTTGCTAAGCATGGGTATCATGGAAAAGGTTGTGGTGGTCATGAACAAGGGATAAAAGTTCCTCTAGAGACTAATTTTCACAATTATGCCTTTGGACTTGGCTATAATCCTTGCAAACGCACTAAAGCTTCTAAAAGACCATGCATTAGTGTTAATGCTATTTCTATATCTCTATCAATACAACACCCCGAGTATATTGATGGGGATCCTTCGTGTGCCTGTGCTTTGGATGTCTTCCCTACCGATGATGCTTTAGCTGAATTTTTGGGAGCCTATGACACTCTTCCTCGTTATCATCACAATAGGGGACTCCCTTATTGTTTGAGCACTGAAGCTTATTTTGGAAAAGAGATTGATAATGATGAGATTGTGAAAGAATTCCCTCAGTTAAAGGATACTCCTCAACAAAGTAATCTTCTCATAAGTGACACCACTAATGTTAAGATGGATCCTTGCAATAAAGAGAAAGTTATTAAAATTGGAAAATGTTTGGATGAAGAGGAACAAAAACAATATGAAGAGTTATTGCATGAATTCCCCGAGATCTTTGCTTGGACATACTCTGACATGCCTGGTATAGATCCTAAGATTGTTTCTCATAACATTGTCTTAGTTCCTGATGCTAAGCCCGTCAAACAAAAGATTCAAAAAATGAATCCTAAGGTGGCTCTGCTTGTTAAGGCTGAGATTGAAAAGTTATTGGAGGCTGGATTTATCCGCCCTATTGACTATTCTCCATGGATTTCAAATATTGTCGCTGTGGCTAAACCAGATAATAAGATAAGAATGTGTACCGACTTTCGAGATTTGAATAAGGCTTCCTTGAAAGATGATTTTCCCCTTCCCAACATTGACATGATAGTTGATTCTACAGCAGGACATGCCTTGTTATCCTTCATGGATGGTTTTTCAGGATACAATCAAATTTTCATTAACCCTCAAGATCAATTCAAAACCGCTTTCACCACTCCTTGGGGTACGTTTTGTTGGATAATGATGCCTTTTGGACTTAAAAATGCCGGTGCAACTTATCAACGAGCGATGACCCTTATCTTTCATGATTATATGCATAAGATTTTAGAGGATTATGTTGATGATATTTTAGCCAAATCCTTTCTTCGCATGGATCATATTAAAGTCCTTCGTCAAATCTTTGAAAGAATTCGTAAATATCACATGCGCTTGAATCCCCAAAAATGTGTTTTTGGTGTGGATAGTGGAAAACTATTAGGATTCATAGTTTCGCATCGTGGGATTGAGGTGGACACTAAGAAAATAGATGCTATTGTCAACATGCCACCTCCTAGAAATGTGTCTCAACTTAAAAGATTACAAGGAAAGATTCAAGCTATTCGTAGGTTCGTATCTCAACTTGCAGATCGTACCTTTCCTTTTACTCAACTTCTTAAAAAGGATATCACTTTTCAATGGAATGAAGATTGTCAACAAGCATTTGAAGATTTAAAAGTGTATTTGGCTAGTCCTCCTATTCTTCAACTTGCCGAACCTTCTAAACCTTTCCTTCTGTATACAGCTGCTTCCTCTCATGCTCTCGCAGCATTGTTGGCACAACATGATAAAGATGGTAAGGAATGTCCGGTTTATTACATAAGTCGTACCTTACTCGATTATGAGACCCGATATTCTGCGATAGAAAGACAATGCTTGGCCTTGGTGTTTGCGACTCAGAAATTGAGACATTATCTTTTAAATTCAGAAGTCCACGTCATGGTAAAGTTTGATCCTTTGAAGCATCTTTTCTCTAAAACTGATTTATCAGGATGCCTAGCTAAGTGGGTTATGATGTTAACTGAATTTGACCTTAAATTTGTTTCACAAAGAGCAATTAAAGGACAAGCATTGACCGATCACTTAGTTGAGGCCCCTTGACAGACCTAGTGTGTGTGCAAGGTCCTTAAATGCAAGAAAGCAAACTAGAGCAACCTAGAAAGTAAACCCTAATTGCTTGTAAATGATAATGTAAATGCTCTAAATCAAGATGCAAAGTGATCTAAAGCATGAATAAAGGATATATTGAAGCTTATGCAAAGACATGAAAACAACATGAAATCATACCCAACCCTCAAGGGAGGAGTACAAGCCAATCTTCAGTTGGTAATCTCCTATTGTTCTTCAATGTCTTCCAAGCCCTAAATGGATGAATGAAATTGATAAATGCTTGATAGAAGGATGTTGAATGTTGTTGAAGTCTTCAAAGATCTGCTCTTTCGCTGCATATGAGGTTCCTGAAAACAAAAATCGGATCCTTTCAAATGAAGAAAGAGAGCTCTTATGTATGAAACCCTAGGTCTTAATTTCAACTTTAGGCCGACTTAGAGATTGAATATCCCGCCAATTTCTTGGGGTTAAGCTTTATTTTATGATTGGATCGTGCTCCTAAAATTTTGGGAAAAATGTCTGGGACCATGTTGCACTCCGGGCGCCATGGTCCCGACAACTTTTCACCAAATTTTCAGGGCCGTCGGATATGATGATTTTAGAGAGAATCCCAAAGTTACAGGTGATTTCGAGATGTTTTGACCCCTGAAATCAAGCCCCCAAGTTCAAAATAGGACCTAATTAGGGTTTTTGATTAAATGATGTATAGGAGGAATAAAATGAAAAGGGCACACTTTAATGAAAGGGCCCAACTTTATGATGTGGGAGATGATAAAATAGAACCTTAGACCTAATTAATTTGATTAATTAAGTGCTCAAGGGGAAATGCAATGCAAAATGTAAAATGCACTAAGGCGGGTGCTAAACTAGGTGTGAAATTGTACCACCCTAGCAAGTGCGTACAATTTATGACGCTACATTTAGCCCCCACTTTAGCGGTCATATGAACACTACGTGCATATGCAAGCTAAAGTACAGAAAAGTAAACATTATTTGAAAAAGGATATATCCATAAGTCTGTCGAACGAAGCCCCCAGCGGTATCTGCAGTACACAGTTGGGAACCACAACCTACAAAACCACATGTTAGATCACAAAATCACCTAATGCTTACTAAGGAAGGTGATGAAAATTCGAGGGTAGCTATATGCCCCCCCTTGTTTCGGCTTGCTAATTTTAGTGAGTTGAAACAGGGTATCATGTTTACCACTTCGAATTGTTAAACAATACTGATGACAAATGCTCACAAGAAGATTTGATATGAGATCAAAAACTAATGGAGAATCATTTGGTAAGAAAGAGGACTAAATCTCAATTCCAACACAACAAAGAGTGTGAGGATTTGAGAGTTCTCTAACACAAGATGAAGGATGTAAATGGAAACAAAATGCAAAGAGAAGAAAAGAAAGGAAAAAGGCATGAATACACACATTGGTGATCCATGAGAAGAATAGTGAGAGAGAAAACATGGACTTCTCACCCCTAGATCTTGTCTAGGTGATCCATGGGAAAAGGACATGGAAAACTAGCCCCTAGAGTCTGTCTAGGTGATCCATGTAAGGGAGGAGAGTGAGAAAGTCTAGCCTTATGCCACTAGTTCCACTCCACCTCATGCATGTGTGTGTAAGGGAGGTTAGAAGCACCTCATAGGAGTCTATGCCCGAGTATGCTACAACCTGTATATGTATAGTACAAAAACATGACATCTCGCTCTAAGAGTCTGTGCTCTGGTTCCGAGAATAATCACCTTGCATAAAAGAAAAATGGAGACATCTCTCTCTAAGAGTCTGTGCTCTGGTTCGGAGAATGACCCATTGCTCAAAAAGTGTAATGTTTATGTCATAAGCAAAGTAGAACAAGGATACCTACCTTCATCACAAAAGAAGATACCCCAAAAATGCAACAATGTCATAGATCCAAGCAAGAGAGTTTTGCACTCTTTAAGCAAGGATAAGATAGTTGAAAAGGAATATCTTGTAGTATGTGTAAAGGAGTTCCTTAGACGAGAAGAGATCTTTGTACAAAAGACACCTATCCCCGAGAGGAATTGTCTTAGACAAATATAACATCTTCTAGAATAAGACAAAGAAGAGAATAAGAATGCAATACTTCCTTCTTTTGCGAGGTGAAAGTGATTCTTAATGAAGGATGACTCTCTTTTTAACCCAATTGGGAGAGTGAATTCATTATGGATGTATTTTACCAAGTGCAAAAGAGGTTGTAGTCAAGGACTTACACCTCTTGTAAGAGAGAATCCTTGAACAAACAACAACAAATGCATACAAGGAATAACATCAAGCAATAAAGTTCACACCATCCACAAAATAGGAAAAAGTTGATCCTTAGATAAAATAAGGAAAGATCATTGCCTCAATGAGAAGGACTTACACAATCTTCTAGGGAGAGATTTGGACATAAGAAAAAGAAGAGATGTATGAAATCACTCTTGTCCCCATAGGAACAAGAGATAACATAGAGAATTAGGCTATTATGTTGCTTCAAAAATATGATTGCACTTGAAATTGTACCATCATGAATGACAATGAGCCCCCAGTAAATGAGCTACCAATGTCACATAATGCTGAGCAACATAATAGCCATTAATGTTATTTAAAGACATGATAGATTGAATGAGGTATTTGAATATGACATGCTAAATGCTCAACTATAAGTGAGATCAAAAACATGTATAAAGTGATAAAAATTGAAGAAGAAAAGTCACAAGAAATCTTAGAAGAGGGATGAGTGTAATTTATTAGAGCCTTAT
Organism: Cryptomeria japonica; assembly: GCF_030272615.1. Taxonomy (NCBI): domain Eukaryota; kingdom Viridiplantae; phylum Streptophyta; class Pinopsida; order Cupressales; family Cupressaceae; genus Cryptomeria; species Cryptomeria japonica. The sequence continues at coordinate 82,994,131 of NC_081413.1, forward strand.
CCCTAGAGGAAAGGACTTTATGATGAATAGGAGATAAAGATTCATAAGTGGATTTTGAAATTTGAGGGGAGTCATAAAGAGATTTGTTCATTGCCAAGATTTCCTTATGAGGGGAATGAGAGTTGATAAAAGTAGAAGATGATTTAGTGGAAGTGAGATCATCATCACTACTAAATATAGCATTCACATTGAGAGATGGTCTTTTAGATGCTTTGGTACGTTTGCAGGGATTATAGCCGAGTCCAAAGGCATAATTGTGAAAATTAGTCTCTAGAGGAACTTTTATCCCTTGTTCATGAGCACCACAACCATTTCCATGATACCCATGCTTAGCAAAAATGCGAAAACCACGACCATAACGATCAACCATTTCAGGAAGAGAAGGTGGTTTTTCATAAGACAAAGAATCAAACTCTTCATAATTAGAGGTGTGAGGAGAAGAAGTTTGAGAAGCGGCCACAAAATTATTGCTCATAGGTTCAAGTAAGACTGATTGATCTCTAGTTTCTTCCTTCTTTTTACCCTTAAGATCTCTAGGAGGAACCCTATACTCACCTACAAAGGTGGGATTAAAGTCAAGGGATCCCCAATCGTCTTCTGCGAGAACCTTCTCAAGATCAAAAGCCTTTTCATGTGTAAACTCAAGTCAAGAAGGATCTTCTTCATGAGCTTTAGACTTATCCAAAGAATTTTGATTATTAGAGGGTGATGATTCATCCATAGGTATCTTGTTTAATGAGTCATTACTAGAAGAGGAAGGCTTAGAAGAACTCCCTTTGGAAGTAGATGTTTGCAAACAAGCCTGAAGATTAGTATCACCTATCAAGGTATATGTCTTATTGTTATAAATAAATTTGACTTGTCTATGCAATGTAGAGGGGACAGCTTGCATACTGTGAATCCAAGGTCTCCCTAATAACAAGTTGTATGTTAGATTTCCTGACATAACATGGATAGGAGTAGGCAAAGTAACAGGTCCCACTGTGATGGGTAAGGTGATAATACCTAATGAAGACTTAGCCACATTATCAAAGCCTCGAATGGGATGAGAGTCAGGCTCAATAAGGGATGTATCCACATTCATCTTATGCAATAGATTGATGCTACACACATTAAGGCCAGAGCCATTATCTACTAGTGTTCGTCTTATAGCCGTGTCATTTATGATAACCACAATCATCAAGGGATCATATTGTTGTTGAATTTCACTAGTAGGCAACTCATCTTGTGTGAACACAATTTGAGCTTTAGGATTCATCACAGAGTTAGCCAAAGATACTATATTACTAGATGTATTAGGTGGAGGAACATTCAAATCTTTCAAGGCATCTTGTAACATTCCATGATGAGCAGAAGAAGTTTGGATCAAATCCCAAAGGGATATCTTAGCAGGGGTAGCTTTAAGTTGTTCTATGAGATCATATTCCTTACCAAGAACTTGTGAAATACGTGGAGCTTGCGGAAGAATTGGTTGGGAAGGAGGAAGTGAAGTTGGGATAACTGGAGGAGGATTAGGTTGCCTATTGTTTCTTGTGTTATAGGTATGAGCAACCGCATGATAACTCTCTCTAGTTAGTTGCTTAGCATACTCATAAGGGCTCTTAGAAGAATAACCTCCTTGCACGGTAATAATAGGTTTCTTAGGAGTGCAAAAATAATCATTAGCATAACCACCTTGAACCACTAAGATAGGCTTATTTAAAGGTTGAGAATTTTGAGAAGGACAAGCACCTTGGACAGTGAAGAGAGGTTTGTTAGGTGTTTCATTCACATGTATCAAATTGATTGAGGATGGTTTAGAGGAATGAACAAAAGTGTTGGAAGAATTATTGATAGTCTTCTCTTGCACTAAAATCTTATCACAGATTAGATCAATTTTAGGAGAGAGACAAGGGATAGGCATTGATGTTCTAGTAGGAAGAGTAATACTAGGAAAGGTCATATCATCCTCTATCATCAAAGGATCTACATGGGGAATAAACTCTCTAGGAGAAGGATCAAAATTACTCTCTAAAGTCTCACTTTTGAGAGGGAGATCTTTGAAAGAGATGTTAACCATCTTGCTTTGAACTAAGGTATCCTTATGAGTAGAACCAAGTTGAGGAGAGGGAGATGCTTTATTTTTAGAGGGAGAATAATTGAGATTCAAGGAAGGCGAGAAATTATCAAGGGAGAGAGAATAATCTACACCTTCTTCTAATGGTTCATCCCAAATAGTGAGGTTGTTGAAAGGAATGTTTGAAGTATTGTTAATTTCGGGAGAGAAGATAACATTGTTTATTAATTCCTCATCCTTAGGAGGGAGAGCATCAATAAATGTGTTAAAATCATCCTCTTTCCTTAAAATATGTTCAATATGATCTTTAGGGGAGAGAGAATTAAGGAAATTGCTTATTATTTCATCTTCTTTCTCTAAGGGATGCTTATGGGTAAGACAAACTTTAGAAGAAGGATAAGCATTTATCATTAATTCATCATCTCTAGTGGGAATTTTTTTGGAAAAGGAAATGCCATCACTAGGAAATGTAGGGATAATGTCATCTTCTTGCACAAAAGGATCCTCATGAAGGGAGTGTTTTTTAGGAGGAACATGAACATATTTCTCCAAAGATTCATGCTTAGGAAGGAGATCTTTGAAAGAAGTGTTCATAACCTCTTGTTGCACTAACATGCCCCCATTGGAAGGACCAACTTTAAGAGAAAATAAGTCTATATCCATCAATGCCTTTTCACTTAGAGAGGCATCATGTAGGGAAGATGAAGTAACATTAAGAAAGGTGTTTATGATATCATTCTCTTCCTCTAGGATAGCTAAATAGGAAGGGCACATTTTAGGAGAGTTGTCAAGATCACTCTTAAAGTCTTCATCCTTAGAGCATGGGAGAGTCTCAAAGGGATTGGTAGCAACTCTTTTAGGCACTAAAATTTTGTTATAGATGGGGGGAGGTTCTTTAGAAGAAGGAAAAATTGAAACAAGGGAAGCTAACCCATTATCACATCTATGAAATGAATGCATCATGACAACACTTTTCCTCTTTCAAATGATAACACATGCAAAATAGAAGGAAATGTTTAATTTTAACCAATGCAAGCACTTAGAATGTAGATTTAGAAAATGAAATTTATGATTCAAATGAGTTCCTAAATCAGATTTGAAATTATTGATCCCAATTAAGCTATCCACAAGTTCAACTTTGAATTGAAAAATTAGGGTTTTAGCAAAAATTTCCTCTAAATTTTTGAATTTTGCAAGAAATTAAAACTTGTAAATACAAATTTGAATTTGAAAACACTCAAATTTGAAAACATAAATCAGAATTAGAGAAGATTGGAGTTTCACGTCGGGTTCACCAAAATGTGTGGGAGAAAAAGTGACACTAAGCAAACAGACCCTAATCTCACTTTCAACCACACACTTGTGGAATACGAAAGAGCCTAGAGGTATCACACAATTGGCTACTTCTTCTTGTGGAAGAGGGAGCCACGGGCTACCTATTAGGATTTCTATTCCTTTGTTGTAATTGAAAGATGAAATGATGCAAGTTCAATCCCTAACCCCAAAGTGCAAGTATGAACTAATGACAAGATTGCAGAATTGAACTTAAATAATGAAAAGCTGTAAACACAAGGACAAGACAAGAATGCAAATGCGTACCCGGAGTTAAAATCTGACTGAAAATGTTTAGGATGGGGGCGCGGGTGCCACTGTCCTGATTCTGCCCCTGAAACTGCTCCGAAAACTGCTGTTTTGCAAAGCTGTCAAAAATGCTGAAAACTGCTGTCAAAAGGACCAGGGTGCCCAGCGCCCCTGTCCCAGGGACCAGGGCACCCAGCGCCCCTGTCCTAGCAGGACCAGGGGGCCCCACGCCCCTGTCCTGGTCTTTTGCTTTGAGATTTGGTGTGTTGTTCGGTCTCCGTCTACTTCTTCCGGATCTGTAACTTGCGGCGTCGTCCGAATTCCGAAACCTGCACTTATATCTGAAAAGGTGTTTGGGAGGCTATATAGGGTTTTGCCTTAGTCAAACCCCTACTTTGGTGATTTCCACCTCCACTAATAGCCAAGTTGTATTGTAAAATGTATTGTGTGTGCAAGGTCCTTAAATGCAAGAAAGCAAACTAGAGCAACCTAGAAAGTAAACCCTAATTGCTTGTAAATGATAATGTAAATGCTCTAAATCAAGATGCAAAGTGATCTAAAGCATGAATAAAGGATATATTGAAGCTTATGCAAAGACATGAAAACAACATGAAATCATACCCAACCCTCAAGGGAGGAGTACAAGCCAATCTTCAGTCGGTAATCTCCTATTGTTCTTCAATGTCTTCCAAGCCCTAAATGGATGAATGAAATTGATAAATGCTTGATAGAAGGATGTTGAATGTTGTTGAAGTCTTCAAAGATCTGCTCTTTCGCTGCATATGAGGTTCCTGAAAACAAAAATCGGATCCTTTCAAATGAAGAAAGAGAGCTCTTATGTATGAAACCCTAGGTCTTAATTTCAACTTTAGGCCGACTTAGAGATTGAATATCCCACCAATTTCTTGGGGTTAAGCTTTATTTTATGATTGGATCGTGCTCCCAAAATTTCAGGAAAAATGTCCGAGACCATGTTGCACTCCGGGCGCCATGGTCCTGACAACTTTTCACCAAATTTTCAGGGCCATCGGATATGATGATTTTAGAGAGAATCCCGAAGTTATAGGTGATTTCGAGATGTTTTGACCCCCGAAATCAAGCCCCCAAGTTCAAAATAGGACCTAATTAGGGTTTTTGATTAAATGATGTATAGGAGGAATAAAATGAAAAGGGCACACTTTAATGAAAGGGCCCAACTTTATGATGTGGGAGATGATAAAATAGAACCTTAGACCTAATTAATTTGATTAATTAAGTGCTCAAGGGGAAATGCAATGCAAAATGTAAAATGCACTAAGGCGGGTGCTAAACTAGGTGTGAAATTGTACCACCCTAGCAAGTGCGTACAATTTACGACGCTACAGTAGGGATAGCCCATGATGCAGATATGTAGGAACAAATAGATCTAGTGTCAAAGTTAGGAACATGGAAACAACAAATTAAATATGAATCTATCCCTTTTGCCTGCTTCCATTGCAAAAAAGTAGGCCACTGGGCAAAATCTTGTCCAATTAAGCCAAAGGTAGAGCCCAAGAAGACTAAACCCCAGGTTGAAAGTAAAAAGGCTCCTTAAAAAAAGGGTATGGCAAGTTAAAAACTCAGAGAATAAGGAAGAAAACTATAATTGTTTTAAACCTTTGGGGGGAAATAAGGAAGTGTCCTCAACCTCTGTCTCCAATTCTCCAACCCAGCAAGTATTGAGAGATGAGGCTACCAAAGTAAATATCTCTGCTTCAGAGCAGATCCAAACTGAGGAACTGAAAGAACAGACTGAATCTTCAAATGATATAGCTTAAGTGGTAGCTAACACTTATGTGGGTAAGGAAACACAGAATATAGAGGATCAACCTAGGGAAGGGGAGATCCTTGGCTCCCAAGAAAAAAAGATTGACTCTTCACTGCTCATGACAATTTTTGAAATGAAAGAAGCCCAAAAATGTGCAATACTGGGTATGAACCTTTTGGATTTAGACCAAAATTCAAAAACTATAAATAGTGATCTAAATGGTTCCAGAATCCCTAGCTGGGGTAATGAAGAGGAAATTTCCAGAATCCTCAATAATCCGGAAGTGGCTCTAGAGAAAGAAGCTAACTGGAAAATACCAAAATACAGGAATAAGAAAGGAACCACTCCCTTGGCTTCTCAACTAAGGAAATCCAGCAAAATAGCTCAAGTTGATGTTGGGTATATCTCCTCTTCCCCAAGTCGAACCTCTAACCATAAAGTTAGAGACAAGGAGGCTAGTAAGAACATTGCAGATGGGACCCAGAAGACTCTTAAGGAGTTAGGAATCAATAAGTAACTATGAAGATTATCTCTTGGAATATTAGGGGACAATAATCCTCATAAACATGATATCATTAGGAATATGATAAGGGATAGTAAACCTAATATTTTTCTTATTCAGGAGACCAAAATGAGTAGAGAAAAAGTTGAATCTTTGAAGTTTTTCAAAAATGGTAATATCAGTGGTGGTAGTTCGAAAGGTGCTTCAGGAGGCATGGCTACTATTTGGAACCTTAACAGTGTCAAAGGCCATGTTCTTATTCAGGAAAAAAATTTCTCTTGCATTAGATTTGAGCATTTAAAAGATGGAACTTCATGGGTCCTCACTAATATTTATGCTCCCAATACTTTGAAAGCTAGAAATTCCTTCTAGAAAAAACTTACAGAAGTTAGGGATAGCTTCAAAAATCTTAGCTGGCTGGTCATGGGAGATTTTAATACTCCTTTGAGAGAGGAGGAAAAATTTGGAGGAAGTCCCTCTCAATTGGAAAGTAGACTGGCCCTAATGGACTTTATTAACACTTAGGCCCTCAATGATGTGGAGATACAGGGTTGTAATTACATGTAGACTAATAGGAGAACTGACAATGATCTCATCTAAGTTCGCCTTGACAGGACCCTCATCTCTGATGACTGGTACAAACATTATTTTTGTTCTATGTCTGCCCACATCCAGGTTGGGTCAGATCATTTTCCTATCACCTTCATTGTTGACCCTATTAAAAGAAGGAGACACTTTCCTTTCAGATTTGAAAAAATGTGGACTCATCACCCAGATATCACCTGTAATATTCAAAAATGGTGGAGTATCCAAGTTGAGGGAATTGTTATGTACAGAGTTGTAAAGAAACTTAAAAGTGTAAAGGACAACATAAGACTTTGGAATAAATCTAGCTTTGGGAATATCTTTGAGGCTAAAGGTAAAGTTCAATATGACCTTAAAAAAATACAGGCCCAAATTTAGAAGGATGGTTTCAGTACTGTGTCCATTGCCGATGAAAACGAGACTCTTAAAAAATACCATGAAATCATTGCTAAAGAAGAAATTTTTTGGAAGCAGAGATCAAGATGTATATGGCTAAAGGAAGGAGATAGAATACAATATTTTTTCATATGTTGACGATAAGCACAAAGTGGCTAACAAGATAACCAAACTTATAATGGATAATGGGGAGCTAGTCAAGGAGGAAGAAATAAGGAATGAAGCTAAAAGGTACTTTTCAGATCTTCTTAGGAGGGATAACAGTTTGGATGCTGACGCTCAATCTTCTTTCCTTCAAAATATTCCCTATCTCATTGATGATCAAATGAATGTTTCCCTTTCTTCCATTCCCTTGATCTTGGAAATAAAAAATGTTTTTTTTTTCCTTTGATGGTAACAAAGCTCCCGGTCCAGACAATTTCCCCATGTTCTTTTTCCAAGATTTCTAGGACATAGTCGGGAAAGATGTCTCCAAGGGGGTCAAGGAATTTTTCGGGGCTAGAAGACTTTTGAAAGAAATCGATGGTACTTTCATTTCTCTCATTCCCAAAATCCAAGGTGCAGACTCTACGAACAAGTTTCGACCAATCAGTTTATGCAACTCTTTTTATAAGATTATTTCCAAGGTCCTCACCACCAGAATTCTGACTGTCCTTCCCTCTTGATTAATGATCAACAAAATGGCTTTGTCCCTGGTAGACAAATTCTTGACTCCATTATAACTTTCCATGAGAATATTCATTCTCTTGTTAGGGCCAAGAAGCAGGGTCTCATCCTTAAGCTTGATCTCTCCAAGGCCTACGACCGGGTTGACTGGCCTTTTCTTGTGAAGGTACTTATGGCTTATAGTTTTTCCTCTAAATGTGTTGACCTTTTCAGCCAACTTATTACTTTAGCCTCTTTTATTGTTCTTGTTAATGGTTCCCCTTCCCCCTTCTTCCAATCTTCTAGAGGTCTAAGGCAAGGGGATCCCATTTCCCCTATCCTCTTTATCATTATGGAAGAATGTTTTGGTAGGTCCATGGAAAATATGGTTATACAAGGATCTTTTAAGGGACTCCAACCTTCTTTTGTTGACCTTATTTGCTCCCATCAGCAGTTTGTGGACAATACTATTATTATGGGGGAATCAAGTATCTCTGAAGCTAGAGCCCTAAAGAATACTCTTTGTAAGTTTGCCTCAGCTTCCAGTCAACTCATTAATTGGGTCAAAAGTGAAGTTTTTTTCATCAATACTCCAGAGAGAAGACAACAAAGAATCAACAGAATCCTGGAATGTAGGATTGCTGATCTTCCTACGACCTATCTTGGCCTCCCCATGGGCATTGGACCTCCTGATCCTTTTTGGAGCTCACTTGTGGATAAATTTCATAAAAAATTAGCTGGTTGGAAAGGAGCCCTTTTGAGTCAAGATGGAAAGCTTCAACTTCTAAAAGAATCTCTTCAAAGCATACCGATCTATGCCCTAAGCCTTTTCAGAATTTCAGTTAAGTATGCTAATGCAATTGATAAAATTCAAAGAAAATATCTATGGTCAGGGGTTGAGGACAAGAAAAGAATGTCTCTTGTGGCTTGGGATCAGGTATGTAGACCAAAAAGTAAAGGAGGTTTGGGCTTGAGAAGAATCCAGACCTTAAATGAATCTCTCCTATCCAAGCAAGTTTGGAGAATGTTCCATTTAGATACTGAATGGTGTAAAACCTGGCAAAGTAAGTACTCTCTTCTGTCCTCTTCTCTTTCTTCTTTTATCAATTCAAAAATCAGTATTAATGGGTTCCATATATGGAATCATGCCTCTAAGTGCAGAGAAAGAATTGCTAAAGGAGTTATATGGAAAGGTGGAAATGGTAGGAGAGTTAAATTCTGGGAAGACCCCTGGCTTTTTGATAAACCCTTGACTGATTTCCTTGAATGGGCCCCTCATGCTTCCTCTTGTATTAGAATTTTTGGCACCTTAGTTGAAGGGTATTGGTCTGGCAATAAATGGTGAAACATTGAAAGTATCCATCCAAGCCTCATAAAGCTCAAGATCCACATGTCTTCAATATGGTTGAACAAAGAGGAAGACTCCCTCATTTGGAAATATGAACCCAAAGGTATCATTACTATTTCTTCAACGTATGGTGTTCTCTCCCCCACCCCTCCTGATAATCCTTTCTGGTCTAAAGTTTGGATTAAGGGCCTGACCCCCAAAATCAACTTTTTCTATTGGACTATTCTTCAAAATAAAATCTTGACCCTAGGTAACCTCAAGGGTAGAGGTTTTTCCTTTCCTAATAGATGTGCTTTGTGTCTTAAGGAGGAAGAGTCAGTGGACCACCTAGCCATCCACTATTCCTTTTTTGCCTCAGTTTGGGATAGATTTCTTAAAAGTTTTAGCATTAATTGGGTGTTTCCTAAAACTATCAGTGAGTTGTTCTACTCTTGGAATATCCATTGGTCTAACTCCTTTTTGAGATCTTTGTGGCAGCTATCACTTCCTCACATTCTGTGGGGATTATGGAAAGAAGGAAACAATCATATCTTCATGGACACTTCCCTCAATCAGGATATTGTGTTCCAGAAAATACAATGGGCGATTGTGGAGAATATTGGGATCATTGGGGGTCTATGTTTTTCGATCAACCCCTTGGAATCTAACATCGTAAGTTCCTAGAATTTTAAGAATGCTTGAAGCTCTGACCCTAAGCAAAACAAAAGACTTGAAGCAAGATGGAAAAATCCCCCTCATGGTTGGTTCACACTTAATTTTGATGGTGCTACAAAAGGTAATTCGGGCCCTGCGGGTTGTGGAGCTATTCTTAGAGATGATAAAGGAATATGCAAGGAAATGATTGCTGCCCCAATAGGGAGTCAAACAAACCACAAACTAGAAGCAATGACAGCTCTCCAAGGAATTCTCCTTGCTAAAAGATGGAATTGCCCCTTCATATGAATTGAAGGGGATTCAAACAACATCATTAAATGTCTCAAGGGGACCTCTAATTCCTCATGTTCTATCAATAATATTCTAAAAGTTGCTAGAGACCTTATTAGCACATTTGAACAAAGTTATATATCTCATATCTACCGTGAAGCCAATGGGTCTGCTGACTGGGCAGCCAACATGACGGTCAATAAAGATGAAATGATTACATGGACAGGAGAACAAGGACTCCTTGAGGATGTCAAACTAATCATTTTTAATGATAGATATAGTAGCACTCCAAAGATCTTTGATGGACAAAACAATAATGAAACGTACTAATGGGAGTACTCTGAGTTATTATAATATTGTCAGCACCATTTATTATAATACTGATTCTATCACTTCCCATGCTTTCTGGGTAAATTTGGTAGCTCCGAGAAACTTTCTGTCTAAAACTCTCTGCAAGTTTCATTTTTCTACTCTGAATAGCGAAAATAAGGGCGGAAACAGACATCGATACGAACCTAGTAGCTACAAGGAATGTAAGTAGAAGTAGGAGGTTTGAAATATTTTTTAGAAGGGCGGGTTTTCTAAATTTATGGAGAGACTCCATGGATGGGATGGCACAGTTACTAGTTTCTTTTGCAAAAACTGGAAAAAGGGCACTTTGAAAATGGGAGACCAGTCTGTTGTCATAGATGAAGATCTTATCGCTGAAGCCACTGGTCTCTGAAGGGAAGGAAGCAAGTTCTATAGAGACAAAAAAGTGATTAAGGAGGCCATTGACAGATATCCTGAAACTGACAAGGAGAAAAAAACCTTGGTGAAGCTATGTAAAACTTACTATCCCCCTAGAGATTTTGTTAAACCTTGGCGGGAGGCCCTCTTTGTTATAATGCGCTATATTACATTGGATGGTAGATTTACTAAAGTATATGGCTACCATTTTTTTTTGTTGAATCATTTTAGGCATGATGAGAAGGTTAACTTTCCTTATTTTCTGTTATGCTCTATGAACGCCACCATTAAGGCCTATAAAGAGAACCAAATGGGGGACACTGCCATGCATCAAGGCTTAATGGTCCTTATTTATGACCATCTCAAGGCTAATCAAATTTCCCGCCCACAACCCTCTGTTGAGTTTGAGGAGGATGGGTCAGACTCTGTTTTTTCTGTGGATGAGGGTTCTGACAGTGACCCAATGAGTGACTCTGAGGAGAGCTTGGATGACTCAAAATTTGAAATTGGTAAGAAGAGGAAATATATGAAAACCAGACCTTCTTCCTCAAAGGGCAAAAAACCTAAAGGCAAAATCCTCCAGATTAGCTCCTCCTCAGAGGAGGAGGTCTCTGAAGACTCAGAGAAGGAGGAATCCCAGGGTTCTCTGAAAAAGAAAACTAAAGTCGATACTTAGACTAGAAACAAGCATAAGAGAAAGGTGGAGAATGTGAAGGAGCTAGAGGCTCATAAGCAAGAAAAGATTTCAGAAGCTGAATAGAACCTGGAGAAGGTGATCACTGGAGAGGTTCATAGGGTTGACGACATAACTACTATTGGTGACACTCCAAAAAAGAAACATGACAACTCCGGTAAGATTGATCTTCCCCCAAACCCTCCTCCTGAGGGTATGAAAGGATTTATGGACACCATGGAGTGGTTAATAACTAGTTGCAAGAAAGTTGTGGATGACAACAAGAAGCTCAGCCACAGAATTCAGATTTTGGAAACTATCAACACTAGGGAAGGGAAGACTATGGCTGATTATATTGAGGACCTAAAAAACACTATTGCAAAAGCTGAAAATATAAGAGACTCCTTCAACCCCAGATTTGAGAAAATAGAGAAAGACCTGCTGGAGAGGAAAACTCTTGCTGATGCTATGGATCAAACTATATTGGGCAATGTTAGTAAAGTCAACAAAATTGAGGATTGCCTCAAGAGTATTGTAGAGCAAAGTTTAGACATCCTGAAGGTTTCTGCTGGGAATACTAAAACTCTCATCAACAAATTGGATGAGGAGAAGGATACCCAGGATATTGACCCTGACACTGAAGGCACAGGAGATGCTCAAGGACCCATAACTAGAACCAAAGGTAAAAAGAAAGAAAACAAGCCCAATAAGGATCTGGATGATCTCAAAGCTGTTGCGGCCACCTATGACCAGTTGGTGAAAAAGGCAGAGGACTTTTTGAAGACTATAACTATGTAGTGCCTTCATAGTTTCTTTGTTGTTTCTTTCCTTTGTTGTCTTTTTGGTATGCTGGCTTTATTGCCAATCATTTTGTAAGCAGTTTTTATGCTCTAGACTCTTTGATGACTTATCTTAATTACCTATGTTAAAGGTTTCAGATCCTGAAAACCTATTTTTCTTAATTAATCAGAACACTCAAAAGATTATTATGCAAACCCTTCACATAGTAAACATTGTTAGTATTATGCTTTCCATCAAAATAAATAGAACCGATTCCCAAAATTTGTGATGTCTAATCATCTCTGAACCTAACAGTACCACCATCGTACATATCAAGTTTCACAAACTTACTCTTGTCACCAGTGATATGATTTGAACATCCACTATCAATCAACCATTCATTTCTATCTCTTCTAACATGTAAGGCAGTAGCAACAGTCGTAGGGATATCAATATTAGGAAGAACTCTTTCTACCAAAAAAAGTAATCACTATCTTCATAATCTAATTCATCATCTGAAATGCCAATATCGTCTTTGACATAATAGGCTCTCTTATTGAATTTTCCTTTATTTTCTCTAGATTTTTGTCTTGAATTCTTTTTTGGACACCTAGTAGCAATATGACCAATCTTTCCACATCTAAAACATTTAAGAGGTAACATGCCTTTATACTTGTCGTTTCCTTTCTTTAGTTTCCTCATGAAGTTCACTTCCATCTCATCTGAACTTACATCTTTTGAATCTTCCTCAAACGCTTTAAATGTAGATTCAGTCTTAGGCTTATGTTTTCCAGACTTCCTTATCTCAAATGTTTGTAGAGCTCCATAAATTTGCTCTCTAGTGAACATCTTTGGATCATAGGTTTCTTCAATAGTCGATATCTTGTCACTATAACTTTCCAATAGGGACATCAATATCTTGTCAATTATATCTTTATCTGACAAAGTACCGCCAAGATCTCTGATTTCATTTACTGCACTATTAGCCTTCTAAAAATAGCTAGTTATATCATTTCCTTCTATTTCAAATTTTCATAATTGTGCTTAGTTGTTAGCTTCTTTGATAGTTTTGTTGGAATCCAATAACACTGAGAGGGGGGCTGAATCAGTGTTATATCAGAGAGTTCAATTTTAGCCTTATTAAAACATGCATAGACCAACCGGTATACCGATACATCCAGAATTGAAAGAAGTAAAGAAACCAATAAGTCAATCACATAAATGAGAACCATAACACACAAAATTATACATGGAAAACCTCAAAGAGGAAAAACCACGGTGGGATTTGTGACCCACAATATCAATCCACTAGCCATATGAAGAGATATTACAAAATATAAGGGGCCTGCACTTGCAGGAAGGCTTACAGCCTAGAGCACACTGCTCAATCACAAAAGGAGCCTCATTGACTACATATAAATCCAAACTACAATCTGGAGAAGTGTTGAACTGCAAAAAAAAACATCTTCTATGCCAAAATACAATTTCGGTTAAGCTCTGTCTGTTCCGATCTGAAACCCTAAACCCTTTATCGGAATAACCCTTACAAAATAATCTTCACATACATAATGTCTCTGATATATTTTTCATTATATCACATCCACATCTCTATTTCATTTTCATTACCATGATGATATCAAAATTATCTAATCCAATTGACCTATATACCCTACATAACTTATCATGCCTTACGTCGGCTTACAAAGATATTTACAATATCAAATTACATGTCGGCTAGATAACATAAATACATGACTATCAAAAAAAATTGTTGATTCCGGATCAAAGAGATGTTGGCCTCCAATACCGCTAACCATATTCTAAACCATGTTGGCCTACATTGCCGGTAACCAATGAAATCCTTCTATCCTATCAGTGTCAGTGCTGGTGCTGATGTAGTGTTTGTTACGTGCCTGTCGGTACACAACTAAACCAAAACATGAAGTCGAAACAAAATACCAAATTGCCATCAATGACAACATAGTGAAACCAACCAATTGAGTGCCAATTGCCAACAAGTTTCACTTTGTCATTCCCTTTATAGATATCTCTCGATTCTTCTGAGACCTCATAAGAAGTATTCAATGAAATAACCTTTGTCGATTTACTCTTAGACATAGCACTATAGATAGCATACCTTGTATTTTAATTCTCTTCATAAGCTTGAATCTCATCAGGAGTGGTAAGACCATTTTTTGGTTGAATATACTTATTTTCCACTGCTTTACATGTATCGTATCCCAAGGATATTAGATAGCCCCTCATCTTCACTTTCTAAAAACTATAGTCAAATCCTTCAAAGATAGGAATAGTCAATTTGGATCTACCTCAAGCAATTAAGCTCTTCTCCAAGGAACCAAAGTTGTGATACCAATTGTTGAATATCCAAGCAACTAAGAAGGGGGGGGGGGGGTGAATCAGTTGATTACCTAAAATAATTACTTTTATTCTTTTCACCTCTAGATCCAAACTAGTAGAATTAATTAAGATAGGCATAGCATGAAAACAAAAAACATATCACACAATAAAAACAAGATATGATGTGGAAAACCCAAGAAGGGAAAAACTAAGAAGAATGTTAGTTCTCAATAAAAACACCAGTTAAGGTGATTTTTACAAAGGGTGGCTCACTACCAGAATTCTCATTGTAGGTGGTCTCACTACCTAGAAAAAGACTGACTATTGAAGAAAGAGAGAAAGAAAGAAAGAATCCACCAATGGAACACAATTTCCAAAACTGGATTGTTTCTAGTCTCTCAATATGAACACACTCTCACATATCACCAATAGTTTGATCTTTTTTTTCCAATCTCACATATCTTCAAAACAATGTCACACATTTTCCATATCTAAGACAATCAGATCATCCTCATATATATACTGTTGGTATTTTGGTATGGTTTTGTCATTGATGTCAACACCTACTGAAAACAAGCACTTTGGAGATCCAACAACATTCACCTGCAAACAAGTAAACTGTGCAACAGTTATTGGTATATGGTTCAGCGGCCGGATATATTGTTCACCGGTACCTAGAATGATATGGAAGGCACTTGGTAATGTCGAAGACATCATGTGGACACTTTGTTTTGAAGGATTGATCATTGGTATATTCATATTTGCATATTTGCTTTTACCGGCAAATAGGTCCAGGTTATCTAGGGTTACACCGACAGGTTTATCTTTTCCAGATCAGCATGGCACACTATGGAAAATGCAAAATCATGAATAGAACTGGTTTGGAAATTGCAACCAGTAATCAGACTAGAGGCAATATCTTTCATTTGAATAATAGTGAAAAGGCATTCTTAATTGCACATATAGATGAAAGTTGGTTATGGCATAAGAAACTATGTCATGTAAATTTTGATTGCATGGTAAAAATCAGTACTTCTAAAGCAGTTAGAGATCTACCTAAAATTGTGAAACCTCAAAATACAATTTGTAAGGAATGTCAATTTGGAAAACATGTTAGAGCTAGTTTCAAAAGTATTCCAAAAAAATCCAATAATGCTCTTGATTAGGGATATACACGAAGACATCGTTTGAAGGTGAAGTTAGGTTTTTGTATAAGCATATCAGCATTACACTAGTATTGAATCTAGCATATGAAGATGCTATTTTGTGCAGTACATTCTTATTGGATTTAACCATCCAACTGTAGTCAGCGTGACTCCCATTTTGTGATTGAGCAGTGAGCTCTAGGCTGTTGGCCTTTCTGCATGTGCAGACCCCATTTATGTACACTTACTATCTGCAGTAGTATCATCTAATTGTGGGTAAGGTTTCCCACCATGGTTTTTCCCCTTACAGGGTTTCTACGTACAAATATTGGTTTTATGTGTTGTGGATGACTTTATGTTTATGTTGTTGGCAATATAACAAGGATATTGAGAAGGTTGTTGATGATTATGGACATAACTGATTAAAGATGTTTTACTGTCTTGATATTATTATTTTGTCATTGATGTCAAGAAATTGATTTTCTAATTTAGTATGATGTTGCCATATCTTAAGAAATATGATATGAAGATTATAAAGAAGTCGGTAAAGACACAGGAAAGAATATGATGAATAAAGGGATAAGTTATTCAATGGGCAACTCTACCGAGTCAGACAATGATGAGATCTTCATGTTTTAGATTGTTTTTACATCATACATATGTTGTAAAATGTAAAGGTTAATTCTACACTATGTTATTAGGCAAATAACCTAGTCGGTAAACCCTAAGGAACCTAGTTGGTAAACCCTAAGGTTATTGCAGTCGGTTAATGAAGACAGAATGTCTACCGAGTAAAGTTTAGTATTCACCGAGTTGTAACCGAGCTATAATAGAATGCATTAAATGGTTACATGTGATATTTAATGAAAGAAGCTGATGAGCTAGAGTGGATCAATGATTGGCAAGCCGCGAAAGAAGTTTGTTAACAAATCTAAGGCAATGGAAAGTCGGCAAGAAGATCTATAGCTTAGATTGAACCGCATTACCCTAACGCAAGTTCCAAGATGATTGTGCAAGTTCTGAGGTAGGGTAAAACATTTTTCAGATCGTAAGATACAATGAACCTAGACAAGATTGAAGATCTGATGGCTATGATTGATCATGGGAAATGTGATCAAGGAGATTAAGCGGTGAGATGATTGTTTATAAATAAGGAACTGTTGATAAACAGTGGATGCGGGCAAGTGTATGCACAAGGATGCTACATAGTGATCACGAAGCACAGAAGCTTGAAGACCTGTTGGAATAACAGAGTATTGATGCCCATCAGATAGACAAGAATAGTTCTATGTCTAGATTGTGTTGAACAAATAAGAATCTGCTTTAGCATTTTAGATGTAAAGTTGCAGATAGATTGTATTATTGTTAGCTTGTGAAAGTAACAGGAAATCTCTTAACCGAGTGGACTTAATAGTCTTATATTTAAATCCTCTAACAAGGTGACATTCTAAATGAGTTTTTGAAATCCTTTGACAAGGTCACTTCTAACAAAGTGAAGATCCTAACAGATCTAAGGGAAATCCCTTAACCGGGTCACATCTAGCAATGTGTTTTGTAATCTTTAACAGGATTGGCTTTTAATCGAGCATACTCTAGAAGAGTATATTTCTTAGTGGGTCCAAAATCCCATAGTGGTTTTTCCCTATTTGGGTTTCCACGTTAAATGTTATGAGGTTTATATTGTTCATATGCTTTTGAGTTTGACAGTTTTTATTCTATGACTGATATATGTTACCAAGGTTGAATCTGATGTTTTCATTGATGATTAAGTTTGTATGATTCACCCCCCCCTCTCATCTTGTTGGCTATCGGATATGTACTTATATTAAGTATCAGAACTATCAATTGGTATCAGAGCTTTGGACTCCGAAAGGAAAGTTTAAAGGCACTTGAGTTAAATATCCAAAGATGTATAAGAGGGATGCACCTAAGCTGAATAAGTCAAGTTTCTCTACATGGCAGAAAATGATGAAGCTACATCTATCAGGAGTTGGAGAATATGCTATATACTATCTGGAGAATGATTTTGTTACACCGAGCACCTATCCATTGACTATGGAAGAGATAAAGGCAAAGCAAGAACACATTCAAGCAATGATTGAAATAACATTTGCATTGACCGATTGTGAGTTTAATGATCTAGAAGGCTGCAATGATGCGAAGGCTATGTGGACTAAGCTCATATCTGTATATGGAGGAGATGAACATGTTCAAAGAGCAAAAGTTGATAGTCTAAGAGGACAACTTGAAACTATGAGGATGAATGAAGGTGAGAACATAACCCAGTACAGTACAAGACTAAAGGAGATTGTAAATCAAATCAAGGGAGCAGGAGGAACTATTGAAGAAAAGGATGTGACAAGTAAGTTGTTAAGAATGCTTCTACCCGCCTATGCAATTTGAGTCTTTGCAATCAATGAACTGAGGTCTATACCTAATATGCCAGTTTCCTTGGATGCTACTATTGGTAAGCTACATGCATTTGAGTTAAGTAATTTTGATAATAGTGGGTCACCGGTAAATAAAGTTGAATTTGCATTTAGTTCTTTTCATCTGAATGAATCTAATGATTACAATGAAAGAAAGTATAAGTACTCTGGAGGAGATCATAGTGGAGCAAGTGAAAGATTTCGGAAGAACATGGAGGAGGTACACAAACTGTATGAAGAAATCAAAAAGCAAGAAGAGTTTGAAGCACTATTGGCCAAAAGGTTACCAAGAGGCAAAGGTAAGTATAAGGGAAAACTACCCTTGAAATGTTTCAATTGTGATAAGATTGGACATATGGCTTCTAACTGTCCTGACAAAGATTTCATTGAAAAGAGAGATTACCAAGATCACAGACAGAAAGATAATCATTACAGAGGTCACCGAGACTTCAGAAGAAGAGATAGAAAGACCTGCTTAATTGCTGATGAGGAATCTAAAGATGATAAATCAGATGAGACTGATACAGAGGAAGTTGTTTATGTGGCTATCAAGGATGGATCAGATGAAGAAAGGTATGAAGAAAAAGCCCTAATATCTCACATAAACACTAATGATTCTTGGATTATAGATAGTGGATGCTCACATCATATGACAGGAGATAAACACAAGTTTGTTATGTTAGAAGATTATGATGGAGGCTATGTTAGATTTGGTAATGATGCACCATGTCCGGTAAGAGGTAAAGGATCCATAACACTTCTTGATAAAGCAAGATGCAATGATGTTTATTGGGTTGAAGGTTTGAAATATAATTTGTTGAGTGTAGCATAGCTAAACAACATAGGTTACCGAAAAGAATTTCAGAAAGGAATTGTCAAAGTTCATGACAAGAATGGAAAGTTAGCTGCTATCGGGACACAAACAAAAGGTAATACATTTCACCTTGGCTCAACTCACAATAAATGTTTGCATGCAAAGATTGATAACACCTAGTTATGGCATAAAAGGTTTTGTCATGTTAATTTTGATAATCTTATCAAGATAAGTAAGAAGCACAGAGTAAGAGGTCTACCGAGTCTTGAAAAACCTGAGAATGCTATGTGCCGAGGATGCCAAATGGGCAAGATGACAAGATCCAACTTTACAAGTAAGTCCTACACTTCTAAGGGAATTTTAGATCTTGTACACACTGATCTTTGTGGTCCTATGAAAGTTCAAAGTTATTATGGTGATAAGTATTTCATATTATTTGTGGATGATTATTCAAGGATGATGTTAGTAATGTTTTTAAAAGAAAAATCACAAGCTTTTCAAATGTTTAAGTGGTACAAGGCTAGAGTTGAAAACGAAACAGGAAGACAACTGAAATGTCTTAGATCAGATAGAGCAGGAGAGTTCACATCTGATGAGTTCAACCTATTTTCCATTGATCATGGTATTAAAAGACAAGTCTCTGCACCGAGGACTCCATAGCAAAATGGAATAGCTAAAAG
The DNA here is from genome assembly GCF_030272615.1 of Cryptomeria japonica. Lineage (NCBI taxonomy): Eukaryota > Viridiplantae > Streptophyta > Pinopsida > Cupressales > Cupressaceae > Cryptomeria > Cryptomeria japonica. The sequence goes on from NC_081413.1 coordinate 83,013,562, forward strand.
AAGAAACAGATCTATTGTGGATTGTGCTAGAACACTGATGATTGAGAAGAAGGTTCCACAAACATTTTGGAGAGAAGCAATAAGCATAGCTGTTTACACCTTGAACCAAGTTCAATTGAAGAAAGGTACTTTGAAGACACCTTATGAAATTTGGTATGGCAAGAAACCTAATGTAAGCTATTTTAAGATCTTTGGAAGAAAATGCTATGTTCATAAAGATGATAGAAATGGCAAGTTTGGTCAAAAAAGTGAAGAAGGAACATTTCTAGGATATTCTTCTAGAAGCAAAGTATTTAAATGTCTAATCAAATCATCTAACAAAATAGTAGAAAGTGCAAATGTGAAAATTGATGAATTTGCAGAAAGAACTGATGACAAGAATTCCAAAGAACCAGAAGACTATGATAAATTTGTCTATGTGCAACTGAAAGGTCCTACCGAGATAACTGTTGAAGGAAATGAGGAAGATATCCAGTTACCGAGTGATTAAGAGTATCATACAGAGCCTACCAAGCCTATATTAGCGAAATATGTCAGAAGACATCATGCACCAAGTCAGATTATAGGAGATAAGGATGATCCAGTGATGACAAGGAACAAACTGAGATAGAACACATGTTTGATATCTGAATTTGAACCAAGAATAGTAAAAGAGGCATTCAATAGTGAAGATTGGATAAATGCTATGACTGAGGATATTGAGAAGGTTGTTGATGATTATGGACATAACTGATTAAAGATGATTTACTGTCTTGATATTATTATTTTGTCATTGATGTCAAGAAATTGATTTTCTAATTCAGTATGATGTTGCCATATCTTAAAAAATATGATATGAAGATTATAAAGAAGTCGGTAAAGACACAAGAAAGAATATGATGAGTAAAAGGATAAGTTATTCAATGGGCAACTCTACCGAGTCAGACAATGATGAGATCTTGATGTTTTAGATTGTTTTAACATCATACATATGTTGTAAAATGTAAAGGTTGATACTACACTATGTTATCAGGCAAAGAACCTAGTCGGTAAACCCTAAGGAACCTAGTCAGTAAACCCTAAGGTTATCGCAGTCGGTTAATGAAGACAGAATGTCTACGGAGTAAAGTTTAGTATTCATCGAGTTGTAACCAAGCTATAATAGAATGGATTAAATGGTTACATGTGATATTTAATGAAAGAAGCTGATGAGCTAGAGTGGATCAATGATTGGCAAGACGTGGAAGAAGTTTGTTAACAAATCTAAGGCAATGGAAAGTCGGCAAGAAGATCTATAGCTCAGATTGAACCGCATTACCCTAACACTAGTTCCAAGATGATTGTGCAATTTTTTAGGCAGGGTAAAACATTTTTCAGATCGTAAGATACAATGAACCTGGACAAGATTGAAGATCTGATGGCTATGATTGATCATGGGAAATGTGATCAAGGAGATTAAGTGGTGAGATGATTGTTTATAAATAAGGAACTGTTGATAAACAGTGGATGCGGGCAAGTGTATGCATAGGGATGCTACATAGTGATCACCGAGCATAGAAGCTTGAAGACCTGTTGGAATAACAGAGTATTGATGCCCATCAGATAGACAAGAATAGTTTTATGTATAGATTATGTTGAACAAATAAGAATCTGCTTTAGCATTTTAGATGTAAAGTTGCAGATAGATTGTATTACTGTTAGCTTGTGAAAGTAACAGGAAATCTCTTAACCGAGTGGAATTAATAGTCTTGTAAGTAAATCCTCTAACAAGGTGACATTCTAAATGAGTGTTTGAAATCCTTTGACAAGGTCACTTCTAACAAAGTGAAGATCCTAACAGATCTAAGGGAAATCCCTTAACCGGGTCACATCTAGCAATGTGTTTTGTAATCTTTAACAGGATTGGCTTTTAACTGAGCATACTCTAGAAGAGTATATTTCTAAGTGGGTCTAAAATCCCATAGTGGTTTTTCCCTATTTGAGATTCCACGTTAAATCTGGTGTTATGAGGTTTATATTGTTCATATGCTTTTGAGTTTACATGTTTGACAGTTTTTATTCTATGACTGATATATGTTACCGAGGTTGAATCTGATGTTTTCATTGATGATTAAGTTTGTATGATTCACCCCCCCCTCTCATCTTGTTGGCTATCGGATTTGTACTTATATTAAGTATTATAACTATCATATGTTTCATGCATTAATCCTTACCGGTATAACAATTTACTATTAACACTGTCTACCGGCATACTTAACTGGTTTACTGGTATTAAGCATTAAGTTGGTTAATTAGTTTTGGTTTGAATTTATTAGACAACTAATTCACCCCCCCTCTCAGTTGTCTCTGGGACCTAACATATACTATCTTCCGGGAAGCATGGTCTTCCAAGTCGGCCAAGACATGGATCTAAAATAGGTCACTATTAAACACTTCAGTGGTGGAAAGGAATGAGTAGTATACCACACCACATCAATGAACAAATCAACATGTTACACCACAAGCCACTGCACATCCTTGAATTATGGACTTAATCTGAACCCAAACACCCTTTCCCAAAGCAACAAGAATAAGAATAAGATGAAGATACACATTAAGACCATATTCAATAACCTGAAATATTTGGATCACCAACACATCTTCTGGAGCACTAGAGATTTTGAGAACACACATTCCATATCACCAATATCAAGAACAACAAAAACATTAATACCAACCAATATGTTGACACCAATGATAGATACTTAATAACACCATCTCATCCACAACAATCACAATTGCAATAGGGTTCACCAAAATATTTAGTCATGAAAAAGAGATGGGATAAACTAGTTATCAACTCAACTAGGACCAAACCCTCTTTCAACTAAACATTGGAATACAAACCTCTAAAGAGATATATGCTTGAATAACTCTTGTTCAAAGAGAGTCAAGTGATCCCTTTGGGCTCTATTCTTTTGTCACTTTGAAAGATTGCTTGTTTGATTCAAAATGTAACTAAATAGGTACTAAGCACGCATAAATGGGCATATAAACTAGCAAAATTATGTGATATAAAAGTTGAGGTTACATAACAGATATAAAAATGAAATAGGGAATTACGAATGCATATGTGTCTGAAAGAGGAGCTGAAATTGGGTGGACACTATGGCTAGACACCCTAGTCTTGACTAATGGATCATTGAACACTGAGTTCAAATTTGCAACTTTGAGACTCTGCACTTTCTTTCTATCAAATTTAAGCCAGATCTGGGAGTATTATGTTGCTAGGAACCCTAGTCTTGAAGAACAGAGGAACTAGATACCCTACTCTAGGTGTTTTTGATTAAATTTGTATATGCTCTCTATTTTTGGGTCCTCGATAATTTCCTGACTTTAGATTGTCAGAAACCTATTGCTAAACTTGTGAAATAGAGAGAATATGGTGTTGTATCTATGTAGGAGTTTTCCTTAGTCAAGCCCCTATTTTGGTAATTTCCACCTCCACAAATAGCCAAGTTGAATATGAAAAAATGGGTACGATTTGATTTTCAAGTGTGTCTATGATGCAATACAAAAAGGGATAATTGTCAAAATGTAGTTAAAACCCTAGTTGCCAATTTTCCAATCAAACCAAATTCATACAATAACACATATGTATAGGAAATAAAGGAATTGTACAAAAATGATTCTTCAATACGATGCCAGTGATTGCAAAAAATTTAAACTATGTTACAAAAATTCAAATTCTCATATTACTCCTAAATCCGGTTTCCAACCATTGCTATATAATTTATACCAAATTTGTACTTTCCCGCCATGACCATTGGACTGTTTGACTACCAAATTTGAAAAATCAAATTTTTACATAGACATCAGAATAACAATTCCAAATTGACTAAACACTACTGGACACCAACATCAGGATAGCAATCCCAGACTTAAGTTTTTTTTCACCCATCAGAATAACTAATATCGACGGCGTAACCTTTTAATACAATTCTGATAATGTAAACTTACCCCGATGACCCCATGTCAGCATAGCTATACCGAATGAGGCAATTGGACAACTATCGACATAACCTTCCATAGTTGATTAAACAATATTTGCCAATACTAATAGAAGAAACTATCTTGATGACCCTTTTATTGGGATAACTATCCCAATGACCACTTTGACATCTTTTTACAACAACAACACTTTATCGGGATACCTATCCCGATGACAACATTTGACAACTTTTTCAACCATGTAAATAATGACTCCAACTCTGACATACAGACTTGAAAACATGAAATGATATTACAAATGGTCTCCATAGACCTTATTGAATTAGAATGCCATGACCCCTAACTTCTAAGACTCAAACATCTAACTGACATAACAACTAAAATCTAGGTGCTCCTACACTAGTCTAAGATTGTAACAAGCTAAGATCTATAAATGTAAACTAGAGTCTCATTCAAGTGTGTTAAAGTAAACCCTAAATGAAATTATCAAATCTGAAACATGAATTAGCTCAAGAATGCATGAATCGTATAACTTAATGATAAAACTCAGATCTAAAGCTTGATTGTAGAAATGTGAGAATAACACATAAAAGCATACAAAACCCCTTAGGGAGAGGTACAAACCAATCATCAATAGATGACTCCCTATCATCCTCCAACATCTATTGAAGCTTCCATGGTGATGAATTAACGCAACCATGGTCCAGAGGGTCCTCAAAGAGAACAATCCAGATCATGCATCAAGAGTAACACAATGGAGGAAACAACATAGACTGTAGAAAATGCAAGATTAGACATATGCAATATCATAGATTCATCGTAAACTAGCCAACAACATGCAGGCAAACATGCAAGCTTACAAGCCTAGTTATAGAATATATTCCCAAATATGATCTGTCCGGACCTCCAAGAGGTGCTCTGATTACAAATCATGAATTAATATCTGATGAATACTAAGGGGGGGGGGGGGGGTGAATTAGTATACCCAAAATTATTGAACTTAAACCCTTAAATAGTTTAGCAATAAACCAGTTTAACAGTTTTACTAACAAACCGGTTAACACAAATGCAAACCAAATAGCAAATAAGACATTCACCCATAGAAGCACAATCACCATAACACAAGAGATTTTGACATGGAAACCCAAATGGGAAAAACCATGTTGAGATGAAACTCACAAGTAAATATCTATAGAATAGTAACTAGACCGGTTAAGGTCATACAATGTTCTTTACTAGAACAGATCTTGTTAGGAATCTCAATCTTTATTAGGAGATAAGTCCGATTAAAGACTACCTTGTAAGAGGATTTTAGATCCACAGTTGTGAATTACCTTGTTAGAGGATTTACAAAGGCTTTCCTAGGCCTACCCGGTTAAGGGTTACAGACTTGTCAAATGTGAGTAATCAACAAGTGAGTGATCTAAATGCTAGCACAGTAAGCTTGGTTAGATCCTTGATAGCTCATTGTTAATGCATTTCAGCATTACTTTAGTCTTCAATATCTTCACACTCTATTTCTTCACACATACCTAATCTTCTTCTGTGATCGCACATGCAAAAACTTCATCAACCACACAAAAAACCTTAACAACCCCTAAAACCCTAGACATGATGTCCTTATAAAGGAATCTGATTTCATGTCGGTCCAAAAGGATTACATTGCAAGTTCCTAGGTTCAGTGCATCTAGACACATTTGGTAACATGACACAGAATCACTGCCAAAGTGTTGGTGGATGATAACTCATCACAGAGTAATACCGGTTCACACATTTACCTATTACCGGCTCACATATTTTACCGATTACCAGTTTGCCAAAATGAAGACTAGGAAAAATGATAACTATCGCTTCAGTTCCTTCATACCGCTTGAGATCCTCGAACTGCTTGAGGTCTTCATACCACTTGGGATCGGTAGACACTTTCTGCAAAAACCGATAGCCTAAAGGCTATAATACATAATACCAGTTTGGAACAAATACCGGTTGAGCATAACTCATACATACAAAAAGTGATCTCAAAGCAAGTGTGTGTCCATCAATGACAATCACAACAACATCATAAAAAATGCCAACAATCTCCCCCTTTGGCATTTATGGCAACACTTAGGAAAAATTTTGACATCTAAGTGTTTTACAACAAAAAATATGCCATAATCAAAATTACTCCCCCTAAGCATATACACTACCCCTTTTGCAGGAAAAACAATGTATACTACTCTCTTATAGAGATAAACATGAGAGTATACATAACATGCATCAAAATTTTAAATACAGAATACTACTCCCCCTTTGCCAACAATGACAAAGTATAGTTGAATAACCCATATTTCCATTATCATTAAAATAATAAGTGTTTATGACAATAAAGAGTGAAACTTGTCAAAACCTAATTTAAAGTCCTGCATAAATGTCTTCATGGATAAAGACCATGACTCAAGCAATGAGGTAGCAACCTCACTTTCCATTTGTATCTAGAAAACCTGTTCCTCTATGGCATCCAAGGTACTCATTTCTTGAGTTACCGTTAAGGCATCCAGATTGAGATAGCACTTCTGAAGTATTTGCAGTCATGGTAGTAGAACCAAGTGAAGTTCCTGTAGATCTCATGTCTAGTTGTTGATCTCTAACTCTATTCTTGCAGTCTAGAGTTGAAACTGGTGAACGGTTTTCCCAAATGTGGTGAAGGAATCATAGGGTGTCTTGAAGGTGCTTATATATGCCTACAAATCAGATTGCAGTTTGTCTTTCTAAGCAAGCACATCATCATAGAATAGATGGGGTTGGCTTAGCTTACAGAGTAGTAATTTCCCCTCATCCATAGCATCTCTTATGTCCTTCTGTGCCTTCTGAAGTTCAGACCGAAGCTCGTTTAACTTCTTCACTAAGGTAGTGTTCAGTGCCTTTTGATGCTTCTTTTGAGCATTGGCTTCAACAACATCTTCTAGGCATTGCACCTGGTCCTCTACAACTATGCATAAGAGTTTCAGTTGAGCTAGAGAGGAATCGGTACTTGGGAGGTTGGTACCAAGAATCAAACTGGTAAGAGTTTCCATAGTAGTTTGAATAACATCTTGCTCCTTCTTCCTCCTTAGCGCTTCGAGTTGCTCTTGGGAAAGCTTAATGCTTTGCAGTAGCTCTGTTTCATTTGTAGATTGGAGGTCAATAGGACTGGTAATATTAGCCAATTTGGCTTGACTACCGGTTGCCTTTGGGGTCTCCACTTGTATGCTCTTTTCTGCTTCCTCCTTGTCCTTGGCTTTTTTCTTTTCTTCTTTTGCCTTCTTTTGCTCCTCTACTTCTTTCTTTCTTTTCTCTTCTTCCTTCTTCCTTTCTTCTTCTTTCCGCTTCTCCTCTTCGTGCTTCTTCTTCTCCTCTTCCTTCTTCCTCTTCTCCTCTTCCTTTTTCTTTTCTTCTTCCTTCTTCTTCTCCTCCTCTTCCTTCTTCCTCTTCTCCTCTTCCTGTTTCTTTTCTTCTTCCTTCTTCTTCTTCTCCTCTTCCTGCTTCCTCTTCTCCTCTTCTTTTCTCTTTTCCTCTTCCTCTTTTCTCTTTTTCTCCTCTTCTGTTTGTTTCCTCTTCTCTTCCCATTTTCTCTTTTCCTCCTCTTGTTTCCTTTTCTCATTCTCCACTTGCTCTCTATCAGCCTTTTCTTTGTCCTGTTTCTCCTTGTCCACTTTCTCTATCAACTTTGTCCTTTGTTGTATCTGGGGTGACATTTTCACCATCCAAAGCATCATAGTCAATAGGGTCCATTTGTTCAGTGACTGGTTCTCCTGCACTATCATACACCTCATCCAATTTTTCAATTTCTGGTTCTTGCTCAACTTTCTTGTTGGCTTCAGACACTCGGTGCAACCTTAGAGTGGCTTTGGCATGAGAGTGGGTATCTTTTACCACTTTAGGGACTTTCCCTTCTAGCAACAAGAGTCTCCTTCTTCTCATGAAGAAGAGGCCTTTATATTTTTCCACAACTTCATAAAGTTCTGAATTAGACACTTCAGGAAAACATTGAGCAAATATTTCCTCTCTTATTTCCTGTTCCTTTTCTATGGCAATGCGCCATTTGTTATCTAAAGAATTGTATAAATAATCTGGTGTCACAAATTTAATTTTTGATGGCGACCAGTCATTAATACATAAATATTGAATGACTGCCTGTTCTACTTCCTCTTTCTCATTGTCATTGAAATCATCAAAACAATCTACTAAATCACTCAACACTTTTCTCCTAATATTCTTGATAGTTCTTTGACAATGTGTCAAAGGTTTGTAAGAGGAAATATCAATATTTACTGGTGCTGATGATGCTAGTTCATTGCTGGTTGTCTTTGTCTTCTTCCTTGTTTGCCTAGTCTTCTTAGGCTATTCTTCAGATTCTATGTCCTCTGAGTCTGGTGTGTTGCCTTTTGTCTTCTGCTTCCTCTCAAATACCTTGGTAGGTGCAACTTCCAATTTCTTCTTTACTGGTGACCACTTGGTCACTTTAGGACTTGCTGAAGTAACTGGTGCCGATACAGATGGCACTACCTTTCCCTTCTTTACTGAAGGCTCTTCAACCAGTGTAACCCTTTCTAGATAGGTGTCGGTTCTCTTCTTCTTAGGATCAAGTAGTGAGACAAGTAGGTAGAAGCATACCCGTCTAGATAATCATACATTACCTCATATCCCATAGGTTCCACCTTTTCTTTTCTAGGCTCAACCACCTCCATTATACACTCATCTACTCTGATGGTGAAGCAGATGTCCTCTTCATACTTCTTGACAATATCACCAGATATTCTCACCCTTTGGCTCATCTTGTGTTTGAACTCATCAAAGTATTTGTTCAGGACTTCAAGATAACCAGTTCCAACCACTTGAAGACTTTATTTGATTTGCTTGGTAACTGGTTGGTCAATAGACCACTGAATATCACCAACTCCTGGGAAGTAGCCATGAAAGTAGAAGAACAATCCAACCAATAGTTGTCCAAATTTAAATTTCAAGGCATTGTCCTGTTTAATTGACTTCAGATTCACCACAAGTTGCCTTTGCATATAGGTGCATAAATCAAATGAGGCATCTTCCATGATCATCCTATAGGCAGCATTTACCGCTATAGGAGAGACAAAGTTAATTCTGCTAGCATGGAATGTCCGGTAACCTATCACCATGCAGACATATTTGACTAGATTGTCCTTGATGGTATTGACAGTCATTCCCTATTGGTCGCTCACAGAACTGGTGAGCTTGGTCATTTTCATCTTAATGACTTTCCTTAGGGCAGGCACATTTCCAATGTTACAAAAACTAGTGATGACATGAATCACTTCCGGTGTGATGCCAGGTGTTCACTCTAAATACATTTTGTCACCGTGTACTCTACTTAGAATGATGCAAATGTGATCATCTATAAATTCTTAAAAGAAATAGACCGCATTGTGAATCTTCTTCATTTCCAAGATGTTGTATTCTGGTTTGATCTTCTTGTCCTTCCTACAGAATAGGCTTAACTGAGAATGGATCACTAGAGATCCTAGGTCTTCAATTTTAAAGTCAATATAATCCAAAATACCTTCCTCAACTATAACGCCAGTAGGTATTTGGGATAGGGCATTATATTTTGCCTTCCGTTGGATGAAATCAACTAGATCAACAGGTGCACTAGAACTAGAGTGCGATGCAGAAGCCATGATAAATAGAGAAACTCAAAAAATACCTTCGCACATCAAGATTTAGGGCTTACAAATTTTGCTTTGCCACACACTACTTTAGTTGCTGGATTACCGCTTTGAGTTCTACACTTGACTGATTGATATTATCTTCTGATTCTTCTTCAAAGTTTTGAAATCTCTTTGAATCGCAAGACAAATTGCCTTTTGTCATTCTGCACTTGAAAACTTCTTCGCTTGTAAATTGATAAGTGAAAATGACTTGAAAATCCCTTTTAAATGAATTCTTCACCTACCATAATAAATGCTCCACCATTAGGGCGTAAACCCTAATTTTCCTTTTACCATTTTCGGCCTTCTGCCAATTGATAGGTATCACATACAGGTTAAGGTCTTTTACTGGTGTAAACTGGGGGTTCAAAACATTTCACCGATTTGTTTCCCCCTAAGATTTTATGTAGCTTAGTTTGTTGGTTCAATGACTTCCACACTAGGTGCAGAAACCGGTTCTTCTTGTGACACTTCTTCAGGTTTCTTCTTCCATGTTGTCTTCATATCTATTTTAACAATTTCAACATCAATCTTTCCTTCTGGAGTGACTGGTGTTGCCCCCTTTTTATTTTTTGTTTATAGCTTATCAAAAAAAAAGGGGTAATTATTTTTCTAGGACTTAAGTCTTCATTAAACGAGCTTCGTACTCATTCATCGAACCTTTAATAAAGTTCACAATTTGAGTTCAAGAGAAATTTGTTCCATAAAGTTCTAAGTTGTCATTAGCATAGTCATTGAACTTGAACTTTGAACCTTTTCGGTTCAAGGTTCAAGGTTCATTCCCGTGTTTTTGAACGTTCCTTTTGTCTCTTTTTGCTTGTTCGCAAATGTGACTTGTTGTCATTGAACTTTGAACCAATGAGCTTCTTTAAAAATGAGTTCAAGGTTCAAAGCGGTGTTTTCAAGTCAGCCCGATGGTGTCTTGGAAGAAAAGGTGGCGCAATCAAAATTGAATTTTCCTTGGTTTTCGTGTTTTCAAATTGTAATTATGGAAACAATCATGAGAAGGCATGTCAACTATGTGGAGTTGATTTCTAATTAATAAGCATGTCAGAATTATATCAAATCACAAGTGACCTTCCACGGTTGAATGAGCTGAGCTGAAGCATGTGTTGGTTCATTTCAGTCTTTTCCGTCTTTAAATATGGGGCATCTCAGGTAAGGTAATTATTGTTGCCATTGGCAAAGAGTTGAGACGTAGAAGGTAATTTATCTCAGTTCTTCTGAGGGTTTCACAGTTTGATGTTGAAGACAGGTGAGTTCAATTGCTTATTTTCCCCTGCTCTGTTTAGTTCTAAAAATTGGAAAGTGTAATTCTTTGCTTCGTAGTTGAATGCTGTCTGATTGATGCAATTTAAAGCAAAAATGAGACCGATTTTTCCCAAATTGGGTCGAACATCATGCTTGGTTAGTACCCTTCCAGAGTTAGATGATACAACCTTCATTCAGAATGAGCTAGATAACTTTTTAGAGAGGGCCAAGAACTCGACAGCTAATTCCATGATGGAAAAGATAGTTCACAGTGGTCTTGTTGAGGCCACTACATTCCCAATTGTTGCTCCTTGCCCAGGATTAGTATACACATGCATGAACCGATATGATGCTGGTAATAGGTGTATTAGAGCCAATAATGGGGACATGCTATGCGGATTGATAGAGAAACTGTAATGGCTGCAATTGGAATTCCTCACAAAGAGTCGTATGAAGATTAGTCCATAGGAACCTCATACACATTTTTCTCTGAGAAGAGAAGTGTTTATCGGAGCATCATAGCTAGGAACTGGCTCCTTAAAATACAAAATGGAGGTTCTAGGTTGCCCAAACCCTTAACAAGAGAGCATTTTATCACAGAAGTAAGGGACATCGTGATCCTTTTGAATAGGCTTAAGGGGAATTCATATGCCTTCTATTGGGAGGACTGGATGTATTTTTACATTTAGGTATTATTAGCTGGTGAAAAATACCTAGACTGGGCGCAAGTAATTGCTGAGAGATTGCATGAAGGGTTGAGTAATTTCGTTGGAACAACTAATTTTCACATGAATTCATACTTGTTCTATATTTTAGCTTGTATAAGAGAATGGCCAGGATTACATCAAGAACCTTGTGTTAATGGAATGAAGGTCTATGAGTGCTATCCACATGTGCAAATACAGAGATACACAGAAAATTTCTTGAGATGGAATGATGTCTTTGCGGGAAGATTAACTTTTGAACTACAAGGAAATTTGAATAATAGGATGTCATCTGAGGCATTAAAGTTGGTCACCACATATGGGAGTTGTTTCATTCAATTTCCTAGATTCACTTATATCAAAATTGGAGGCTTTGAAGATGAACCTTTCAGATTACCCAGATATGCTCTCGACAGTTATGTACTTTTAGAGGTTAGCAGACAGCTAGCTCATGTGGATAAGAGATTTGGGATGAAAAGTGAATCTGAAGCAATTTTCCCAGTTGAACTTGAACATTATAGTTGCCAAACTATTTCTGATGCATTGAACTTAGAATTGGAACTCAAGAAGATGAATTTGCCGCTATATGTTGCTTGGCAGGGGTTTGACAACAAAGAATATGCATTGAAGCACCTGAATGTTGATGTGAACTTTTCACATATACCCCAATTAGAAGACTATTGGGAGGATTGTTGTGATGAGTTTGAAGTCTGGAGAAGGTTATGGTCAAGGTTCACTTTACAGCAAATCATTACTTTGAAATTGCCCATGAACATTGCAAGAATACACGAAGTGGAAGATGAAGATGTATTGGACATGGAGTTCAATAAAAGAGTTCATGTGCAACCTATTCCTAAAATTGATTAGGATAGGAAAGAAGAAGAAAATATTCAGTCAAGAACCTTTAATGTAATAAGGAGAATGGAGAAATGGTTAAGAGATTGTAGGCCTGGAATAAAATTTACTGTTGGCTCAGTCGAGAAATTAGTTATACAATCTCATGCTACTGTACCAATTTCTTCTTCTAACATTGTTGTTGATATTGTAGGTGTCACTGGTACTCAAAGTGAAAAGGTTCAAACCAGAAGACTTAAAGAACCACTGTTTGGCCCCTCAATGGTTCGGGTCACCCGTTCCAGAAGTAAAAGGAAGGGTGCAGACATCGCAGGAAAAGAAACCATCATAGTTCTTGATACTGAGGAGGCACAAGTGATTATGGGTGAACCAGAAATAGACATTCCTGCAGCTCAAGATGCAGGTAAAGAAAAGGAGCAGTCTGGGGAAGGCCCCGATCAAGTGACTACTTTGGTGACCATGGATTCATCCAAATGTCAAATGCCACCAACTAAGATATCCTCAAACGTTTCAAGGTGGTTAGGAGCATCAATAAGTAAGAAGCGCAACATAGTCCCTATCAATGTACCAATGGAAGATATGGTGAGCAAATGCCTTGGAAAAACACCTAAGTCTAAAAAGCTTAAAGCAGAAGCTACGTTGGAGGTGGATGAAAATATAGGGCACTAGGTAGCTAAAGTGGCTAGGCCTATTTTAGACAAAGATCTAGAAAATGCAATGGAGTAGGATTTTGTTGTTGAAAAACTTGATTTAGGAACTGCTTCAAGGGCTGTTGATGCAAAACACCTAGAGTCCTCTGCTAAACGAATGTTATCCAGAACATGGAAGGATGAGAAAGACAAACGGGAGTTGAAACAGACAGTGAAGCAGATGGCAGAGTATATTAATGCCATTCATCATCCCAGCCCATAGCCCCTGTCACAGATTCCTCAGAATTTTGATCCTAAATCTCCCATGAACCAGAATTTGTTGGATAAGGTTCAGAGAAATCATGTGCTAGTAGAAACCTTCGAAGAGTGGCTTGAGTTCATAATTCAACAAGGAACAAAGTATATTTCTAGTCTGGTAAAGGTGTACAAGGATGCTGTGACAGTAGCTCAAGAGCTGGAAACAGAAGTGTCAGCGTGGGAAAAGGAAAGGAAAAAATGGGCTGTAGTACTGGTTCAAATGAGAGATGTACAGAAGTATGGTGTCATGAACTTCCTTACAAAAAAGGTAGTAAATGATTTGGATGACAAGGTATTGCATGTGGCCAAGGAAAACATTGAATGGAGGAATTCAATCATAAAACAAGGTCATGAAGAGTCCATTAAGTTGCTAAAAGAATTGAAAGAACTCATTGCCGTGATGCAGAAAGACTTGAAGTGCATCGATGTACAAATTTTGAAGGATGACGGACAGACCATTGAACAAGTAGTTGATATGGTGTATAATTTCAAAGGGAAAATAAATTCTATTAAAGAATCAAAATCTTTCACCCGAGATGACTTCACTAGAGTAGCTCGCATTGAATCCATGTTGGTTGTCTGTTCGGATCACTTAGAAGTGCATAAAAATAAAGTCACGCAAGTGGGTATGGATAAATAAGTTTGGAAGCAATGCATCTTGCACATTGGGCTCCCACATTACCAAGTAGTTCATAACTTCTCCGTGGCTCATATGGAGTGGCGAAACATATGTGGCACCATGCGCACTTCAGAGACAATTTAGGTCATTTTTTGTTCTTTTAGTTATGGCTCTATTTACGGCTTGTAGTCGTTTAGTTAATTTCAGTTATAGACGGTTGTCTCTTGAATTTCATATTTTCATTTTGTTTTAAAAAAAGACAATTAAGCCTGGTGGCTATATATATCTGTAAGGATGTTTTTGCGTGATACAGAATTTGGATGTAAAATTGGGAGGACCAAACTAATCTCACTTGTAATTTTAGTGGAATACCCATCTTTGAGTGGAATGAATTATATGATACAACTTGAGAAACCTGTGTGTTTTGAATGCGTAAAATTTCTGTTGGAATGATTATGTGTTCGTGTATCACTTTCTTTTCTCTGATTTTTCATTTGAAGTCTGTGAATCAATTTGGCAAATGAAACAAGCTGTAAGCTTTTGAATTTTCTGATTCCCCTTGTCCTGTGAGACATGAGTGAGTGTCAATCAGAGTTCAAATATTCTTTTTGTCATCCTATGAGTTAATTTCAATTTGAGATCAAATGTCTTGTTATGAATTTCATTATTCATCATTAAGCATTCATATTGTGTTTACTAGTGAATGTTGAAGCCTTTTGTTTACTTTCTGGTTAAAAGTGAATCACATAAAAAAATATATTATTCAAAATTCATTGAATATCATATAGGGAGTTGTACCTTAATGCAAAGGGTAAAAATAATAATTATTTACCCAACTGCTGGTTATCATTGGTTTTCTATTTGGGCAACAAGAGTATTTATTTATAAATTTTGAGAAATCCAATTGGTTAACCAACAACTGGTATATCATCTGATATGTTCTTTCTCATTCTGCAGGTTCTGGCTAGGTGTCCTGATTTGTTGCAATGATAGAAAACCATTCCAGTTGATCTCCAAGGTCCATTATTCATGTTTCCATTCTTCCTTCTGCATGTTGTAGTAGTGTGACCATTTTCATTGTAGGATTTTGCCAAGATCAAGGGCACAATGAAAAGCATAAAAAGAAAGACAATAGAATGATAAGAACAAACTGTATTCTCATCAATATGCAAATGATCAACTGGATTAACCAATACAATGAATATAGGCCTGCTTATATAGGCAAGGCCATATGGATGTATGAGCACACAAATATGACATGTGGCTCAATGAGAAATAAGGGTAGGTAAGAAATACTAGGGGTAGGTAGGAGAAATAATATAATATTCCACAAGAGGTGGATGACCCACCGAATGTGGAGTGTAACAGCAAAATAAGACCACAAAAGGTGGAATTTCTCCTACAAGCTCTATCCCTATGTGCACACTTCCCTAAGTGTCTCAAATCCAAACTACGAAGAGATGCATTATCCTAAGTTAACTTAAGTAAGTGTAATAATATCCAAAATGAATATTTATTTACACCAACACCCCCCCTTAAGTGCAACTTAGGGAAATGAAGACTCAAGTCAACAATGCAAGATGGGTCCCCGCTACTAGGCCATGATAGGTACCCATGTACAATATCCAAATGCAAGCAAAACTATGCAATGCAATCTCTCACAAACGGAGAAAGGGAGAAAACCCAGTGGGAAAAAACTCCCCCCCAAAAGAGAGATGAATGTACAAAAGACTCTCAAAGAAGAAGGACAAAACCTCAAAGAGGAAAAAGTCCCCCCCATAAGAGAGGAAGGAGAAGTCAGCTGACCCCCCCTAATGACACATTCCGCACCCCCAAGAGAGCTCGCAACTGCTGGAACTTACTCTTGGTGAAAGGTTTGGTGAATATGTTAGCAACCTGCTCTACTGTAGGACAATACTGCAAATCAATGACCTGCTCCTGGATGAGCTCTCGGATATAGTGCATATGAATCTCGATGTGGTTGGTCCGTTGGTGCTAGACCGGGTTCTTCAAGATTGCAATAGCACTCTGATTGTCACAATGTAGAACTATCAGCCATGGAGTGGTTAATCCAAACTCTGTGAGGATCTGCTGGAGCCAAATGGTCTCAGTTGCTGCGTTAACAGTGCCTTGATACTCAGCCTCAGTCGAAGAGAGAGCAATAGCATGTTGCTTCTTGCTCTGCCAATAATTGGGGCCCAAACCAAGGTGAAAACTGTAACCAGAAGTAGACTTACGATCATCAAGATCACCAGCCCAATCAGAGTCTATGTAACCAACCAAGCGAAGTCTTGTGCCTGCTGCATAGTGAATCCCATAGTGATGTGTACCCTAGATGTAATGAAGGATGCATTTGGCGACTTTCCAATGAAGCTCATGTGGTTCTTGCATGAAGCGGGAAACCATGCCAACTGCAAATGAAATATCAGGGCATGTATGAGTCAAGTAGATGAGACTACCCACAAGCTGACGATACAAAGTGGCATCAACTGGTGGAGAAGAACACTGAGCCTCAAGCTTGACTCCTGAAAGAAAGGGAGTTAGGGCAGGCTTACAATTAGCCATATGAAAGTATGCAAGTAGATCGAGAGCATACTTGGGCTGTGATAGTGTAATCCCAAAAGGTGACTGTGAAATCTCTATCCCGAGAAAGTAGTGCAAAAGACCCAAGTCAGTCATAGCAAATCTGTCATGCAAAGCAGATTTGACCCTGCTAATGATGGATGAAGTACTCCCTGTAATGATCAAGTCATCAACATAGAGCACACGTATCAAGTGAGAGTCATCCTATCACAAAATGTAGACATTCGGATTGGAATGACACCTAGTGAAACCTGTAGAGAGAAGAAAGGAATCCATCTTGGCGTACCAAGCCCTAGGGGCCTGCTTAAGGCCATAGAGAGATTTCCTTAGTTTGCAAACCAAGAAAGTATCCTAGATGAAACCCTGTGGCTGCTCCATATAAATCTCCTCATCAAGGTCACCATGAAGAAAAGCACTCTTCACATCCATCTGATGTACAACCCAACCATGAGCTGTAGCAATAGCAAGTGTCAAACGAATGGAGTTCATCTTGGCTATGGGTGCAAAGGTCTCAGTATAGTCAATGCCCGCAACCTGAGAGAAACGTTTCGCAACAAGCTGAGCCTTATACTTATCCACACTACCATCCGCTGCAAACTTGTCCGATAGATCCACTTACATCGAACCATCTTTCTCCCCTTAGGGAGATGGACTAAATCCCATGTGTTGTTCCTCATCAAGGAACTATACTCTTCCTCCATAGCATGGTCCCACTTAGGAACCCCTGATGCTTCCCTAAATGTCTATGGAACAGAAGCAGTAGCAATGAATGCATGTGGAAGATCTTGATGTTGGGATTGAGTTCTTCATGAATCTGAAGGATCCCCAACAAGAGAACCCACAGAATCAAGTGTCTGTCGAGCCCAACGAGGTCTAGGTGGAGGTGGAGAATGAGGCTCTTCAACTGCAAGTTGACCCTGCGGAGGTGTAACCCTGAGAGTCAGAGTTGTAGGAGTCTCATCATCTGAATCACTAACATCACTATCCACAATGGAGGAAGGTGGAGGAGGTAGAGAGGCTAAGCTAGGAGAGCTTTCCTCAAAGTGAACACTCCTCTTAATGAACACCTCATGTGTCTCTGGATCCATCAATCTGTATTCCTTAACACCCTTAGGATATCCAACAAATATGCAAGGTCGACTCTGTGGTTCCAATGCCTTGCGTTTCTGCAGAGGTATGTGAGCCCATGCTGGACACCCAAAGACTCTGAAATGTCTCACAATCAGTTTCCTACCAGCCCAAGCTTCAAAAGGAGTAATACCTTGCAAAGCTTTGTGAGGAACCCGATTTTGGATGTGTGTGGCACAACTGATAGCCTCTACCCAAAAGGCGAGATCAAGAGAACGTGCATGTATCATACAGCTAGCCATTTCTTTGAGAGTTCTATTCTTGCGTTCTACAACCCCGTTCTGCTGTGGAGTGTATGCGACATAATGATGAAGATAAATCCCCTCAAATGTACAAAAATCCTCAAGTCTTTTGTTCACATATTCCCTTCCATTATCTGTGCAAAGAATCTTGACCACTTTCCCTGATTACTTCTCCACATGAGTCTTGAAGTCTTGAAATCTGTCAAATACTTCACTCTTATGAATAAGAAAGTAGACCCAAGTGAAGCAGGAGTAGTCATCAATGAAGGTGAGAACATAGCAGGCCTTACTAAATGAAGGTGCTAGAAATGGACCTACTACATTGCTGTGAACAAGTTGAAGAACTTCCAAAGCTCTCCAAGATTTCCCCTTATCAAACTTCTCTTCAGGATGCTTGCCCATGGAACAACCTGAACATACACCCTCTGAAAAACTGATTCGAGGTAGACCTATGACCATGTCTTTAGTGCTGAGCTACTGAAGATAGCGGTAGTTGAGGTGACCAAACCACTCATGCCATAGCTTACTTTCTGAATTTGAATGAGTAAGCAAGGCCCTAGAAGGTGAACTTGGCACAAAGTGGGAGAATGAATAAAGCCTTGACTTGTCATTGACTTGTCCCACTGCTACCAAGGTATCATCATCAAGTTCCTTTACCACAACTGAATCTGGTGTAAACTCAACCTTTTTCCCATTCCCATAGTGAGTGATTTGGTAGATGGAGAGAAGGTTGGTAGACAAGTTAGGAACATAGAGAACATTCTCAAATGTTCCATCATCCATGTCAACTAAACCTTTCCCTTCAACCTCTACTTGTGTATCATCACCTATGTAAATGTGAGGTACCTTAGATGGCTCCAATGAAGAAAACTGCTCCTTTGTAGAACCCATGTGATATGAGGCACCCGAGTCCAGTATCCATTGCTATGAAGAACCTGTTGTAGCCACAAATGCTTGCCCTTTTCCCTTAGACTATGAGGAAGAGGAAGGAGATGAATCCTTCTTTGTGTAGGCAGATGGCAAGTTGATGTTGTTTTTCTTGAGAAGATTGGTTAACTCATCAACTTGCTTTGCATGGCATTGATGCTCATCATGACCATACTTCTTGCAATATGCACAAGTTGGTTTATCCTTCTTAGGTGGTGTCCCCTTCTTGGAAGAGGATGTAAAATCGCCTTGTGATGGAGAGGATGATTGCCCTTTTTCCTGGTGTGGCTTAGACTTAGATTGCTTCTTCTTCTTGTTGGAATCTTTGCCTTGACTTCCTTGATTCGCCACCAAAGCCTTGGACTTTGAAGACTTGAGAAGACCCATGTTCAACAACTTAGATTGTTCTAATATCAACATTTCTGTGAAAGCATCAAATGAAGGCATAACATAGGAACTCCCCACTATCAAATGATGAGTTTGGAAGCTAGATACAAATGCTGCATATTTTGGTGCAAGCTTGTCCAACAAGTTGAATATCAACTGAGCATCCTTTTTGTCAATTCCACAATCCTTAAGCTTTGCTCTTAGCTCATTTGCTTTGGTGACAAAATCTTGGATTGTATCAAAACTCTTGGGATCCAAGTTAGTGAGTTCATTGTCAATCTGATAGCCTCTGATTTCATCAACTTGACCATACAATTTTTGAAACATATCCCAAGCCTCTTTGATTGTTTTACACTTCTTAATGTGAAAAATGAGGTCATCTGATACATACTTGCGCAAAGTTTCAAGAGCCATGCAATTATTTGTGAGCCATTCTAATTGAGCATTTGGATCAACTTGAGGATCAGGTGGTGTTGTTATTGTTCCATCCATGTAATGTGTGAGACCCTTTTCCATTAATTTACTCCATACTTTAATTTTCCATGATGCATAATTATGTGGAGTTAAAGGTGGAAATTTATTAGGACTCATTGCAACAAAAATGGAAAGAGCACAAAGAGAGGCACAATCACATAAGACACCCCCCCAAATTCACTGAATCAAAGAACCCCCCCCAAAAGTGATGATTTGACACTTTATACTTAGTGCATATATAATGGGCCACTTGCAAAAAATGGCAAAGTGGACTTTTGATTTACAATTTTACAACTGCCTTAATAAGGCCAAAAGAGACTCAAACTGATAATGCAAGAGATCTAACTAAGATCCAAGCAATTTACAAGTACCTAATAGGTCAAATAAGACCAATATCTAAAAGTACAATTTCCACTCAAAATCTCTAAAATCTGATCATAGATTATGAAAGTAGACAAAAAAATATGCACTTTCAAATAAAACGGCACCTGAAAAGGAGGTCATATGAGCTCAAATGAGGCCTTTGAAGTTGTAGAATTGAGGATTGGATAGGTATAGCTGAGAGAATCCAAAAATTTCAAAAAACATGTGCACCAAAATCAAAAAATAACCACACCATTACGAAGATCATGAAATTTTAGCCCATTTCAAAAAAAATTGCACCAAAAAAGGAGAAAAAATGAGCAAGATATGGCCTTTCAAAGTTGGATTGCAAAACTGAAAAGCTCAGTGGAGAAGGGTCAAAAAAATTTCAAAAAGTTGTTGATGTGGTGCTGATGTCAGCAATTCACTATCTTAAATTTGATGATTGTATGACCATCACGAAGACTTTGCCTCCCTGCTGACTGGGTGTCCGTACTGTACGAACTGCTGACTCGGTAGATGACTGTGCAGTTGACTGGGCTGCCATACGGATGCTGATGTGGCACTGTGTAGGGTGTACGATGGTCGACCGCGGGCCAGTGGCCACCTGCCACATGGTGGATGCAGGTCCGTCGATTTAGTGACCGCCGACGGAGGATGGCATTGCTCGAGGCGGGAGCGGGCTGCCAGAGTTGCCGGAGGGGGGAGCGTGGCGTCGGAGGTGGAGGAAGCACCAGAAGGATGGAGACTAGTGGGCCGGGAGCTGAGGGAAGCCGGCGGCAGGGAGTGAGATGACCAGCGGGAGGCAGTTGGCAAATGGTTTGGGCGGCCGGCTGCGGGAGACTTGGGCTCTACGGAAAGTGCACGGCGGTGGCGGCGGCGGGACTCGGCGGCAGCATGGGTCACGACTTCGACAACAGGTACGTCCTACAACACACGCAGTGTACTGCGTAGTACAGGGGGGTATGTGGACCCCCAAAACAATCCAAAGAAGTTTTTTTTTTTTTTTTTTCTATTTTGATCACCTTTTTTGATTTTTTTTGAATTTTTTTTTTCAAAAAAAAATGATCGCTCTTTTTCTGAAAATTTTCCTTTTTTTGAAAAAAATAATTAAAAATTTTTCGAAATCCATACGATAATAGCCAAAATGGGGAAAAAAATTTCTCACCAAAATAGGTCGACTTTATAGTCGAAATTTATGGAAACGGCCTCCCGGATTCAACGGTGATGTCCAAATCGCTATATGACGCCCCCAAAAAATGAAGATCCCCAAATCCGAAAATAGAAGCCTCCAAAATGTCTCCAAAAAACTAATCAATGAAGCCCCAACAGTTCTGATACCATTAGGATTTTGTCAAGATCAAGGGCACAATGAAAAGCATAAAAAGAGAGACAATAGAATGATAAGAACAAATTGTATTCTCATCAATATGCAAATGATCAATTGGATTAACCAATACAATGAATATAGGCTTGCTTATATAGGCAAGGCCATATGGATGTATGAGCACACAAATATGACATCTGGCTCAATGAGAAACAAGGGTAGGTAAGAAATACTAGGGGTAGGTAGGAGAAATAATATAATATTCCACAAGAGGTGGATGACCCACCGAATGTGGAGTGTAACAGCAAAATAAGACCACAAAAGGTGGAATTTCTCCTACAAGCTCTATCCCTATGTGCACACTTCCCTAAGTGTCTCAAATCCAAACTACGAAGAGGTGCATTATCCTAAGTTAACTTAAGTAAGTGTAATAATATCCAAAATGAATATTTATTTATACCAACATTCATGACAGATCAAATAGGTTGCTCTCCATCTGGTTGCCACTTGATAGCCATCGCTACCTGACTGATGATTATAGGTATTAAACCGATTTGAATTCCGGTTTCCAGAGGGTTCAAGAAAAACTCCTTCACTCCTTTGAGGATACCTTCTAGTGTTGTGCATGACAGACCTGCATTCAAATGCTCTATGCCCAAACTTGTTGCATGCATAACAATTTCCATTGAATCTATTGGATCTAGGCTTATTGTTTAGAAAGTAAGGAAAGTTATTGTAAGCCTTATTTCTACATACATTAGCAGTATGTCGTTCCTTGAGACAATTAAAGCAAATAGGTTTTAACTTTTTCTTACCTTTATCCTTTGATGTCGGTTGCTTCTTTGATGCTACATCTTTTGTTCTAGAGGTCTCACCTTCCAGTGGTATTCTTCACCTGTTTTGTTGATTCAAGATTTTGTTCTAGCTTAACAGTGCTCTTATTGAATTTGGCAAGTATTTCCTTTGACTCAGTGAGTTCTTTGGAAATAGCAGCATTGGACTCCTTCAAGGTTGCACTCTTAGAAATAGCCAAGTTTAGTTCACCTTGCATTTCTTCTTTTCCACTTTACTTTCTTGGAGATGAGTGGTAAGTGCACTGATTTCTTGCTTCAGCTTGGAGATCTCATGATCTTTGCCTTTTACCAGATCTTCGGTTTTTCTCTGGTTCTCAAGCTCTTGACATATCCTGATAGTTAGTCCTTCAAGTTCCCTTCTTAGGTTAGCATTAGACTCATTCAGTTTTTCAACTTCTTCAACTAGGGCTTCCATGTCTGCTTCATCACAGGAACTGTTTTCAGTTAGTTCCATTAGTTTTTCAGCATGCTCTCTTCTTTTTGCTAGAGAGGCCTTATATTTGACTTTAAGTTCATCATAGGCTTTATTAGTCTGAGTGAGCTGATGAGTAAGTTCCCTCACACTGTATTCCCCCATATCTCTTTCCGAGTGGTTAAACTTATAGAAAGGTTGGCTTTGATACCAATTAATGAATACTAAGAGGGGGGGTGAATTAGTATACCAAAAATTACTGAACTTAAACACTTAAATAGTTTAGCAGTAAACCAGTATAACAGTTTTACTAGCAAATCGGTTAACACAAATGCAAACCAAACAACAAATAAGGCATTCACCCATAGAAGCACAATCACCATAACACAAGAGATTTTGACGTGGAAACCCAAACGAGAAAAACCACGGTGAGATGAAACTCACAAGTAACTATCTGCAGAATAGTAACCAGACTGGTTAAGGTCAAACCGGTTAAGGTCATACAATGTTCTTTACTAGAACAGATCTTGTTAGGAATCTCAATCTCTATTAGGAGATAAGTTCGATTAAAGACTACCTTGTAAGAGGATTTTAGATCCATAGTTGTGAACCACCTTGTTAGAGGATTTACAAAGGCTTTGCCAGGCCTACTTGGTTAAGGGTTACAGACTTGTCGAAGATGTGAGTAATCAACAAGTGAGTGATCTAAATGCTAGCATAGTATGCTTGGTTAGGTCCTTGATAGCTCATTGTTAATGCATTTCAACATTACTTCAGTCTTCAATATCTTCACACTCTGTTTCTTCACACATACCTAATCTTCTTTTGTGATCGCACATGCAAAAACTTCATCAACCACACAAAAAACCTTAACAACCCCTAAAACCCTAGACATGATGTCCTTATAAAGGAATTTGATTTCATGGCGGTCCAATAGGATTACATTGCAAGTTCCTAGGTTCAGTGCATCTGGACACATTTGGTAACATGACACAGAATCGCCACCAAAGTGTCGGTGGATGATAACTCATCACAGAGTAATACTGGTTCATACATTTACCTATTACCAGTTCACATATTTTACTGATTATCGGTTTGCCAAAATGAAGACTGGGAAAAATGATAACTGTCGCTTCAGTTCCTTCGTACCGCTTGAGATCCTCAAATCGCTTGAGGTCTTCATACCACTTGGGATTGGTAGACACTTTCTGCAAAAACCGATAGCCTAAAGGCTATAATACATAATACTGGTTTGGAACAAATACCAGTTGAGCATAACTCATACATACAAAAAGTGATCTCAAAGCAAGTGTGTGTCCATCAATGACAATCACAACAACATCATAAAAAATGCCAACAATATCATCATACCTCATCTCTATTTCCCAAACGACCAAATACAACAATATATATAGCATCTAGAGAACATCTGTGTTAGCCACAAAGAGAGAAAATGAAATCTGTAAAATAGGTCAGACCCAAAGTGTGAAGATCTTCTCTATCAAGGACAAGAATGAAGTGTGGACCACCAAGGAAAGTCAGCCAAGAGCCTGGGAACATTGTGTGTGGTGCCAATTAGATCTGCAAGTCAAGAAATCACTTCGCAAGAGAAGGAATCTCCAACTAGTTGTTAAGCTCAAACTACTCCAAGAACCAAGAAATAGACAATCCGAAAGTGACAACTTGCCGGAAAAAGATCCAAATGAACTAAAAATCTGGAATAAGGAATGAGAATAAGTCTAGAAACCAAAAATCTGATCTGTGACAAAAAAAGAACAATTTCTGAAGGATGCTAGAAGAAACACAGAAGTTGCAACACAGAGCTGAACATAAACAAAACCAAGAACAAATATTTTTGGTTGATGCAAGATTTCTCATCGACTGGGGATGCTCTTGCATCATGAATAAATGTTGATAAAGACTTGAATATTATTGATTAAATTCCTTGAATTTGTAGATTTGGAATGTAACATGCCTATTGTTCTACCCATTTGATTTATGAAGTTTTAACCCACAAATGAAAGATATACATTGCCAAAATACAAGTAATAAAATTTTTCCAATTTCCATTTCAATAAATAAGATGTGTATTTGAAATAAAACTCATTTCAAATTTTCCATTGCATCATAAAGTATGTACAATATCATATTCATAAACATATGGAAGCATTTACATTTTCCATCTTCAAATTTCCATTTACTTTAGGAATATTTGAATACATACAAAGCTTCTATGAGCTTAATGAAACATAAGTAATACAAATGGTCTAGATGTCCTTGTTGGAATACATCCTCAAATATTTGCTACTAACTGCATGAGGAAGAACATCACTCAAGAGCTTTTCCACCTAGCCAAGACTTTACAGTCCCCCATGCCTCTTCTAATAGAAGTGACCCGACCCTTCAACGAAGAGTTTGGTTTGGTGACCTTACAATAATAGCCTTATGAGAATGGTGTTGTGTCCTACATAACTAGAACTAACATACATTGGCTACAACCTATATGTATGATGTTCCCTATCTAGTATGTAAACCTAGATCACAGTGAATCAACAATGTAGATAGTGACATCCTACACTACTTTGGCCAAATAATTCATTAGGTCTCGTACTTTGAGTGAGAGTTGTATGTTCACCCACTTCATTTCTCTATTTATTAAACTGACCATTTATTTTATACCCATAACATTCCCATAGGTTAAAAATAGAATGACTTTCTAGGTTATTCCCATCTACGGAGTGACCTAATCCTAGGCTTAACCAAAACAATCATTCCTATTTACTAAGAAGTATATCATAGCATAGTTCTAACTTAGCTATCACATACATAAATCTATTCATAAATATTAACAAGTTTCTATCCACCCAAGAATGTACATACTACAAGTAACATAATTTTAAATATTTCTTAAGCTCATGCAATATCATATAATATATCTTAATATAAAAGAAAGGAAGAATCATCATGCTTGTATTATAGCTTCCACACAATACAAATTCCTTCTCCCAATTATGATAGCTTCACAACTTATCCATTAACTTAGAAATTCCGAAATCCTTAATAATAGAAACTAGCCTACTTCCTCACAATCCTTGAACTATTCTCTTTATCTCAATGAAGAACAATGAAAACAAAGAACAATAAGCAAAAATGAAAAGAGATTATCGAGGCAAAAAGTTGAGATGTGATGAGATGATCTATGCTCCAAGAGATATCCTCTATTTATACATGAGTTTGAGAGACTTAATGCTATAATTAAGTTCTTTGAATTGCCACCTCTCCCTCTCATCGCCACCACTAAGACTATGTGGCTTCTCTTCTAACTACAAAGTTGACACATAAACAGTTTCACAAAATACTACTATGAATCATCCTTAATATTATACTTAGTCAAATATGATTAGTTACCATTAAACATTACCTAAACAATTTAGAATTCTATCTCTAATTACCACATACTAATCGACCAAGTATATCCATGATTATTTGCATTATTAAATGGGTCGATGCTTGGTCAAATGTATCGATTACCATAAAGCATCTTACCCTATAAAGTGGGGCGAGGTTGATGTACACATAGTGATTCCCACATATAGCGCTTATCATGGAATGGATAAACGAAAATGTGGTTGTTTTACCACCGCTTCATCCTCCTTTGGAGTAGGTTGTCCCACCTTCCATGGTGAGCGCCCCTTCCATAACACCCCCCTTCGCATCATGGCACACCAAAGGGGTATTGACTGATTCAAAAGGTATAGTGGAATTCATAAAAAGAAGGCCGATAATATACATACTGTAGCGTCCTAAAATTGTGACACTTGCAATTTCGACTGCATTTGGGTCTTCACGATGGCGGCGCAATGTTGAACCTGAATGGAGACCTCGAAACCTATTTACGACACCAAAATCTGCATCTTTTTGCACCTTGGCCTGATCCTTCCTTGCACCCTACTGTCCCAGGAGGTGGGACCATGGTGCCCAGCGCCCTAGTCCCTAGCCCTATTTTGGGCCCGGTCTCTTGTTGGGCATCGGGTCTTTAAGTTTGCAATTTGGAAAATAATGCTTCTAGGTCAGCCTAAGGTCAGAAAAATCAGTCTCCTAACCCTAATTGACAAGTATATAAACTACATTTCCCCTCCCAGAAAAAAAGGAGAAAAAAACATATGTGTGCAAGAGGTGGAAGCGATAGATAAACATTCAAACATTCAAGCATTCAAGCATTCCTTCAAGCAATTGAGCATTCTAAGTCTCCATTCAAGGCTAGGTGTTGCATTCAAGGCAAGGATTCAACCATTGAAGAGGAGATCACCTACAACATACAACATACAACATCATTACACCTTCGCATGTAAGAATACAAACATTCTTACAACAAGGTATCAGTACTTGTTTACATTACAAACATTTACATTTACAGCATTCTCATTTCTTGGTTAATTCCAAAATAGGGGTTTGACCTAAAGGCAAACCCCTAATCCCTAACCCCCCAATCGTCCTCTCTTTTCTGTGTGTAGGTTGCAGGTACGCAGCTGTAATTGAAGATCTGGAATACTTGTGCAGAGACGAATAGATCCCCCT
Source organism: Cryptomeria japonica (assembly GCF_030272615.1). NCBI lineage: Eukaryota > Viridiplantae > Streptophyta > Pinopsida > Cupressales > Cupressaceae > Cryptomeria > Cryptomeria japonica. The sequence goes on from NC_081413.1 coordinate 83,040,884, forward strand.
TCGTTTCGCAGATTTTTCGGAGGACCGCGTGCACTCCGAGCACCATCGTCCTGTCAAATTTCGTTCAAATTTGCAGGACAGCATCGTCTCAACATTTTACTGCTAATTTTAGGTCTGTAGCTTCATCTCGTGTCCCTACCTCCGTCTACAAGCAAATCTTTCTTACTTTACATGCACTCCTAATTCAATCCTTCTATCTACATTCTTTACAAAAGAGGATATCCTTGTTGTCTCAATCCTTGAAACTCATTTAGAATTCAATCCTGCATTGTGTGGGATTAGATCTTGTGAGTTTCAACCCCTCTTTTGAATGTAAAGTCTCTCCTAAGTGAAAACCGTCAATCCTAGTGACCTCCTTTCTCTCTCCTTGGAGTGGGGGAACACCTAGGGTTCGATTTTCCGCTTTACACATACATACATACATACATACATACATATATATATATATATACACATACATACATGCATATGTATATATATATATATATGTATATATATGTTATATATACACATATATATACATACATATATATGTATGTATATACACATATATATATATATATCTATATACACACACACACAGATATATATATATATATATATATATATATATATATATATATATATATATACATATACATATACATATATACATATATAGACACACACACACACACACACACACACACACACACACACACATATATAGTGTTTCCCAGAATGAACAAGATAATGCTTCAACAAACTCCTCTATTATTTTTAGAACCTTAATTGTATTCTCGTGATGCTACAATATCTTGTTTTTGATCTTCTTGTAGAATGTAACCACCAACTTAACAACCTTAAGCCATTCTTTGGGTAAATCCCTTTTCTCTTTCTCAATTTTAGTTGTGAGGAGCGATTCCTCTTCACTTGTATTTTTTAATTTAGTAAAAATTGAGATGCAATTGTCCAACATAAGAATAGCTTCCTCTATACTGGTGTTTGGATCTTCTCTTGTCAGCATTTGTTGTAAGAATCCTAATTTATCTATAATGTCAGCCAAAATACCCTAGAGAAAATAACTAATCTAACTAGCAAAAATGAGATATTTAAAAAAAAAAATCTACTAATGCAACATATTACGCTACAAGTACTCATATGCATTAATTATATAATCACATGAGAACAACTTAAACATGATTATATTCTTAACAACATAGTACGCAAGCGGAATAACAATACAACATCTATCCATCCCCAGGGTATCTCAATGCCATTACTTAACTAATAATAGCACATAAGCACATCTATAATCATGATACCATTGTATTAATCACATTCATTTCCTAACCTATTACTTCCTTCTTAATAAGAAATTCAATAAATATCAAATGCATAATCTAACATATCCCCATTATCTTCAAGTTCATTTTAAAGCACCAAACCAAATGCTCATATTTCCCTTTTCAAAACAATCTAACATGATATCATATTTTTCATGCAAATTGTAGACACCTAAAAAATGTCTCGTTAATTCTACACTAATTATTCATCTATTTAATTAAGTAATTCTTTAATTATTTGATTAAACTAATGATTTCTTCTAATCATCACCCTTGACTATTACTAATCATTCAACATTTCTAATTATTCACATTTCTATCATTTCATCATTTTATTCAATTAAGACTATCTCAATTATTAATTAAATGTTATTTATTTAATTAATTGTGACATATTCCTTAGTTAAATGATTTTTATTATTTAATTAATTTGATTTCCTATGTTTAAAAAATTTAATTTAAATTATTTAAATTAATTAACGTATTCCTCCAATTCCCCAAATTATAATTCCAATTAATTTCATTTCATTTTCTCCCAAATTCGAAATTCACATAATTTCATCTAATTTCATATTTTCAAACTCACATTTCCTTAAATCTGAATTTCAGTTAATTTCATGTGCATTTCAGCATTCGAATGACCAAATTCAAATTCAAATTGAAAATGAAAATCAAATTCAATTTCAAATTCCTACAACATATGCTAAAATAAGAACTGATTGATCAAATCGATTGTCTAATCAGTTAACTCATCAATCATCCTTTTTAACTCTCAATCACCTTTTTCTGACTAATTCATCTATTCAGTCTACTAATCAATCAATCCACTTATCTCTCCAATCTATCCAGTCTTCTAATCAATCAATCCAGTCAACTAGCTAGTCTATTCAGTCTACTGGTCAATCAATTGAGTTCACTCTCCAATTAATTATGTTAATAGATCAATCTAGTGAGTTAACTGATCAATCTAAATTGGTTATCTGTCAATCAACACTTGCGTTCAAATGCTCACCTCCTCTGTGTTGAAAATCTATAAATTCAACCTCTTTGCTCAATTCATTCTAGAATCATAGTCTTCAAACAATTGTCTAATATATGCAGGAATCCTAGTGCAACACCTGAGAGCCACCTACAAGCACAATTTGGAGAAGCACAATGGAAGCCACGATAGAGGATGAGGGAGTTTCATTTATTTGAATTTATTTTTATCTTGTGTTAATTTCTATTGGTTTATGTTTGAAATTGCTTTGATAGTTAAGGATTTGGTGATTCGTCCTTATTTCCTATTTTTGCATTAATTATTTTTAAGCATGAAACATTTGGTGAACCTGACGTGAACTAACAACAATTTGAAATTTTGTGTATGCCTCCAGGTTTCCATTTCTAGAAAGTTTCCATTTTTGGCAGGTTTCAGTTTTTGGCAGGTTTTCAGTTCGATAAAGTTTTCATTTTTGGCAGGGTTTTGTTTTTGGAAAGTTTCTGTTTTTGGCAGGTTTCCATTTTTGGTAGGTTTTCATTTTTGGAAAGTTTTCATTTTTTGCAGGTTTCCATTTTTGGCAGGTTTTCATTTTTGGAAAGTTTCCATTTTTGCAGGTTCCAATTTCCGAAAAGTTTATGTTTTGGCATGTTTCCACTTCTGGAAGGTTTCCATTTTTTATAGGTTTTTCGTTTTTTGGTAGGTTTCCATTTTTGGTAGGTTTTTGTTTTTGGAAATTTTCCATTTTTGGCAGGTTTCCCTTTCTGGAAAGTTTCCATTTTTTACAGGTTTCCATTTCAAAAAAGTTTCCATTTTGGCAGGTTTCTGTTTCTGAAAAGTTTCTATTTTTGGCAAGTTATGTTTCTGAAAAGTTTCTATTTTTGGTAGTTTCCATTTTTAGCAAATTCCTCATGTAAAAAAAAAAATTAAAAAAAAAAAAAAGAAAAAAAGAAAAAAAAAATCTATTCTTTCATTTTCCTTAAATTCTATTCTTTTAGTGTTCTGTTTTATAACAGATCATTGATAAACACTTAAGCAAATTTTTGTAACCAAAGGAAGGAAATTAGATTGGATAGCCCACCATGTGTCTACTAGCGTTATTTGTTCTGCAGTGTTAAAGTAGAGAACTTCTTTTGGTTCTTTTAAAAAGAACAAAATCAAATTCTTTCTTGTTCTTTCACAAATTGCTATGAAGGTTAAAAATGAACACCATGTCTGTGTGGAGCAACATCTCCACTTAGAATAGAAAATCATTGCAATGGAAAGATAAAAAAAAATTTGTTTTTTGTGTCTTCAAAGGGATAGGTATTATGCTCTCCCCTTCAATGGGTGATCAGAAAACCAGACTCTCTTCTTTTATATTTACAGTATATTTTTGTACTTACATTCTTTAGAAGGCCTGCCCTCCTGAGTTGCCACTTAGTTCGTTCCAAAGCTAAGCAATCCAAGCCACTCTAAATAAATGCGTATGTGATGAAAATCATATGCAACGAGTGTTACATGATGTCACAAGGACATTATGCCTCCCTCAGTGCCTATACAATATGTTAAAATCTGTAGAGTGTAACCTCTACAGACTAGGAGACCTCCCTCAACGGAGTGTAAAATGATGTTGATTGTGACCACTCGAACAGAACCCTGTCTAAACACCATAAAAATTAGAAGCCAAACTGAGTCAATAACTAGACACTATTTTTTATCACGATGCAAAGGTGGGGAAGAATTCACCCCTAAGATACTCACTATATATCTCTCAAGATAACGAACCAATTGAGGAGCAATATTCTTTGGTCTAATTTTTGGAAAAAAGGCAAAAAAATAGGCGCACCCTAGGGCGTGACAGGGTTGTTTGAGCTGATAGAGTATCAAGATGTGGGTTGTGGTAATACTTGTGACCTTTTGACCTTAGGAGAGTCTATCTAATGTGATATCGAATTGCCTCGATATATTGAGAAAAAAATGAGATCTTGAGAAAGATCCCAACATTCATGGAAATTTGAAAAAAATCCTTAAACAAATGTTCTTTTCATGGTTTTATTCTTTTAATGTGTCTATTGTGTCCTTTTCTACATTTCACCAAGTTCAAACATTTTAGAAAATACCAAAAACAAAGTGGAATCTCAACCAAAGTTTTATCAAAAACATCAACAAGATCAAATCCCTCAACAAAGTCAAGTTTCAATATCAACAAGATCAAAACCTTGCAACAAACAAGCTTGTCAACGTCAACATCAAATCAAACTTTTGCAACATTCTAGAAATGAAGAAAACATCTTACATGTTGTGATCTTAGGTTCAAACGAATCAAGAAAACATCATGGATTGGCGTTATGCATTTCGTAGGGAAGGTGGAGAATTCATCTCTTCCATTCCTATTCCATCGCCATCTATAGAAACATTAGCCCAACAAATCAATTCTTTACAGCAACAAATGAGAGACATGACTAGTCCTAGCAACCATAGGGGTTGGTTAGAAAATATGATGAGGGAGGTGATAACCATGAGGGAATCATTATCAGGTCAACCTTCTTCTTCTTATGAGACCATTCAAACATGCCAACCTTCATTCTTCAACAAAATCATTCCTACCCCAGTTCAACCAACATTAGAGTCATGTCAACCTTCTTTCAACCCAACATATCAATCATACCAATCATATCAACCCAACACTCAAAGAACCTTTTTCAACCAAAATCAAGCCTCTTTCAACCAAAATCAAACCTCTTTCAACCAAAATCATACTCCTTTCAACCAAAATCAAATCCCTTTCAACCAAAGACCAATCCATGCTATCTTCATCCAATAACACAATCTCCCAAGGGGTATCCATAGCACAAATCCAATCTAATTCAAGTCATGTTTTAGAGGATCTCATTCAAAATCCTTCCTCATCAAGTCAAAAGGTTGAAACCTTCCAAAAATCTCCCATGCAAACTCCCCCATGTCAGGAGGACAATCGAAAATCAGAAGAAATCAGTCATGAAATAAATCAAGATCAAGAATAAACCTTTTCATCAAACCCAATTTTCAATCAAGATCCCGTAGACCAAGAGTCTTATTATGATCCCCTCATTCTTTTCTATTCCACTCATAATAACACCCTTGTTTCTCAAGAGCGAGATGTTCTTTCAAGTACCATCCAACATCCACCTCCTAAACAAGATCCCATTATCATTTCTCCTAGTCTCCCTCATGATTCCAATACACAAGTTGTTCATGAACCCCTTATCAATTAAAATCACCAATCCAGATCATACTACACATGACAACTTGTCAACAATTGTATGTGTGCCATCATCAAATGCCAATGTCATGATAGAAACAAGCATAACACCAGCTAATGAAATCAACACCCATATTGTTACATCATCTTCTTCAAGCACAAGCATAACACCAACTAATGAAATCAACACCCAAATGGTTTCATCATACTCTTCAAGTGCATCAATAAAAATAGGCATATCACAACTTCAAAACCAAAATCTATTTGCCTCATACACCCACACTTGAAATATTGGGGCAAGAAGGTCTGCCATAGCTAAATTGGTTTGAAAATAAGGGGGATATAGCAGAAATTGTACATGAAAGACTCCCTACTAAATATCCTATTGAAAAAGATAGGTTCATCCAACTCTTCAAACAAAGACCAATTAATTATCTACACAAAGTTCATACCAACTCAATAAAAATATGCACCTAAAAAGATATTACATCTAAGGGTGGGTTCATTTGAATTTTTAGTACTGCATTTGCATATTTCTTTACTGCATTGCATATCTCCATTTCAGAGTGCATCATAGTTGCTTGCATATCACCATTGCACAACATATAGCTACATATCATTATTGCTTTCTCATATAGTTGCATCAATAAAAACATGATGATTGTCTGAGTTATTCACCTGTCTGCACTGAAAGGAACGAAGGTTGTTTCATTTCCTAGATACTTGTTCATGAAGTCTTTAGGAGGTCTTTAGTTATTCATCTTCAATGTCACATTGTGATTAAGCTTTGTCCTTGGTTGGGTAGAAGTTTCACTATCAAGTCTTGTTACCCAAAATCTATCAATTTTTATATCTCACAAATTAATCAATAGCCCTAAGTCATTACAAATACCTAGTTGGTCATGTGGCTAGTGAAAAATCCAATATTTTGCTTCAGTGTCACTGTAATTGTCATACCCAAGTAGGTTTCATTACTTACAAGTCAAGGTAAGAAAATAAAAGAAAAAAGTCTTATGTCAATATCCATTTCAAGGCAAAAGAGCAAATAACTAAAATATCATGCATACAAGTGTGACAAAAAAAGCTTGACTATGGGAACATGCAAGTAACTCCATCGGGGCTATGGATGCCTGCTGGCAATGGAGAAATGTTTGAGAGATTATGGTGTATAACCTCGTCAGAGCCCTAAAAGCTTGATGGCAGTGAGGCTCTATCCAGGTTGCTTTTCAAGTCAGAATAACTCATGTAGCTAGCCACATAGGATTCCAAGGGTCTTTGATGGTTATAAAAGTTGGAATGAACTCAATTGCACACACATGGGCAAAAAAAGATCAAAATTTCAAGAATTGATGGAGAATTTTTTTGCACCTCCATTCATAAATCTTGGTTATTGTTAGTGTAGGTTTTTTTATTTTCCTTATGTTAGGGGGTATTTATTTTTCCTACACATATATTATTAAGCTTGCTTAGGTTATTAGGTGTGGTTAATATGAGGACATGTGGCAGAATACATTAGCTACATGTGTAACTCTCCACCTCACATGGGTAGTTGAGTTACACACCCTCTTTTGGCTTGTTGTGCCACCTCTCATAACCACTATTTTGTCATTTCCTAAGTGGGTTATGGGGTAGTTGGGTTTCTCACCCTCTTTTGGCCTTATGTGCCACCTCTTATAACTCCTTTTTTGTTTTCATGTAAGGAGGTTATGCCACATGTTTTGACATTTACCAAGTAGGTAAAAACCTCCCACCTTTTATGGGGTAGTAGGTAAAACCTCCCACTTTTTATGGAGGTGGGAGTTAATGCACCTCTTGGTTGTATATGCTATTATTTTTCTATATAATAAGCAATATACTCTCACCTTCACAAGTCAAGTGATAGCTCGGTGAGAGTCTTCTCTAAATTCTCTTCTTTATCTCTATTTTTCTCTCATATCAGATTTATCTTCATTCAGCTATTTTGATCTTCGATCATTCGTTGCTTGGAGTTGCATGTGATCTATGACCGACATCAGATCCTGGCTCAATTCTTGCTTCTCACAAAATTTAACATGGTATCAGAGCCATGTTGTCTGGTATAACTCATTGCTTTTCTGATTTATTTGAGAGATTTGAGATTGTTAGATAGCTAATATTTTTCTTAAAAACCAAGTATGCTCTTCTCCTGCATTTTCGTGTGATCTGGAGAATCAGAACAGTTTAAAGGAAAATAAGCTTCTAGTTAAATCTGGTTTTATATATGTGTTCTTTGAGATCTGGGTGATTGCAGCATTTTTGGTAATATTGGAGGCTTCTTTAGCATTTCCAGAGTGTCCAGAAGGCTTGTGAAAATCATAAGTGACTTTTATTTCACCAAATTCAGAGTTTGGAGAACACAGTAAAAAAAATCAGAGTACTTGACGGAAAGCTGGAAATGAGCACTCTTCATAATTGCAGGTCTTATTGAAATATTCTACCCTTCTTTGTTAGATATTGCAGGTTGAATCAGCTGCATGTTTTTTTTCTTCTATAGATCATATCTTTCTTCTCACAACTCTATTTTACAAAAACGAATAGTTGTTGGAAAGGTATTAAGATACATTGAGCAGCTATAAGGCTAATTTTTTCAGATTTTGTGTTAAATTTATATGTATTTAAACTTTCTATTTTGGCCATTAAAGCCTTAGAAAGCATTGTAATCTGATAAAAGCCTTGTAAATGCACTAATAATAAAGTGCCAACCTTGTAATATTTGGGGGGGGTGATTTCAAAGACTAGTGAAAAGGCGGGGTGTCTCTTGTGTCTTCTTTCTTGCACTCTTCTTGACTCTTTGCAATCTTCTTTTCTGCTATCATGGATGCATCTACAGTTCCACTTTTAACACCATATAATTACTTTGAATGGAAATATAAGATGATAATATATCTGAAAAGACATGGATATCATCGTGTTACTATGGGACTTGAAACTGAACCTCAAGATGCTGTAGAAAAGATTAAATGGTTTAATAAATGTGATGAAGTTTTTGGTACATTGTGCATGTCAGTCTCTCCTGACCTTCTTTTTCACATTGAATCTGCTACTACACCAAATGTAGTATGGACTACTTTGGGAAACCTCTTTGGTAAGCAGGATGAACTAAGAGGTCATCAATTGGAGAATGAACTCATAGGGTTGAATCCAACCAATTTTGATACTTTACAAGACTTCTTCACTAAACTTAAGTCTATAAGATTGCAGTTGGAACAGTGTGGAACTAAGAAAGATGATAAGCAACTGATCTTGAGTATTCTTTCTAAGCTTGGTCCTAACTATTCAGTGTTTGTTTCTACATTCTATGCTACCAAATGTGCCCTAGGTACCACATTCAAAATGCCTTCTTTAGATGATTTTGCTGCAGAACTCACTAGGGAGCAGGACAAATTGGTTCAAATGGGTACAATAAATCCCTCTAAGTCACATGCCTTAGTTGTAAATCAAGGCACAAAAGAACAGAAAGGGTCTAGTAAGCAAGATAAGAAACAAAAGAACCAAGGAGAGAAGAAGAAAGATCAGAAATCTGCTACTTCAAAAGCAGACAATGAGACCTCTTCATCAAAAGGTAAACAACCTAAGAAGGAGAAGGTCAAGTGTTCTTATTGTAAGAGGCCTGGTCATGATGAACATAAGTGTTTAAGGAAACAAATTGATCACCTTTCAAATCTTCTTGAAAAGAATAATATCAAGGTTCCTGATTCAGTCAAACAGAGTTCATCAGAAGGATCTTCTAAGGACATAGATAAGAGTAAGGGGAAAGGAAAGGGTAAGGCCCTAGTTGCTATTGCTTCACAACCAAATTCTTGGATAATTGACTCAGGTGCTTCACACCACATGACTTCTTCAGAAGATGATTTCACATCTTTAGAGCCATGTTCTATGCCTTCCATCCTAATGGGTGATGACACTCCTGTTGAAGTGCATGGGAGAGGGTCTGTTGATGTGGGTGAAGGAACATTTCAAGATGTCCTTTGTGTTCCATCTTTATCAACTAATCTCCTATCTGTTTATCAGATCACTCACACTGGTTCTGGCAAGCGAGTTGAGTTCACATCAGATGCAGTGGTAATCAGCGAAATGCATAATGGGTCTACTGTTGCTGTGGGAAAAGCAGATAATCATTCTAGATTATATCAGTTTTCTCACTTTGTTCCTGACTCTCCTTCAATAGTTTTACTCACTCATGCAGATGAGGTGAGTTGTTTGTGGCATCAACGGTTTGGCCACTTGAACTATCGTTACTTGCAACAACTCAGTCAACAAGAAATGGTTTCAGGGTTGCCTTCTATTCGATTTTTTGATGGAGTGTGCCAGGGGTGCATTCTTGGTAAGCATCCAAAGGAGAAGTATGATAAAGGTAAAGCTTGGAGAGCTACACAACTATTGGAGTTGGTACATAGTGACTTGGCAGGACCATTTCCACAACCATCCTTCAGCAAGGCTAGATATGTCTTGACATTTATTGACGACTTTTCCAGATATACATGGGTTTACTTTCTCAAACAAAAGTTTGAAGTCTTTGAAAATTTTCTAGATTTCAAAGCTTTTGCAGAGAAACAATCTAGGAAGTTCATCAAGATTCTGCGTATAGATAATGGGGGTGAATATGTTGATAATCAGTTTGAACAGTTTTGTGCTTCAGAAGGTATCAACATGCAGCACACAGTTCCATACAGTCCTCAGCAAAATGGTGTAGCAGAATGAAAGAATAGGTCCTTGAAGGAGATGGCTAATTGTATGATTCACTCCAAGTCTTTGGCACCTCAGTATTGGGCAGAGGCCATTAACTGTGCGTGTTACATCCAGAACCGAGTTCCTCATAAAGCTGTGAAGGGGGTAACTCCCTTTCAAGCTTGGACTGGTCGAAAACCCACAGTTAAACACTTTAGAGTGTTTGGTTCTCTTGCATGGGCCCACATTCCAGCTGAAAAATGCAAGGCTATGGATCCGCAGAGTAAGCCTTGCATATTTGCTGGATATCCAGATGATGTCAAAGGGTATAGGCTTCTCCATCCCACTACTCATGAGTTGTTCATTGAGAGGAGTGTTCGTTTTGAGGAGAGTTCTTCTAGTTCTTCTCATACCACCTCTCCATCCACTATCACATTGGAGAAATTGCATTATGATGACAGTTCTTCAGAGGATCTTAATCCTCCTAATCTTGATGAGGAGTCTTCTTCCTCTACTTTAGATGGTGACAGTGATGATGAGGATTCACATTCCTCTCATAGTCATCATTCAGAGGCTGATGATTCTCCCCCAGACTCTCCAGCCTCAGTGCCACTTTAGGCTCGACAAAATTTTGAGTCAGCAGGAGATTGGCTTGGTGATCCATTAGATACTAGAAGAACAAGGTCACAATTTCAGCAAGCTCCACATCTCTTCATTGCTTTAGCTTCTGATCCACAGTCCTTTCGAGAAGCTTTAGGTGTTCCTGAGTGGAATGCTGCAATGCAAGAAGAGTTCAATTCCTTGGAAAGGAATCACACATGGGATTTAGTTCCTCTTCCTAAGGGAAGGAAACTTGTTGGATGCAAGTGGATCTATCGAACAAAATTTGCAGTGGATGGGTCGGTTGATAAGTATAAGGCTCGCTTGGTAGCAAAAGGTTTTTCCCAAGTTCCAGGGGTTGATTACTCTGAGACTTTTGCTCCAGTTGCTAAGATGAATTCCATCCGACTTGTTCTTGCTATAGCTGCAGCCCATCGTTGGGAAGTTCATCAGATGGATGTGAAGAGTGCATTTCTTCATGGTGACCTTCAGGAGGAAATCTACATGGACCAACCATAGGGGTTTGTTCAGGATCCTTCACTTGTGTGTCGACTTCAAAAGTCTCTCTATGGCCTTAAACAGGCTCCTCAAGCTTGGTATGCCAAGATGGACTCATTCCTTCTGATAGTTGGTTTCACTCGGTGCCATTCTGATCCGAACGTATACATTCTGCAACAGGATGAAACTCTCACATTTTTGGTTCTCTATGTTGATGACTTGTTACTCACAGGGAGTCACTCATCCACCATCAAAGCAGTGAAAATTGCTCTACATGATAGATTTTTGATGTCAGACTTGGGTCTTCTACATTACTTCTTGGGAATTGAGATCACTCAATCATCTTCAGGAATCTTCCTTGGACAACCCAAGTATGCACTTGATATGCTCTCCAGATTTCACATGGCTGATTGTAAGCCTGCACCTACTCCATTTTTGTCAGGGGTCAAACTTGAGGCTAAGTGCTTTTCACCCTTGGTTGATGGCACTTTATATCGACAGCTTGTTGGAAGCCTCATTTATTTGACTCAGACGAGACCCGACATTTCTTATGTTGTGGGCATGGTCTCTAGATTCATGCAGGAGCCACATGAGTTGCATTGGAAAGCAACTAAGCGGATCCTCCACTACATTCAGGGTACTCACAATTATGGAATTTAGTATGTAGCAGGTGTGGATATTGACTTGGTAGGATATACGGATTCAGATTGGGCAGGTGATTCTCAGGATCACAAGTCTACTTCTGGGTATTGCTTCTCACTTGGTTCTGGTCTAGTTTGTTGGTCAAGCAAGAAGCAGTCTGCAATTGCTCTTTCATCAACAGAGGCCGAGTATCGAGGGGTAGTCAATGCCACCACTAAGGCTATTTGGCTTCAAAATATTCTTACTGAGTTTGGTATTCCAGTCAGAAAGCCTACCATCATCTTTTGTGATAATCAGAGTGCTATACAGATCTCAAGAAATCCAGTTCATCATCAGAGGACGAAACACATTGAGATACATATGCACTATATTCGAGAGCTCATTCAGGAAGGCATCATTGATCTTAAGTATTGTTCTACATTGGAGCAAACTGCGGACATCTTCACAAAACCTTTCACTGAAAGAAAGTTCCTTCATTTGCGATCTTTGCTTGGGATGCAAAAGGTGTCTACTTCAGGAGGGGCTTCTTAGTCCTTCATTCTTTCTCTCTCTATTTAGGGGGGTCTATTCCTCTTATGGGGGGGCTTCTTCTTTTGGGGGGGATATTTATGTACATGGGTACCTAACATGGCCTCATTTGTCGGGACCCATCTTTTCACCCACCTAAGCTACGCTTAAGGGGGGGTGTTAGTGTAGGTTTTTTTATTTTCCTTATGTTAGGGGGTATTTATTTTTCCTACACATATATTATTAAGCTTGCTTAGGTTATTAGGTGTGGTTAATATGAGGACACGTGGCAGAATACATTAGCTACATGTGTAACTCTCCACCTCACATGGGTAGTTGAGTTACACACCCTCTTTTGGCTTGTTGTGCCACCTCTCATAACCACTATTTTGTCATTTCCTAAGTGGGTTATGGGGTAGTTGGGTTTCTCACCCTCTTTTGGCCTTATGTGCCACCTCTTATAACTCCTTTTTTGTTTTCATGTAAGGAGGTTATGCCACATGTTTTGACATTTACCAAGTAGGTAAAAACCTCCCACCTTTTATGGGGTAGTAGGTAAAACCTCCCACTTTTTATGGAGGTGGGAGTTAATGCACCTCTTGGTTGTATATGCTATTATTTTTCTATATAATAAGCAATATACTCTCACCTTCACAAGTCAAGTGATAGCTCGGTGAGAGTCTTCTCTAAATTCTCTTCTTTATCTCTATTTTTCTCTCATATCAGATTTATCTTCATTCAGCTATTTTGATCTTCGATCATCCGTTGCTTGGAGTTGCATGTGATCTATGACCGACATCAGATCCTGGCTCAATTCTTGCTTCTCACAAAATTTAACAGTTACATAGTGTGTTAGGTTGGATGGTCTAAGTATTTTGAGAATGGATTGAACTCCTATCTCTGAAAGGTTTCACACCTTTAATCCAATTAGTGCATTTCAGAATGAAAGACACACACACTCATCCTTGTTCAAATAGGAACTACATTTTTGTCATGCATCCTCATTAGCACAACTCATATAAAAAATTTATTGTCTCCATCGCATTATGCATCATCGTGTTATCATCATAGGTCTGCATATTTGGGGGCATAACTGAAAAAATCCTAAAAATCAGATAAAGTCCTGAAAAAATCAATCAAAAACATTTAGAAAAAGTCTTGGAAAAATCAATAAAAAAAAAATCAGATAAAATCATGAAAAATCAATCAAAAACATTCACAAAATGTCATGAAAAAATAAAAAAATCACAAAATGTCATGAAAAAAAATAAAAAATCAAAACATCAAAGCAAGAAAGCATAGGCCATCCATCAAATCAAATCAACAACAAGAAAACTCTCAAAGTCTACAATCAAACTGATCACATGTCTTGTTAATCAATCTATCGATCAAACTTTATCAAACATCAACATGTCTTATACAAGGAAGGGTATACTCGAAACCAGACAGATCCGTATCTTATACGAGGTACTCATTATTTGAAACCAGAAATTCCTATTAATGATCACACAAATCAAAACAATGGCACAGATTAGTATGACTGCTGGATTTTGTCCAAGTTAGTCTTATCTTTATCAATTAATAACAAGCCATGTTTCATCAATAACAAAAACATTTGAAAACCATAAAAATACCTTAAACATTGAAAAAATCAATAAAAAACAAACTTAAAATCCAAAACCATCAAAAAATTGCAATAAACATGTCTCACAAGAATAAAATATCCTAGCAGCTATCCAACAAACACTTCGCACGAAGTTAAACAAAGGATACAACTATCTTGTCAAAACAACTGCAATCAAGCTGATCAACTATCTAATCTATTGAATCACTATCAAACTATCAACGTGATCAACATCTTGTCTTAAACAGAATCGGTACACTCTCGAAACCAGATAGGTCAGTCTTAAACGGGGTCCAAAACTTCTGAAACTAGACATTATCAAAATCACATCAAACATATCAAAGCAAAGACACAGTCAATCCAAATGCTAAGTTTTGTCTATTTTGGTTGACTCTTTTTATCAAATTGGTGAAGATCATTGCTTTTAGCTACTCAAAGACGTCCAAAAAGTGACTAGAGGAGTCATGATGGGCATGATCATTTTTCTTTGTTTGTTGTTTGTTGTTTGAACCAATCAAGTTCTTGGGCAGTTTCTCTAGTGGGTGTCTGTGATAGGAGCATTCAACTTGTGAATGCCACACATACCTTTACCCCTGTTGTTATTCCCATACTGGAGGGTTTATTCCTTGTCTACTATGTGTTTGTTCTTTGCAATGAGATATCTATACATCTTGGTTCCTTATACCCTGGAGTACAAAGCTTCATTATTACATAATAAGGCTCAATGCTGAAAATGTGTTGCACTATGAATAAAGACAAGAAGACTATTCATCAGCAATCATATCATTTCATTTTTCTAATCTTATCATGTTGATTATTTTAATCTAGATCATTCTCTCATCAAGCATCTTTTCTTGAATAATTTTTTTTAATTCTTTCCAATCAATCTTTCATCTAACATGATCTCTCTCATCACTTAATTCCAATCTTGTCATCTATGATTCTATCATTTTCTCATTTCAACTATTCTATCTATCAATCAATTATTCTGCATTATTCATCATATTTTGATCTATCATTTGTCTTATATAGGATCAGTCCTTCCTAAAACCAGACACGGTCATCTATCATTTGTCTTATACAGGATGTATCCTTCCTGAAACCAGACATTTTGATCATTTTTGTCTTATACAGGATCTGTCCTTCTTGAAACTAGACTTTATCTTTATTAGATCAATCATGTCAATCTTATCAATCCAATCCTATGAAATCAACCAATCTAAAAATCACTTCAACCATTTATGTTTGTATAATCAAACTCATTCCTGTCACCAAGTTAACCATTCTTCCATCTCTCATCTAACATTCTTCTTCTTTTGAGAGATCATTCATGTCACAACCCTCCTTTATCACTTTTGATTTGATACAATTTTTATTATATCTTTTTGTGGTTGAGCTATTGAATATGGTTGAATAAATATTATAAAAGGTTAAATAATGGACCCACATACACACTTGGAGAATATAATTTAAATAGGCATTATTTATTTTTCCCATTTCCAAATATGACATATGTTGTAGGAGAAATTAGAAGCTTCTAGAGTAATCTTCATTCCTTAATTCCCTTGCATGTAACTCCCCCCACTAGGATATTAATCAATTTTGCATGGATCCAATATTGGAAAAAGAATCTCATTTTCAATTAAATTCTCTAAATAGTGGAGTTAAGGGGTTTTTCCTATATATTGTATGCAATTTTCAAAAAGAGGGGGTTGATTATTTTGTTTGAAGAAATTTTTTCTCAAGTAGTAGTTCTTTTTTCTGGTAGTCACATTTTCATTGTAGGATTGTTAAGTAGTTGTTTTTGAGAAAAATCAAAGAAAGTTGCAAGGAAGGATCAAGGGAGACTAGTTGAAGAATTCATAGGGGATTCTATATCAAGCTTCAAGTATCTAGGTTCTCCTCTTTTAATTAAATCTTACTGTGTTCTTGATCTATTCTTTTTTTCCCTGTGAATAAATCTTGTTGTGAATGAAAATAAATAGATTAATTTCTCATGTATGAAATCTTGTTTTCCTGTGAATGAAACTTATTGGGATTAAAGATTAATTTCAAATCTTGCTTTTCTTGTTTCCGTTCTTGTGAATAGAACTTACTGTGAATGGAAATTAATTTCTCATGTAAGAATCTCATGTTCTTCATGTGGAAATCACCCAAATAAAAATCTCTTCCTTTGATTTTAAATTTGTTCATGTGTACCAAAACTTATTTAATTCCTGAGAATAAATCCATTTTTTTTCTTTCCCTCTCTTGATATCGATTTGGTCTTCTTAAAACCTTTAATTAATTCCTTCCTCTCTGTAGAGGTACATGGCTGTCATGAGAGAAATTTTATAAAATCTCCTCTCTGTTGTATTTGCTTGCCTCAATTTCAAGCATAATGTATTTTTTTTTGTGCTCCTGTGAAATCATCTGAAACAATTTTCTCTGTTATTTTCATACCTGCAAGTAGATTCTTATTTTTATTTTTATAATAAATTTTTTGATATACCCTCTTAAATTGTTAATAAAACTGGAATACAACCATATATATATATATATATATATCTATATATATATATATATATATATATATATATATATATATATATATATATATATATATATCTCTCTCTCTCTCTCTATATATATATATATATATAACTTATTCGATAAAATAAAATAAAGTAGTTTTCAAAAAAAATAAAAATTTAAAATAAATTAATAGTTAAACGGGGGGGGGGGGGGGGGGTGGAGTTATTATACCCGCTAGGAAGTGGTACTCTCCACTACCCCTATGGTCACTATTACGGCAGTGGCCGTAGAGGGAGTGGAGGGGCCCATGGTTGTCCCCTCATCACTGCAGGCTTGCACCTGCAGGTCCACAGTGGTGATGGGACCTGTGGCCCCCACTCCCCACTTGGCGATAAAAGCCATATTTTAAATCAAATTGGAATTTGTTAATATTTTCTTTAATTTAAATTTTAGTTTAGTAAAGTTAAACTTAGACAAATTTATATAATTTGGATCATTGTTATCTATACTACCAAATCAATCTTTAGTAAATTTATAATTGTAAATTAAATTATATCTAATTTTATAATTGGAATCTTTCAATTTATTGGAGACTTATTGGGTTACTTAGTTGGTATTTTAGATTCATTAAAACCAATTAATTTATATTATTATGATTTGATCCAAAATTTGTCTAATGTCTAAACTAATTGCTTATTTTGAACTAGTGACTCTATAATTAATTATTCTCGTAATAGAAATAAACATTGCTTAATCTTGCATGTAAATTACACTATTCTTGCATCATACGAATTACTTATACATTATTGCATTTATTGATGAGCAAGTTACATTTTCTTCATCTTCATGAAAGTTACACGTTTAATTATCAATATGTGAGTTTCATAAATTATTGTGCAAGTTATATTTCAAGTTTTGAATATTAAATAATTTAGTTGTAGAAGGATGGTATTTTTTTCAAGTGGTTCATGAATCCCATAGAAGTAGTTATTTCAATTAATTAGGCTTTGCAATGTCCAATTATGCACGTTTATTTCATAATTGTTTCAAGCATGATGCTAATTAAAAGTTTTCATAGCCACTTAGATTAAAAAAACTTAACAAAGGGAGTTGGAAAACAAAAACCTAGCAGCATTCAGTATTTACGGTGCCTCTGGGTCACGCTTACGGGTAATGTCGTCGTGTTGAACTACTGCACTTAACACCTAATAAAGCTGCATCAACGACGTCTGTGGCATCGTCCCTATAAATCATCGGGGAGTAATAAGGGACACTTGGAAGTTAAAATTCAAGGGGTGGGTAATCCCCCTTGGATCGATAATCTAATAAGATAATCCTTAAATGATTTTACATCTGCTAGTTAAACCATAGTAAACCCCTTTAGGGTTGATTGAGTGAAATGCCTTTATAAATTTGATTTAATCTCGAAGAGTTGTTGATGATTGACAATTGGGTCAAGGGTGACGCTTATGATAGGTATTAGGATCTAGTTGTTTTAGGCCACAAACAATAGGGCATCTTGAGCCTTTGCTTAAGTGCTACCATCGTGGGTAGAAACCGCAGAGAAATTGTCTAGGACATTGACCCTAGAAAGGGTTGCGTACCCACCAAATGGTTTACATTAAACCATAGATTAGAAAATAGAACTACATACTTTACGTCTTGATCTCATGCTGAAATGGGTATGTAGGCAGTCTAGGGATGAAGTTGTTCCTAGTACTCAAGCGTTCATGGATGGGGTCTAGAATTTGGTAAGAAGAAGGATTACAAAGAATCCCAATTGAAAGATAAGGAAAATAAAGGAAAAAGTAATTCAATGCATACTCGGAAGGAATCCTGTATGGATTCGCTTGACTTCCCGAGGCTTTAAGCCAAATTCCAAGGTGGAATTCAAGCTTGCATTATGTTATTTTGATTTATCTTAAGGACGGAGACCTCGGTACACTCCTATTAGAAGAGTGTGGTACTTAGTGAGTGACTCAGGACCCGAATGGTCCTGATGAGTCTAAGTCTCTAGCTAGAGCACCTCCTATCCCAAGTTGATTAGATGCCTACCTCATATGGGTAGATGCCTACCCTGTATTGGGTAGATGAAACCTTCTGTCCTGTATGGACAGATGCCTAACCCGTATGATTAGATGCTCATCCATAATTTTGTGTTAAGTATAGTGGGTTATTACAATTCATGTCTTCAATGCACAAACAATGTCTTGAGGGGGCATTATACCCTAGTGTCATCAGGGCATACTGGGGCATAAATTTTTCATTTTCTTTGAAACAACGTCATTTCGACATTGTCTCAAAGAGGGGCAAATGTAGACACCTAAAAATGTCTCGTTAATTCTACACTAATTATTCATCTATTTAATTAAGTAATTCTTTAATTATTTGATTGAACTAATTATTTCTTCTAATCATCACCCTTGACTATTACTAATCATTCAATATTTCTAATTATTCACATTTCCATCATTTCATCATTTTATTCAATTAAGACTATCTCAATTATTAATTAAATATTATTTATTTAATTAATTGTGACATATTCCTTAGTTAAATGATCTTTATTATTTAATTAATTCAATTTCCTATGTTTAAATAATTTAACTTAATTTAAATTATTTAAATTAATTAACTTATTCCTCCAATTCCCCAAATTATAATTCCAATTAATTTCATTTCATTTTCTCCCAAATTCGAATTTCATATAATTTCATCTAATTTCATATTTTCAAACTCACATTTCCTTAAATTTGAATTTCAGTTAATTTCATGTGCATTTCAGCATTCGAATGGCCAAATTCAAATTCAATTTCAAATTCCTACAACATATGCTAAAATCAAAACTGATTGATCAAATTAGTTGTCTAATAAGTTAACTCAGTTAACTCATCAATCATCCTTTTTGACTCTCAATCACCTTTTTCTGACTAATCCATCTATTCAGTCTATTGATCAATCAATCCACTTATCTCTCTAATCAATCTATTCTTCTAATCAATCAATCCAGTCAACTAGCTAGTCTATTCAGTCTACTGGTCAATCAATTGAGTTCACTCTCCAATCAATTATGTTAACAGATCAATCTAATGAGTTAACTGATCAATCTAAATCAATTATCTATCAATCAACACTTGAGTTCAAATGCTCACTTCCTCTGTGTTGAAAATCTATAAATTCAACCTCTTTACTCAATTCATTGTGGAATCACAGTCTTCAAACAATTGTCTAATCTATGTAGGAATCCCAGTGCAACACTTGAGAGCCACCTACAAGCACAATTTGGAGAAGCGCAATGGAAGCCACAATGCAAGATGAGGAAGTTTCATTTATTTGAATTTATTTGTATCTTGTGTTAATTTCTATTTGTTTATGTTTGAAATTGTTTTGATAGTTAAGGATTTGGTGATTCGTCCTTATTTCCTATTTCTACATCAATGATTTTTAAGCATGAAACACTAACATCATATAAAGTAAACCTAATTCATTTCATTTAAGATAACCATACATGCTTACAAACCACTCATGCATATTCATACTCAAGAGGAAGCCAGTAATAGGGAATAACATCATTTCCATTAAGAACATCTACCCTAATGCTAATATGTTCATTTAACATCCTATGTATATCCATAGAGACACATATGATAATCTAATAATGTTACTCATTCATTCTATTGTTTCCTTCTATCCCAAATTACACATAATGAATATCCAATTATAACATAAGTGTTACAAGGATTACAACAATCATAACCTACTACATTATGTCATGATCATAGTCTACTACAAGTCCTATCAAATATGATTATAAGATAAATAGTCTATTTACAATTACATCTTTCCTTATGATATAAGATACATAAATACAATTTAAATTACATAGAATAAGCTCCAAGAATCCATCCACATGAAGAGAAGATAAGAATCCACATCCATGCACGCTAGCTTCCAATGAAGAACATCCTAGTGGAAGAAGGCATAAAACCACCCAACCATGTGGAACCAATAAGGAACCACCCCCATGCTGGGAGATGACACAAGGTTCCAACTAACACTCTAGACCTAGGCTGACACCTAACAATCAAGGGATTTAACAAGACATCCACAAATGATAAACAACCAAATAACAATGTCACAAGGAGGCTCATACATATAATCCACCAATAAAAATATCATACTGATACAAATCTAAAGTATAACAAGGACCATAAAACCATCATGTAAACAAGAGCCTCAATCATCATAACACAATAATAAACAAGAGCAAGCCATAATTATATCTTACTCAGCCACAAATAACATCAAATCCTCAACAATAGAGCATATCCATCACACTGGAGCTTACATAAATCATCCTCTATAGCAAGGCATTCTCTTACTTGCTAGAGCTAAATCAACATATATGCACAATCGTCAATGAAAAGGCATCATCCCTCTTGGCGAAGCCAAAATAACAACAAAAAAGTCAAATCCGAGCAATACAAAAAATAAATAATCTCAAGCATATCATCAAAAGCCTTTAGTACAAAGACAAATTCATAAAAATTGACTCCAGACTAACGAAATCATCAAAACTCACTAAAAAAGGTAGAAAGATGCATTTGACACATATACTGGCACATTCAACAATTAATGTGGTGCATACAACACATGTAATGGCACATTTGACACAGAGTCTAGAAATTCATAAACATAAACATAAACTTGCGATTGGTTGAGGAAAATCACTAAGTCTCGAAAACTGCTCCAATATAAGTCCAAGAGCAACACAAAAGACACTAAAAAATAAAACCATAGACAAACAACACAATAGAAATCAATCATGGGGGATTACTTCATCAAATATGATCACAACTCCCAACATACACATGAACTAATCAATACAGAGAAAACCACAAAGAAACTTCGAAGGAAATGAAAATTTCAACCAAAGGATTGGCAAGCATTCCAAAAGACAATCAACAAAGATCTCTCACACAACAATCATTACAAGATGCTTTTTGGCAATACACAAATTATATAAGCAGAGAAAACCATTCATGACAATATCCCAAATAGTAATAGAAATACATAATGCATTGACTCCCCAAACCATAATAATGTAACTTGATAAATATATTTATATATACCATTCTCAATATTTCCCCAAATCTCTTGCATCAATCAGCACAAACACAAAGCAGACAATTCTTTCCAGAAATTAAATACACACGAGATAAAATGAAACCAACCTAGAAATAATAGAAGTTATCATCAAGAGAATTCGATGAAGAGCCAAAAGTCTACAACTAGCACATCAAAATCCAAGCTTAAGCAAAAGCAAAAATCCTTAATTGCGCAAAAAATTGTCCCAAAAGCTAACCCCCAACAAAACTCAGAAAGCCATATAAATAGAATTGCATTCAAAACTATACAAAAATCTCCACCAATCAAAATAATCAATAATAAAATATTTTTTACCAACCATACCCAAATTTGAGGTAAGAAAAATTAAGATAATAATTTTTAACATACCCAAATCTCTCAACCAGTAATAAAATAGAGTAGGTAGGATAAATAATAATTTAATAATCCAAATTGGTAAACATATATTAAATAATAAGAATAACCCAATAGTAAAAGAAGGTGGGTAGGAAAAATAATTAAATAAATAAATAAAAAGGGGTAAATAGTAAAAATAAACCAAATACCAATAAATAAACAAATAAATAAATCATAAGAAAAAATAAATATTATCACCCAATTAAATCCACAAAATAATAAATAAGCAATTAAATAATATTATCTCATAACACAACTCCCAAAAAGGCCAATCATAACAAGGGGGTAAGTAAATAAATAGATGAGTCAACAATAAATAAATAATAAACAATAAACAAATAATTAAATGTATGGATAGATAAAAATACTCCAACGAAAACCCAACCAATCAAAATATTACAAAATACTAAATTTTATACCTACCCCCTTCCCAAATTCGAGGTAAGTATATAAAATAATATTATTTACTTACCCCAATCTTTCAACCGATCATATAAAAGGGTAGGTATGAATATAATATTTAAATAACCCAAACAAGAAACAAAGGTAATATAATAATATAATTACCAATAATAAAATACAAAAGCCCAATAATATAAATAATCAAAGGCAATATAAATAAATGCCACCAATTAGATATAAAGCCACAACTATATAAAATAATAAATCCAAAGCTCCATAAATAAAATAATTAAACATTAAATAAATAATAAATAAATATCCAATAAACATTAAATAATGAATTATATTAAACCAATAAATCAAAGCTAAATAGACAATAACCAAATAACATTAATAAATATTAAACCTCAACCATAATCATCGATAATAATTAAATATCTAACTATATAATAATTTAACTTTAACATTGATACATTATATTAATCAAATATTAATTAAATAAATGATCAAATACTCACAACACCACAAGGCAACCACAACTCAAGATACTAACATGACGACTTAGGCCAAGACACTCAACTAACAAGGATGACAACTTAAGCCTAGAGCTTGTAGAGGGAACTCATGCCATTTGCAACAACTTGCCATTGGGATAAAGACACACTCAAACATGTGAAACCAAGTGGAATCAATGTTTGGTACTTGCAATCTTGCAACCACCAATAACCATGAGACAACTGTTGGCAAATGCACACTCCAATGAGAAATTGTAGGTGATTGAAGGTTTTGTCATTGATGGCAACCTTGCAATCATAGGACACCGGCAAGACAAGATACTAGCACTGGCACCGGCACCGACAAACTCTACACCGGCACACAGAACACCGGCAGTGAAAGGAAGGATACCGACACCTTGGCTGACTTCAATTTTGTTTAAAATGAATTTTGTAATTAATTATAAAATCATTGTAAGCCGACATGGCGAGTTGTAATATGACTCATATATGTATGAGATCATTTTGTAATAGGAAATATGTAAAATAGGATGCGAGATAAGCAGACCTAATATGCAAAATATTGGTTAAGGATTTATGTTGTAGCAGAGCTTAAACCAGTTCTGAATCTGGCATAGTAGATGCTGATCTGAAGCAGTACAAGACATTGGATTAGTATAATCCATTTTAGTATAATCCATTTTTGTAAGTCAGTGTGACTTCTTTTGTAATTGAGTAGTGAGCTCTAGGCACTTGGCCTTTCTGCATGTGCAGGCCCCTATTGTAAGAGTAATATTCCCTTATTGGCCAGTAAGTGAATATTGTGGGTCACAAATTCCTTCGAGGTTTTTCCCACACTAGGTTTCCTCGTTAAAATACTGTGTTATGGTGTGCTTCTCATGTGGTTACTATTACTCTTGTTTACTGCATTATTTTTGGTTTACCGGTACATAGTTTTAATATGCTTTTCATGTTTCAAGTCAAGTAAATTTGTAAACCAGTTAGATACTGATTCACCCCCCCCCCCTCTTAGTATCTTTGGGAATCCTAACAACAACATATACAATAATATATCATAAATGATTAGGCGAGTGATGGAGAATTACAACATCATAAAATGCTCGTGATGAGTGGTATGGCATCCCTATCATGGATACAGTAGGAAGATAGTCATGACAACCAAGCATTATCAAATTCATCATCATATCTAATGTAATCATAAAATAAGGTTAGTACATAGTATGATACCATCAAATCATCATAAAGTAGACTAAGCCATATCAATATGATCTATGGGTGTACTAAAAGCAAGATGAATCAAGGAGAGGCACTACATTATCACTAAGTGAATGTGTAGTCATAAATTGCACTCCCTTAATTATGAGTCCAATTTTCACTCTCCTGAGCACTTATATTAATTTTCTCATTCCTCTAATAATTTTAGGACCTATTCTTGTCTTGAATTAATCTTAAATTCAAGAATATGGGTCCTATCTTACTTTAATACATCAACACTTTCCTATTTGGGCCCTTAGTTTAGGTACACCCTTTCTTCTATATCATTTTAAGCTTGTATGGGCCCTATTTAATTTTCAAGTTCAACCCAACTATTCCCCCACTTAAATATTCTCATTTTTCATAAAAATTATAGACCCTTAAAATTCGGGCCTATTTTGTTGAGACACTATGGTATCCCAGTGTCTACTATAGTTTTTTATGCTTTTTAGTTCATATTTTGAGAGGATAGTATGATGGCCTTGGCATTTCCAAATCTATATTAAAAGTTGTAAAATAATTATTTTAAGTTGGCCAAAAAGTGAATTTACCTTGAGAACCCTATATAAGACATCACTCCCTAATTCATTTCATCATCTCATATTCATCTAAATTTTTATTTCAAAAGCAATCATTATTCTTCAAGAGAAAATCTAAGTTCAAGGAGCATCAAGCTACAACCAAGTATCTTTGAGTATGTTTTCATGATGGATTTTATGATGATTTATCATGCTATTGCATCAACACATGGAGGGCTTATCCTAAGAGCATTACATAATCAATTGAAGGTATAATCATTTCAATTAAGAATTTTCATTCAATCATTTCATTTTAGGTTTAGCCTCTACCTTTCAAGGGTAATATATATTTGTAATTTATCATTATAGGATTAATTCCAAACTTGGGATTTCACTAAGGCAAACCCCTATCAACACAACACCATTTTTCATTTCTTATGTGTGTAGGTTTCAGATTCAACAACAAAGGAATATAGATTTATAAATTATAGAGTAAGACGAAGAGAACTAGACTTTGAAGAATAAAAAAACCCTGGATACTATGGTATCCCAATGTTTGACACTTTTTAAAGGGAACTTTAGGGATATATTCTAAGTGACATCGTAATCTCGAATATGTTTTTGATATCTACATTGGACACCTAGAGGACAATAACACAATGCTACATAATCCAACACTTTTGGGCTCAAATTGTAGGCACATGTTCCTTTCTGATTCTCATTTCCAAATATGTACTCAAAATTTGCATATTTGATAGGTAACTTTCTGTTTATGTTGATTAGTCTCAATTTCGCATAATTAGTCCTAGTTCATGTATTCAACTTATCTAAACAATCAAATCACTCAAGAAAAATAATCAATCCTTGTGCCCAAATCTCGCAAGGATTGGAAGTTGGTCTTATTGATTCTTTATTGAATGTAGTGTTGATGTAAGTGGTTTTGATCCCTAGTTTGCATGATTAGACTAGTGAATCCCATTTGCCATATTATAGAATGATACATTTTAATTACTGTTTTAATTGCATCCTCTCCTAAGACCTTGAGTTCTAGTCTCTATTATGTGACAGTTGTTAAGAATCCATCAACATCCTGAAGCCTTATGTCCTTTTTTAATGTTGCTTATAGGTTCATTGTAGGAGTATTTGAATCTATTGGTACCACAAAGTGGTTGATATATGTCTTGAGATCTTCAATTTGAGCCTTAAGTTCTTCCTTTGTTGTTTTATCTTTTAGCATTCTTCAAAATATTGTATCTACTTCTTGTTGTAAATAATTCTTTTTTCAAGCCATTGTCTGTACTCCAACTTGCATTTGATAATATCCTTCTTGTGCCTCATCTTCAAACTTGTTTTCTAAGGAAATGGCTATTTGGGCCATGTAGTAGCCTTGCTCATCCACTATTATATATGCCACCTTTCTTTATTTCTTCTTCTTACTCTGGGGTGTCGTGAAAGCTTCTTATAAAATTCAGAAGTCTTGTTCTCTTGGCTCCTTATGTTTTCTTTTTCTTCTTTGGATAGTATGGGTCAACTAAGTAGGAATTAATCTTAATGTATCACCAAGTAACTTATCTGCTCCACCAAAGGTTTCCTCTTCTTCGTCATTGTGTTCTTCATGAATCTCCTCCTCTTGGTGATCTTGAGGAATTTCTTCTTTATGGAGTTCTATGTGAACTTCCTCTTCTCCATTATTCCCTTTACAATCTTCTTCTTGGTGTTGTTAGTGTTCTTGTTCAATATCTTGAGTAAGGTCTTCCTCAACTTGTTTCTCATCACCCTCATTGCCTAAATCCTTCTCTTGATCAAGAGCTCATATTTATTCCTCTATATCTTTTTATTTTTTATGAGTTATATCAACCAAATCTAGTTAGTCTCATTCAACTGAAGATTTTTCTTGCTCAACTTGAGTTGATGAGGAATCTCTTGTATCTATAGGTGGTGATAGAGGCTTATGATGTGTGAGGTCATTGATGTCACAACTCACATCATTTAATTTATCAATTATTGAATCGATGTGTCTTAGAGTTGCATGTGATAAGGATGTATTCAAGTTGGGGGTTTTTGTACTGAAAATAGTGACTCACACTTTGGTCATCCTCCATCAAGATCTCTTAGGAACCAATTCTAAAAACTAAGTTCTAAACTAACAATGCTATTATAAACTCACAAAAATTGAAACTAAGGTGCTCAATATATACTAAGAAGAAAATTTGGTGATTTTAGTTGTCTAGGCATAACTTGATCGAGATCAACTCATGGAATTCTATAACTGAAATTGAATTTAATTCATAACACATAAAATTCAAATTCTATTCTATTTTGCTAGAAATGAAACCTACTTTATGCTTGCAAGAAATTAAAATACTATTCTAAACAACATTCAAAGTAAAACTAAATCCCATGAATTAACTTCAGTAAAGCTTCTATCTAATTTTTACTTCCATCACCATTGTCACCTACTATTAAAATCAGAAAATAAAATCCATTTATCAATTGAACTATTTTAAGAATTTGAACTAACTTGATGAAAAATAAATCTAAACATTCATTAAAGAATTGATTGAATTTAAATACTACTAAACATGAAATGATTTGCAAATGATAGCTTTTAACAAGAAATGATTTTTTATTTTCAATTTTAAAAAATGAAACTTGTTGAAAGAAAGATAACTAAAAAATAAACAAAAGACAAATAGAAATAACACAAGATCACCTCCCTTTAGTTGAGCAGGCCATGCTTCTCTTCTAGTGGGATATTTCAACATGAAGATTTAGGTCAACTTCTAACTTGCATTCAAATTGGTTCCCGGAAGGGAGAGAAATAGAGTTTTGAAAATTATAGAATTGAAGGAATTAACAATACTAAACAACTGATGATTGACTAACTATTTTCTACTAAGAACATGTGGATATATAAGCATATCCTTATTTGAATTTCAAACTACGCATTACCTTCCTAAATGAGTAACGACTGCTAATTAAACTAAAGAGAACTCAATGTCTCTAATTACAATGCCTCATTTCACTATTGGTGAAACTGGGAGTTTCATACACAACTGATGAAGTCAACTGAAGAAAATAGTTTCATCGCCCAGCTCAAGTGATCAAGAGTTCCATGTCACTAAGAAAGAGATTCAACAGTTCCATGTCTTGAAACAACCTTTAAAGAATCTAAAACAATATCCAAGAAAATAGGAAAAGAATACAACAACAAAGATTTTGGATTGTTGCAAATGTGATGTTAATGGTTGTCATTGATGTCAACATATGGTTTTGGTATTGGCGATCTAGAAGTTGCATTCTTGAAATATTTGGTGCTTCAAAAGATGTGTTTCAGTTAATATTCAGTACATATTGATTGAGTTGATGGTGATCCGGATTTGGATACGGTGTTGACCATTTGCATTCATGAGTATCTTCGTTTCATTCTTATTTTTGCTAAGTTGGGTAGTGTTGTTTTGGGTCCAGATTAAGTCTGGAATTCGAAGATGACTAATGACATTTGCGTAGCATGTGAGTCACGTTTTGGGTCTGGAATTTATGATGGATGTAACATGTTGATCTTATCGATGATGAAGATATAGAAGATGTGCAATATTAAAAAGAAAAATATGATTGATGATGGTGTATGAAGTGTGTTGTTGTTGAGAAGGCACCGGAAGCAGTTTTGATATTGTAGATGTGTTACAGTGGTGGATTCTCTTTTTCTTTCTTCTTCCTTTGTCAGTGAGCCTTTTTCTGGGTACTTAGCCCTCTTGTTGTGAGCATTCTAAAAGTGAGCCACCCTTTATAAAAATTCCCTTAATCGATGTCACCTTATCCTATGTTATATATTGAGAACTAACATTCTTCGTGGTTTTTCCCTTCTTAGGTTTTCCACGTCATATCCGGTGTTCATTCTTCGTGCTTTCCTGTTCTATATGCTTTAATTAATTCTATTGGTTATTCTATATGTGTGAATGTATTGAATAAAAAGTTTAAGTTGTCAACCGATTCATCCCCACCCCTTCTCAGTTGCCCAGATATTTAACATGGATTACAATTGTTTCTTCATTAATTTAGCCTTTGAAGTAATTCATTCAATACAAAATATCATTTCCAATATACATATTCTAATTAGTCAAATATAAGAGAAAAAGAAGTAAACATGCAAGTATATAGTTGATCACCAAACACATTATTTAACAAAATACAAAATGTTTTTAAGTATAAACTAAGATTTAAATGTTAGTTTTGAGCACTCATCATCCTCCCCATCTTGTTGTCAACCATGTCATCATGGTTGAGGGACTGGCAAATCCTTATTGATAGACTCAATCCAAATAAGCAAATCAAAACACTAAAATCTATAATCCTGATAAGTTCTGGGGGGGCGTATCCATTCATCTATTCCACTTTGTTCATTCAATTTCTCAAAATTTCTCCTACAAAGTGGGGAGGTGCATCTGAGGGAAATACAATCAAAGGTGGACTAAATCTCATATCAATCTATTCTTCCTACTATTCTTCTATTATTTCAATCATTGTCCTTACCCTAGTTAAACTCTAGGTGATATTGTCTGGAGAGATGGGTTATCTTCTTCTTAACTGAACTAGTATGGTACTTAATCTCACCCTGGATGCTAACAAGGCACAATGAGGCAATTGATACTGAACATCTCTAAAAGATTGAATTCTTGTAGATAATTTGTTTGCATAGAATTGTTTTACTTTGTTCAGGTATGCAACTGAAGTAAAATTGTTTCTAAATGCCAAAGACCAAGGTGTGTCATCCCTCATAGGAAGACCTAGTCTAGTCTATGCTTATCTGTAATGATTCAATCTATTTTCCCACTCAGCCTAATTCCACAATAGTGACACAAAGGCTTTAATTTGCACCTTACCAACAAATATATTAAAAAATGAATAAGGAAAATGACCCAAAAGAAATTTATGCAAATAATATTCACACATTTGAGTTTGGAAACTAAGATCACTTTTATAGTAATTGACGAGAAAGTCATTATCATTATCATAATCTTTTTTTCTTCCTAGAACTAATTGATTAATCTTCCCCTGCAGGAAACATTCTCTCAAAAATATGGTTTTCTCATGGCTAGTAGTGGTGAAGACAATTCCGCAACTTGTTCTAGGCTCTGATTAGCTTCATTTTTTTGTTTTTCAAGGTTCTCAATCTCCTTGTTTAACTCGACATTTTTTTGTTTATGCCTAGCAGTAACTAAGGAGAGGTATCTAGGAGGAGAAATTGAAGTAGAGGCTTCATTATCATGAGTTTTGATAGTTTGACTTCTCGATTGGTTATCTTTTTGTTCTAATTCTATTTTTAAATTTCTTAGTTATTTAGCATTGTATGATGCTTGAGCATTAGCTTGCCAAAGTGCTCCTTTTGTTTCAACCAATTGTTTCTTGAAATTATCTTCTTTCTTAGTTACTTCTTTCTTTAGTTGTTCTGTGTATTGTGTTAGGTCACAAAGACAACTGAGAGGGGGGAGGGGGGGGGGTTAATCAATTGTCCAATAAATTCAACCAACATTAACTTAACCAAAACTTAATGCTTAATACTGGTAAACCAAACTTTATGTCGGTAGATAGTTTTATCAGTTAATTGCAATACCGATAAGATTAATGCATGAAACAGAAAGACAACAACATCCACAACACATAACAAAAATATTTGTACGTGGAAACCCTGTAAGGGGAAAAACCACGGTGGGAAGCCTTACCCACAATCAAATGATACTACTGCAGATAGTATGTGTGTACAATATGGATTCTGCACATGCAAAAAGGCCAGCTGCTTAGAACTCACCGCTCAATCACAAAATGAGAGTCAAACTGACTACAATTGGATGGTTAGATCCAATGATAAAGTACTGCATAAAATAGCATCTTCACATGCTGGATTTAGTACCAGTTTAGTTCTGATTGCCTTCACAAAACCTTCCTTCAACCTTCAAATGATGTCTGCGTGTATAGTCAAGAGGGAAAAATAGATTTGAAAGGTAAACTGATCAAAACATAACGAAATAAACATGCAGAATGCTAAAATATCCTAAAAGGACCATTTCACTTTGCTATTTTACCTTCTCCTTTGGATTGAGCTTGATGAAGTGAAGGCGCCCCTTGATAATGCTCCACTTGATGTGCTCCTTTGATTGCTAGATGTGGATGGCTCTCCAATATTGTGCACAAATGATAAGGATGAGATGATCAAGTTGCCAAGATGATTTTCTGGGCTCAAAAGGGTAGCATAAGCTTACTGAATTTCAAGATGTTTTGAATGAAGGGATGGAACCCTATTTTATAGGAAGAGGAGAGGAAAATGGATGGCTAGGATGAATTCGAGATGAAGGGCTAAGATTTACTTGTGAGGTCACACAAGGTCCAAGAGAGGGTGTGGAGACCAAGAAATATGCCTTAAAGGCATTTCGTATCTCCACACTCTACAAGATGCATTGGAGGAATTAAAAATTCTCAAAAAATGGATATTATGGGGATTAGAAGAATAAAAAGGAATTAAAAATTCCTTGGGAGAGGGAAATGCCTAGAGGAATGTAAGATTTCGAAAATCTTACATTCATCTAGAAAAAGAGCATTTAAAGCTAGTGGCTGGATGAAAGGACAAAGAGTTGACTTTGTGGCTAATCATGATGATTAGCCATTAACGACTCATTAGGAGGGGAATTAGAGGAAATGTTAGGTGGGATTTATATTTGTAGGAGAATTTGACTAAAAGAATAATGTTAAGTGAGTTTAGGGAGTTTCTAGAAGAATTTATTAGGTTAATGATGAATTAAGAAGATGATTTGTAGGAATCATGTAGGTTAATTAATTAATTGAAATTAATTAGCTAAGAGGAAGATTTGTGAGGATTTGATTTTTTAGAAGAATAAAGAAAGGGATTGATTTATTAAATAAATCAATCATATGCTATAGTGACAATATTAATTATATTTAATTAATATTGAGAAGAATTTTAATTAACATAATTAATTAATTAATTATGTGAGGAATTAAAAAATAATTAAAATAATTATTTTTAAGTGTCTACATTTTGCCCCTCTTTGAAGCGAGGTGTGATGACACATTGATTCAAAGAATAATCTTGTTTTGATGTTGATATTGGTTTGATAGGATGCCCCGGCTCTTGATTTATAAATTACGGTATGGTGATGCCCCCTCAGAAGATCAATTGAGGTATTTGATCTTTGGAGTTTTGTGAAATTGATATCCCGATAGATTTGATTTGATTCAATTGATAAGATCTAGATTCAGTCTGGTTTCAAGAAGAATTCATCCTGTATAAGACAAAGATGATCAAAGTGTCTGGTTTCAGGAAGGATTCATCCTGTATAAGACATGATTGATCACAACGTTTAGTTTCAAAAAGGATTCATCCTGTATAAGACATGATAAGAGCGTCTGGTTTTAGGAAGGATTCATCCTGTATAAGACATGATAAGAGCGTTTGGTTTCAGGAAGGATTCATCCTGTATAAGACATGATCGATCACAACGTCTGGTTTCGGGAAGGATTCATCCTGTATAAGACATGATCGATCACAACGAATGTCTGGTTTCAGGAAGGATTCATCCTGTATAAGACATGATCAGAGCGTTTGGTTTCAGGAAGGATTCATCCTGTATAAGACATGATCAGCTCGTCTAGTTTCAGGAAGGATTAATCCTGTATAAGACATGATCAGATCACAACGTCTAGTTTCAGGAAGGATTCATCCTGTATAAGACATGATCAGATCACAACGTCTGGTTTCAGGAAGGATTCGTCCTGTATAAGACATGATTAGAATCATAATTGATTATGTGAGGAAAAAAAAATAGAGGAAGAAAAATTAGAGTGGAAGGGATAAATGAAGAAGATATATGAAGTAGTCATGAGGTATTTGGAAAGAAGAATAAGAGATGCGAGACCGTGGAGGAAAATGGGGGCAATTGAGAACTCCATGAGATTATTGAGTTTAGGATTTGATGGAATGATGGTGAGATTTTGTGCACAACAAATGTGGAGAGCCAACCTAGTTTGATGTTTCCCTGAGTGACTTGCACCACTGCTTATAGAAATCAGGATGCCATGAGAAACCCAGGGTGTGGACTGACTCTGTAGACAAACGAGAATTTCTTACACACAACAATGCAAGTGTTAAGAAACACTAATACAAAGTTGTGGTTTTGTGCAAGGAAACCCTCAAACACACCAATACCTCTTGTATACGAGAAGGTAAGTGTTGATAAACACTAGTACCAGGTCGCCGGTTTATACAAGAAGGATCCGAAACATGCCATACTATGAAATATGCCCTAGTATGCACCTATCAGAACATACCTGGATATGGAAGAACCTAGGCAGTCGTAAATAGTGGCATTTGTAGGGCAAAAGATGCAAGCCTATATGAAAAAAATCTAACAAAATCTAACAAGTCTCTTCCTTGCGACCAAATGATACCTCTTGCCAAGAGTAGAACTAGGATGGACTTGGGATTGTTTCTCAAGACTTCTTGAAGCTTATATAGAGGCATGAAAGCTCAGTTTCACTGGGACATTTCTTATTCATGACTTAGGAAAAGACTCATCATCATACGCATGTTTTATTGGGAGGCAGAAAAGAAGGAATGTTATGCATGGGTGGGCTAGATGGCAGATGATTTGTAGTATCAACCTGATAGACAGTGGATCCGGTTATTTACCTTGGCACCCACACAGAGGTTTTCACCAAGATACTTGCCCATAGCGCCACGAATTGTTTTTCTTTCTTTTTTCTTTTTTTTATAATTTTTTTGTATCATAAGGTGCTTGTTTGCCAGGTTTGCACCAAAGTGACAATTTTTTCAGGATCTTTTTTTTTCATTTATTTATTTATTTTTTGACAATTTAAGACTTTCTGAGGACTAAGCATAAAACCTTTTGAGGTGCATGATATTCATCGGATCATCCAAAGGATCACCTTTAGGAGTAGCCAACTGATAAGCTCCTGATCCATATTTCACTGTGATTACATATGGTCCAAGCCAGTTAGGCTCGAACTTGCCTTTTTTTTCTCGTTCTTGTAGATTTTTCTGATTCTCCATGAGGACAAGATCACCAACTTGGAATTCTCAGGTTCTAACTTTTTTATGATAACTCATGTGCAGACGATTTTGATATACCTGGAGATGATTCAAGGCCTTGAGGTGCCTTTCATCTAACAATTCTAGCTCTTGTAAGCAGACAATTTTGTATTCTTCCTCTGGTAGGATGTTTTGCAGCGATACCCTTAGAGAGGGGATCTTGATCTCAAGGGGAAGGATAGCTTCAGAACCAAATACTAGGGAATAAGGAGTGGCCCCTATGGGGGTGCGGATGGAGGTGTGGTAGGCCCTCAATGCAGGATGGATTTGGAGGTGCCAATCACGACCCGCTTCATTGACTGTCTTTTTGAGGATTTTTATTAGGGTTTTATTAGAAGCCTCAGCTTGGCCATTGCCTTGGGGATAATATGGAGTGGAGAAGCGGTGTTGGATGTTGAATTTTTGGCAGAGTTCTTTGACATCCTGGTTTTAAAATTGTTTACCATTATCTGTGATGATAACTTTTGGGATGCCATATCGGCAGATTAGGTAATTCAAGATGAATTTGGATATTTGCTTGCCGGTGGTGAAAGTAAGAGGGATAGCCTCTACCCACTTGGTGAAGTATTCGGTGGCGGTGATAATGAATTTATGTCCGTTGGAAGATGAAGGGTGGATTTTCCCAATGAGATCGAGCCCCCACTATGAGAAGGGCCATGGCGTAATGAATGGCTGCAATTCTTGTGATGGTGCATG
This sequence comes from Cryptomeria japonica, assembly GCF_030272615.1. Lineage (NCBI taxonomy): Eukaryota > Viridiplantae > Streptophyta > Pinopsida > Cupressales > Cupressaceae > Cryptomeria > Cryptomeria japonica. Next base: position 83,075,532 of record NC_081413.1, read on the forward strand.
AATCTTGTCACCATGTTGCTGGCAAGGGATGCATTTCTTCACATAGTTGTATGCATCTTCTTCCATTTTAGGCCAATAGTATCCTGTTCTCAAAAGTTTTTTAGCCAATGTGAGTCCACTTGAGTGTGCCCCATAGATGCCCTCATGTACTTCGTGTAATGCCAATTCGGCTTCTTGTTTATCTAAACACCTTAGGAGGGAACCATCAAAATGCCTTCTGAACAAGGTGTCTGCAAGGATGGTGTAACGGGCACATCGGTGAATGAAAGTTTGTTGTTGGGTTTTGGTGAGATGTGGGGGAATGGTGTTGTCTTTGAGGAAAGTGAAGGTTTCTTGGTACCAAGGGGACTCTGGACCAACGAGAACACACACCATTTCAGATTCTGGTAGGTCATATGCCGGTATAAACAATTGCTCGACCAAGAACTCACACTTCTGACTATGTGCTGACATTTGAAGGAGGGAGCCAATGGTGGCCATTGCATCTGCACCCCTATTGTTTGTTCGTGGGATTTAATCAAACTTGATTGCCGTGAAATGTTGCTTAAGATCTTCAACCATGGTACGGTAGGGAAGGAGTTTATCATCTTTTGTCTGGTATTCATCATTGACTTGTTTTATGATGAGCTGGGAATTGCCATAGACTTGTAATTCCTTTATTTTCCAATGGATAGCCAAGCGTAAACCTGTGATGAGGGCCTCGTATTCTGCTATGTTATTAGTACATGCAAAGGCTATCTTGTATGATTTGGGGATGCCATCTCCTTGAGGTGTGACCAATAATATTCCTGCCCCCGATCCATTTTGAGTGTAGGAGCCATCAAAATACAATTTCCATGTGGAGGATGTGGTAACAGTCATAATGAACTCATCTGGTAATTTTGTGAGAAGAGGATGGTCACCTGGAAGTGGAGCTTCAGCCAGTTGATCTGCAATGACTTGTCCCTTGATTGCCTTTCTGTCCACATATTCAATGTCAAACTCGCTTAAGAGCATGACCCATTTAGCTGTTCTGCCAATGAGAGCAGCTTTTGACAGGAGATATTTAAGTGGATCAATTTTAGCAATTAATTTTGTCTTGTTGTTTAGCATATAGTGTCATAGTTTCTGTGTGCTGAATACTAATGCCAAACATGCTCTTTCAATGGGGGTGTAGTTGAGTTCATATCCTACTAGCGTCCGATTGATGTAGTAAATGGCGTGTTCCTTCCCTTGATCATCTGTTTGTGCCAGCAATGCCCCCAATGCCACTATAGTAGCACATATGTACAAAATGAGGGGTTTTCCAGGGGTAGGTGGCATCAAAACTGGAGGTGATGCTAGATATTCTTTTAATTTTTCAAAGGCCTTTTGACAGAGGCAATCCCATTTGAATTTTGTGTCTTTACGTAACAAATGTGCAAATGGATGGCACTTGTCAGCTAGCAGTGAAATGAAACGCCTAACAGACTGGAGTTTTCCTTGGAGACTGCGTAGTTGTCTGAGAGTTTTTGGCGGAGGCATTTCCATAATAGCTTTTACTTTTGCGGGATCAACCTCAATGCCTCTGCGGGAAACAATGAATCCTAGTAGTTTTCCCAATGTGACGCCAAACACACATTTTTTAGGATTTAGGCGTAGCTTGTATTTTTCCAATCTTTCAAAGATCTGTTTTAGAATAGGGATGTGCTCTTGTCTTGTCTTGGATTTGCCTAGCAAATCATCCACATAGTCCTCCATAATTTTGTGCAAGAGGTCATGAAAAATTGTTGTCATTGCCCGTTGATATGTAACTCCAGCATTTTTAAGGCCAAAAGGCATGACCCGGTAACAGAAAGTACCCCATGGTGTTGTGAATGTGGTTTTATGTTGATCCTCATTTGCTATCCTGATTTGGTTGTATCGAGAAAACCGATCCAATAGCGATAGCATTTCATTTCTTGCTATAAGATCCACAATCATATCTATGTTTGGGAGCAGGAAATCATCTTTAGGACAAGCTATATTTAGATCTCGAAAATCTGTACAAATGCGGATGCCCCCAGCAAGTTTGCCAACAGGCACAATGTTGGAGACCCATTTAGCGTAGTCTATGGGTTTGATAAATTCTGTGTCTAACAACTTTTGAAGTTCTGCCTTGACCAAGAGAGCAATATGCGGGTGCATTTTGCGGAGTTTTTGTTTTACAGGTTTTGCATCTAGGCGGACGGCGAGATTGTGAACCACCAAGACAGGATCCAACCCTAGCATATCGGAATAGGACCATGCAAAATTGATTTTAAACTTTGTAAGGAAGTTGATGAAGTCTTGTTTCTCAATTTCAGTGAGGGATTTGGCAATGAGCACATTTTTTGGAATGACTTCAGTGCCCATGTTGATGCTGTCTGTTTCTTCTATCAACAAATTTGATTTGTCCTGTGGAAGGTAACCAATTTTAGGGAGGTCAAATCCCTCATCATCAAGTGCCTTTTCCAAGTTTTCACTTTTAGATATGCCCTTTGTTTTTATTTCTTGTTCATCCAAAGGCACCTCAGGGAGGTTTTCACCTAGGAAATCATATCTTTTTCTTTTATTATCTTTTTTGTGGATAAGGGAATTGACTTGACTACCAAAGTATCCCTTTTCATGTAGTTGAATACCCTCAATTCTATTACCATCTTCCATATTTTGCGTTGTTAGGAGAGCAATGAGAGCATTATCGTTGACGCAAATATCTAAATTGGGTTTGTCTCATTGGCCCCAGTCAATGAGTTCAGGATGGACAAGATGTAGCTCTTGTGAAGTGGGAGGGGTTACGGGGGTGATGGTATTGATGTAAGCATCAAAGAAGGTATCTTTCTCGTATTCATAAGGCATTTCATGGAATTCCTCTTCGTCAGCGCTTTCGATATCCAAAGAAGGACTAGAAGGGGCACCAACGATAGTAATCTTAGGCACTGGGGTGTACCCCAAGCCTCTGTTGTATCTATAGGAGATATGATTTATGGGTGTTTTTCTTCCTTTCTCCTCTGGTCCCAGACTGTGTCCTTTGTAACCCATTTTTTCAACTATGGCAAATGCTTTTGGATACATTTCTCTAGATATTCTTGTTGGATCATCATCCTCTTCCTGGTATAGCCATGAAAAGATATCTGCTTCGAGGTTCTCATTATCAAGTGGGCCCCATTGCTGGAAGGTGGTGCTTTGGCATTGCATGACTAGTTTTGGGTCCTTTTTTAGCTCTTTTGGTTTGCCAAATGACTTAGGAGAGAGAGGGAGGTTTCCTATTAATAAGACATCCTCCAATTTGTATTCTCCACAGCCATTATCCAAGATCTTGATTTGATTATTTGGTTGGGATGATGTGGAGGCAACATTTGATGTGTCAGATGGAAGTGTTGGCGAAGGTCTATTTAGTGGGCAATGATACAGATGCTTCCCCTCTAATAGTTTGCAATATTGAAAAGGTTGGGGATCACCTTTGATAGTGATCACTCTTCCATTATAGGGGAATTTGATGCATTGGTGATAGGTGGAGGGTACGGCCTACAAGGAATGAATCCATGGCCTCCTGAGGAGAATGTTGTAGGGGAGATCAAGATCTAGTACTTGGCAAGGGGTTTCAATTGTAATGGGGCCCACTTGAAGAGGTAAGGTGATCACGCCCTTTGAAATTCTTTTTGCATCATCATATGCCTTTATTGTGATCCTTCCTGATATGTCTATCAGATCCTCAGAAAGTCCCAATTGTTTTATCAATTTGTATGTACACAGATTAAGCCCGGATCCACCATCTATCAGGATTTGTTTGACCTTGTGCTTGTGGATAAGAGCTTCAATGTGCAAAGGTTTGTTATGGTCCTCATCTGCGGGAGCATCTTTGGAGTTAAATACAATGTGTTGCTGGGCAACAAGGTTTCCAATGAGGGTTTGAAATTGGGTGGCATTGATGTTATTAGGAACGCGTGATTGGAGAAGGGCTTGTTCCAAAATTTCTTTATGGACTGGAGAAGTCTTGAGAAGTTCCAAAATGGAGATCTACGCAGGTGTCTTCCCAAGTTGATCAAGGAGGTCATATCAGCGAGTGGAAGACATGGGTGGAGGGTTTGGTGGGGGAGGAACTCCTTGGATGGTGATTCTTCCTCGGCGTGTAGTTGCATTACAGTCATTCTGGAAATGGGAGGTGGAAGGCGTGGCACCTTGAATGACTATTCTAGCTGGGTTTGGTCTGCTTTGGGAAGAAGGAGGATTAACTCCTTGGATGGTTATGACATTGACATGATTGTCTGCAGGTTCAATGCGACTTACTAAAAAATCAAAACTGGTTACGTGATTAGCATAGTCATAATCCATTACGTTAGATGATGAGTCTTTTCCTTTATCATGCTTTGGGAAGGGTTCTTGGTACATTTTGAGTTTGTCATTGTTATTACCAGGTTTTGCATTTGCTACCTCAATCTCACCTCTATCAATGAGATCTTGTATGTAGATCTTCAGTTTCATACACTTTTGTGTATCATGTCCCTTGATACGATGGTATTCACAATACTCATTTTCATTATACCATCTTGGTTTAGGTTGATTGGGATCAAACGGGCGAGTGATTGGAAAAACCACTATACCTGCTTGGACAAGTTTTTGAAACACCACTTCAATAGGCTCAGTAAGAGGAGCGAAATCTCTTGGAGTCCTGTTATTCGATTGGGGTGGTCGTCCTTGGATTGAGACATTGTTGTGAGGTTTTTGAGATTGATTTGAATTATTTTGATTGTTGAATTGATGAATATTGGTGGTGGATTTTGGGGGAGTGGCCACAGTTTGGACCCGCTTCACATCAATTACACCATCATTGACCATGTTTTTATTTTTAGCCCAGAATTTTGGCTTGTCGTTATGATAAGAGGAAGAAATTTGTGATGACTTCTGGTAATGTTTCAAGGTTCCTTCCTCCAACAAGACACGTTCGAGGGCGAGGCCCTTATCGGTCAATTTTTGGAAGGATTTGATACATTGAGATATTAAAGGTCTTGAAAGTTCAGGCACCAAGTTCTTTTGAAATAGTTCAATTTGATGTTGTTCTGGCATGTCCCACTGGAATTTCTTGATAAGATGTTGCCATCTTTGTAGGAAATTGGCAAAGGTTTCTCCAGGCCTTTGTTTTGTATTACATAGGTCCATCATTGAAACATCATTACCCATGTTGTATGCATAGTGGGCCACAAATTTTTCTGCCAAGTCTGGAAAAGAGACAATGGAACCTCATGGTAAAGATGAGAACCATGCCAGGGCGTCTCTCGTGAGACTCTTGGGAAAGAGTCTGCGAAGATAAAGGTCACTATAGGAGACTTCTTGGCATAAGATGTGGAATTCGCGGACATGGTCGCGGGGGTCTCCTTTGCCTTCATACTTGGTGAATTTAGGGATCTCAAATCACAAGGGATATGGTGCAACTGATATGGATGGGTCATAAGAACAAGGGCAAAACTCTTCGAATGAGTAAGTTTTCCTTTTATTAGTCTTTTCTTTCATGTTTTTGATGATATTCTTCATGTCTTGAATTTCCTTGATGAGGTCTTGTTGTGGACTTTGATATTGATGAATTGTATCTGCCCCAAGCATTGGATGAAATAAAGAAGGTACACCACCACCAATATATTGATATGATGAGGAAGTGGGAACGTGGGATGTGATGACCGATGTTGCTGGGGTTCGTGTGATAGTTGGTTGTGATCCGCCAACTGTTGTGATGGGATTGAATGCGGTCTGGATAAAATTTGCGACATTGTTGGGAGAAAGGGAAGTTTGTGGAATAGAAATATGTGGTTGAATAGAAGGAGGTGGTATAGAAGTTTGTTGAAGAATGGATGAGATTGGATTTGATAGTGGTATGGATGGTAAGGAGGAAGAAGGTGGGATGGAGATCGTGGTGGGAGGTGTTGCGGGTGGCATTGATTGGGCTTGGATGATTGATGGGGCTGCAATTGATTGAGTTTGAATAGTAGGTGCAGCACTTTGTGTGGGAGCGAGGTCTCCTTGTGGTTGTTGGACAAGAGCAGATCTATTAAATTCAGGTGGAAGTTGAGCTCTATGTTCAAGAAGAGTTTTCATAAGTGCAGTAGGATTGTGTTTAATAAACTTTTCTATCATCTCTTGGTTATAAGAATCCGCTAGGAAAGTTTGCACTTCTGGACAAAGTTCATCTTGGTTAACCATGTCAATATTTTGGCTTTGATCTTGATCGCTTGGTTGCCCACTTTGTGTGTGATCTTGTGTGGGATCTTCATATAGGACACCAATGTCTGACATGCCATATTGTTGATCAACCATCTTTTTCTTTTGGGATCGAGTTGCGACCATACACTATATTTGTGATGAAAAGACTTAGGAAAAATGTGATGAAATGACTTAGAAAATTTGTGATGGAAAGATTTTAGAAACTTGTGATGAAAGGACTTAAGAAATTTGAGAATGAAAGGACTTAGGAAATTTGAGGTTGAAAGGACTTAAGAAATTTGTGATGAAAGGACTTAAGAAATTTGAGGATGAAAAGAATTAAGAAATTTGTGATGAAAGAACTTAAGAAATTTGAGGATGAAAGGACTTAAGAAATTTGTGATGAAAGGACTTAAGAAATTTGAGGATGAAAGGACTTATGAAATTTGTGGATGAAAGAACTTAAGAAATTTGTGATGAAAGGACTTAAGAAATTTGAGGATGAAAAGAATTAAGAAATTTGTGATGAAAAGACTTAAGAAATTTGAGGTTGATTGATGAAGAAGGTATGGTAGTGATGGTTTAGAAGAAAACTTGATGACTAGGTTGTCTTTGGCATGAACATGAAGGATCTATTAAAATGACAAGTTGTATGAAGGGATATGACCACCCTGATTTGGATGATAGTAGGTGTTTCAAGGGACAAACTTGAATGTTGACGTAGAGGATAAACTCTTAGCTTCTCTCTTAGGCTTATGAAAAATGGGACGGACAGAGTTTTGACGCAATTTTGAACTTGGTGTGGGTAATAACTTGGATAATTTGTTTGTGTCTTGACAAATATTTTTGCAAAGTTTTTTGGGGATAGTGATTTGTTTTTAGTCTACTCTTGGCAAGTATGTATCAAACAAAGCAAACACAATGATTAAATGCATATTATCTCAAAGACACTCATGCTCATATACAACATTCTTAAGGCTGGCAAGGACAATAGTCATTGAATCCCAATTGGTTTCCCATCTATGCTTACCCAGAGCGGACACTTAGATGCTTGACCCCACTGGCTCCCCTCCATGGCACTCACTTCTCGGGGCAGCCAAGCATCAATTCCCATGAAAAATCCTCATGGCGAACTTTGTGTCTCTACTAAGGGCCGTAAGAATATGAGCCGCTTCAGAGGTCCGACCTCCTGCACCAATGACTAGAGGGTTTTTGGCCACTATGAACAAGGTGTTTAGTAAGTTTTCTCGTTAGGAGCTACCCTTCGAAGTTGCGCAAGCGCAATTGAGGCCTATAGCCTAACGAAGCACCAAGAACTTAGTAGTCATGCAAGCATGATTGAGATCTCTAGGATCCTACTAAGCACCCAATGTGAGAGTGAACTCTCATATAGCCCCAACCATTAACCCTTTCGTAGTCAATGGCCTATTTATTATAGTGAGTTGGGAACCCCAGGTTCGGGAGTACTCACTTGGGTCGTTCCCCTCTTACCTTCTCAAAGAGCAAGTTGGGAGGGCAGGCCCACTAGAGATAAACACACAATCAAACAAGAAAAGGTTGGAGGGTCTGGATTTCTGATCATCTAATAAGATGAGAGCATACTTTCCTACCTTTATGTTTTTCTTAAAGACACATAAGATAATGGTTCATTCCATTTTAATTAATATCTAGGTGCCTAATTTAAATAAATGCACAATATTTGGTTGAATCAGCTAGGCAACCTGCAAAACCACTTGATTAGTAGTTTGAAAAATAAAGTCTTCAAAAAGCGTCCTGCAAAACAACTTGATTAGTAGTTTGGAAAAAATAGCCTTCAACAAGCGTCCTGCAAAAAATCAACAAAATGACAAAAATATTAATTTTTTAAATTTTTTTGGGAATAAATAGAAAAACATGAATAAAAACTTTTTTACTAATGACAAATGTGGATTTGAAGAAAGCTTTGATGGGTAACTGACTAGGTTTTTACCACTTTCTAAGGGATATGCAAGTGAAAAAATGGGGATTTTGGAGGAGAGATGAAGGAATGGGAAAATTTGGCCAAGAGGGACAAAGAAGCAAAAGTTGAAGATAGATAATATGGGAAAAATTTGGAGGTGATTGGATGAAAAGAGAAGAAGTTATGGCAAACCCTAAAAATAGAGAAATATGGGATTTTGGGCTTCAAAAAGTGGATTTTTGAGATAAGGCCTCCAAGGAAGAAAATGTGGAAAATGGCAATGTAGAGAATATGGTGAAGTTCGAAGGGAAATGAAGTCAAGATAAAGAAGATATGGCAAAAAAAAAAAGAAAAATACTCTTTTTTTAAACCCTAGATTTAACGGAACAGAAACCCTAAATTTAACAGAATAGAAACCCTAAATTTAACAGAACAGAAACCCTAAATTTAACAGAACAGAAACCCTAAATTTAACAAAACAGAAACCCTAGATTTAACAGAGCAGACAGAAACCCTAGATTTAATAGAGCAGAAACCCTAAAGTTAACAAAACAGAAACCCTAGATTTAACAGAGCAGACAGAAACTCTAGATTTAATAGAGCAAATTGTCGCACTAAACAGAATAGAATAAAAATGTCAAAGGTCCGGATTTCTGATTGTCCAGATAGACAAGAGCATACTCTCCTACTTTACACTTTCCTGCGGGTGGATAGATTATATTTAAACAAAGCAGATAACAGGAAATAAATAAATTAAATGCAGACTACAGTTAGCGCTTACAATTTTTAGACAGATTAACAAAGCAGACAGTAGCACTACACAGATAGAAAAGTGTCAAAGGTCCGGAATTCTGATTGTCTAGATAGACAAGAGCATACTCTCCTATTTTCACACTTTCCTACGGTCAGAGCATACAGTCGTGCTAAACAGAATAGAAAAGTGAAAAGTCTGGATTTCTGATTGTCTATATAGATAAGAGCATACTCTCCTACTTTCGCACAGATTATACTAAAACAGAACAGACAACAAATCAAATAACAAATTAGATAACAGAGCTATCGTGCTGCAATAGAAATAGAAAAAAAAAAGAAAGAAACAGAACGGAATAAGGAGGAGCTATCGTGCAGAAATTCAGAGCCACGATTCTAGAACCTGCAAATATATATATATATATATATATATATATATATATATATATATATATATATATATATATATATATATATATATATATATATATATATATATTTGCAGTCGCGCTATTCTGGAACTTGCGTCTCACAACTCACAAAAACCTTAAAAAGAAACAATAACATTAGTTCTTAGGGACGTGAGTCCCACCGGGCGTGCCAAAATGAAGAGGGAAAAATAGATTTGAAAGGTAAACTGATCAAAACATAACGAAATAAACATACAGAATGCTAAAATATCCTAAAAAGACCATTTCACCTTGCTATTTTACCTTCTCCTTCGGATTGAGCTTGATGAAGTGAAGGCGCCTCTTGATAATGCTCCACTTGATGTGCTCCTTTGATTGCTGGATGTGGATAGCTCTCCAATATTGTGCACAAATGATAAGGATGAGATGATCAAGTTGCCAAGATGATTTTCTGGGCTCAAAAGGGTAGCATAAGCTTACTGAATTTCACGATGTTTTGAATGAAGGGATGAAACCCTATTTTATAGGAAGAGGAGAGAAAAATGGATGGCTAGGATGAATTCGAGATGAAGGGCTAAGATTTACTTGTGAGGTCACACAAGGTCCAAGAGAGGGTGTGGAGACCAAGAAATATGCCTTAAAGGCATTTCGTATCTCCACACTCTACAAGATGCATTGGAGGAATTAAAAATTCTCAAAAAATGGATATTATGGGGATTAGAAGAATAAAAAGGAATTAAAAATTCCTTGGGAGAGGGAAATGCCTAGAGGAATGTAAGATTTCAAAAATCTTACATTCATCTAGAAAAAGAGCATTTAAACCTAGTGGCTGGATGAAAGGACAAAGAGTTGACTTTGTGGCTAATCATGATGATTAGTCGTTAACGACTCATTAGGAGGGGAATTAGAGGAAATGTTAGTTGGGATTTATATTTGTAGGAAAATTTGACGAAAAGAATAATGTTAAGTGAGTTTAGGGAGTTTCTAGAAGAATTTATTAGGTTAATGATGAATTAAGAAGATGATTTGTAGGAATCATGTAGGTTAACTAATTAATTGAAATTAATTAGCTAAGAGGAAGATTTGTGAGGATTTGATTTTTTAGAAGAATAAAGAAAGGGATTGATTTATTAAATAAATCAATCATATGCTGTAGTGACAATATTAATTATATTTAATTAATATTGAGAAGAATTTTAATTAACATAATTAATTAATTAATTATGTGAGGAATTAAAAAATAATTAAAATAATTATTTTTAAGTGTCTACATATAGCTCTGCTTATTTTTGCATATACCTTATTACAATTCTTTTCCCAATCGCATATCAATCTCACAAATGAGATATTACATTTATACCATAACCTAAGACCAATTGAATAGGTCGGCTCACTAAAAGATATTACAATAAAATCAATTATAAATAAATCAATATCCAATGCATGATGTCAGCTCAAATATATTTACAACAATAATAAATTATCTCCATAATGTGTCGTGCTGATCTGGAATAGATATGCCTACCGGTGCATATCCTAGACCTATTTGCCTGTAACAACAAATATGCAAACTCGAATAAACAATTAACCAAATCGCCAAGACCAAGTGATCGAATAATGTATTTGACATAACCAAGTAGTTTCCAAGTCATTCCAAGTGCCACTTAATAATATAATCTGTCGGTGAAACAAATATCAGTGACTGTGCATAAGTCTCTGACTTGCCAGTGAACATAACCAAAGATCTCCAAGTGTTGATTAGTGTTGACAAGTGATGACAGGTGTTGACATCAATGACAAAATCATATCAACATATCCAAAATACCAACAATCTCCCCCTTTGTCATTAATGGCAACACAAGACGTAAAAACCATCAAAGTGCCAAAATAGAAATGCCAAAAACCAAAAACCAACAATCTCCCAAATAGATCATTAACTAGAAATGAAAATACAAATACAGAGAGTAATCAATCTCTCCAACAATCTCTCCAACAATCTCTCCCCAAAGTAACAATCTGATGCAGAGCATCATGAAAAACCAATCACAACTCTAGGATCATGTTGATCCATCCATATTTTAATCATGATAACATTTCATTAGAGGCATATTTCATCATTCTTCAACAATCAATCAATCAAGAACACTTAATCTAGGTATCAAACTTGCCAACTTCCTGCCCCTTTGGATAGACCTATACACAGAGGTCTATAACTTTTTAAAAAGAATTAAACATCTCAATCCCTTCAATCAAACCCTGAATAATTATATTATAAACAACATATCAAAAATTCATAAATATCCAACGATGCAATAAAAAGTTATCATCTCTGCACCGAGACCAATTTTGACTATCATAAGTCTGGAAAATGTATAATTGCTGCCTGCTAGGGCATCACGTTTCACAACAAATACTTAACCAAACTAAAAAAATACCATACTCAAATGAAAGCCCTCTGAGTCTACTTTCATAATATTCAAGTCATTAATTTTTCCAATGGTGAAATCACAAGATAAGTACAAACCCTTTCCAGCAACTCCATTTAAGACAGTTTAAAACCAATTTTCACCAAAATCTTCATAACTTCCACAAATAAAAACAAAAACACCTCAAACAAAAGGGAAAAGAAAGATGATTCAAATATATTTCCAATGAGTCTATTTATAGGTATTAATAATCTCATATGAGTTCATACCATATGCTGCAATGTGACTGTTCTCAAGAAGTGTCAAATCTACAATTAACAACTTTCACCAAAACTTCCATATCTTCTTCATTTCTAAACATAATAAATCCAAACCAAAAAGAAAAGAAAGGTAATTAACATATCTAAGTATCCATTATACATATATAAAGGTTTCTAGGCCATACATGGTCGTACAAGTCTTGGAACCAACACAAAAACTGGAAAGCCAACCAAAATAACAATAGTAGAATGCACCAAAATGTTCTCCTTTCTTCTCTATTCTTCCAATAATGATTTGGTTCAACCAATACAACATGTTTATAGAATATTTGGTACTTATAAACCATCCAACTACCTTTATGACCCTTCATCTTCCCTTTTACAACTTTATGTGCAATTTTTGCACTTTTACATTTTTGCAATTTTCTTGCAACTTTGACACTTTTTCCTAATGACTCTCCAAATTGTAAAAACCCCCTAAACGTGTCCAAATAATATATTTAATACCTTTTACATACTACTGATAGCCTTCTCATGGCCTTTTATACAATTTTGACCATCTTGACCTATCAGTGCCTATATGGACAACTAGGACATAATCAGGACTTGCTTACATTTTTAGGCTTCCAAGCCTTACAAATCATTCCAAATGGATTCAAATACATTATAAATGACCTTCAAATATTAATTATATTTCAAATGATGACTTTGACCATATATTTTCCTTACACCATGGGTGCTCCTACAACATACTACTGGCCTTGAAAGATTTCCAAGTCTCTTGGAAATGAGTAACATGATGCCTCTGCTACATTCTTCTTCAATCAAGACTCCTATCAATGGAGTTTATAATGGTTGCTTCCAATGGTGCATCTCTCATCTGAAGTCCACTCCTCCAAGTTGCTACAAACACCCAACAACTTCTATCCCTTACCTGGAAGTCCTCTCTTGCCTCTCTCCCCAAGACTCTTAGTGACACACTGGACCTCCTTCTCAGGCCCTTTGGACCATCTCCTATGGCCCCCTCTAGTAGACCTTCCTATCCACCCACTTGCAGCTAAGTGAAGCTGCACCAAACCTACAACCAAGCAACTTTAATCACATGAATCAAATAAACAATCTCAAGGGCTAGGTCCTGGTGTGGATTGCCTCCTTCGGCGCTCTACCCACACACTCAAGCTCTTCTAACTCTGATACCAATTTGATGCAGAGCATCATGAAAAACCAATCACAACTCTAGGATCATGTTGATCCATCCATATTTTAATCATGATAACAATTCATTAGAGGCATATTTCATCATTCTTCAACAATCAATCAATCAAGAACACTTAATCTAGGTATCAAACTTTCCAACTTGCTGCCCCTTTGGATAGACCTATACATAGAGGTCTATAACTTTTTAACAAGAATTAAACATCTCAATCCCTTCGGTAAGACCTTGAATAACTGCATTATAAACAACATATCAAAAATTCATAAATATCCAATGGTGCAATAAAAAGTTATCATCTCTGCACCGAGACCAATTTTGACTGTCATAAATTTGGAAAAATGTATAATTGCTTCCTGCTAGGGCATCATGTTTCACAACAAATACTTAACAAAAATAAAACAATACCATACTCAAATGAAATCCCTCTGATTCTAATTTCATAATATTCAAGTCATTAATTTTTCCAATGGTGAAATCACAAGATAAGTACAAACCCTTTCCAGCAACTCCATTTAAGATAGTTTAAAAACAATTTTCACCAAAATCTTCATAACTTCCACAAATAAAAACAAAAATGCCTCAAACCAAAGGGAAAAGAAAGATGATTCAAATATATTTCCAATGAGTCTATTTATATGTCTTAATAATCTCATATGAGTTCATACCATATGCTGCAATGTGACTGTTCTCAGGAAGTGTCAAATCTGCAATTAACAACTTTCACCAAAACTTCCATATCTTCTTCATTTCTAAACATAACAAATCCAAACAAAAAGGAAAAGAAAGGAAATTAACATATCTAACTATCCATTATACATATATAAAGGTTTCCAGACCATACATGGTCGTACAAGGCCTGGAACCAACACAAAAATTGGAAAGCCAACCAAAATAACAATAGTAGAATGCACCAAAATGTATCCAAAATGTTCTCCTTTCTTCTCTATTATTCCAATAATAATTTGGTTCGACCAATACAAAATATTTATAGACTCTTTGGTAGTTATAAACCATCCAACTACCTTTATGACCCTTCATCTTCCCTTCTACAACTTTATGTGCAATTTTTGCACTTTTACTTGCACTTTTGCAATTTTCTTGCAACTTTGACACTTTTTCCTAATGACTCTCCAAATTGTAAAAACCCCCTAAACATGTCCAAATAATCTATTTAATACTTTTTACATACTTGATAGCCTTCTCATGGCCTTTTATACAATTTTGACCATCTTGACCTATAAGGGCCTATATGGACAACTAGGACATAATCAGGACTTGCTTACATTTTTAGGCTTCCAAGCCTTACAAATCATTCCAAATGGATTCAAATACATTATAAATGACCTTCAAACATCAACTATATTTCAAATGATGACTTTGACCATATATTTGCCTTACACCATGGGTGCCCCTGCACCACAATCTCTCCCCCAAGGGATAATGTGTTTTTCCATAATATATCTCCCCCTTTGACATCAAATGCCAAAGCATTACAAAAACCAGTTTCAAATACAAAATACCAACTCACTATACCAACTTCTCCCCTTGAGAAGTGGCTCTCCTCATCAAAGCTGGAATAAAATAGTTTTTTGTTAATTTTGTCGGTTGATGACAAACATCAACTATCTAAGTCTCTACCAGTGGGGGTAGGACTCTAAGTTCTTTATCAGGAGGGTCTTCATATTTTTTCTCAAGGGATTGTGACTCAACAATTTCTTCTGCGGGACTGGGGGATTGTGTAGGGATTTGAGTTTTAAGGTGACCTTGAAGAGGTTCATTGGAAACTTTGGGAGACTACTTAGGGGTACTTCCAGGAGCTTGCATAGGAGGAGCATCAGGAGATTGTGAAGGGGTAGCGACAGTGATAGGTTTTTCCTCTAACTACTTCAGAACTGCTCTTCTCAAGGAGTGACGGGTCATCCTAATGGATTTACCTTACTCAATTTCTATTTTTTAATTTTTTTTCAAATGTTTCCCCTTTTTCCAATTTTATCCTTTTTGGTGTGGGTCCCTTTTTGGACTTTTTCTTAATAGGTGTAGAAAGAAATTCAAACCACCCTTCCTTCCCAGATTCTTTCTTCAAGAAATGGTGCTTTATAATCAAATGAATCAAACCATGATATCAAATGGAGTTACCCCTATCTTTTACCCTAGATATCATATAAGATATTTGAGGAAATAAGAAAGTTGGGAGATTAATTCTGACTTCAGGCCAGGTATTTCCATACCTTAAATATGTCAATAGTTGCATTCTTGGCCCTAGTATGGTCTCGTAGTGGCTCTCAAAAGTGAAACATTTCATCAACCACATTACAGTTGTTTTCCAAGGCTCATCTAGACTTTCTCGGCTCACACCCTTGTTTCTCTACTTATGCATTTGTAGCCCAGGTTGTCAATATAGCCCTTGATGAAATAAATTCACCAGTTCTTCCAAATTGATATGGCCTTTGTTTACTAGCTCCCCTTTTGTTGGAATCCTAGATAAATTCACTGATAATCTGTGGGTTTACTTCTATGATCTCCCCTCTCAATATTGTGACATTTACATGAAAATTTATTATAAATTCTTCAACTATATCCAAATCCAACCCTTCATACATGCATATGAAATTCAACCATCCTACTTCTAGCAATCTTTCCATTTCAGAGTCCAAAGTGAAATTCTCTGGCTCTATCTTTCTTTTGTTTCCCAATTCAACTCTAGAACTTTTTTTTTAGAAATGTCCATGTCAATGCTAATTAATTCTACAAAATGAACATTTCCTTTTCTAGCAGCCAAATTTTTTAACATGGATGATAATTTATGGCACATGTTTTTGCATTGATTTTCTTACCTTGGATTGAACGATCTACATGCCACTCCTCTACACTTCTTCTCTAATTTGCAAAGTTGGCAATGGTCATGATGTGTGTGTTCCTTTCAAATTAATGATTACTTCAAATTTGAATTTACAAATGATGTCATTCATTTATTGATTCCCTTATCTCTCCGCCATCATTAGTTTGGTACTTAAAACTTTGTAACTATAATGCTCATAATGAGTTGGCGAAGATTTTTATACGAACAATTCCTACCAATTATACTTCATACTAAGTAAATCAAAAGAAAATATTTCAAAAATAATATTTGCAATAAATGCATACCTCCTCATTTAATGCATATTCTATCAAGAGCTATCATGCAGTAGTGACCAACTTGCCCAAAATAACTAGCGTATCGATTAGGAGCTATCATGCAGTATCGATCATCTTGCCAAAAGAGACAAATTGGATTATCAATTAGGAGCCATCTAGAGCTTATGAACCAACTTAATTGGTAATGGACCAATGAGCCAATTAGGAGATACTTGGGGCTCATTATGCATGGACTGAAATAACGCATTAAATGATTTGGGACTGTCAACTTGAAAAGAGAGATTTATTTCCTTAGGAAGAGTGATCAGGAGCATTCTGGAGCCACTCTTCCATATTGATACATACAAAAGTCTTATTACTTGAGAAATTTAAGAGTCATCAGGAGAAAAATGAAGTTGATCCAAGCAAAGTTGCCATTTTTGGTTTTCAACTTTACTGTCTAAGATCTAAACCACCATTTCTGGTTTTCAGCTCACCCTTGGGGTAGACTACCATTTTTTGGTTTTCAGTCATCCCTGTTTTTTTTTTTGGGAGATAAAGTACCATTTTTTATGTTCATCTTATCTCCTTTATTCATGTCTTCTTGTTGGATCTACTTAGAATTGCATTCCTCCATGGAAGTGATATCTTCCATGATAAAATGTTCAATTTTGGCTTGCAACTTTAGATGTTGGTTTGTGATATAACTTCAAACAATGACCATTAACTAGCATGGTTCTTCTTTCTCCATCTATTAGTTTTAACTAAATAGATCCATTATCAAAAACTCGATCAATCTCATATAGTCCTAGCCATCTTGTATGAAATTTTCTTTTGAGTTCTTAGAAATTGGAGCCAATTGATTATACCCAATCTCATTTTTTGAATTGTCCGTTGATAATATATTTATCATGTCATGCCTTCCTTTTCTTCTAAATCACCTCTATATGTTGCAAAGCTTCCATTCTCATCTCATCTAATCAATTCAGCTAGAGAATTTTTCTTTTCTCTACTTTTGACAAATCAATACCAACTTCTTATGTTGTCCTCGATGTCTACAACTCAAATTGAATAGGCATAATAAGGGTCATTCCATACAATAATTCATATGAGGAGAATCCTATAGTTGTATTGTAGGCCCAAGCCTCTTCATCCAATCTCTCTGACCAATCTATTTTTCTTAATGAAAGTCTTGTTAAAATTTTCTCCAATTCCCTATTGGTGACTTCCACTTGCCCATTTTCCTGAGGATGGTATGGTGTAGATTTTCTATGTGTCATCTCATACTTATGCATGAAAGCTTCAATGTTGTCTTCCATGTTGTATTGCATGCCCAATCCTCTTCATCCAATCTCTCTGACCAATCTATTTTTCTTAATGAAAGTCTTCTAAAATTTTTCTCCAATTCCCTATTGGTGACTTCCACTTGCCCATTTTCCCAAGGATGGTATGGCATAGATTTTCTATGTGCCATCTCATACTTATGCATGAAAGCTTCAATCATAGCATAAATAAACTATGGTCCTTGATATAAAAAAAACTCTCTTGGTGCACGGAATCTTTGAAAAATATGCTTATACAAGAAATCAGCTACCTTATCTTCTCTTGTTGTTGGTGTTTGCCTTCACTTCTGCCCACTTTGTTACATAATCTACACAGACTAGACTATAATGACGTCCTTTTAAAAGTGGATCAACAAGTCTCACAAAATTAATTCCCCATTTTTCAAATCATTCCGAAGCTATCTGAGGTTGTAGCAACATCTCCATTGTTAGTGTAGGTCATCCCATGCACTAGCATTCAAGACAATGTTTCACATTAAATGAAACATCTTTTGACATGGTTGGCCAAAAGTAGCCTACTCCAAGGATCTTGTGGACTGTTTAGACCACAAAATAATGTTCTCCTTCTAGTTCATTATGACATGCATGTATGATGTCATAAATATCTACTCCTGGACATACCTGCAAAGAACATGATCAAAACACATTTTAAACAAAAGTCCATCTATCCATTGAAATCTATACCTTTCATGAACTAATATTTTTGTTTGTTTGGGGCTAAAATGATTTGCACACTTCCTTGTTACAAGGTAGTTAGCAAGATAAACAAACCATGGAGACTGAATTGATATAGAAAATAATTTTTCATCTAGAGATGTGTCATCCACTGGCTTATGATTACCCTACAAAACCATTCTTGAAAAAAAGTCAGCCATGACATTATCCTTACCAAGTTTATCCATAATAGTGACGTTGAATTCTCATAAGAACAAAATCCGTCTTGTAATTTGGACACTTACAACATCTTTGTTCATTAAATACCTGATCGTTGGATGATCTATATGGACAAACACTTTATAAAAAATAATAATTTATCAATTTATCAATTGCATAAACCACAGCTAAAAACTATTTCTTAGTTGTTGCATAATTCCTCTTTGTAGGGCTCAAGTTCTTATTGACATAGTAAATAAAATGCATTGCTCCATTTTCATCCTTTTGTCCCAAAAATGCTCCAATGGCCAAGGTAGAAGCATCTATATGTATGTTGAATGGCTCTCCCCAAACAGGTCCTTTAATAATAGGAGAGGTAGTTAAGGAATATTTAATAGATTCAAAGGATTTCTGACAATCATCCATCCATGAAAGCTTTGTATGCTTCTTAAGCAATGCAAATAAATGTTCAACAATTTTACTAATTCCTTCAATGAATCTTATATAATATCTTGCATACCTGAGAAAACTTGTAACATAAGTCTGAGTTTTTAGGATTTCTATCTATTGAATAACTTCCACCTTTTTAGGATCAACCTTTATTCCCTCTTTTGAAATGTGATATCCCAAGACAATTCATTTTGTCATCATGAGGGAACATTTTTCATCATTCAATGATAATCCATGATCCTTAACACCTTTGAAAAAATTTATTCAAACTTTTCAATGTTTCTTCAAATGTCTTCCCATGGACTGTAAATTCATCATTATACACTTCAACACATGAGGTGGTTAAATCTGCAAAAATAGCTAATATGGCTCTCTAGAAAGTGGCAGGTGCATTACAAACTCCAAATGGTAGAACTATATATGCATAAGTACCCCAAAGAAATGTGAATGTTATTTTATCCTCATCCTCAAGAGCCACTTGAATTTGGTTGTAACCACTAAAATCATCAAGGAAAGAGAAATAACTACTACTACCTAGGTTATCAAGCACTTGATCAATAAATGGTAAAGGAAAGTAATCCTTCTTAACAGCCTTGTTTAATTCTCTATAATCCACACAAACATGCCACTTTCCATTTTTCTTAGGGCCAATAACCAATGGATAAACCCTATGACTATCACAAATTGGATAAATGAATCCTATTTGCAACAGTTTTTCTGTTTCTTGTTTAACAAAATATTTAAGAGCTAAATTTATCCTTCTTTGACCTTGTCTCATAGGTTTAACATCCTCAGTGTAGATATAATGTGTATAGATAGATGGGTGAATTCCTCTCATATCCTTGTTTTCCCAAGAAAATGCTTTTGTGTGTCTTTCTAGTGTTTTCTTAAACTCTTCTTCTTGCATGGGAAACAAAGATGAGCTAATCAAAAGAGGCTTATCCTTTGCTACTACAATTTCTTTGGTTTCATTCTTGCCATCAGATGGATCTCCTACAAGTGTATTGAGAGGACAAGGGTCTGACTTAGCTTGATGCAAATTCCTCCTACAACTTTCTTCCTCATCCTCAGTATTCTCAATGACAGAACACTCTTCTTCAACTTCAATGATTTGGTTAGATTTTTCAAAAATGATATTGAAATGTTCCCCTTGTTCTACATACTATTCATACCCTCAACATGCTCTCACAAAGTAACCATGGCTAACTCAACCACTGCATCTCCTTCTGAATTCATACCCTTATCAACCCAAAATTGAGTATGAGAATGGAACGTTGGTTAGCTAGAGGATAGAGTGATAGTTCCTTTTGGTTTTTACCATTAGAGATAGTCATATTTCTAGATCTATAATCTATTAATGCTGCTACAATTGCTAACCAAGGTCTTCCTAGTATAATTGGATATCTTGATTCTTTCTTCCTTGCCTTGAGCATTAAAAAGTCATTTGGATAGTCTCATGTATCAATTTTAATTGTTACATCCTCCAAAACACCTTCAAGTTTGGTAATAGATTGATTTGCCAACTGAAGCATAGTTGTTGTGGGTTGCACACTTGTCATTCCTAACATTTCAGTAGTGTCACCTGTAATAAGATTGATAGCTTCTCCCAAATCAATTAGTACATTGTTTATCTCAACTCCTATGCTCAAAGTAATCACAGGACTCCCAGGGTCACTATATTTCTGAGGAAGCAATCTCCTTGACAATACATCATTGAGCTCAGTTCCTACCTAGATTGTAGAAGGAAAATTCCTTTTTCTCCCTAGTGTTTTTATAAAAGGTGACTTAACCAATTGGTTAATCTATGGTGTGTCCTTGATAGCTTGTAACAAAGGTATCTCTATATTGATTTTTTTTTGTTCACAAAGGAGTTGAGAATCTACCATATTAACATGGTCAAGTCAGGAGGCATCAGAAGCTACTTGGTCTACTCTAAAATGCTCAAGATAAGGTGCTTTGTTAGTAACTTCATGAGCATCATCATAACTTTGATGTTTTTCTTGATATTCTTCCTTCTTCTCCCCTTCCTTGTCTAAAACATTAGGTTTAGAAGGAACATTACAATTCCTTAATTGAATATCATCAACTTCTATTACATTTAAACTAGGAGGATTAGAATGAGTGTTAAATGTTTGTTGAGGATGATTCTTCTTTATATTTGGAACTGGTTGTGCTGGTATATGTGGTTGATTCATTTTCTCATTAGGACAATTAGGTCTAGTGATTAGTGGTGGAGGTTGTCCCCAAGTACGTTTTGCCCCTTGATTCTTCCAAGGTTGAAATTATGGTTGACTTTGCTACCACAGTGGTTGATTGGGCTTCCACTGTGGTTGCCATGGTGGTTTAATTATTTGCCAATGTGGTTGGTTCCATTGAGGGATAATCCATTCTCTAGGTCCCCAAGATGTAGGAGGTGGTTGCATTGAAAATGGAGGGGTATACTAATTTACATTTTGCTACTGATTTGAATTCTAATTGTTTCTAGGGCCATATTGTCCTTGATAAGAATTAAACCATGAATTATGAGGTCTTTGTCCAACATAATTAATCTCTTCTTCCACTATAGGATGTTTCCTCAATTGGTTCTTAATCTCTGGTAAGACATTACAAGATCTTGCTGCATGATGTTTTTCACAAATTTCATAGAGATCAATTTGATTGAATGGACATTCAGCCAAAAGATGTTTTCCCCTACATTTTGAACAATAAATGGCTAAGGGTTCGGAATTCTTCCTGTCTACTTGAGTATTAACATGGAGGAGTATATCAATTTTTAAGTTTTCTATTTCCTCCATTACTTGAGATACATCAATAGTTAAATATTTGTTCCTTCTAGAGTCCCTAGTCCCAATTCTAGTTCCAGAATAGTTTCTACATATACTAATAATATCCTTCAAAGGAAGCTTATTAATATCTCCTTTTCCCATAAAATTCAAAGAATCTCTAGACTCATCATCAATTCCCCTTAAGAAAATTGTCTTATTGATCTCATTATCCAACCCATTAGCACATCTTCTATGTACAAACTATACCCTATCAACATAATCTTCCAAAATTTCATCTTCCATTTGCTTCATTCAAAACAACTCATCCTTCCCATCTCCCACTTGACAATAACCTTGATATTTATCCAAAAATATAGGTTCCATCTCTTGTTATGTTGAGATTTAACTAGCACCTAAACCCATAAACCATCGTAATGCCAACTCTTTCAGAGTAGAAGGAAATAATTTTAACTTCTATTTATCAGATGTATAGTCATAAGTTTGACAAATGACTTTAAAATCAAAGAGGAATTGATGAGGATATTTAGAAGTTTTTCCTCTAAAGGTAGGTAAAGAAAAGGGTGAAATATTCTTCATAGGAGGCTCATCATATCTCACATTCAAATTAATATGATATGAGAATGTTTCATTTGGTGGATGTTATTCAGCTCCTACATGGTCACCCATTTCTTCTTCTTCTTTCTCAAAGTGTTCTTGTTGTTCTTCAGATGTTTTAGAGCCCTGAGATATTACTTGATCAATATTATAATGCCTTGGAAAGAATCTTCCAAAAGGATCTCTAGCTCTTCTCATCAATAACTTAAAATATTTATCCTTATCAATACTAATGCTTCAAACTTTGGTAGCTAGATCTTTTAAGTTCTTGACAATAATGCCAAAAATAATGGGTGAGGCCATTGATGTCAAAACTTGCATCATTTAATTTCTCAATTATCAAATCGGGTGTGTCTTAGAGTTTCATGTGATAATGATGTATTTAAGTTGGGGGATTTTTACATTGAAAATAGTGACTCACACTTCGGTCATGTGCTCCATCAGAAGCTCTTGGGAAACAACTCTAAAAACTAAGTTCTAAACTAACGGTGCTATTCTAATATCGCAAAAAAATGAAACTAAGGTGTGATGATATGATGAATCAATAAGGATCCGTACAACTACTAAGAGAGGGGGGGGTGAATCAGTAGATAGAAAACTGACCTAACTTTCACCAAACTCAAAAACAATCTCTAGACTAATTGGGTCAAACACTGAGCTACAAATTGCAATAGCACTGTCAAGTTAACCGGTTGACTAACATATCAAAATAATAGTATAACAAATCTGAAACTCTCAAACCATTTAACAAAAACATCAAAATACTTTACTAACAATAGTAAAAGCACATTTCAGATTACTATCGGTCATCTTAATATATCAAAGTGGATTTAATAGTTAAGCAAATTAACCATATCAAAACATAACCACAAAAACCATTCACCACTTGACATAATGATTTTTGACATGGAAACCCAAATGGGGAAAACCACGATGGGGATGAATACCTACAAGTATTCTGAACTCTTCTGAAGTTTGCCTTGTTAGGAGCCAAGCCTGTTAAAGATTTACAAAATATCCTGTTAAGAACATATCCTATTAGGGACCACCCGGGTAAGGGATTGACTATAATGCCCTATTAGAAGCAACACATTGTTAGGAGTAACCTCGATAGAGGATTTGAAATCCAAGCTAATGGATCACCTAGTTAGAGGATTTAGATAGCAATAAGCATGTTAAAACTTACCCAGTTAAGGGATTTAACTATTGTAATTGTTAGAGAACAACAAGGGTTTGTTGATCTAGTAAATAACACTACTCTTCTTGATCAGATCCTTTTCATTCTCCTATCTGCCTTCACACATACTGTAGAGACTTCTTCTGGTTCAGCAATCAATCACACTAACACTTAACCAAAATTGCCAACACTACAACAAAACAACACATCGACCTTATAAGAAAAACAATAGGTTGGTAGCACATCACAAACCTAAGATCTCATAGAAATTACAAACAAATCGGTTCAATTATGATCGTTAGATTACATAGCAATCATCAACACATTTTTCAAGACAACCTTGATCGCTCCTTGATCACTTCTCATCAATTCTTGTAACTCATCACATGGTTTCCTCTTCATGAAATGTACTCGATCATTCCCAAGATAAAACCGTTATCTCTATGTGCCAAAAACCACTTGAAACTCATCACATACAACATGAATACATGGGATAATCATTACTGATCACCATTTGATCTTAAATAAATACAATTGATTCACCAAGCTCCATCGGTTAGAGTTTGGCACATCAACAGGTAGGGTTACCGGTTGATCTCACCACTTCTAAAGTAAATCAGTTTCCTTCACTTGCTCAACTAATGGTTGCAAAACAACATCATAACAACATCATTACCAATTATAATTGACATCAATGATAACAAAATAGCTCATCAATGCAATTTTCAATCCAATGCCAATAAGGTGCTCAATCTATCCTAAGAAGAAACTTTGGTGATTTTAGTTCAATCTGGGCATAACCTGATCAAGATCAACTGAGTTTCCATGTCTTCAGCTGGTAGCTGGCTATAGTTCTTCTCTCTATCAATCATACAGTTCTTCTCCCCATAATCATACAGTTCTTCTCCCCCTTTGACAACAATGCCCAAGTGAAAGTAAAACATGCAGTGTCATACTTCACTGTTTTACATCAAGTTGCTCCCCCTGTAGAGTAGCTCCACTCTACACCAATTTTGCTTCAATATTCTTCAATTAGCTTTGGGACTGATGTCTTCCACATTTGATCAATTGACCTCGTGTAGGGGCGCAACCCCTAGCTGACTACTAAGATACTCAAAAGTAGTCTTAGGTAGAGGTTTAGTAAGATTTCCGCTAGCTGCTCCTTAGTAGATACATTCTCTAATAACAAATCTTTACTCTGCACTTTCTCCCTCAAGAAATGATACTTCAGCTCAATATGCTTGGTTCTAGCATGTAACGCCGAGCTCTTTGAGATATTTATTACACTGGTGTTGTTGCATAAAATCTTTACTGGTTCTGTGATCTTCAACTTGAATCCTTCCAAATTGTGTTTCATCTAGATTGCCTGGGTACAATTCATATATGTTGCAACATGTTTAGCTTCAGCAATGGATTGTGATATACAACTCTTCTTCTTGCTTCTCCAAGATACAAGTCTTCCTCCAAGAAAGAATGCACCATCGGTTGTCCTCTTCCTAACATCAACATTTCATGCCTAGTCTGCATTTATATAAACCTTCAAATCAAAATTACCTGCATATGGATACCATAATCCATAATCAATAGTACCTTTCAAATATTTAATATCCTTTTAGTTGCAATCATGTGTGTTTCCTTTGGGTTCTTCTAAAATCTGGCAACTAATCCAACTGCATGAGCAATATTCATTCTGCTATGAACAACATAATGTAGTTTCCCTATCATTTACTTATACTCCTTTTCATCAATAGATGCGACATCATCTTCCTTAGACAGTTTACAACCTGTAACCATTGGTGTCCCAACTAGTTTACAGTCTCCCATTCCAAATGTCTTCAATACCTCTTTCACATATTTGGATTGTATGATAAAAATACCACTCTTCATCTGCTGAATTTGCAAACCTATGAAGAATTTTATCTCTCCTACCAGAGACATTTTAAATTCACTTTTCATCTCATTTGCAAAGTCATCACTCATGTCATTATTGCCTCCAAAAATGATATCATCCACAAACACTTCACTAACTAGTATCTTATCTCCTTCAGTCTTGAGATATATATTGTTGTCTTCACTAGTTCTCTGGAAACCTATCTTCATCAAGTATGAATGTAGTCTTTCATACCATGCTCTTGGTGCTTGCTTCAAACCATATAGTTCCTTATGTAGTTTACACACCATATCCTTTGCATCAGTCAAAGCATAACCATCTAGTTGTTCAATGTATACTTCCTCTTCTAGTATTCCATTTAGAAATGTTGACATCACATCCATCTGATATGCTTTGAATCCCTTATATGTTGCAAATACAAGTAGAGTCCTAACACCTTCCAATCTAGAAATTGGTGCAAATGTCTCTCCATAGTCTTCTCCTTGTTCCTGTGTTTAACCTTTGCATACCAATCGTACTTTGTTTTTTACTACTACTCCATCTTCATTCAATTTATTTTTGAATACCCATTTAGTACCTATCACATTTTTATTCACCCGTCTAGGTACTAGGGTCCATGTATTGTTCTTCTTGATTTGGTCAAGCTCCTCTTCCATAGCCTTGATCCAGTGATCATCTTCAAAGGCTTCCTTAGAAGTTCTAGGCTCAATAGTGGAGATCATGTAAGAATTATCTCTAATTCTTCTTCTGGTTAACAATCCAGCATTTTTATCTCCAATAATCTAGTCAGGATTATGATTGGGTCTTACTTACCTTGGAATAACATGATCATTATCTTCAAGTTCATCTTCCTCACAATCATCATCTTCTGCAGAATCTACATGTTCCCGTTGAACTGGTACTACAACATTCACCAACTTCTGGCTTCACCGATTTTGGTTCCAAAATCAGAATGTAAGGTTCATCTTCCTTCTTCTCCTCAATGGTTTCTCCTGAAACTTCAAGACACTCATCCTCTCGGACATTAGAACTTTCAATGATTCTCTTTGTCCAGTTGTTGTAACATTTGTAGGCTTTACTCTTAGTGGAGTAGCTAAGAAATATGCCTTCATCACTCTTAGCATCAATCTTACCAACATAGTCACCTCTCTTGACAAAACGTTTACTACCAAAAATCTTAAAATAACTAACATTAGGTGATCTACCATAGCAGTATTCATAAGGAGTTTTATCCTTATCTCTCTTTACCAATATTAGGTTCATAGTGTATATAGATGTGCTGACAACTTCTCTCCAGAAATTTTTTTCTACACCTCCTTGTATTAGCATCATTTTAGCAGCTTCCACAACTGACCGGTTGTTCCTCTCAACAATACCATTCTGTTGTGGTGTCCTAGGTGCAAAAAGTTGCCTCTTAATTCCATTGTCCTCACAATATCTAGTGAATTCCTCTAAAGTAAATTCACCTCCTTGATCATTTCACTTTATCTTCTTACCACTTTCCTTTTTAGCCAAGGCCCTAAATGCCTTAAACTTACTAAAGTCTTCTATTTTTTCTTTCAAGAATGTGACCCACATCATCCTTGAGCAATCATCAATGAAGACCATAAAATGTCTATCACCTCGAATACTTTTAGTCCTTATTGGTCCACAAAGGTCTGTATGAACCAAATCTAACAAATGTTCTGCTGAGAAAGATTTGCTCTTAAAAGTTGAGGATGTCATCTTTCCTAGCTAACATTCCTTACACAGAGCATTCACCGGTTTGTCCAACTAAGGCAAACCTCTTACTGACTTGGACTTACTGACTTTTACATTGTTATCAAAATTTATATGACAAAATCTCCGATGCCAAAGCCAACTATCATCTACTTTAGAAATTAAATGGTTGCTGCCTTTAGGATTTAGGTGAAACGGGTTACATTTTATCTTCTTGCCAATTGCAATCAGTTCACCTTTGCTCCCATAGACTTTTCACATTCCATTCTTAAATTCCAATGGATAACCTCTGTCATTGTGTTGAGCTACACTCAAAAGATTGTGCTTTAATCATTCAACCCAGTAGACATCATCTGCACTACTATTTCCATTAAGAGAAATGGTTCCCTTTCCTTCTACTATGCATGGTGAATCATTTCCAAATCTCACAAATCCTCCATAAAATTCCTTCAAAGTAAGAGATTTACTCCGGCCACCGGTCATGTGGTGTGAACAACCACTATCTATGATCCAATCGTCAGAACTATCCATGCGAGAAACTAATGCCTTATTATCAGATGTCTCCTCTTTAATGGAAACAAATACAATGTCTTCATTAGCATCTTGCTCAGATTCCTCAGCAGTGATTCCACCATCAACTGCAATGAGGCAATCTCTTTTGCCTTTTCCTTTGTACTTCTTGTACTTCTCATGCTTATGATCATCGTCACCATTAGGACAACTAGCAGCAATATGTCCAATCTTGTTACATGCAAAACACTTCAAAGGTAGTTTACCTCTATAATTACCGGTACCTCTGGGTAACCGCTTGGCCAACAATGCTTCAAGATCGATCAGACTATCTTCATCATCAATTTCTCTATCGGATCTAGACTCATAACTATGATGAACACCTCTACTTTTCATCATAGGTGGGTTACAAAACTGAAGCTCTAAATGTAGATTCAGATTTCTGAGCATTACCATCACAACCATTTAATTCAAATGCAATAAGTTTACCAATGATGGAGTCAAGAGTTACCTTTGTTTTATCAATAGACTTTAGCTCCTGAATGGCTACAACTCAGATAGCATAGACTGGTAGAAGGGTTCTCAACACCTTACTAACCACTGTGGAATCCTCCACTTTACCACCAACACTATTGATCTCACTGACTATCTCCTAGATCCTTTGACCATACTATTGAATATTCTCACCTTCAGCCATCCGCATGTCATCAAATTTACCTCTCAGACTCTCATCTTTGGAAATCTTCACATGCTCATCACTGCTATAGATATCCCCAAGTTTCTTCCACACATCATTAGTAGTCTCTAGACCATGGATATCAACATATTCTGAATCAGGCAAAGAACTGGTAATGGCCTCCAATGCTAGAGTATTCTCTTGTTGCTCTTTCTTTTGATCATCAAACAGAATCCCACTAGGTGTAGTATATTTTGTAACATGTTCCTAGTATTGACTTCCTAGACTCTTGATATATATTTTCATCCTATCACTCCATATTCTATAGTTTTCCCTATTAAACTTCAGACCTTCTTTCTTCATCATGTTCTTCTAGATCTTTACCTCAAGCTGTTAGGCTTAGACACTAGAGGACTTGAAATGCTCTTATACCAATTGATGATATGATGAATCAATAAGGATCCAAACAACTACTAAGGAGGGGGGGGGGTGAATCAGTAGATAGACAAAATGACCTAACTTTCACCAAACTCAAAAACAATCTCTGGACTAACTGGTTCAAACACTGAGCTACAAACTCCAATAGCACTATCAAGTTAACTAGTTCACTAACATATCAAAATAACTATATAATAGCTCTGAAACTCTCAAACCATTTAACCAAAATATCAAAATAATTTACTAACAATAGTAAAAGAACATTTCAGATTACTGTCGGTCATCTTTATATATCAAAGAGGATTTAACATTTAATCAAATTAACCATATCAAAGCATAATCACAAAAACCATTCACCACTTGACACAATGATTTTTAATGTGGAACCCCAAATGGGAAAAACCACGGTGGGGATGGATACTCAAAAGTATTCTGAACTCTTCTGAAGTTTTCCCTATTAGGAGCCAAGCCTGTTAAAGCTTTACAAAATGTCCTGTTAAAAAAAGATCCTGTTAGGGACCACCCAATTAAGGGATTGACTATAATGCCCTGTTAGAAGCAATACCCTATTAGGAGTAACCTCGATAGAGGATTTGAAATCCAAGTTAATGGATCACCTAGTTAGAGAATTTAGATAGCACCAAGTCTGTTAAATCTTACCCGGTTAATGTATTCAACTGTTGTAATTGTTAGAAAACAACAGGGGTTTGTTGGTCTGGTAAATAGCACTACTCTGCTTGATCAGATCCTTTTCATTCTCCTATCTTCCTTCACACATATTGTAGATACTCCTTCTGGTTCAAAAATCAATCACACTAACAATTAACCAAAATTGCCAACACTACAACAAAATAACTCATTGACCTTATAAGAAAAATAATAGGTCAGTAACACATCACAAATCTAAGATCTCATAGAGATTACAAATAAATTGGTTCATGTATGACCATAGATTACATAGCAATCATTGGCACATTGTTCAAGACAACCTCGATCGCTACTTGATCACCACTCATCGATTCCTGTAACACATCACAAACCTAAGATCTCATCTCTATGGGCCAAAAACCACTTGAAACTATTCACATACAAGATTCATACATGGCATAATCATTACCGATCACCATTTGATCATAAATCAATACAACTGATTCACCAAGCTCCATCGGTTAGGGTTTGGCACATCAACAGTTAGGGTTACCGGTTGATCTTACTGCTTCTAAAGTAATATCGATTTCCTTCACTTGCTCAACTACCGGTTGCAAAACAACATCATTACCGGTTACAATTGACATCAATGACAACACAATAGTTCATCAATGCAATTTTCAATCAAATGGCAACAAGGTGCTCAATCTATCCTAAGAAAAAACTTTGGTGATTTTAGTTCAATCTAGGCATAACCTCATCAAAATCAATTCATAGAATTCTGCAAGTATAATTAAAATTCAATTTAACCTATAACACATAAAATTCAAATTCTATTCTATGTTGTTAGAAATGAAACCTACTTTATGCTTGTTGTAAATTAATATACTATTCTAAAGAGCACTAAAAGTAAAACTAAATCCAATGAATTAACTTCAATAAAGATTCTATCTATTTTTTACTTCCATCACCATTGTCACTTAATGTTAAAATAAAAAACTAAATGCATTTATCAATTGAACTATTTTAAGAATTTGAACTAACTTGATGAAACATAAATATAAACATTCATTAAAGAAATGAATAACTTTAAAGAATATTGAATTGGAAATTATTTGCAAATGATAGCTTTTAACTAGAAATGATTTTTTATTTTCAATATGAAACTTGTTGAAAGAAAGATAACTGAAAAATAAACAAAAGACAAATAGAAATTGTTAGAGTAATCTTTTATTAGCTAATAATTATTCATTTAATTATTAGTCTATTATACTCTATGCTTAAGCTAAACTTATGAATCTTATAATTCTTTAGGGTTTTCACCTTTAGGGTTTCGAGTATCCTTTTATAAGGATTCTCTCTTTGTATTTTCATAACAACCGTAATTATTGAATTGCATTATTGTTGCACAATAAATATGACTCCTCTTTTCTGGATCTTTGAATTCAAGCCTCCATAGCTATTTTGCTTCTCTCTTTCTGTGACAGGTTTGCGTGCAGGTTATCTTTGGGAGTTGTAGAGTTGATTTTTCCTCAACTCCAATATGCTATCAGAGCTCCAGATCTGCATGCCCTTGTTCTCTTCATGAGATATTTTGGGCCTTGTTCTTCAAATCTGTGTTTTCGAGGGTTTGTGCAGTTATTTTTTTTTTCATTTTTGGGGGTAGTTGATTTTTTTGGTATATTTTGGTGCCAAAAGGAATTCACAGTTGGATTCAAAAGGTTGATTCCATGAATTTTGATATATAATTTGCCTATTTTTAGTGACAGGGGCACCTAGGACATGATTTTTTATTGGCATGTTTTTCGAGGCACGAAAATTAGTACGACTGTAGCTGCAAATGCGTCAAAAAATTTAAAAAAAAATAAAAAATTATATATATATATATACCCTCTTTAGGCCCTACAAGAGGGTTTTTTTCCTTTTGGTCGTAACTTGGTCATACGGAGGAGCTTTTTCAAAAATCTTATATCATCAAAAAGCTCTTTCCAAGCTATATCTATATCTGGCGATTTTAACTTTTGATGGCATATTTTTTTTATCAAAGCCATAGGTTCATTTTTGCATTCCAGGAGACATAACTTGAGCATCCGAACTCCATTTTTCAAAAAAATTATATCATTGGAAAGCTTGTTCTGTGTTCTTTCCATTCATATGAGTTTTCTTTCCAGATTCTGCTTCAGGTATATTTTATTCAATTTTTTTCTTTTCAGCACTCTGGTGAATATCTTGGATGTTTCAGGTCCTAGAATCTCTTTCTTTGAGTAGGATGTCTTGTCTTTGGTTGTTCTTTTTGTTTCTAGTCTTCTGTCTCTTCTGATCATTGTAGCATTTTATTTATGCAAACGCACTGAGATAAAGTGCCATCATGCATTGTATACTTGGGATCTTGTACATCTTGTGTCTTACTATACATGCACTACTTATAAAGTGCCATGGGGGGGGTTGATGTTTGCCTTTGTTTTCCATCTACCTTTGTCACATGAGTGTTCCTTCCACAACATTATCCACATGATGTGTGTCAAGTGAGTGTTCCTTCTATGATACTATGTAATTTATCTGCACCTTCGTTGTTCCTGGTTCTTCATCATGCAATTCTTGTTGGCCGTTCTTTTTAGTCTTCATGTCTCTCTCCCTTTTCAGCATTATGGGAAGGTTTTTCATGTTGTTTTAATGCTTCCTGGGTTCGATTGATCAACTCTTTAGGTTTTGGTGTTTTATGCCATCTATATCTTTGAGTTCAGTTGTTTGTCTTTGTTTTCCATCTGGTTCGAGTAGTGTCATTTGAGGGCACTCACACAGATTATAGTCTTCTCTACCTATTCATTTTCTATTTCAGTGGAGGTTCTTTAGATCAACAGTTACTCTTCGACAATGTTTACAACTATTTCATGCTTTAGTGATGTTCTTCATTCTCTTCTTTTTTGTTCCTATCTTCTGGAACACTCTTGTTTGGAGGCTTCTTAGTCCTACACTTGAGCTTTAATCTCTTCTTGGAGAGGATTTTTTCTCCCATAGGTTTTTCTCCTTTTTCTCCACTTTACAAAGATTTTATTGTACTTGGGTACCTCATTAGGCCTAGTTGTCGGGACCCATTGTTGCTTTCCTGCATTTTTTTCATGCTTTTTTAGTCCTTAGCTTTTTTTTTAGCTACTCCCTAAGTTCATCTTAAGGGGGGGTGTTAGAGTAATCTTTTATTAGCTAATAATTATTTATTTAATTATTAGTCTATTATACTCTATGCTTAAGCTAAACTTAGGAATCTTATAATTCTTTAAGGTTTTCACCTTTAGGGTTTCGAGTATCCTTTTATAAGGATTCTCTCTTTGTATTTTCATAACAACTGTAATTATTGAATTGCATTATTGTTGCACAATCAATATGACTCCTCTTTTCTAGATCTCTCAATTTAGGCCTCCATAGCTATTTTGCTTCTCTCTTTCTCTTACAAGTTTGCATGCAGGTGATCTTTGGGAGTTGTAGAGTTGATTTTTCCTCAACTCCAATAGAAATAACACAAGGTCACCTCCCTTCAGTTGAGTGAGCCCTACTCTTCCTCTAGTTGGATCTTTCAACACCAATCTAATTTAGATCAACTTCTAACTTGCATTCAAATTGGCTCCTAGGAGGGAGTGAAACAAAGTTTTGAAAATTATAGAATTGAAAGAATTAACAATATTGAACAACTAATGACTAATTAACAATTTTCTATTGAGAACACGTGGATATATAGGCGTATCGTTAATTGAATTTTAAACTACGCATTACCTGCCTAAATGAGTAATGGTTGCTAATAAAACTAAAGAGAACTCAACATCTCTGATTACAATGCCTCACTTCACTGCACGTGAGCTAGGAATTTCATAGACAACCAATGAAGTCAACTGAAGAAAACAATTTAATCACCTAGCTGGAGAGATCAAGAGTATGATCAGTTCCATGTCGTTGAGCAAGAGATTTAGTAGTTCCATGTCTTGAAACAAACTTTAAAGCATCTGAAATAGTATTCAAGAAAGTAGGACAAGAACACAACAACAAAGAATCTGGATAATAGTTGTTTCTTCATTAATTTAGCCTTTGAAGTAATGCATTCAATAAAAAAATATCATTTCTAATATACATCTTCTAATTAGTCAAATATAAGAGAAAAATAAATAAACATGCAATTATATATTCTACCACCAAACACATTAATTATCAAAATCCACAGTTTTAAAGTATAAACTAGGATTCAAAATGTCATTTTTGAGCACTCATCAGCTTCTCTAAAGGAGGACTTGCAGTGGCACCGATCTCAAGGGAAGGAACATCCTTTTCCTATTAAAGAGGAACTTCTATCCTTGATCTCTTTTTCCTATGAAGTTGATTTTCTTCCACTTCTTCCTCTTAGAAACATTCAATGTTTATTTTCATTTTAGGGCCTTTCCTCAATCTCCTATAAGTTTGAGGTTATTGTAGTGCATCCTTACCATTATCTTTGGTTACTAGTTGTTCTACCTTATTTTTCAATGGTGGATGTGTTGGTAGATTTCTTCTTACTTGATGTAGAACCTTTTTGAGGATTCTCCAATCTTAGAAACTCTTTTTATCTATATTGAAATTCTCATAGTAGTGGGTTTTGCATGGCCTATAGGTTTTGAGGTCCCTAGGGTCCTATTGAAGAGGAAAGTTTATTCTTATTTGAAGTTCTTATTTCTTTTTGAGGAGGTTGGACTCCTACTCGAGGCACAACATACATTTAGTATAGCTTCTTAATCCAACCTTGGTCCACTAGACTACGGTCTCTTCCATTTCATCCTTGTCCACAAATTCATCAATAGAGGGATCTATATTGAATATAGGAATATTATTGATTTTATTTGAGTCACAAGCAGAGTGCAACCTCTTTTCATCACCTTCAAGACCTTTAGGAATCACTATACCTACAATTTTATCATCTAAATCAAAGTTTTAATCTACAAAAATCTATTATTTTGACCTCGTAACCATTGAAACAATTTTCCTTATGGTCTTCAACTTTAGGCTTATGCTTGTAATATGCCTTAATGATTGGGTTGATCTTTACCAATTGGGGCAAATATATCCCTAATCACCAACAAATATTGTATAGAGAATGTTGAGACCTATGGATCAACTCCTCAAGCATTCGTCATGTCTAAGAAAGCATGTGCACCTTGTTGGAATCAAGGGAACACTAAGAGCGGGGGTGAATTAGAGTTCAACAATTTTTAACTTTATTAACTTGATCTTTCAACCACTTAATACAAATGAAGAAAAGTAATGTGCAGAAACACAAAACCAAGATCAACAACACCATAACACCAAGATTTTTATGTGGAAACCCAGTTAAGGGAAAAACCACTATGGGATTCAAACCCACAATATTAACATACTTTGTTAGAAGTATATAAATAATACATAGGGGGAATGCACATGCATTTAGGCACACTGCCTAGAGCTCACTACTCAATTACAAGTAAGGGCTACAACTCAGAAGGCTCACTGCCTTACAAAATGATTATAAGAGGTACACCAAGGTTTGAACTATTGAATAGCTTCAACAAATGCCTGAGTATAGTTTTGGTTAAGCACAAAACACATAATCCTTCTCTTCTTTGCTACTCTACTCTATTATGATATTCTGCATTATACAAACTATGCACAATTTCTCATACACACTTTCCACACCACTATCAACATGCTAAATTATCATATCAATCAGTCTAAAATATCAACCACATCAAATTAGATCAATTCTATTGGTCCAAAAACTACCTCACACAAATGAACCGTGCTACCCAAGTCAACTCAAATCCAATCAAAACAACCAAGCAGACCAAAACATTTGTCCACGTGCTTCCAACATGTCTGCACATCATCTTCAAACACACAAACAACCACCAAAATCACTCTGCACAATCCACACAACAAATCTTCACACGTTATTGCCAATGAACACTGTTCTAACCAAAAACATGTCTACTAGATCTTCCAACTCACCCAAAACTTATCACTAGAGGCCACAAACCTGGAATAATGCATATCACATGACCACAATGCTTCTTCAAGATCCGCAACACAAATGAATCGCCAACCAAATCACTATACACTCTTCTAGATGACCTGTTCTTATTGGACCCCACTGGACCTCAATCAATCTTCCAGAATGAATGAATCATGAACTACGGACTAGATATCTGACTCAAGTTTCCATCAATGACAAAATTTAATCATCAATGCAGTATCTCTTGCCAATAATCTCCCCATTTGGCATTGATGGCAACACTTAGTGAAAAATGACTAAATGTCGGACCAAAACCAAGATATATACACTGCAACCAAAAATATGACTACCGGACTCCAACAATCAACATTTTTCACTCATTTATTCTCCCCCTTTGACATCAATGGCAAAGGTAGGATTCTGGAAACCAAAAATTCAAGCCAAAAATTCTATTTGCATATGCACATATAGTCCTTTTACACTTACAAAAAATTTAAGATGTCTGCAAAAGAATTCTTCAATGAATTTAGGTGGTTATCACAACCCTTCTTCAGGCTCTCCAAAACTATTACAAGTCCACTGAACAAGTATGCAAGTGCCTCTGCAAACTTGATATTTGTCAGCTCCTTGGATTCCATGGCACTTTGGGCGTCTTCTAGACCACTAATCATGATATCCAACTTGGGAGTAATGAGACTCCTAAGTCCATAGACTCTGTCAATTAGTTTCTCTTTTTCTTGACTCAAACACCTGATTTTCTCCAGTAAAGATATCACTTTATCTTCATGACTGCTCAAAGAGACTGATAGTGGATAAAATGATTGAGACATCTGTGCAAGTTGATCCTCATACTCTTTAGCCTTTTTCTTAATATCCATAGTGAATTTAGATAATGATAAACATGACCTATAAATGTTTCCTCCTTCAGATAGACTATCCTAAATTCCTTTTACACACATATCTAGAGTGACTTTGTTATCAATAATAATCTTCTTTAGTGTCCGAACCTTCTCTTCAACAGATTTTTCAAAGGATTAAAAGTGACTATCCACAGAGTTCATTATTCTTCTCTATTTCTCAGATGGAGTTGTTAGAATCAGAGATCACTGAGAGGGGGGGGCTGAATCAATGATTTGTCAAAAATAAAATCCACAAACTTATTCTTTATCCACTGGTTAGCAATGCACAACAGAAAGAAACATAAACAAGAAAAAAATTAACCACAGATCCACAACAACGAAATTTTTACATGGAAACTTGGAAAGGGAAAAACCACAGTGGGGCTGGAACCCACAATATTTATATACTATGGCTAGGAGTACATAAATATTACATAGATGGGGATTGCACTTGTATTCAGGAACACTATCTAGAGCTCATTGCACAATTACAATTGCCTGAAAGGCTGCAACCTTCAGGGAAGTCTCACTGACTTACAAATTGATTACAATGAGGAAATACAATGAAATGAACTCTCAAGTATCATTTGATAATGCAAGAATGAGTTTCAGTTAAGCACCAGATCTCTGATTGTACTCACTCTGTAAATACTTTGTTTTTGTCTCAGTCAGCTACCATATTGCCTATAAAATAAATGCGCATGTGAAACTACACTCAGTCGCACCAAAACTAAACACCTCACTTGTATTACACCAAAAACCAATTGCCAATTCGATCTTATATATCTAGTCTTAACACAAAAATAACATCCTTCAAGTCAGCTTCAAGAAGTGTAACATGTAGCTTCAAGTCGGCGTCAATATTGAACACAAACATAGCATTGGACCAAAAAAGTATATTCACACACTTCCTAAGAATCTTCCCATCACTAAGAGCATGAAATCAACCACCAAAATTACCGCAATCAATGGAATTCATTCCAGACCAAAACAATACTGAGATGCCCTGTTTTACCGGTTAGTTGTCTATTGGTTAACTCCAACTTCTGGATATGATGAACCACTATCACCAGATTGAATCACCAAGAAGAGTTGCCATCAATGACAACCCTAAACCAATAAGCAACTACCGAAAGTCACCAAATGAGTGTCAATTTCCAACAATCTCCCCCTTTGGCATTGATGGAAACACCTGTGAAAAATGACTGTGTGTAGAAACTTGTGAAACCTGTACACCGGATGAAAAAGAATGAAATAATTCTAAGACTCCCCCTTAGATCAACAATCCAAAAAATCTGCATCACCGAGTTGTACACTCCATCAATATGTATATTTTTCACCTCATCTCTCCCCCTTTGACAACAATGCAAAGATGGGTTGTGCATCAAAGTTGTCTGTTTATATATACACACACTAGATGAACAAATCTATACATGCTTAAGTATATCTGCATATGCCATCTTAAGGAACCCAAGATATGTGTTCCATCCCACCCGTAACTTCTCCAAAATTGAAACAAAACCATTCAAAACATAAGCATGAAATTCTATAGCCGCAATCT
The DNA here is from genome assembly GCF_030272615.1 of Cryptomeria japonica. Lineage (NCBI taxonomy): Eukaryota > Viridiplantae > Streptophyta > Pinopsida > Cupressales > Cupressaceae > Cryptomeria > Cryptomeria japonica. Next base: position 83,113,387 of record NC_081413.1, read on the forward strand.
CAATAGGAGTCTCCTGAGACATGTTTTGAATGCAGTCCATCTTGTGATACACTAAGGTGTCCAACTGGGGACCAATTAGGTTCCAAATTTCACCTATCCACCTAATCATTCTCTCCTTCTCCTTGTAAAATTCCTATGTGGTCCATAATAGTCAAAATTTGGCCTTCAATATTGCCAGTTAAGTTAGTTGTAGGATCATAAGCCTGAGAAATTTGACCTAACTAACCTCTACGATTATCTATCTGCTTGTCTATCTCAGTATTAAAATTGGTCAAAATTAGACAAGACATAAATTTTTCCACCTTCTGCTAAGGCCTCATCAATTATTTTTAATTGCTTATCTAGTTGGTCCGTATCATTGCTAATCATTTTCAAAAATGTTTGAACTTTGGCATCTTTAAATTTCTCCATAGGCTGCCTAGATAATACCTTGGTCAAAGTATCAAACTGAGTGGATATATGATCTATTAAGTTCTGAAGCTTACCGAATGAACTAGAATTAGCATCAAGTTGTAGTTCTCGTACCACCTATTCCAAAAATGAAACTATTTTCTCAATAAGTCTCTTCTCTTCTGATTTTGACTGAGCTAACTCCCAACTGGCTTGTGCTTGGAGAGAAACAACAACAATCATCCTTCCTGTCGGAGACATCTGATTGAATGGTTTGTCAAAATTGATATTAAACTGTAGAAATCTCCCTTGGCTTTGAATTTTGGATGTGTCGATTCCATAAGAATCAAAGTTTCCATTGCCTTACTCTTTCCTTTATCTTTTTCTTCCTCTACCTTTTTCTCAGCTTCAACCTGTCTGGATTTGTCTTCTTTGGGTGCCTCTTGTGCACCAGTGTCACCACTTGGTGCACCAACCTCTGCCTCGGCTAATTTAACATTCACCTCAACAAGCTCGACCTCAACATAATCCAAAATTTGTTGCTCTGCAACATCCTTAGTGTCCTCCTCCTTATTTACATCATTCACCAGAGGATTTTCTGACTGAGTGGCTTCATTTTATGAAACAGTTTCTACTAGTCAGTTCTCAGTAAGAAACTTCTTCTAGATTGCACTAGTTTCTCTCCTTATTTCTTCAACTCTGCCAACCATCAAGATGTTGACTTTGTGCTTTCTCCTGAATTCCTTTTTATTTGCTAATAAAATTAATCTGTCAATTTCCTCAATAGTAATACTGGTGCACTGATTGACCAGTTCAGTCTCCTTTATTTCTCTATCCATTTGGCTAGCAAATTTTCTCCTAGCATCAATTAAAATGTACAAATCTTTTGGAAGATATTTTTCTAATTCAATCAATGCTTTACTAAATCCATCCATGCACAAAACTACAACTTCCTCAATTTGCCTCTTATCCTTATCATCCATATTCTCATAATATACAGAAATGTTCTTCAAGTTTCCATCTTTGATAATTTCATCAATTAATTCCTGAGTAGGCAGAGGAGGAATAATGTGATACTCTATTTGGGTGGTCTTCATCTTACCGGATTTTGCTGCCTCATCCTGGTTAGATTTTGTCTTCTTTCCTCACTTAGGCTTTCTTTTTTGGTAAATGATCAGACCTTGCTTTCTTCTCCCTTTTCCCTTTCCTCTTAGCACCGGATTGGGGTTTCTGGATAACCCTAGCAAACTCTCCTTTCTTTGGAGCCTTAGGAATGTTCACATCTGACTCAGTTTTAGATTGCACTAGAGAAACTACCACATATTCTCTTTGGGGTTTCTACTTCTTCCTTAGAGCACCTTTACCCTTTGCAGATGAACCAGAGGGTTCTTCTTCAGGAGGAGGTGTCTTCACAAGAGTAGGAGAAGACCTTGTCACCTTCACCTTAACTGGAGCAGGTGTAGTCTTTTGTTTCTTCACTCTCTCAACTACATCCCTAGAAGCTCTTGCAACTCTGACCTTCTCATAAAGGTGACCTTCTTCAACAAGGATGCCCTCTACTATTTTGGCAACTTTTCTTTTCCTTTCCGGTTCAGTGAACTTGGTGTGCAACTCCATTGATTTTTCTTGGTAAGTTCTGAATCTTTCTTCTTTGGTGTCTACCAGAGCATTTAGCAAGTGTTGTGTGTAAGCATCCAAAGTCCCTATATTAACCTCATAGCCCATAAGAAATATCCACATTGTCTGGGATTGAACTGCTTCCATAAGACATTCATCTTTGTTCACCATAAATAAGATAGTCCTCTCATATTTCTTCACAATTTTCTTGGCAATTATGACACTCTGTTTCATCTTGTCCTGAAAAGTTTTGAAGAATGCCCATAGTGTAGCATTTTGATTGTCTTTGTTACCAAGTTTGTCAAGCCCCTATTTTATCTATTGGGCCACTAGTCTGTCAAAAAACCACTACACTCTACCAGTTCCAGGGATCTGATTCATGAAGTAGAGTGCTAGACAGATAACCAAGGAACTAAATTTGAAGACATGCTTCTTATCTTGCTTAATTTGCTTCAAATTTATCATCAACTCCTCTAATAGAACACCACACAAATCATAATGAGCATCTTCTTTGACCATCTAGTAGGCTACCTGGATGGCAGTGCCAGATACAGAATTCAGTCGGTTAGATTGGTACACTTTGTAACCAATTACAATCACAACAAACCTAACATCATCTTCCTTAATTGTGCTAATCTTCATTGAACGCCCATCAAAATTTGCACCGGTTAACTTGTTGACTATAGGGTTTGACTTTGTGTAACCTGGTCTTGTCACCGGTTTGATTCAAATAGGTTACCCCCCTAATGGCCTCTAAAGTAATCTTGTAGGGTTGGTTTAGTCATATAAATTTTGCATGAATTCTGCTCAATACATACCTCACCCATTCATTTTCATTGAATGACAGAAAGTTCACAAATTGAGTGAAACCCTTCCTCTGCAACTATGCAAATTCCATTATTAATACTCTAATGGGAGCAGGTGCGGAGCGAAAAGGAGCAGGAATCCCAAATTTCAAATTGGGGAATGGTGGAATTCCAGGGGAAGGCAGTTTCTCTAGGATCGGAACTAGCAAATAGGTAGGAGGACAGGCATCTCAAGGGTCAAAAGAGGACAAGGAAATAGTCAAACCGGGGAAGGATAAAGATTCAAAATTTGGGGACCCACACGATAGAGGTAAAGGTAAAAAATGGTCTTCACTCTTTGGAGTGAAACCATTGGCTAAATCTGGGCTCCTGGAAGTTTCAAATATCTCAGATCTAGTATCTGGACTGGTTGCTATCTCTGTTCTGGATAAAGTGGTAGATATGACTGTAGTAGGTTTATCCATGACTTTAGTAGGACAATTTTCTAGCTTTAGGCCTAACATCGATGATGTGAGGAATTTCATAAGGAGAAAATGGCTTGTAAAAGGTCAAGTGGATGTGGCATCACTGCCTAGGGGGTTTTTTGCCTTCGCTTATAACTCTGAAGAAGACATGAATAAGGCTCTCTATGAAGGCCCATGGATGCTTGGCAAGTCATCCTTGGCTCTTTAGAAATGGGCCCCGAACCTTGCCCTTGATGAGTCCTTCTTGTTTCGGTGCTAGTTTGGACTCACCTCCTAGGTCTCCTACTGGAATATTGGAACGAGGAAGTATTCAAGGGTATTGCAAAATCCTTTGGAGAACTTCTAACAATTGATCCAATGATGGTGGCTAAATCAAGGTTAGTCTTTGCTCACATATGTATAAATGTTAATCAAATGATGGATATGCCTCAATCCATAGAAATCATATCTAAACTTGGAAAATGGTCCCAAGCTATTGAATATGAATCACTTCTGTTTGCCTATTTCCATTGCAAAAAATCGGGGCATTGGGAAAAATCATGTCCGCTCAAGAAGAGCAAGGAAAGAAAGACTGATAGCAATATTAAGAACAAAAAGATTTGACAAACAATTGATAAAAAAGGAGACCCATCAGCTGAGTGTGACCAAAATAAGGATGTTACAGAATTAGTTAATGAAGTCAAGAAGGTTGGGAATAGCAATAATGAAAAACAAGATTGTGTTTGCTCTAATAACCAATCAGAGAATTCTATAGAAGTAGAGCAAGGAATCGAGTTGAACAATGAAAATAACCCAGAGTACCAGGAGGTTGGATCTGTCAGTCATGAGAAGGAAGAAACTATTCCACCCTCTTCATTCTCAAAATCGGTCGAGGAAAACTTTAATGAAGCTCAAGACCCTTTTGACATCGAGCCCTTATTGCTCTTAACCAATGGAAGCCCAAAGCCTCATCTTTGTAAAACCCCTTCTCAAAGTGTGGTAATGGATATTCTGGAAGGGAATCTTTGGATTCTTGGTTCGAGAGAAGGAAAAATGAACGAGGAACTCAATGGAGGGATCTCAACTAGAAGCAGGAAAAAGAAAAAGGCAGATGTTGGAAGTCAGAACAAAAAGAAGGGAAGGCCATCCCTAAAACATCAAAGGGAATAGGAAAGCTAGAAGAACTGTGTTGATGGAACACAGTGTTCCATTGAGTCAGCTCTATCCCTGGTTAAAGTATGAAGATAACATCCTGGAATATCATAGGGCTGAACGCCCCTCATAAGTAGAATGTGTTACGAAACATCATTAGAGATCATAAACTGGATGTGGTCCTCATTCAGGAAACCAAGATGTCTAAGGAAAAAGTTGAAAAGATTAGAATTTTCAAGGAAAATGGTGTCATAGGATCTAACTCGGAGGGAGCTTCTAGAGGAACTACGATTTTTCGGAACCAAAAAACCATAAAAGGTAGGGAAATCATCTCTTCTTTTAATAGGAACTCAATTCAGCTTGAGCATATTAAGGACAAATTTGTCTGGGTGTTATCTAATGTCTACGTGCCTAACACCAAAACCAGGAGAGTTAAATATTGGAGAAGCCTTGCAGACAACAAACTCAAGTTTGCTGACCAAAGCTGGATTATTATGGGAGATTTCAATACTCTGCTCAAAGAGGAAGAGAAAATGGGAGGTCTCCCTTTACAACTTGATGGGAAACAAGACCTTATGGATTTCATAAATGATCAAGCTCTCATTGATGTGGATCTCAAGGGCATTAATTACACATGGACCAATAGAAGAATCGGAGTTGACCTGATTCAAGTAAAGTTAGATAGAACTTTAATTTCTCCTAATTGGTTAACCAAGTTTAGTTGTTCCCTTGCTTCTGTTATCAAAATTGGGTCAGACCATTACCCCATCTCCTTTACTGCCAACTCTTTTTCAGCCAAGAGAAACTTCCCTTTCAGATTTGAAAAAGCATGGCTTTCCCATCCTTCTTTGGAAACTCGTATTGCTGAATGGTGGAATTCAGAAGTGGAGGGTATGACTCTTTTTAGAATAGCCAAAAAGCTCAATATCCTAAAGGCCAAAATTAAAATCTAGAACAAAGAGATTTTTGGGGATATATTCAAGAGCAAAATTCAAGTCAAAACTGAAATAAAGAATGTTTAGGATAGAATCCAAGAGGCTGGGCTGTCTGAAGATCTTAGGATGGCCAAAAACGTTCTTTTATCTAAATACCACACCATTATCTCCAATGAAGAGATGTTCTGGAGACAAAGATCCAGAGCCTTGTTCTTGAAGGAAGGTTATAAAAATTCCCGATTTTTCACTTAACTTCTCTTAAGCATAGGGCAGCTAATAGAATATCTAGATTATCCTGCAGTAAAGGCATCCTAAAAGAGGATAATGATATTAGGAATGAAGCTATTGAGCATTTTAGCACCCTGCTGGGAGAAGTGGATAACTTGGATATCAGCAATCAAAACACCCTATTACAAGCCATTCCTTCTATCCTGACCGAAGTTGATAACATCCTTTTATCCTGTATTCCCTCTAATCAGAAAACCAAAAAGACGGTGTTCTCTTTTTCAGGGTGATAAATCCCCTGGACTGGATGGTTTTCCAATGTTTTTCTTCCAAAAATTTTGGCACATCGTGAAGGCTGACATCTGCAATGGTGTTAAAGAATTCTTTGGCTCTAGAAGTCTCCTTAAGGAACTAAATGCCACCTTCATTGTTCTTATCTTGAAGATCCCTGGTGCTGATTCTCTCAACAAGTTTAGACCCATTAGCCTGTGTAACTCTATGTACAAGATTTTATCCAAAGTTCTGACTTCCAGGTTGTTGGATATTCTTCCAAGAATTATCTCTATCTAGCAGAATGCCTTTGTCCTAGGTAGACAGATTCTGGATTCCATTATATCCGTTCATGAAAATATCCACTCCCTAAAAGTGGTGAATAACCAGGGCTTCTTCTTGAAGTTAGACATGGATAAAGCTTTTGATAGAGTGAACTGACAGTTTCTCCTTAGGATTATGAAAGCATTTGGTTTTGGTGGCAAAGTTATTCAACTCTATTCTCAACTTATGGAAACTTCCTCATCTGCGGTTATAGTCAATGGTTCCCCGTCTAGTTTCTTCAAAAGCTTTAGAGGTCTTAGATAGGGGGACCCCATATCCCCAATCCTGTTTACTATTCTAGCAGAATGCCTGGGTAGATTTATTCTTAAAAATGTGGAAGATGGAAATCTTAGGGGTTTGAAACCTTCTTCTTCCAATGTTGTTTGTTCTCATGAATAATTCGTTGATGATTCTATTACCATGGGGGAAGCTACCATCTTGGAAGCTAAAAATATGAAGAATATCCTGAATACTTATGAATCTGCCTCTGGTCAAAAAATCAACTAGGATAAAAGTTCTCTGTTCTTCATCAATACCCCGGTCCAAAGGCAACTAAGGATTGGAAGAATTCTTGGCTACACAATTTCTGAGCTTCCCTCTACTTATCTGGGGCTTCCTCTGTGTCTCAAGCCTGAGGATTCCTTCTGGAATAAGCTGATAGATAGACTCAACTCGAAACTTGCTGGTTGGAAAGGGGTTGTCCTTAGTCAAGCAGGCAAAATTACTCTACTTAAAGCCACTATCCAAAATATTCCTGTTTATGCTCTCAGCTTGTTCAAAATCCCCACAAAGTTTGTGGAAGCTATTGAAAGAATCCAAAAAAAGTTTATTTGGTCAGGAGTGGAAGTCAAAAATAGAATTCCCCTTATTTCCTGGAATAAAATTTGTTCCTCTAAGGCCTCTGGTGGGCTGGGCTTAAGGAATATCGATACTATGAATAAAGCTTTATTAGCCAAACAAACATGGAGATTGAAAGGAGAGGAAAGAGAATGGAACTCAATCTCGAAAAATAAATATCTCTATATGCAACCTTCCGAGGAAGAATTCCTAGATAATTCTTTCCTTGTTGAAGGTTCGGCTACATGGAATGTTGTTCAATCTGCTAAAAGTTGGGTTACTGCTAGTCGAACTTGGAACCTTAGGGATGGGAGGAGAATAAGATTTTGGGAAGATAGATGGATTTTGGACAAACCCCTAGAGGAAGTTCCAATCTTTAAAGAATGGAAAGACTGGTTCAAAAGCAGGTTTGGCTAGCTGGTCAGAGATTACTAGAGAAATGGGAACTGGATTGATTTTAGCCAGCAGTGTCCGGGGCTCAAGTTCCTTCAGATTGCTCTCTCTGCTAAAATCCCTATAGACAACAAAGATGATAGATTGATATGGAGGGAAACCTCGGATGTGAAATATTTTGTTTCCTCAGCTATGGCTATTCATAATGATTCTATGGAAGAAATTCCTATTTGGGCTAAAGTCTGGAACAAGAAGTTAGTTCCTAAGGTTAATATCTTCTTTTGGATTTTCATCCAAAATAAGGTTTTAAACCTGGACAACCTTCAAAAGAGAGGTTTTGTTTTTCCTAATAGGTGTTCTCTTTGTTGCAGGGAAGAAGAGATGGCTTACCATATTCTCAATCAGTGCACTTTTAGTCAGGATATTTGGAAAATCATCTTAAGCAGGTGGACCCTGAGTTGGGTTTTCCCGAACTCCCTAGGGGATTCCTGGCAGCAATGGCACTAACCTAATTCTAATCCTAAAATTGTGGAGACTTGGAGACTTACTCTACCAATTTTTATCTGGAATATCTGGAAAGAGCGTAACAATAGGATTTTTAGGGATAAAAGGGCTATTCCTGAAGTGGTGGCAGATAAAATTTATAGAAGTATATTTGAATGCCTCTATGGCACTGATTATGGACCAGCTGCTAAAGATGACTTCAAAGACAGACGAAACCTCTCTACCACTACTACTAGCAAGGAGAAAGGAAGAGATGGTCTCGTTTGGTGTTTTCCTCCTTAGGGGTGGATTAAGGCTAACTTTGATGGGGCCTCAAAGGGGAATCTGGGTAAAGTCGGATACGGGGGCATTATCAGGAATTTTGCTGGAAGTTGTTTAAAGGCAGTGGCTGGTCCTTTGGGGAATCAAACTAGCCATTTTTTTGAAGCCTCAGTTGCCCTAAACACCTTAATTATAGCCAAAAGTCTTAACTATGATAAATTATGGCTTGAGGGAGATTCACTTAATATTATTAAGTGTTTGAAGGGGGAGTCGAAGCCATCTTGGTCAATTGAAAATATTATCATGAAAGCTAGGGAGATCATTGCAAGTTTTAAAGAAATTATTATTCAACATGCCTTTAGAGAGAAAAATAGTGTGGCGGACTGTCTAGCGAATATAGGAGTTAATCCTGACTCCCAATCGATTTGGCAGGGGGAAGATCTCAAATTAAACATTAAAGAGATCCTTAGAAAGGACCGTCATATGGGGAGAGAAGGACAGTTTAATCATGACAGGGAATATGAATAATTTATGCCTTGATGGAAAGGTCATCATTACTTGGCAAAGTGACAAATCCCCAACAATCTTTAATAATTTGCCGCATGCTTTGTGGGTTACCCCATTTAAAATCTTGAGCAACATCGGGAAAGAAGGGCTTAGTTTGCAGAGAAACAGAGCAGATAGTCTGAATTCGAAGATGGGAGGAGACCTAAGAAGGGAGAAACCAGACAATACGTCGACTTGGAAAGCGATGCCAAAAGTGTGGGCGAAACTGGAAAAGGGTTCTCTCACAAGCTTCATGGAGAATCTCATGGACTATGATAAAGGTAGGGTAAACCTCATCATTTCCAAGATTTCCAAAAATTGGTCTAATGGCTCCTTTAAAATCTATGGAGTTAAGTTCAAGCTGGATGCTAGGCTCATAGCTATAGTGACTGGTATGCCCCACACTGGGCTTAATTTCTTTCGAGACCTTAAAGTCTCCAACAATGCAGTCAATCTGTTCCCATGGAAAGAGAAAGAGGGGGTTAGAATTGGCAAAGCCATTGGGGGCTACTACGAAGTTGCTAATATCAAGAAACTATGGGGCTAGGTTCTGAATGCAATTATGGAATACATCACGGTTGAGGGCTGATTCTCCAGGGCCCACACCTACCACTTCATTCTCTTAAACCATTTAAGACACAAAAAAAAGGTATCTCTGCCCTACTACCTTTTTAGGTCCCTTTCCAGGTCCCTCAATAAACACAGTAAAAATCCTTCTAGCCCGATTCTCCACCATTGGCTTTTCTTGCTCATATATGAGCATTGTAAAACCCTTACCCTGCTAGTAAACAAGAGGATATCCACCTCTCTAGGTAAGAGAAAGATGGAGGGAGGAGACTTCAGCAAAGAAAAGGTGTCCTCTAGCAAAAAAAGAATAAGTGCCCCTAGGATGGAAACAAAGGTAATTGATAAGGAATGTAGCGAAATGGAGATGGATGACTCCAATGGTGAAGACATCTGGAATGACGAGGAGCTAGGTAATGAGGAAGAAAGTGGTGATAATGAGCCTAGTAATGAAATCCCTATCCTCAGTAATTTCCCTGGTAAGGACAACAACCATCCTATGGAGAATGTGGATTTCAAGGATAATGAGGAAACTGGTGGGAATTCCGAGAAGGAAATAAACAATGATTTTGAGAAGGACCTGACTAAGGATAGGGTTAGTGAGGATAAGGAAAGTGCGGGTAAAGGGTTACTCTTGGATAACCTCAAGAAACTCACTGAGGTGAGAATGGATTATGACAAATGGACCTATGAGCTCCTGAAGAACCTAGAAAAAAAGGGGAAAAACATGGATGAGAAGAGGGAGGATGACAATAGAGATCAGATAAAATGGCAGAATATGGAGGATAAGGTTAAATTGCTGGAAGAAGGGAGACAGGTGATGAAAAATCTGATGGGCGTTATCCCGAGTATCCTAGCAGCTGTCACTAAAAACTTGGAGGATATTGCTAAGGTCTTTGATCATACCAACTCTCCTAAATTGGTAGTGGAACTTGACTTGGATGAAGAGACTATCCAGACTAGTAGCGGTGAAGCTACTCCGGTTGGTGGCACTGCGAAGAGGACCAGGGCTAGTGTCAAGAAAGTTGTGGCTGCTTCTACAAAGGATCTCCCTAATCTCAAGGATAACATCAAAGAGCTACATGAAATTAGCAACACCCTAGCGAATGCCCTAGAAAAATCAACTAGTTTCTCTCTTGGAGTCTGGCTGGCTTGCTAGCTTTGTGGGGCATTTTCTGGTTTTCTTTGGTTTTCTGCAGGCTTTTCGTTGGTCTGTTCCTTTTTGTATCTCTTTGCTTTTGCTATTTACGTTCTGCTTGTAAAGGGTTTTGGGGCCCCTTCAAAACTTGCTTTTACCTTAATCAAAAACTGTGCAAATTCCAGCTTGGGGTTCCTGATTTCATCCATGATGCAATTGGTATATAGGTCCAACATGTCTTCATTCCCGATTTCCTCGATCTTGTAGTGAATATAGGCACATACATCATCTATATGCAATACTCAATGTGGAATGGAAGAGAAATCTCCAACTGGGTCAACCTCCATGGATTTGTAGGGGTACTTCTTGAACTCGAGATAAGGTCTATCTTTGACCTCAACAACTAGTGGAGTAGCAATGGAAGATGAGGATGCCATTTCAAATTTCCAGAAAACCAAACTCAGAAATGCTCTTCAAAAAATACCTTAACTGACTGTTGGATGCCCTAGATCACTCGCTGGATCACTTTTAGCTCACTTATCGCCTCAAAGCCTTGATGGCCTTGGTTCTGCAACTCAAAAACACTATTCACAAAGTGAATAATGACTCTCGTATTTTCCCTTTTAACCTTGCAAACCCTATTTTCACTTTAAAATAAATGTGCATCAGATATCCAGCCAGATGTTGAAATCATCCATCTAAATCCCAGATATCAACTAAAATTTGATTCCTGCCATCTGTAATCCATTGATTACAGATCTCATCAAGGGGTACTGCAAGATTTGTATGAGTTTGCCTCCCCCTAAGGCCAAAAGCCCTAGTTACCAAATGAATATTATGCACTGGATTCAGGTACAGATCCATTGTCTGCCTTAGATTCATCCTTCATTACCTACATCTTCTTGTGTCGATCTATGATCTCATCAACCTTTGCCTTTCCCTTTTCATCTAATTTGTTCTTATCTACTAGAACATTGTTTTTGCTTCTACAGTACTTTGCAATGTGACCGGTTTTGTTGCATGCTCTACAAAAAATATTATTCTACATAGGTCTGAAGATCATCTGATTTGGTCTTGTCCTACACTGATTAGAGATATGTCCAAACATTCCACAAGCATAGCATCTTTTATTCTGAAAGTTAATCATTACTACTCTACACATATTTGACTTGTGTCCAAAGTTATTGCATATGAAACACTGGTCGATAAAGGTAGGAACATTATTCATATTGTTACTGTTCATCATTCCACTTTTCATCCTACTTCTGCATTGACTTTCCATATGACAAAACTTATTGCAAGTAAAACATCTAGCATTGAATTTATGAGCATTAGGTTGTCTTACCAGAGGATCCTTTCTCTTCTTCTAATCAGGTTTTGCATTTCCTTGTCCAGATACAAAGGATTCACCTTTCTCAAATCGTAAACCTCACATGTCCTTTCCAGCATCTCATCAAGCCTTGTTGAACTAGCTTTGAATTTGTACTCATTACCAATAGAAAGTTCATCCCTCAAGGTAGCAATCTATCTTTCAAGTTATTGACCATTATTCCTTGATTGTGTCAGCTCAAGCTTCAACTGATCATTCTCATAGGTAAGCCTGAAGCATTCATCAACTCTTTCCTTCAATTATTGTGTCAGATTCTCTTCATTTTTTGTCTGGTCCTCAATTTCCTTAGTGAGCCTCATCACAGTGGATTTCATCTCATATTTCAAGGCAACATTTTTTCTCTCAAGCTTGTCAACTTCATCATCTTTGTCTTGATATTCCATGATTTGATCTTCTTTCTCCTTCAACTTGTCCATCAATTCATTCCTCTTCTCTCTGCAGACACTTGCTCGATCCTTTAGTTCACTTTAATGAATTAATCAAAAGCATTCAAGTTCTTCTTCAGGGTACAAATCTCATTTCTAGCTACATCAAGATCCTCAAGTGCCACATTGAGTTGTCTCTGAAAAATGGAATTCATTGAATCAATCTCCTGGATCTTCCTCAAGTGGTTAATATTTCTTAGAGGGAGAACTAGGCTCTGATATCGATTGTTAGAATCAGATATCACTAAGAAGGGGGGTGAATCAATGATTTGTCAGAAATCAAATCCACAAACTTATTCTTTATCCACCAGTTAGAAATGCACAACAGAAAGGAACATAAACAAACAACAAATAAACCACAAATCCACAACACCCAATTTTTTACATGGAAACCCGAAAAGGGAAAAACCACGGTGGGCCTGGAACCCACAATATTCATATACTATGGCTAGGAGTACATAAATATTACATAGATGGGGAATGAACTTGCATTCAGGCACACTGTCTAGAGCTCATTGCTCAATTACACTTGCCCAAAAGGCTGCAACCTTCAGGGAAGTCTCACTCACTTACAAATTGATTACTATGAGGAAATACAATGAAATGAACTCTCAAGTAGCATCTGATAATACAAGAATGAGTTCCAATTAAGCACTAGATCTCTAACTGTACTTGCTATGTAAATACTTTGTTTCTGTCTTAGTCAGCTACCAGATTGTCTATAAACAAAATGCGCACATGAAACTGTGCTCAATCACACCAAAATGGATCACCTCACTTGTATTACACTAAAAACCAATCGCCAATTTGATCTTATATATCTGGTCTTAACACACAAATAATCTCCTTCAAGTCGGCTTCAAGAAGTGTAACGTGTAGCTTCAAGTCAGCTTCAATCTCGAACACAAATATAGCACCAGACCAAAAGAGTATATTCACAGGCTTCCTAAGAACCTTCCCATTCACCAAGAACACTAAATCAACCACCAAAATTACCATAATCAATAGAAGTCATTCCAGACCAAAACAATATTGAGATGCCCTATTTTATCGATTTTGTGTCTACCGATTAACTCCAGCTTTCGGATACGATGAGCCATGATAACCGGATCAAATCACCTAGAAGAGTTTCCATCAATGACAACCCTATACCAATAAGTTGTTGGAAATTAACACTCAATTGGTTGGTTTCACTATGTTGTCATTGATGGCAACATGGTATTGTGTTTCGACTTCATGTTTTGGTTTAGTTGTTTACCGACAGGCACTTCATAGACACTACACCAGCACCGACGAGATAGAAGGATTTCTTTGGTTACCAACAATGCAGACTAACATGGTTAAGAATAAGGTTATCGGTATTGGAGGTCAACACCTATTGGATCCGGCATCGACAATTGTTTTGTTATTCATGCATTTATGTTATCAAGCCGACATGTAATTCGATATTGTAATTATCTTTGTAAGTCAACATAAGGCATGATAAGTTATATAGGATATATAGGTCAGTTGGATTAGATCATTTTGACATATAATAATAGAAATGGTGATGGATATGTGAATGTGATATGATGCAAAATATATCAGAGAGATTACATATGTGAGGATATTTATGTAAGGGTTATAACGATAAAGGGTTTAGGGCTTCAGACCAGAACAGACAAAGCTTAAACTAGAACTATATTCTAGCATAGAAGATGCTATCTTAGCAGTTAAACACTTCTCCAAATTGTAGTCTAGATTTATATGTAGTCAATGAGGTTCTGTTTGTGATTGAGCAGTGTGCTCTAGGCTGTAAGCCTTCCTGCAAGTGCAGGCCCCTTATATTTTGTAATATCTCTTCATATGGCCAATGGATTCATATTGTGGGTCATAAATCCCACTGTGGTTTTTCCTCTTTAAGGTTTTCCACATATAATTATGTGTGTTATGAGTCTCATTTATGTGATTGGCTTATTGGTTGTTTTACTTCTTTCAATTATGTATGTATCGGTATACCGGTTGGTGTATGCATGTTTTAATAAGGCTAAAATTGATCATTCTGGTATAACACTAATTCACCCCCCCCCCCTCTCAGTGTTATTGCATTCTAACAATTGGTATTAGAGCTTTGTGCCTCGGAGGAAATTTAACAGCTTGAGGAAGATCCAGAATCCAGAACCCATGGACATGGTTTTGGAGAAACAACTTGAGATGGCACTTGAAGATTTTGATGTTGAAAGGTTGAAGAACTTAAAGCTACAAGATGAATTGAATTATTCTAAGGAATTCATTCTTGTCCTACAAGAGAGGCTATCATCTGTTCAAGCTAGGAGGAAGGAACTTTTGCAAAGTCAGGGTGATGAAGAGAAAGATGCACTTAAGGAACAATGTCATAAATTGAGTCAGGAGAACATGGTAATGAGAAATGAAATGCAAGCTATAACTATGAGGATGTCTAAGGAAATTGAGGACCAAAAGAAAAAGGAAGAAAATCTTGTTGTATCCTTAAAGAACAAATTTGAATAATGTGGTAGGTTGGTTCATGAGAATGATATGCTAAGAACTGATTTAGTACAATCCCAGAGTAATGAACAAGAGCTTGAGAGACAGATGATAATTCTGAGAGGAGATCTAACTACTGGACGTGAGTATAAAGGAAAATTCAAGATTAGCTTAGCACAACTAGATGAGGTATTGAAGAGACAAAGGTAGATTGGAGATTCCAGTGGACTTGGATTTGAGCAAGGACAGAGTTCCAGTACTGCTAATGAAGATCAAAACCATAAGGCACAGGTAAGGCAATTTAATGCTTATAAATTTAATGGATGTTGTTTTATTTGCAATAGATTTGGTCACATAGCTAGACAATGTAGAAACAGAGCAAATCAAAACCCTGATTCTTCTCCCGATAAATGTTCTAAATGCAATAAGTATGGTCATAAGACAAAAGATTGCATAATGAATGTTAAATGCTATGCATGTGGAAAGTTTGGACATATGGCTAATCAGTGCAGGTGAAGCAATTCAAAGGAACAATGTTACATGTTTTCCATGTAATGAGGTTGGACGTATTGTTCAAATCTGTAGAAGGAGAAATCCACTAGTTGATAATGGAGGATAAAATGAGAAAGGGAAAGAGAAGGTTAGTGAAATCCGGCAAGATCATACTTAGAGATGGGTTAGGAAGACTAAAGAACAATCATCAGATGGAAATACACCAGTTACTTATCCAATAAAGGAGGTTGCTCCTGCATCGACAAGTAGCTCATCTAGTAACTGAGGCAGATTCCTTAGGGGTAGGCAAAATTCATGAAGATATTGCATATACCCCGGGAAGAGGTTCTCGAAGATGTTCCAGACATTGAAGATGCTTATCCAGCATGGATATGTTCTGTTCAAGATCTAGTATCTTTCATCGACAGTCATTTATGTCAATGGAAGATTAAGGTTTTTCTCGGAGGTTAAAAGGTCGAATTCACTTCATTATTGATCACCTTGCATTCAGAGTAATTTTGGAGTGATTAAGAGTGACTAAGAGTGATCAAAGGCATTTCAGAACAATCAGATTTCTTCTTGAGCAATTTCTCCGGTGACTAGAAGAATTTGTTAAGGGTTTTCACTGGAAGTGATCAACAGATATTTATCTTTAAACATGGAAGCGTGATCATCATCTATTCCTATCTTTGTTGCAAATCTAATTGTAGTAGAGGTCAAGGACCGTCCCAAACCAATTTTCAAGCAGTATCTGCATGTAGCTACCCTGGAAGATTCAGTTGGAGCATTTTCTCATGTTTTGGAGGGAGTTGTCTGTGTTGAAGATGTTAGGGCATACATATATTGTCACATTGAGGACTTGGGAACATTTGAAATAAAGGGCATGTACATGAGTGAGCTGATGGGAGAATCTAGAAAGATCAAACCGACATACAAGCACATTGAAGACTTAGGGTTTATCGGCATTCTGGACATCCCAAAATTTGAAAATGAGATAATTAGGTATGTTTTGAGAAGATAACATAGGGAGTTTATCTAGTTGGATAGACCTTACAAGATCACCAAGGAAGTTATCAGGGAAATCACTAGTTTACCTTTGGTTGGGAAACATCCAAATAAAAAGGTTTTGAATGATTGCATGAATAAAATCACCCGCTCGACATCTAACAGAAGGTCTATGAGAATCATCACTATTACCAACACAACCATCAGATTCGACAACATGATCATTGGATATAAGGTAACTCAGTCAAACCAACTGAATTATGTTTCCTGTTCCTACATTTTTGCAACATATAAAATGATGAGAGAAAATGTGAAATTGGATCTATGCGGTTGGATGTTAGATGAACTATTAATAAACCTAGGAAAGATTAAGGGAGAAAAGAAGGGAACCTTCCGGTATGGAAACTTAATTGTCTTCTTAATGTTATTTTTCATGAATGATACACCTGGTTTTGGGGAGAGGCAATGGGCATTTGATATCCCGGTAGGGAAACAATTGAAACAGACAATTGCTACTTTAGGCAGTTAGAGAGATGATAAAGTATGGGGATATTTCAAGGGGTTCCAGAAATCTATGAAGTCTATGGAAAGGGTTCCTAAGCATATTGTAGAAAAATATTCAACTGACATATGCTTCATGGTGAAGAAGGATGAAACACTTATGGAAGCAGTTAAGCCCTAGAATACTTGGATTAAGGAAATGGGCTATGAAGTGGATGCACAGATCCTTGAGGCTTATGTAAAAATCTTGATTGATGCACCTATTCATGAGGCAGAGAAGCCCTGTGGTATTGCAAAATAGAAAACACAAGAGGTTGAAATAGAGTTCAACTAGATGAAGAGAGAGAAGCAGGAAGGAAAGGCTAGCAAGTTTGTTGAGAAATTTTCACAAGACATTAAAGCATTAATTGATATTGTCCCAGAGAAAGGCAGGAAGAGGAAGAATCCAGAAGTACACATTGAGCCTATTACAGCAAAGTTTGAATCTGAGGATTGTAAGGAAGTTAAGTAGCGGAAACAACTTCCTACACTAACCTTGAGAGGAGGGTAATGCAAAACTTTTTCAGATCATTACAACAGTTATAGAAAATAGAAATAGATATAATAACATTCATACCACAACACAATGATTTACGTGGGGAAAACCCTTTCGGGAGAAAAACCCCACCCTCCAAAAGCAGCTCAATATTTTATTTAGCAATCAAAAACAGATTACAACATACTTGCAGAGCAACCTCTTTGCAGGAGTAGCACTAAATAGAGATTCAGAGGCAACTCAATAGCCACAAGACTCTTACACCCAACCTCTATCTCACACACCTCATAAATAGGAGATACAATACAGGAAACTGTCAAACGGTATTACAAAACCATGGTCTAAAACCACCCAATAAGGTGTAGCCGACCTTATCTCCCTTCTAGATGCCCTATGACATGTTAAAGCACACATCAACATGTGTCGCTCCCTTTTACAGCTCATTTATGTATTCGATACAAACTATTTTTTTTCCTATTTCAGGGCTACAAACTTCCGGAGGCCATAACTTGAGAACCGGGTGTCCGATTGACGAACCGTTTGAAGCGCCGGAAAGCTTGCGAAGTGCTCTATCACCTCGTAACTTGCTTCACCGGTTACGGCCACTTTTCAGGGCATTTCGGAGCCTCTAAAGTCCCCAAAATTAAGTTTAAACATTTTATTGCACCCCTCCAAGATGAAAACTTTAATATCTTCAAAACTAGCTGTGACCTTGCAACGCAACTTTACCGAAATGCTTATCTAACCAACCAGAAGCTTCAGGGAGAGTTTCGCACCATTTCGTGCTCAAATGAAAACTTACTATAAATAGTAACCTCACATAAATGCGAGGTTGAGACACCATTTTTCCCAACAAATCTCCCACTTGTCGAACACCTTGCATGAGCGGAAGGGAATGTCAACACAATAAATCAATTGCTAGGGGCCATAAGGCCCATAGACTCTGAACACCATCTGAACTTCTCTGTGCTCACAGCCTTAGTTAAAGCATCTGCAACATTCATCAAAGTTTCCACCTTAACCAGCTTCACCCTACCATCTTCGACCATATCTCTAACAAAATGATACTGAACATCAATATGTTTGGTCCGGGCATGAAATGTCGGGTTCTTAGCTAGGCTAATTGCACTCTGACTGTCACAGTAAACTGTCACTGTACCTTGTTTTATTCCAATATCCGAACACAGTCTCTTAAGCCAAATGGCTTCTTTACAAGCATGAGTAGCTGCCATATACTCTGCTTCAGTAGTGGATAGAGCAACCACAGCCTGTCGCTTACTCATCCAACTAATTGAACCACCAAACAAAGTAAACACATAAGCACTGGTGGATCTTCTGCTATCAATATCACCTGCCCAATCTGAATCCACATAACCATGGATATCAAGGGAAGTCATGTCTCCAACTGAATTACCATGATAACACAAAGAATACTCTGAAGTACCCTTCAAATATCTGAAGACTCTTTTGACTGCATCCCAATGAACTCTACCAGGATTAGACATATATCTAGAAAGTACTCCCACTGCTTGGGCAATGTCTGGTCTAGTACAGACCATAGCATACATCAAGCTTCCAACCGCACTTTGGTAAGGCACTCTGCTCATGTCTTCCATCTCCAATGGGGATGTAGGACAATCTGAAATAGATAGTTTCGTTCCAACTGTAAAAGGAACACTCAATGGTCTACAATTCTACATGTTGAACCTCTGTAAAACTGAATTCACATACTTACTCTGGCCTAGCCATAGCTTTCTGTTCACCCTATCTCTTCTAATTTCCATCCCAAGAATGTGCTTTGCTGCACCAAGATCTTTCATTTCAAATTTAGCAGCGAGCTGAGACTTCAGTTCTGAAATCATACCTTTCCCTTTACCAATGAATAACATATCATCAACATACAATGCAATGAATAAGAAATGATCACCATAAGATTTATAATAAACACAGTGATCTGATTTAGAACGTTCAAATCCCAAACTCAACACATATGTATCAAATTTCTGGTACCACATCCTAGGACTTTGTTTGAGGCCATACAAAGATTTCTTCAATTTACAGACCAAATTTCTTTTGCCTTTCACCACATAGTGCTCTGGCTGTGTCATATAAATATCTTCCTCCAAATCACCATGAAGGAAAGCAGTTTTCACATCCATTTGCTCAACCTCTAAATCATAAGCAGTAGCAATAGAAAGCAAAAATCTAATGGACGTCATTTTTGCAACAGGAGAAAATATCTCACCGTAATCAACACCCTCAACCTGAGAGTAGCCTTTTGCAACCAACCTTGCTTTATACTTCTCAATGCTCCCATCTGAACCAATCTTTTTCTTGAACACCCATTTACAACCAACAGGTTTTCGTCCTTCAGGCAATGGTACAAGATCCCATGTATCATTCTTTTTCAAAGCTGTCATTTCTTCCTCCATAGCAATCTTCCAGGATTCTGCATCATTCATACCTAATGCCTCTTCTACAGATTTTGGTTCATCCACACTAGTATTCAGAGCAAAAATACATCTCCAATCATCAGGTGAATACCTTTCAGGTGGTTGTCTATGTCTTGTAGACCTTCGAACAAGTTGAGTTGGAGGTTCTTCCTCCTCTTCTGAAGATTCAGAGCTAGACAAGCTCTCCTCAAATTCTTGCCTATCTAGGGGTCTCGATTCAACTCTTTCAGGTGTAGAAGGAAGTTGAATCACATCTTCTTTTTTATTCTATTCTGGCTGCAATGTAACAGAAGGAGACTTAATTTCTCTAAAAATAACACTTCTACTGTGAATTACCTTTTGTGCAACAGGGTCCCAAAGCTTGTATCCTTTCACACCATAACTATACCCGATGAAGATACATTTCACAGCCTTGTTCTCCAACTTTGTTCGCTTCTCCTTTGGCACATGTGCATATGCCTCGCAACCAAAAACTCTAAGATGTCTCAATGAAGGCTTGTGACCTGACCATGCTTCCATAGGCGTTTTATCAACAAGAGCTGATGTAGGAGACCTGTTAATCAGGTAGCAAGCAGTGGCAACAGCTTCAGCCCAAAAATTTTGTTCGAGACCAGCACCACTCAACATACTCCTAGCCTTCTCCATCAGTGTCCTATTCATTCTTTCTGCAACTCCATTCTGCTGTGGAGAATACGGAGTTGTCTTCTGCCTGTTAATTCCACAGTCTTTACAGAATCTATCAAAATCATTAGAGCAAAACTCACCACCATTATCAGTTCTCAAACATTTTATTTTCTTTCTAGTCTGCAACTCAACCATTGCTTTAAATTCTTTAAAACGACTAAAAACTTTAGATTTACTCTTTAGAAAATATACCCATGTCCTTCTACTAAAATAATCAATAAATGAAACATAATATGTGGATTTTCCAATCAAAGAGACATCTACTGGACCAAACACATCAGAATGGATAAGGTCCAAAACACCACAAGTTTTATGAGAACTCGAGTAAAACTGAACGCGGTTTTGTTTTCCATAAATGCAATGCTCACAGAAATCAAAGTCAAGATTACAATCATTCAAACCTTCAACAAGATTTTTATTTTTCAAGGTCCTGAGGGCTGATTCTCCAATGTGGCCAAGTCTCTGGTGCCATAACATAGTCTTCTCTGCAGGTAACTTTGCTTCAGACGAAAGTGCACCCTTAGGTACCTAAAAACCATTTCCATCTGCTGAAGGTGAAACCTTCAAATCTTCCAGTGAGGTATCCACAGATTTACTTTTTACAGAAGTGCTATTACACTCAACAGTGTATGCTTCAAGCTTATACAAAGTGCCAAACCTGACACCTCTAGCAACTTCCATAGCACCCTTAATCATCTTACATCCTGTTTCAGAAAAGACTACCTGCACACCTGCATCTATTAGTTTGCTCACAGATAACAGGTTTCGTTTTAATCCAGGGATATGCAGCACACCATTAATCCTTTTTATTCTACCATCAGAAAACCTGATTCTAACTTTACCTCGACCAACAATGTCTAGAGGTGAATCATCACCCAAGTACACCTTACCTCCATTAAATCCTTCATATTCAGAAAACCAATTTTTATTGGAAGTCATATGAAAAGATGCACCTGAGTCAATTAGCCAGGCATCATTACCTGCATGAGTCGCCAAAGCCGCAATAAATGCATCGCCATCTTCCTTGTCGGACTCAGAATCAGAATCGAACTTTTTCTTTTTCTTCTTCTTTTCTTCTTTGCAGTCCTTACGGATGTGACCCAGTTTACCGCAATTCCAGCAAATGACTTTGAACTTTCCAGGAGATTTCGATCTCCCTTTGGATTTGGACTTGCCGCGCTTCTCATTCTTCTTGCCTTTCTCCTTAGGTCTTCCACAAACGGTTAGGGCTTCCTTTGAACTGATGGATACCTTCCTTCGCATCTCTTCACCGAGTAGGGCACCCACCACGTCTTCAAATTTCAAAACAACAGAAGTACTACCGATAGCCATAACAAGAGAATCCCACGAATCAGGCAAAGAACAAAGCAAGATCTGACATTTCTCCTCCTCATCCATCTTAACACTGACGGATACTAATTGAGCCACAATCATATTGAATGCTTCTAGGTGGTCTGCAATTCATCCACCCTCTTCCATCTTCAAGGAATACAATTTCTTTCTTAAGAAAATTTGATTTAATAAAGATTTCACTTGATACATCTCACCAAGCTTAGTCCATAGCTTCTTTGCAGAGTTTTCTTCATGGACATTGATTAGAACAGAGTCTGCCAGGCACAGTCTGATTAGACCCTTGGCTTTTCGGTCCATAACATCATACTGAGCTGCTGCAGTAGGATCTGAGGGTCTTTGGACATTCGCATCAACAGCATCCCAAAGATCTCGATCTATTAGCAGATCTTCCATCTTCAGCTTCCACATCTCAAAATTACTTCCATTAAATTTCTCCACCTCTATTCTCCCTGACGAACTCGCCATCTGAATATTCCTGCAACAAGATCAAAAAGTGTCTTCTGCATAAGCTCCCACTCAAATCTGGATTAGTTCAAAAAACCCAACTGCCCACAATTGAAACCAAAGGTGATCAGGCTCTGATACCACTTGTAAGGAAGTTAAGTAGCGGAAACAACTTCCTACACTAACCTTGAGAGGAGGGTAATGCAAAACTTTTTCAGATCATTACAACAGTTATAGAAAATAGAAATAGATATAATAACATTCATACCACAACACAATGATTTAAGTGGGGAAAACCCTTTCAGGAGAAAAACCCCACCCTCCAAAAGCAGCTCAATATTTTATTCAGCAATCAAAAACAGATTACAACATACTTGCAGAGCAAGCTCTTCGCAGGAGTAGCACTAAATAGAGATTCAGAGGCAACTCAATAGCCACAAGACTCTTACACCCAACCTCTATCTCACACACCTCATAAATAGGAGATACAATACAGGAAACCGTCAAACGGTATTACAAAACCATGGGCTAAAACCACCCAATAAGGTGTAGCCAACCTTATCTCCCTTCTAGATGCCCTATGACATGTTAAAGCACACATCAACACGTGTCGCTCCCTTTTATAGCTCATTTATGTATTCGATACAAATTATTTTTTTTCCTATTTCAGGAGTACAAACTTCCGGAGGCCATAACTTGAGAACCGGGTGTCCGATTGATGAACCGTTTGAAGCGCCGGAAAGCTCGGGAAGTGCTCTATCACCTCGTAACCCGCTTCGCCAGTTACGGCCACTTTTCAGGGCATTTCAGAGCCTCTAAAGTCCCCAAAATTAAGTTTAAACATTTTATTGCACCCCTCCAAGATGAAAACTTTAATATCTTCAAAACTAGCTGTGACCTTGCAACGCAACTTTACCGAAATGCTTATCTAACCAACCAGAAGCTTCAGGGAGAGTTTCGCACCATTTCGTGCTCAAATGAAAACTTACTATAAATAGTAACCTCACATAAATGCGAGGTTGAGACACCATTTTTCCCAACAAGGATGACACGCCTTTGTGATTCAAGAGGGTTGTAAGGAAGAAAATAGAGAAAAAAAAGGTAGAAGCCAAAAAGCAACCAGTTAGGAAGGTTACATTCAAAATACTGGCACAAAAGCAAGCACCAAAGGCAACACCTCCAACTACATCCGATACTGCAAAGAGGAAGAAGAAGAATGACACTGGTACAACTATTCAATCTGGTAATGTTCCACCTAAAACTTGTGCAAAATTAGTAGATGAAATAACTAAGTATGGCATGTTAAAGAATGTACAGTTTTACTATGATCATTTAGAGGATGATGAACAAAGAGAGGTAGAGGAAGCAGTATTGTTATACTTGGATATTTATAAGAAAGCCTTAATAGAAATTGAAAACCAAATACTAGCATAATTGTATAATATGTTAGATGCTAGAAGACTATCAGTAATGCAAGAAGACAAGCATATTAAAATTCAAGAGTTGTTATCTATTTGTATTACTATTGCTCTAGGGGAAATGGAAAGGACACTTGAGGTAGCAGAAAGAAAAATATTTCATAGCAAGCATAGAATAAACAATCTGATGCTAGGAAGGGTAAATGAGATAATAAAGGAGACTGAAAATGCACAGGTTAAGTTATTTGGAGAGAACAAAGGTTTCTTTAATTCACTAGAGTCAAAGACAGACACTGCAGACATCCTGGTTGAAGGAAAAGGAAAGGGGATTATGGGTACTTCACCCTCAATTTTGAAGAACATTAAGATAGTAGAAATCAAGCCTCGGGTAGATACAAATGTACTGACAGATGTTGAGATATTGGCTAATATAGAAAGTATAAAGGTTGATATTGTACATGATACTAATATTAATGATAATAGTCCTCTGGATACAAATGTATAGGTTGAGGTTACAGTTCCTACAGAGGAATCGACAGTTACAGAGACTGCACCAAGTGGTGAAGCCACTGGTGCAAGTGAGGAAGCTATAAAGGACAAATCATCAGAGGAGAAGAAAGGGCAAACTGACAGAGAACCGGTAGTTGGTCCATCATTGTTTTCAATTGACACCTCGCAGGTTGTAAAGAAAAACATAACCGAGATGAGTCCTACTGAACTCATGATGATGGCAACACAAAAACTAATGAAGAAGGGATCTACAGATAAAGGGATTATTGATCAGTCAATCAATGTTTTACACAGACTAGTCCCAGAATGCAAGATTGACAATGGAGTGAGCCCATTTGACAAGCTTAAGAAAATTACTGAGCATATTTCAAAGGATTTTTAATCCTTACAACAGATTTCAAATCGGCAAGCACTAAAGAGGTTCACTCGGGCTAAAACAGATGCATTTGATCAGGTGATTAAATCTGAGAAGAAGAAGATTGATGAAAAGCTGAAATTGATAGATAATTCTTTGAAGAAGTGTACAAATATTTATAGGGTTGTAACACAGATATACTTATAGTTAATGTGGATAAGAAGATAAAAGAGTTTCAGGAGAAAATTGCAAATATAGCTAATTATTTTGATGGATTGACTTCATTGACTACATCCATTGATGGTCAAATTTTGATTTTGGAAGCAGAAATTTTTGTTCTTGAGAAGGAAAGAGACCAAATCATAAGAAGAGCTATAAATTTGAGAGGCTTGGTGAGTCCCCAGTTGGATTCACTCATTGTACATAAGAAAGAATGTATGGATATGGTTGGAAAGCCCACACCGACAGAGGTAAGTGAGAAAGAGTCATTTTCACATATATTAAGTGGACTTGTATCTATTTCTGGCACTTTCAAAACTGGTTGGGATACTTATCTTGAGCTATTGGAGAAGGCTTATCTGAAAATTTTGAAATTTGTTAAGCTCCGGTAAGATATTTTTGGGATATTTATTGTACAATTTTTTTTTTGGATATTTGACATTCTTTTTGGAATTTTTGATGGCATTGATGTCAAAGCGGGGGTGATATAGATGTGAAAAAGAATAGAAGGATTTGTATACATTAGGGGGAGATATGGAGGTATGGGAGTATGGAGTATTTTGCATTAATGAATATTCGACTCAGGGGGAGCATGCAGGATGAAACCGACAGATGAAACCTTGACCATTTTTCACATGAGTGTTGCCATCAATGCCAAAGGGAGAAATTGTTGGCAATTGACACTCAATTGGTTGGTTTCACTATGTTTTCATTGATGGAAACATTATATCTTGTTCCAGCTTCATGTTTTGGTTCAATTGTGTATCGGCAGGCACTTCACAAACACTACACCAGCATCGACACCAGCATGATAGAAGGATTTCTTTGGTTATCGGCAATGCAGGCTGACATGGTTAATAATAAGGTTATCGGTATTGGAGGCTGACATCTCTTGGATCTGGCATCGACAATTGTCTTTTTATTCATGCATTTGTGTTATCAAGCCGACATGTAATTTGATATTGTAATTATCTTTGTAAGCCGACATAAGGCATGATAAGCTGTATAGGATATATAGTTCAATTGGATTAGATCATTTTGACATATAATAATAGAAATGGTGATGGATATGTGAATGTGATATGATGTGAAATATATCAGAGAGATTATGTATGTGAGGATATTTATGTAAGGGTTATTCTGGTAAAGGGTTTTAGATCGGAACAGACGGAGCTTAAACCAAAACTGTATTCTAGCATAGAAGATGCTATCTTAGCAGTTCAACACTTCTCTAGATTGTAGGCTGGATTTATATGTAGTCAGTGAGGCTCCATTTGTGATTGAGCAATGTGCTCTAGGCTGTAAGCCTTCCTGCAAGTACATGCCCCTTATATTTTGTAATATCTCTTCATATGGCCAGTGGATTGATATTGTGGGTCACAAATCCCACCGTTGTTTTTCCTCTTTGAGGTTTCCACATATAATTCCATGTGTAATGATTCTCATTTATGTGATTGGTTTATTGGTTGCTTTACTTCTTTCAATTATGTATGTACCAATATACCAGTTGGTGTATGCATGTTTTAATAAGGCTAAAATTGATCATTTCGGTATAACATTGATTCAGCCCACCCCCCTCTTAGTGTTATTGGATTCCAACATAAGCAACTGCCAGAAGTCACCAGATGAGTGTCAATTGCCAACAAGAGTATGTTATGAGTCCTTCTGAAATGATGACATGAGTTTCTCTAATATACCAGACGCCATAATAAGAAACTCACTAGCTTTCACCTGAGAAAATGTTGTCAACTTGAGTGCTTGGACAGGGGATAGAGAAGCTAAGTTGATGGGGCCTTGTGTGAACTCTAGATCCTCTCCATGTATCTTCTTCCCCTTCACTAATTTATTAGTGTCTCTTGCCTTGGCTTCAACCTCAACCTTCACTTCCACCTATTCCTATTCTACATCCTTCTCAATGCGAGCTTCTTTTCCAAGGACTGGAGAGTTATCACTCATGTCATTACCCTCATCTGCTTTTATTGTATCCTCTCCACCCTTGTCAACTACATCTTCAGCTTTAACTTCTTCTGGCTCAACAGTTTGAACATCTGGGGCAGAAGTATCATCCATTGTGTGCACTTCTGAATTAGTGTCACTTTGCCCTTTCACCTGATTTACTTGATATTAGTTATCTGCCAAGAATTTTGTCAAAATCTTTTCTGTTTCTTTTACAACTTCATCAATTTTACCAAACATGATCTTATTTACTATGTGCTTTCTTTTTAATTCATTCTTTGCTAACCAAAGTAATTTGTCTATCTCTTCCTTAGAAATAACTTAATAGAGATTTACTAATACATATTCCTTCAAGTTCTTTTGATATCTTGAAATTTTAGCGATCATGATAAAGGTTACTCCCAATCCTTGATATGCACAAAACTTATATTTTATTCCTTTGAGGGGATCAGAGATTGGGGCTCCGATTTTCAAGTTTGACTTGGTGTTAAGAAGATATGTTTAACTCTTAAGCTCAAAATTTGAGATCATAGCCTATGGTTCATTTGTCGGGGAATGGGGATCTTCGATCACCTTTCTATATACATTTATTTTTCAACCATGATGAGATCTGAGGTTTGATCCATGAAATACTTTAAATTATTAATTGTTTAGTCTTTTATATATGCATTTTTTATGTTTTGGGCCTAGTGTTGGGATGACAATTTCACATTCTAAATCCTGGGCATACCTAGGTTAGATTTACTTGACTTTGAAGGGGTTTTCTTAACAAAACCTAGGTCTATCCTATAGAGGAGACTTGTGAGGACACACAAGACTAGGTGATGTTTAATAAAAACAAAAAAGGAGCCCAAACAACCATCTACCAAGACTTTTGTCAACATATTTTTTGTTTCTTTTGCAACTTCATCAATTTTACCAAACATAATTTATTCTTTGCTAACTGGAGTAATTTGTCTATCTCTTCCTTAGAAATAACTGAACATAGATTTACTAATACATATTCCTTCAAGTTCTTTTGATATCTTGAAATCTTAGCGATCATGATAAAGGTTACCCCCAATCCTTGATATGCACAATACTTATATTTTATTCATTTGAGGGGATTAGAAATTGGGGCTCTGATTTTCAAGTTTGACTTAGTGTTTAGAAGATATGTTTAACTCTTAAGCTCAAAATTTGAGATCATAGCCTATGGTTTGTTTGTCGGGGAATGAGGATCTTCGATCACCTTTCTATATAAATTTACTTTTCAACCATGATGAGATCTAAGGTTTGATCCTTTAAATACTTTAATTTATTAATTTTTTAGTCTTTTATATATGTAGTTTTTATGTTTTGGGCCTAGTGTTGGGACTGCAATTTTACATTCTAAACCCTAGGCATACCTAGGTTAGATCTACTTGACTTTGAAGGGATTTTCTTCACAAAACCTAGGTCTATCCTACAGATGAGACTTGAGAGGATACACAAGACTAGGTGATGTTTAGGGAAAAGCAAAATGAGCCCAGACAACCATCTACCAATCCCGCATAAGGATGAGGGCTAAACCCTCAAATGATTTGGTAGAAAAGAAAAGAAAAAGGGAAAACAAAAGGGGATGTTGAGACCCTTTAAAGGAACTATTTATGTTGAATTTTGAATCTATTTATAAACCCTAATAATATCCAACCACTATCCATATATCTACAAAACTAATTCAACACAACATCAATGAATAATCCACCAAACATTGTATGCAAATAACATAAATTAACAAATATTATACCATTGCATGTCCAATAGTCCTGTCTCCATTGTTCTCCTATCCTCCATGATCTTGCATTGATGATGTTTCTCTCATATTTGTGTTGCAATTGCATAAGAGCTCAAGGAAGAATGGATGTGTTTGTGATGATGTATGCTAGAATGATTTTGGTAGAATGTATGTATGATTTCTTGTAGATGTGATGATAAAATGGAGGGAAGAAACCTCTTTAATAAAAATCTCCAAGAAAATGAAGGATTTAGATTTAGAGGTCATAAGGTGAATGGCCATGAGCACATAGGTGAAAGAAATTCAATAGTATTTGAAGGTAGATAAAGATGAAGGGATGAGATTAAGAATTGGAAAGGTAAAAGATAAGGGTGAGTAGGATTAAGAGGTTAAATTGAAATGAAGGGCTAATATTGAAGAGTAGGTAATTTAGGGAGACGTGATGCCATGTGGTTAAGAAGAAAAAGGTAGATGAATTAATTAAATAAATAATAATATTTATTGAATTAATAGAATAATTTTAAGATAAAATAATTAAATAACTAATAAATATTTATTTATTAATCAAAGGACAATTCTAGGTGTCTACAAGAACAAACCCAAGAACAAAAAACAAATAGAGAAAAGACCAAAAACCCTACCTACAAAGCAAATATGTGTGCACTAGGTCATAGGAGACCAACCAGGGGAGTAGCTAGGGCACAAATTTTGATCTTTGTAAAGCTCTTTAAGGCACAAGATTCTCAAGTTCTAATGCACAATTGTGAATATTCACTTGGAAACCCTATTATATTTAGAAAATTAATTCATTATGTACAAAAAGAGTAATGTATCATGAGAAAACTTGTCCAAATTATATTTATTCTCATTTAAAAAAATATTAATTAATAAAATATGTTAAAAAATTTATAACAATGTAAGTCTTAGATATATTAGTATTAATAATCTATGTTAAGAAATTATGAAAATTAAATTTATTTATGTCTAGGGGATTGAGTTTAATTGATTAAAATATTAGGTTCTCATTATGGAGATCCTAACTTAAATCCTAGTAGGGACATCTAACATAGAATTCTAAGTTATGACTCTTGGTCTTCCACAATTTAGTTCTAGTATGGATGTGGTTTCTAAATAAAGAGGATTTCTAAGTAGTGACGTTTGGTCTTCCATAGCTGATTTCCACTATGTTTTCTCATAAATAACTTGTATTAATCTCATTTTGATTCTCATATGGAAAGAAATATATTTCTAGCTTAGGCTTTGCAATATGGGAAAATATTATTTATTATAAAATATGAGAAAATATTCTATTTATAATTAGAAATATAATTTACATAGAAAATCTCCTTAATTATTAGTTTGCATTATTTTTAAAATCCCAATTCCTTTTTTGTTATAATTGACATATTTTTTCTTCTAAATGTAATTTTTGTGGCCTACTTAGGGCAAAAAGTAAAACACAGTTTTGTGATGTCACCCTAATCATGCACATGATCTTGTCCATCTTAATTGAATTTAACATACCTCAAGGTAAATCACATCTAAAAATGTGTCATTGTTTATTTGCATGTGCATGGGAAAGTTAAATTTGTTATATGGGATGTCACATTTAAAGACAAACCCTATGACACTAAAAGAATCCTCCATCAAGAATGATAACATCATTCAAGTATTGAGCATCAAATTAGAGAGCAATTTACACTTGCATCAACAAATATTGCATTAGACGTAGTACATCATGTGTCTTAAACCTTTTCATACTATTGTGGAGAAAGAACAAAAAGAAATTGATTAAGTTGCAAGGAGGCATCAAACTTCAACAAGGAATTGATTAAGTTGCAAGAAAGCATCAAACTTCAACTCTAGTTTGATAGACTCTAAAAGATGTTCATTAATACTTCTTGATCTAGATTAAGATGTTATAGCAATGCAAAATCACATTAGACATGACAAAATCACACCAGACTTAGACAAGATCACATCCAATCCCATTAGACTACAATTTAGAATATGAAAACTTATCAACTATAACAATTATCCTTCATACCTAAAATTACATAAATAATTATTAAACAAAACTCTCTTAATAAACATCAACACTACGAAACAACTATCGAGTCCTTAAAATACACTAATATAAAAATAATGGTATATGAAGATAACTTATATATGATGCATCTAAAAACCTAAATAGCCATTTCCCAACACTATCAACTACTACCACAATCCAAAACTAAATATTTTTTTAAGACTTCTTTATTTTATTATAACATTATGCTCTTAATATTTCTTTACAAGATCCAATGAAGTCCAATTATTAATAGTATGGAGGTATGGTGTGCTTTTATATCTTAACACTGTTGAAGAGAACATGTTTGGACGCCAACATTGCACGTAGCATACGACGTTAAAACATGACCTAATCATGCCAATATATACTCACTCCACAGTGCTTTGCTGTCAGCACACACAAATAATTTAGTGGCTTTGCTTTGCTCTTCCTTCCATGGTCGAAACTGTTTTATTGAGATGAGTTGGGAGTTTCTCTCGCAGGAAAGATGACACCACGCTCAATCATGCTTTCATCTAACGTGCTGTCATCTTCCTCCGAAATAAACCACCAACCATCTGTTTTTCTGCTTTTCTGCTTACGATCATTCTAATTCTTGACTATTTCTTGTCTGGGATTTCTCTTCTTTTTGCAGCAGTCTTTTCTTATTTTGCATTTGAAATCTCACTATTGTTCAGATCATGATCATGTCCTTTCTCTTTCAGAGTTTCAACAGGTGTACGTTTTGAGTTTTGAGTTTTGAATGAATGAATGAATGGAGGAATTTCAATGACGTGTATGAGATTCAGCTGTCTAAGTGACCAAGATGCACCAAACCTTCCTTGTCGTTTTGAAAGACAAATATATAATGAAGATGATTGAGATCATGAAACCCAAAGTCGAGAAATCAATTCCCTTCATGAGCAGAGGCTGCAAACTGTAAATTTGCCCCCTCTTCTTATTTGGAATTAGAGAGGGCTAGGGTTTTGCCCAATTGATATTTTGTTAATCATGGTAGTACAATAATAACATAAGTGTTACATTGGTATTTTATTCAAATACCATGTTAATAGCAATCTTTTTGTTAGGGTTTTATATCAAATTATAACTTCTGAAGATTGTTTAGTTGTCATTCATATTAAACTCTCACCTTTGACGTAAAAATAGATAATCTTTAAAGAATAACTTCAAGTAGTTGTCAATATCTATTGTTTTTACACAAAATTATTTAAGCTCCACAATAAACGATCAATTTAGACTTTGTTTTTAATATTTTATGACCTAGAAGCTGACCTCACCTCATCTACACTCTAGAGGTGTGATTTTATATCCACTCACCTTTTTTTAATATTAATTAATATAATTTGTTTATCAATGATAAAGAAAACATTTATTCAAAATAAAAATACAAAAAACCATAGACACACTTTATATCCTATTGGAATGGCATCAATTTTATTTGTACGTGTTACCTCATCTAAACTCTAGAGGTGTCATTTTATATCCACTTATATTTTCTTATGATATTAGTAATATTATTTTTTACAAATGATAAAGGTATTTATTCAAAATAAAAATTAAAAAACAATTTAGGATGTTTCGTTGATTTAATCTAAATTAATTGAATAAATGCAATAAAAAATTATGTACAATTAAATGTAAAGGAATTGTGTATTTAGTTTTGAGAGTTATGATGAAGATATAATTTGGTGTAACTAAATTTTAGTCATTAAAGTATAAGAAAAAGATAATTTGGTTATTTGTGCAGTTATAATTATTTATTCAAATTTGTTTGATTAAGGGTTAATTTTATGGCTCTAGAATATTTTTTTAATGGTAGGTATTGTTTTGGCATAGTGAAAGCTTCTATTATTTAATTTATTAAATTTCTACTCCTCATTATTCATTAAGGATTGGTGGTATTTAAAACCACCTAGAAAATTATTGCAAATTACAATGGTCAAGTTTTTCAAGGTCAAACCCCTTAATCATATTGACCTTATGATCATGATGTAATGCCCTTTCTTACAAAACCTTAACAATTAATTAAGAAACACAGAAAATGCTAGTCTTCACAAATTTTATTCAAAAATCTCCTACACCTTGAAAATTATAAAACAATCTAAAAGTAAAAAGATTTGAAACCTTCTAGTCTGATGTAAACAATTACAAATCTTCTCTACAAAAGATTTAAAATAGAAAATAAGAACAAGAAAAATCTATTCTAAAATATATCCAGAAAACTTGTCTACTTCTCTGCAAGCTTTGTATGCAATCTGAACTTCTGCAAAATACCCCTACTAGAAACAACAACTGGGTATAAAAAGGACATTTTCTACTATATGAAACCACTGTATTTCCCAAAACCATGAGTTGGAACCATACTCAAATTCCCATGTTGAAACCCTTCAACTTCCCCTTTCTTGAAAACTAGCAAGTTCAAGAAAAGACAATTACAAATTAATCTTCCCTATTTCCAATGTCTCGATTGGGAGAATATAAAACAAAATGGGAAATGCATTACTTTTTGTATGATGCTCTATCACAACCTCCCATTCCAAGGCCCAATAAAGAATATCTCCATCAAAACTCCAAATTGGTGATATTGAGAAAGAAAACTCCAAAACAAGCTTGTCCATTAGTTGTGGCTACAATATTTATTAAATATTAGCCTTTATTTTTAAATTTATTTAACTTATAATATTTATAATTAGAAAAAATAAAAAATTATATAGAAATATCTTTCTTTGGTTGATGCTAGTTAGCTTGTCCATTGTGGATGCTTCTGCATCAATAAGCTAGGATGAAGAACATTAAATATGGAGATTAAGATTGGTCATAAAATAATTAAGGTCGATAAATGGTGTGAGTATATGGGGATAATTGTAAATAGGGTAGGGATAACAATGGATGCATACGAATTTTTATAAATATGAATAGAGGTTGACAAAGGAACCAAACTTAGTACAAAAGTTTGTCAAATTCTCATATATAATCATAATAGGACATTGTCTCCAAATAGGTAGGAAAAAGGGAATTAGTATGAATATGCTAATTTCACCATTATTAAAAAAAATATACCTTAAGATTCATGTAAATAGTAGCATGAACATGTATATAAAATTAATTGAGAACTAAAGTAGTCATCGGCTAGGAGGGACCTCAAAGAGATCACTCCAGACCGGTCAACAAGAGTAAACACAATAGAAACACAAGGATATGATGGAGGTAATGTAGAACATATTAAATTATATCATGAAAAATGATTACAACCGACCGGTAACAACCGAGTTACAAAATCTAGCTCACAAGCCTGCTAAAACATGCTCAAAATACAAAACAGGTCACAACCAGGACCTCAAATCTTAAGATATATCTTCTATGCTTAGTCTAACTCCTTCGATTACATTCTAATGCTCTATTATAATGATTTATACAATCCAAGGGGATTCGGTCGGCCCAAAAAAGGGATAAAAACTAGAAGAACAAGACCTAACAAATAAAACCAACAAGGTCGGCCTCCGCCAAAGAAATTCCTTCGAAAAATCCAAACGATGAAGTGTAGACCATGGGGAAAGGTCGGCCACATGCCAAGGAACATTGGAATCAACGCTCAGGACTCCACAAGCTACGGAAATAATCTGGTAGATCACCAATGCAAATAGGTCTAGGCAACCGGTAATTAAAAATTGTACCAAAAATCAGTAGCGATAACTTGTTGGAAAATACTCCAAATGCTCCATGGTTTGGCAATAAGTAAGGTGAACAAGTTTTCAAGAAAAATCCAACTCCACAGGTTCCAGTGAGCCAAATCCTAGACACACAAAAATAAATGTTGAAACTGCAAACAGAAAGCAAAACAAAAAGGAAATATTTTTGGTTGATGCAAGATTTCTATGAACTGGGGATGCTCCTGCATCAGACATTTGCGGTTGTTGAAAACATGAGTCTCTTACTTTGTTGGGGTCAGAGGAAAACCAAGGTGGTCTACCTCTGCCTGAGAAATCCAATATGAATCTTCAACTGGTATGTCCTTCTACTTCACAAGATACTCCTTATACTGTTTGCTCCGAGTACTATGCCCAATCCTACTATCCAAAATATCTTCAATCTGATCTGGTTCCTTCTAAGGCAATTGTTTCTCCAATTCTGTAATACTGTCCTCACTAAATTTTGGTTCATGATACTGATGAATATCTGCAATATTAAACACGGGTGAAATACTCAGACTATCTGGTAACTTCACTTCATATGCATTTTCATAACTGAACTTTCTCAAAATTTTGCAAGGTCCAAACTTTCTCATCTGCAACTTGTTATAAGTTCCAACCGGGAATCTTTCTTTTCTCAAATACACCATCACCAACTTCAAATTCCTTGTCTCCTCTTCTCATCTTCTTTTTCCTTATACTTGGTGTTCATGTCCTCTAGATGTTGCTTAACTTGAATATGTAAGTCCTTCATGTGATCTGTAAATTCTTCTGCTTTTGAACTTCTCCAGTCTTCACCGCTAATATCTCTTAATTTTGATACCTCTAGGGTGTGCTCCAGTAACAATCTCAAAAGGTATTCTTCCAATTTTGTCTCCAAACAAACATCTCAACAAATTTCCCAATCTCCGGTTAACTACTTCTGTCTATTCTCCATAAATAGCCAACAAACTTAGTGTCTCTGTTTGAAACTATGCTCTTAGGTAGTCCATGCAATCTCACCACTTCCCTGAAAAATAGGTCTTCTACATGTAATGCATCTGATGACTTCTTACAAGGTATGAAAAGAGCCATTTTTGAGAATCTATCCACCACCACAAATATAGAATCATTCCCTCTCTGTGTTTTAGGCAATCCAAGTATGAAATCAATGCTTATATACTCCCAAGGTCTTACCAGTACTGCCAAAAGTTTATACAATCCCACATTCTGGATAATACCCTTTGCAACTTGACAAACTCTAAAACTTTGCTCATATTTCCTAACATTCTTATGAATCTGGGGCCAAAAGTAATTCTCACTCACCAATGCTACTATTTTGTCAACACCAAAATCTCTGGCTAATCCTCCACTATGTTTCTCCTTTATTAGATTCTCCCTCATAGAAATCTTAGGTATGCACAACTATATTCCTCTAAATAACATCCCATCCTAAATAAAGTAATCCAGCCACTTGCTTCTATCTACCGTAACCATTTCTCTACATGCTCTCCAAGGTTCTGCAAAATCCGAATCATCATTATACAAGGTCTTCAATTCCTCAAATCCTAATATTGTCACTCTCATCTATGTCAGAAAATTCCTTCTCTTACTCAGTGCATCAACAACTTTGTTAGATTTCCCACTTCTATGCTTCAACACAAAGGTGTAACTCTACAAAAATTCTACCCATCTCACATGTCTCCGATTCAACTTACTTTGACTATTCAAATACTGCAAAGCTTGATGATTTGTATACAACACAAACTCCTTAGGCAACAGGTAATGTCTCCACTTCTTCAAGGCTTGAACTATGGCATAAAATTCTTGATCATACACTGAATATCTCCTCTGGGCATCATTCAATTTCTCACTTAAATAAGATGCTACTCTCCCTTCCTGACTCAAGATTGCTCTTATTGTTGTTCTACTTGCATCACAATCCACTTGAAATACTTTATTGAAATCTGGTAAAGCTAACACAAGCTGCTAAGTCACTTTCCATTTCAACAGTTCAAAACTTTTGTTTGCTCTGGTGGTCCACTTGAATTCCTTTCAATCTCCCCTCATTGTCGTGGTCATAGGGTTACAAACCAAACTGAAATTTCTGATGAACTTCCAGTAGAAACCAGCCAATCCATGAAATGATCTTACCTCTCCAATTCTTTCTGGTGTAGGCCATGTTAGCACATAATTTTTCAAATTATTTATGCTATTGAGATACTATTTTCTTATGCTTTTCAATAAGTATTTTTTATCATGGGAATAGTTACTGCTGAAGTTTTATGTGCAGGAATGATCCTACAACATCAATTCCCATCCATCTATGATCTGTCTCCAAAGAGTCAACCATCAGCTGGGAAATTAGGGGGTGGCACTGAGTAAGATAAGGCTTTCACTTTGACAAATTTAGCCAAAGAAGCAAGATCTATATAATATCTCAAAGGTTGAGGTTTTGTGAGGTTTTTCTCAGTTTATATAAAAAATCATAAACATGTGTATTTCATTAAGGGGGGCACATTTTATAGAGAAAAGAAGATTAAACCATCGGTGTAGCTTACCCTAAAGAAAGCACCTTAGCAAAGCAAAAGGTCATCAGGGTAGTAACTAACTATCGCAAGAAGGGGGTAGGACTTATCCCAATACCTGATAGGCACATCGAGAAGATATACACCAACATGGTAACTACTGAAACATCATCGTTAAAGTATTCATAATCGAAACATGTGAGTTAATGTTTTGTCGATAGTCGATAAGGCTATCGGTAAGACCTACACCAACAAGAAGAAAGATATTTGTCATTGACATAACTTAAAGAGATCGGGATGTATCATTTCAAGCTATCTCGATACCCGATGGAAATAATAAAGGAGGTTCATTGGAGAAAAAATGACTATCGGTAGAAGTTATTCAAGGTTATTCAAGGTTATGCTGCTTTTGATGAGAGAGGTATTGTCAATCACAACTGGGGTGATTGGTTTGTTCATAAGGATTTTACTTGCTGCAGAATTTATGGTTTTGAAGGAACCCCATATGTGTTGCCAAAATTTGTACCAGACAGAATGGTTTATCTAGAGATTGTAAGACAGTTAAGTGTGTCAAATGCTAAACATTTTGGAGATATGTGTAAGAAAACTTTCCTGTTCGAGACTCTTAGTTTTGTGGACTTTACCATTGTATCAACAAAGGCTTATGAAGCCATTGATAGGAAATTAATTGAAGAATACAATTTGTTCAAATATACTGCTAGAGTTAATTATGACCCTGAAGGATATATTCATAGTTGCAAGAAAAGACAAAATTTGGGAGATTATTTTCATACTTACTTGGAAGAAAAAGATATGTTTAGGAACATGGAGGAGGAAGGGGCCCAAATGGCCATTGATGAATTAAACAAAAATTTGGAAGAAAAGAAAAAGAGATTGCAAGAAATGGAAACCGAAGAGGAGGACAATGAAAGTCAGTCAGAAGATGTTGAGATAGTGTCCAAGCATCAAGCACCAGACATAGTTGAGGAACACGACTTACAAGAACAAATTGTTGCCAAGCTGAACATCCATAGTGATGCAAGATATGATGAGCATTCTGCTTTTGTTTCTGATGATGTTTTTATCAAGTCAAGAATTTAAATCCTTTTTATATCATTTCAAAGGTAGAAAATTGAGGGACTCTATCCCAAACATAACCCCTAAAAAATAATCAAAATTGTTGAGGAAACTCAAGGAAGAAATTAATTTAGAATTAACTGCTATGACCACTCATTTAGGAGAAGACAACTTCTTAGTGAGGTAGGCATTATCATCTTTCTAGGATGGGATACGAGTGCGTCATTTATTTTTTATAGCATGTTACATTCTAGAATAAGGAATTTAAATTGGATATTCAGGGAGTGAATGATGTGTTTATTTGCTCTAGATTTGACCAAGGTGAAGAGGCTCTTCTTTTGTGGGCTCTTTACCCTCCAAATAAGAGACCGAAGATCATTGATGTGGATAAAGCTTTTGGTCATATGATGAAGTTAAAATTTGTTGAAGTGGATCCTATTGTTACTGCTGACATGGGCATCACTATTTTTAAAGTTAATAAATCACAATTAGTCAAAGTGATCAGAGTAAGAGATCAGTACAAGGGACTATATGAAGAGTTGCTAAGAAGAGGAGGACAACTTGTGCCACAGATCCATGATGGATCTCAATGGAAAAATAAATGTGAAGAAGTGCAATTGGAAAACAAAAGATTAAAAAGGAAAATGCAGAGTGTGAGTTGATGCAGCCTCTGTTTTACTGACCTAGAGATTTGAAAAGTTGTAGGGTTTCCTTGAAGATTTTTGGGTTGTTTATCAGAATAATATGGATAATGCGGTATCTCACAATCAGATTTGTAACAGATTAGGAACTTTATTTCATGATAATACAATGGCTAATGTAGATGCCAAAGTTATTGAAGGAATGCAAAGGTTGTTGATAAAGCATGAAGACTTTGACACAGAACTACAAAAAGAATTTGATGAATGTAAGGAAATAGTACAACATGGTTTTTCCAAAGATTGAAGATCAGAATGGACAAATTAAGGATAAGGATAAATGGATTTTGGAATACCAAAGTCTTCTCAGTGCCTCCCTTAACATTGTCCGGTTTAATGGACTTGACATAATAGAGACAATCGAGCATATGGAAAACTTCGTCACTCTGGAGTTTGTGGTCAAAGATATCATCTATGATGCAGATACCTACAAATCAGAGGGATACTTGAAGCATATTCAGAAGTGTGATCAAATGCTTGGCGATCAACCATAAATATCAAAAGGGTGTTCAAAGATGTGACTTTGCATTTTATAGTATTTTAGTTTGTTCATATTGTTAGGGCGGTTTTTAGGTAGTTAGTTTCTAGTTAGTTTTTGTTAATTTCAATTTTAATGAAAGGGTATTCCCTTTCATTTTCAAATGAAATCCTCATCTATATATAGAGCATCTTTTAGGAAAGACAGACATGACAAGTTTATAGTTTTATATCAAGATAATCTTTCATGCATTTCTTATGAATTCGTTGTCTGGAAGTATCAAGTTGATGGATGATATACATTGAAATCAAATGTTTTAAGTATCATATTTTCAATATAAATATTGAAGTGTTTTTCATTCATGATGGTATCTATCTTTTCAATTGATTGATCAGTTCCTTAGATAAATCTATTTATATAGATTGTTTTCATTGTGAAATCTTATGTTGTTGTAATTAAGATTGATTTTCAATTTGAACATCAACTTGAAGGATTGGTTGGAAAACTTTGAATTGTCTTATTGGTCTTTCAAAGTAAAGTTAAATTCAGTAAGACTAAATGGATGTTACATTTTAATTACAATTCATATAGAAGCCTTTGAGATGATGGTCTTGTTTCATTAACAAGTTATTAAAATTGTCTCTAAGGTTAAACGTAGGATTTTTCATTTGAAATGATATGAAACCAGTAAGGAATCAAGGCACTGGTCTTTTATTGATTTTATATATTTGAATCAAGTATTTTCAGACCAAGCTTCATCAAGGAAATGTATTTCTAATTCATACAATCACTACTTTATAAATATTCATTTACAAGCAAGTAGTTACAGTTTTCAGATAATAAGATTGGGTTCAAGAACAATTTCCATCTTGAAGTCACTAAATTTCTTAAATTCGCTGTAGAAAAGTCTTTAACCTACAGATTTAGGTTTTAGGTATAGGTTCACCCACCTTGATTTAGCGAAGCTTGAAGTGCAGGGGAATTTGATCTATCGATCATTCCTATTTTTTGGCCAAGACTGATTCAGAAGTCATTAAGAGAAGTGGCAAAACTCTTTGATTTCCAATCTATGGTTTTGGGAACCCTTCCAATTTGTGGTTTTGGGAACCAACAGGCCACTCAACAATTTCTTTTACTTTCTGAAGGTCCATCTTTAAACCATCCTCAAATATCACAAATCTCAAATAGACTAATTCTTCCTTCATGAAAGTACACTTGTTAATATTTATCAGCAACTTTTCTTCCCTCAACCTCTGCAAAACTTGTCTCAAATGCAACAAATGCTCCTCTTTTGTCTTACTGAAAATCAGAATGTCAACCAAATATACAATAAAAAACTTACCCAATAATTTCTTCAATACCTCATTCATCAGCCTCATGAAAGTACTCGGTGCATTAGTTAACCCAAAATGCATCACCAACCATTCATGCAGTCCTTCATTTGTCTTGAATGTTGTCTTCCACTCACCTCCTTCTCTGAACCTGATCTTATGATATCCACTCTTCAAGTCTATCTTTGTAAAGTATTTGGCTCCTCTCAAATAGTCTATTATGTCATCCATCCTAGGCAAAGGAAACCATTATTTCATTGTGATCTTATTTATTGCTCTAGAATCGATACACATCCTCCATTCTCCATTCTTCTTAGGTGCTAATTCTGTTGGTACTACACAAGGGCTTTGACGTTCTTTGATCAAACATTTCTTCAACATCTCTTGCACTTGTCTATTCAACTATTCATTCTCTGTTGATGTCATCTAGTGTGCATCTTTGTTAGGCAAACTAGCTCCGGGAACCAAGTCCATGCAATGACCGATACTTCTCACAAGTGGCAATCCATCAAGCACATTATCTGAAATGATGTCTTAATATTCTGTCAGCAAATCTTTTATCTCTTCCGGTTGTTCTTCTTCATGCTCTAGATTCTCAGTCTTCTTAGAAACTAAAGCAAAACACACATTCTCATGTCTCAATTTATCCAGGAATCTCCATCCATCCACCAAATAAATTCTACAATTCATACAGACTTCATTCTTCAAAGGTTTCTCCAAGGGAAACACGGTTTGCTTCATCCCATTGTCCACAATAGTGTATGTGTTTTTCCTCCCATCATGTATTGCATGTCTATCAAACTACCAAGGTCTACCCAACATAAGGTGACAAATATCCATAGGCATAATATCACACAAGAATTCATCATGATAATTCCCAATTTTCAATTTCAGCAAACATTGTTCACTTACTAACAACTTATGTTCATCCCGAATCCATGCTATCTGATAAGGCTTAGGGTGTTTTAATCTTTCCAAATTCAACTTATTCACCATCTCTTATGAAACAAGATTATCTGAACTACCACTATCAATAACAACTTTATAACACTTACCAGATACCTTACATCTGGTCTTGAACAAATTCTTCCTCTGCAAGGGCTCTTCATCTCTCTTGGTATGACACAAATCTCTCCTCATCATCAACAATTCTCCATCTTCTGGTTTATTATCTGATCCGGTGGGGTTTTCTTCCACCATTGAACCGTTCTTCTGGTATTCTCCGTCTTCTTACACTCGAAAGCACGATGTCCTTCTCCTTCACACTTATATAAAGTTCCTCTAAACACTCTCTTGTCTTGTCTTCTATCATCTCTTCCAAAATTCTCATTCTGGTAGCCATCTGGTTCTCTCCTCCGATAGAAATTCCTATCATCTTTCTAGTATGAATTACCTTTTTTGCTCACTTCTTTGTCCTTTTTTTGATCCGTATAGGTTCCTCTACCTCCGGTATGTCCTCTTCGTCCTTGAAATATTCCTCCAGAAAACCTTCCACCTCTACCTCTCTGCCTTTGCTCATGTCTTTTATTTAGGTTCTCTTCTACCTTTAGGGCATACTGGTAAGTCTCTTCAATGCTTTGTGATTTGATTAAACTGAGTTCATCTTCTATAGACACCCACAATCCATTCAAATATCTTGCAACTTGTTCAACTTCATCATCAACATGTCTGGATCTGATATTCAACTTGTAAAATGCTTCGTTGTACTCCTTCACACTAGATTCCTTCTATCTCAAATTCTGCAACTTTCGGAACAGATTCACTTGATAATCAACTGGCATAAATTTTGATTTCAACTTAGCAACCATCCAAT
Organism: Cryptomeria japonica; assembly: GCF_030272615.1. Taxonomy (NCBI): domain Eukaryota; kingdom Viridiplantae; phylum Streptophyta; class Pinopsida; order Cupressales; family Cupressaceae; genus Cryptomeria; species Cryptomeria japonica. The sequence continues at coordinate 83,155,436 of NC_081413.1, forward strand.
CTCATGTCTTGATCTTCTCTTTCTATCAACCTGCAAATGCTCCCACCAAAGAGATGCATGACCTTTCAACTGTGTATAGGCATATTTTACCTTCCTTTCTTCTGCAATGTTTTCAAAATCAAAATATTTCTCCATCTTCGAGATCCAATCCATCAATTCATCTAAATCCAACTTCCCATCATATTCCGATGGGGTAAAATGAGGTTTAGTATTCACCCTACTCAAAACCCTCAATAACCTTTCCTCATCTGGATCAACCGTCGGTGGGTTTACTTGTTCTGTCATGGCTTCTTCTCCTTCATCTTCACTTACATCTTCAATGTGTCGGTCTCTTCTCTGGGCTATCTCCATGGCTTCCAACCGAGCTGATATTCCTCACAACATTTCCATCACAACAAGGTCTGCATTCCCATGTGATCCACCATTCCTAGTTCCTCTTTGCACCATCTTTATATCAGTCCTCTGCAGCTATAGGTCGGATCCACAGTCTGCCACCCTACAACAAAATTCTTAGGACAACACAATCTTCAAAATGAAAAACTCACTTTGATACCACTTGAAGCAGTCACCGGCTAGGAGGGACCTCAAAGAGATTAGTACAAATTGGTCAACAAGAGTAAACACAATCAAAACACGAGGACATGATGGAGGCAATGCACAACATATTGAATTATATCATGAAAACTGATTACAACCAACCAATAACAACTGGGTTAGAGAAACCAGTTCACAGGCCTACTAAAACATGCTCAAAATACAAAACAGGTCACAACTGGGACCTCAAATCTTAAGATCTATCTTCTATGCTTAGTCTAACTCCTTTGATTACATTCTAATGCTCTATTACAATAATTTATACGATCTAAGGGGATCCGATCGGCCCAAAAAGGGATCAAAACCCAAAGAACAAGACCTAACGTGTAAAACCAACAAGGTCGGCCTCTGCCAAAGAAATTCCTCCGAAAAATCCAAAGGATGAAGTTTAGATCATGGGGAAAGGTCAACCACATGCCCAAGGAACATCAAAATCAATGCTATGGGTTGCACGCACTATGGAAAGGATCTGGTAGATCACCAATAAAAATAGGTCCAGGCAACCAGTAACAAAAAACTATCTTGGAAACCGGTAGTGATAACTTGTCGGAAAATACTCCAAATTCTCCACGGTTTGGGAATAAGGAAGGTGATAAAGTCTTGAAGAAAAATCCAACTCCACGGGTTTTGGTGAGCCAAATCCGAGACACACAAAAAGAAATGTTGAAACTGCAAATAGAAAGGAAATATTTTGGTTGATGCAAGATTGCTATGAACCAAGGATTTGTTCTCGCATCAAGAACTCACAAACTTGCATGTAAAAGAAAATGCATAGACATAAGTATTATTTGTGAGTCCATATAAAGTCATATACTCAAGTAGATATCTTGACATGAATTCATCTTTGATAGAGTTTCTCCATAGGAACTTATAAAATTAAATTAAAAAAGTATATATATAATGATTAGCATTTATTTCATAATGAGAATAAAGTTAAATTAAAGTGTCCTTCAATTATTTACTAAATTAAAAATATTGTACACTTCAAAAAAAATTTCCTATACAAAAAGTTATGTGGCACATCAAGTGTTACAAAATGTGACATTTTAAATGCTACCATATAATATAGCTAATCTCTATATAGACGTGGTGATTAGTCTATCTATTCATATTAATCACTCAACCGTAACAAATCAGTACATTGGTGATAATATATACCCCTTCAAATAGATTTATTCATTAAATCCAATAAATTGGAGGAGCGAAAAAATGGTACAAGAAAATTAAATACAATATAATAATGTAAGAATATAAATCATAATATAATGAGAGGTCATGAATATGCCATGCAACAAGAAAGTAACATATAACATGATTGGCATGAAACAATACAAACTAATATATAAGCACTAGTCATGAGCATTTGATTTCTATTTTAGCTTGGTTTCTAACTTGAAGTATCTAGAAAATTTAAAAGCATTGTATTATCTTATCAACTTTTATTTTATAACTCACACATAACTATGTCCATGTGTCTTGGAGGCTGGGATCTTATATTTTATGGTCTTGTGATATATTATAATTGAATTGCGATTATGCATCAAACGGATAAAATCGTTGCTTTATTAAGTTGTATTGTGCTTTTATTCTTTTTTGGCTACATAGTTCAATATTCCTTCATTGGATCATTCATTCATGACTTCATTTTGTATCTTATTTGTTTATATCATCCTCTATCTATGTGTGTAATCTATTATTCTAACACTATTGGGGGTAATCATTTAACATTGTGTTGTTGTATGAGTTTTTTTCCACTCTTTATATTTTTCTTCTACCAAATAGTTTAGTTTTTATGTTGTTTAGAGTGTGTTGTTCCTTCCACCTTCATTTAACTTGTGGATGATGCAAATATTAGGGACTAATCTATATTTATAGAATTTCCTATTTAATAAAGAGCTAGTATTTGGTTGTATACATAAAATATTGTATACCTATTTTTATAAGAAGAAACAATTCTTGCACATATATTTGACAATATTTATATTTCACTTTACTTCATTTTCTTATGAAAATTATCAAACTACCTATAATGGAAAAACTTGTTATACAAATACACTTGAATATTGGGTGAGATGTGATATATTGATCATAAACTCAAATACAAGTTGATGTATTCTTGTAAACATAGAATCTAATATTTTGTGGGAATGAAAATCCCTATTTAAGAATACGTATATCATGAAACTAGTGCACATTATGTTGTAGTTTACTTGATTTTTTTTCATCTATTCAACTATTACATTGTTTTGATAAAAAAAAGTTTCTTTGAAACTTCATCTTTCCTTCTAAACACATATTTTTCTTTAAAACTACACTTAAATGTTCCTCAAGATTGTCCAAGGTGAATGAATATAACTTTTTTTATTCTGCTCTTTAATTTTGCCTCATATTTACCCTTTTATCTTCATATATGATCTAAACAATACATTTTTCCAAAAAAATAAAGTAAAACATTTCCTTATCATTTTAATTTCATCATATGTGAAGCTTAAAAAATTTAAAAATTTAAATTTTGGTAGCCATAAATTTTGACTTGGGCATTCGATTTATTATTTTAATTTATATTGTAGGGAATTTCGTGTAGAGATCTACAATGTTGAAATATCAAAAGATCATTTCATTCACTTTTTGAGGTTTTATGAGGCTTCTAAGGGTCTCAAATTTTCGTCTAAAAATTTATTGGAGAAATTTCTCAATATCAAAACTTTAATATCTCTCAAACAGTACATGATTATTTCACCATTCACATTACTTTTCAATTAAGCTCCTATTATTAAGTTTTCAAGTCTACACATGCCCATATATGCTAACTTACACCTCAAAAGTGTTATCATGGCCTCTAATACAATTAAACCTACAAAATAAAAGCACAATATAATTTTTTCAAAGTGATGAAAGATTACCCTTACACCATTGTATGTTCTTGTATCAAGATTACTTAGGGAATTCATAGGCCATTTTTACTTTATTTCAAGTCCTAATATTAAGACACATACGATAATATTATGTTTTCCTATGTCTCACCCTTGACAAATATAAAAGAGTTTTTCATTGTAGTCTTTTCATGTAATCATATTGTATATTTGTATCATTTGACATAATAGAATTATTCTCTCATTTTATATTTCTCTTTTTCTTTCATTGGAGCTCCTAAATCTTTGATGACTAACTATATAGCCAAATATTACATCATATAGAGAATTCTATACCTACTCTTACACCCACATAGTTTAATAGTTTGCATTGTCATTGGGAAGACAAATTCTACTAATAGCTTGCAACATCTCATATAAAGTATAAGAGACTAATCATTATAAAGGCATATTTTATTTTATACCTACTAATAGGAATAATACGACACAACTAGTTTCATTGTTTGAAGCTCGTGAAACCTTTTAGAAGTGTATAGTAACAAAGAAATACCTTTATGAACTTAGTGGATTATGGTATGAACCATAATTGGCATTGAAATTTTTACCTCCTTGTGGCTAATGAAGGTCATACATAAGGCTAGAACTATTATATAACTACCATTCATGAGAATTTGATTTCAATTTTAGCTTGGTGCTCAACTTAGAATTTTTACATAATTAAAAATCATTGTATTAATATCATTTTAGATTTAAAAAATCACATATAGCTACATCCATGTGTCTTGGAGGTTGGGACCTTATATCGTAAGCTATTGTGGTATACTATAATTTTATTATGATTATGGATCAATAAAAACTGAATTGTCATTTCATTAAGTTTTATTGTGCTTTTATTCATTTGGCTACATGGTCGAATAATCCTTTATTGGATCATCCATCCATGACTTTATTATATATCTTACTTGTGTTTATCATCCTCTATCTATGTCTGTAATTTATTATGCTAGCACTACTGGGGGAACTCATTTGATGTTTTATAGTATGATCTTTTTCTATTCATTATATTTTTCTTCTTCCAAATAATTTTATTTTTATGTTGTTCCATGTCTATTATAATGCAAATATTAGGGACTTACCTATAATTTTTTTTACTAACATCCCTAATTAACAAAGAGCTAATATTTAATTGTCGACATAAAATATAGTGTACCTATTTTTATAATATGAATAGCTCCATACACCTGTATTTGATAGCAATTATATTATAAAAAGGATCAAAAGTATTCCATATGAATTAATTTGGAGAATGTTTTTGGGCTTAGGATTTGATGTTTGGGAATTCTGCAAGTTGAATATCAGATCCGAACATGTCGACGATGAGGTTGAACAAGTTGCAAGATATCTAAATGGAGTACGGATGTCTATACAAGATAAACTCAGTTTGATCAAGTTGTAGAGTGTTGAAGAATCATACCACAATGCCTTGAAAGCAGAAGAGAAGTTGAACAAAATACATGAGCAGAGACAAAGAGGTAGATATGGAAGGTTTTCCGAAGGAATATTTAAAGGAGCAAGAGGATATACCGAAGGAAGGGGAACTTGTACTAGTCATAACAAGGACAAGGAAGTAATCAAAGAAGGTAATTCATACCAGAAGGATGATAGAAATTTCTACTAGAGGAGAGAACCAGATGGCTATCGGAGTGAAAATTTTGAAAAAGATGATATAAGACAAGATAAGAGAGTGTTTAGAGAAACTTTCTATAAGTGTGGAGGAGAAGGACATCGTGCTTTCGAATGTAAGAAGATAGAAAATACTAGGAGAGAAACATTGGTAGAAGAAAACCCCACCAGATCAGCTAACAAACTAGAAGATGGAGAATCGTTTATGATGAGGAGAGCTTTATGTCATACCGATGAAGATGAGGAGCCCTTGTAGAGGAGAAATTTGTTCAAAACTAGATGTAAGGTATCTGGTAAGTGTTGTAAAGTTGTTATTGATAGTGGTCATTCGAATAATCTTGTTTTAGAAGAAATGGTGAATAAGTTAAAGTTAGAAAGATTGAAACACCCTAAGCCTTATCAGATAGAATGGATTCAAGATGATCATAAGTTGTTAGTAAGCGAGCAATGTTTGGTGAAATTGAAAATTGGGAATTATCATGATGAAGTCTTGTGTGATATTATGCCTATGGATATTTGTCACCTTTTGTTGGGTAGACCTTGGCAGTTTGATAGATAGACAATACATGATGGCAGAAAGAACATATAAACTATTGTACCAAATGGGATGAAGCGGACCTTGTTACCCTTGGAGGGGCCTTTGAAGAGTGAATTTTGTACGAATGCTAGAATCTATTTGGTGGATGGAAGAAAATTACTGGATGGAATGAGACATGAGAATGTGTGTTTTTCCTCAGTTCCTAAGAAGAATGAGCATCCAGAGCATGAAGAAGAACAATCAGAAGAGATAAAGAAGTTACTATCAGAGTATGAAGATATCATTTCAGATAATGTGCCTGATGGATTACCACCTATGAGAAGTATCAGTCATTGAATGGACCTAGTTCCTGGAGCTAGTTTTCCTAACAAAGCTTCACACCAATTGACATCGGCAAAGAATGAAGAGTTGAATAGACAAGCGCGGGAATTATTGAAGAAAGGTTTGATCAGAGAAAGTATGGGTCCTTGTGCAATACCAGTAGTATTAGCACCTAAAAAAATGGAGAATGGAGGATGTGTATCGATTCCAAAGCAATAAACAAGATCACAATGAAGTGTTGGTTTCCTTTACCTAGGATAGATGGTATAATGGATTGTTTGAGTGGAGCCAAATACTAAACAAAGATACACTTGAAGAGTGGATATCATCAGATCAAAATCATAGAAGGAGATGAGTGGAAGACAACATTCAAGACAAATGAAGGATTGGTTTGAATGGTTAGTGATGCCTTTTGGGTTGACTAATGCACCTAGTACTTTCATGAGGTTGATGAATGAGGTATTGGAGAAATTATTGGGTAAGTTTGGTATTGTATATTTTGATGACAATATGATTTTCACTAAGACAAAAGAGAAGTAATTTTTGCATTTAAAACAAGTTTTGTAAAGGTTGAGGGAAGACAAGTTGTTGAGAAACTTTAAGAAGAGTACTTTCATGAAGGAAGAGTTAGTCTATTTGGGATTTGTGATATTTGCGGATGGATTGAAGATGGACCCTGAGAAAGTAAAAGCAATTGTTGAATGGCCTACACCGGAAAGCATTGGAGAGGTAGGAACATTTCATGGATTGGCTAGTTTCCATCAGAAGTTCATCAGAAATTTCAGTTCAGTTTATAACCCTATGACTGAGACAATGAGGGGTAATAGGAAGGAATTCAAGTGGACAACCAGAGCAAACAAGATTTTTGAATTGTTGAAGTAGAAAGTGACTGAGCAGCTTGTGTTAGCTTTACCAGATTTCAACAAAGTGTTTCAAGTAGATTGTGATGCAAGTGGAACTGAAATTGGAGCTGTATTGTGTTAGGAAGGTAGAGCAGTAGCTTATTTCAATAAGAATTTGAATGATACCTAGAGGAGATATTCAGTGTATGATCAGGAACTTTATGCCATAGTTCAAGCCTTGAAGAAATGGAGACATTACCTATTGCCTAAGGAGTTTGTGTTATATACCGATCATCAAGCCTTGCAGTATTTGAACAATCAGAGTAAGTTCAATCAAAGACATATGATATGGGTAGATTTTTTGTAGAGTTACACCTTTGTGTTGAAACATAAAAGTGGGAAATCTAACAAAGTTGTTGATGCATTAAGTATAAGGAGGAATTTGTTGACAGAGATGAGAGTGACAGTATTAGGATTTGAGGAGTTGAAGACCTTGTATGATGATGACTCGAATTTTGCAGAACCTTGGAAAGCATGTAGAGAACCGGTTATGGTAGATAGAAGAAAGTCGTTGGATTACTTCATTCATGATGGGATGTTATTCAGAGGAGTTCAGTTGTGCATACCTAAGAGTTCTATGAGGGAGAATCTAATAAAGGAGAAGCATAGTGGAGGATTAGCCAAACATTTTGGTGTTGATAAGACAGTAGAATTGGTGCATGAGCATTACTTTTGGCCCCAGATTCATAAGGATGTTAGGAAATATATGCATAGTTGTAGAATTTGTCAAGTTGCAAAAGGCAGTAGTCAAAATGTAGGATTATATAAGCCTTTGATAGTACCAAAAAGACCTTGGGAGGATATAAGCATGGATTTAATACTTGGATTTCCTAAGACACGGAGAGGGAATGATTCTATATTTGTGGTGGTGGATACATTCTCGAAGATGGCTCATTTCATACCTTGTAAGAAAATATCAAATGCAGTGCATATAGCTAACCTATTTTTCAAGGAAGTGGTGAAATTGCATGGATTACCTAAGAGCATATTTTCAGACAGAGATACTAAGTTTGTTGGTTATTTTTGGAGAACACTTTGGAAAAAGATGAAGATAAGTGGAGTGCAAAGGCAGGAGAATTTGTATATCACATGAAGGCCTTGCATATTTAGGTTAAGTAGCATTTGGAGGATATGAACAAGAAGTATAAGGAGAAAGAAGAAGAGAAAAGAAGACAGAAGGACTTTGAAGTTGGTGATGAAGTGATGGTGTATCTGAGAAAAGAGAGATTTCTAGTTGGAACCTATGAAAATTTGCAGATGAGGAAGTTTGGACCTTGTAAGATCTTGAGGAAGTTCAGTTCTGAAAATGCATATAAAGTGGACTTACCAGATAGTTTGAGTATTTTTCCTATATTTAACATTGCATATCTACATCAATATCATGAACCGGAATTCAGTGAGGATAGTATTGTAGACTTGGAGAAATCGTTTCCCTAGAAGGAGCCAGATCAAATTGAAGACATGTTGGATAGTAGGATTGGACGTAACACCTGGAGTAGACAATATAAGGAGTATCTTGTAAAATGGAAGGACAGACCAGTTGAAGATTCATCTTGGATTTCTCAGGAAGAGGTAGACCTCCTTGGTTTTCCTCTAACCCTGGAAAAGTGAGAGACTCACTTTTTCAACAACCCCAGATGTCTGATGCAAAAGAATCCCCGGTTCTTGGCAATCTTGCATCAACCAAAAATATTTCTTTTCTATTTGTTTTATGTTTTGCAGTTTCAACATTTCATTCTGTATTTTCTTGCATTGGCTCACTAGATCTTATGGAGTTGGATTTTGCTTGAGGACATGATCCTATTCCTTATTCCTAAATCTCAGAGCATTTGGATCATTTTCCGACAAGTTATCGATTCCGGTTTTCGAGATAGTTTTCTCTAGCACCAGAACTGTTTGAACCTATTTGCATTGGTGAACCTACAAGATCCTTTTCATAGCTTGTGGAGCCCTATGCATTGATTACAATATTTTTTGGTGTGAGGCTGACCTTCCCTTTGATCCGCACTTCATCCTTTGGATTTTTCGGAGGGATCTCTTTGGCGGAGGCCAACTTATTGGTTTTACACGTTTGGTCTTTTTCTTCGGCATTTGATCCTTTTTGGGCCAACCGAATCCCCTTGGATTGTATAAATCATTGTAATTGAGCATTAGAAGTCAAGTAAGAAAGTAAGAAGATATCAGATAGAATAGAGTTGATATATCTTAGGAGGTCCGAGAGTGACCTATTCTGTAATTAAGCATGTTGTAGCAAGCCTGTGAGCCGAATCTTGTAACCTGGATGTTACTGGTTATCTATAATCAGTTTTCATGATCTAATATATTCAGTTCTGCATTACCTCCATCATATTTTCTTTTTTCCGTTGTGTTTACTCTTGTTGCTTGGTCTGGATTAATCTCTTTGAGGTTCCTCCTAACTGGTGACTGCACCAAATATCAAAACTTTAATATCTCTCAAACAGTACATGATATTGACATGATTATTTCACCATTCACATTACTTTTCAATTAAGCTCCTATTGTTAAGTTTTCAAGTCTATACATGCCAATATATGCTAACTTACACCTCAAAAGTGTTATCATGGCCTCTAATACAATTAAATAAACCTACAAAATAAAAGAACAATATAATTTTTTCAAAGTGATGAAAGATTACCCTTACACCATTGTATATTCTTGTATCTATATTACTTAGGGAATTCATAGGCTATTTTTAATTTATTTCAAGTCATAATTGTTGGCAATTTAGCATTAGAACAGACAATGAAGGATTGTTGACATTTCAATAAGGATATTGAGAAGGTTGTTGATGATTATGGATATAACTGATTAAGGATGTTTACTGTCTTGATATTATTATTTTGTCATTGATGTCAAGAAATTGATTTTCTAATTCAATATGATGTTGCCATATCTTGAGAAGTATGATTTAAAGAGTATAAAGATGTCGGTAAAAGACACAAGAAAGATTATGATGAATAAGAGGATGAATAAGGTATTCAATGGGAAACTATTACCGAGTCAGACAATGATGAGATCATGATGTTTAGATTGTTTTAACATCGTACATATGTTGTAAATTGTAAGGTTAATACTATACTATGTTATCAAGTAAAGAACCTAGTTGGTAAACCCTAAGGTTATCGCTATCGGTTAATGAAGGCGGAATGTCTACCGAGTGAAGTTTAGTATTTACTGAGTTGTAACCGAGTTGTAACCGAGCTATAATAGAATGCATTAAATGGTTACATGCATTATTTAATGAAGGAAGCTAATGAGCTGGAACTGATTAAATGATTGGTATGTCGTAAATATAGTTTGTTAAGAATCTATGGCAATGGAAGATCGGCATGAAGTTCTACAATTCAGATTGAACTGCAATACCCTAGCACAAGTTCCAAGAAATATATGTAGGTTCCTAGGCGGGGTAAAACATTTTCAGATCAAAAGATGCATTGAACCTGGACAAGATTGAAGATCTAATGGCTATGATTGATCATGGGAAATATGATCAAGGAGATTAAGCGGTTAGCTAATTGTTTATAAATAGGGAATTGTTGATAAACAATGTATGCGGGCAAGTGTATGCACAGGGATGCTACATAGTGATTACCGAGCACAGAAGCTTCAAGACCTGTTTGAATAACATAGTATAGAAGCCCAACAGATGGACAAGATTAGTTCTATGTCTAGATTGTATTGAACAAATAAGAATCTGCTTTAGCATTTTAGATGTGAAGTTGTAGATAGATTTTTATTACTGTTATTTTTTGAAAGTGATAGAAAATCTCTTAACCGAGTGGACTTAACAGTCTTATTTATAAAACCCGCTAGCAAGCTGACATTTTGATTGAGTGTTTGAAATCCTTTAACAAGGTCACTTCTAACAAGGTGAAGATCCTAACAGATTTGAGGGAAATCCCTTAACCGGGTCACATCTAGCAATGTGTTTGTAATCTTTAATAGGATTTTCTTTTAACCGAGCATACTCTAGAAGAGTATATTTCTTAGTGGGTCAGAAATCCCACAGTGGTTTTTCCCTATTTGGGTTTCCACGTTAAATCTGGTGTTATGAGGTTTATGATGTTTATATGCTTTTGAGTTTGTATGTTTAATAGTTTTGGTTATATTACTGAAGTATATGTTACCGAGGTTGAATCTGATGTTTTTATGGAAGATTAAGTTTGTATGATTCACCCCCCCCCTCTCATCTTGTTGGCTATTGGATTTGTACTTATATTAAGTATCTGAACTATCAATTGGTATCAGAGCTTTGGACTCCGGAAGAAAAGTTTAAAGGTACTTGAGTTAAAGATCCAAAGATGTATAAGAGGGATGCATCGAAGCTGAACAAGTCAAGTTTCTCTACATGGCAGAAAAGTATGAAGTTGCACCTATCAGGAGTTGGAGAATATGTTGTATACTATCTGGAGAATGATTTTTTTACACAGAGAACCTATCCTTTGACAATGGAAGAGATAAAGGCAAAGCAAGAACATATCCAAGCAATGATTGAAATAACATCTGCATTGATCGACTCAGAGTTTAATGATCTAGAAGGTTCCAATGATGCAAAGGCAATGTGGGATAAGCTCATATCAGTATATGAAGGAGATGAACATGTTCAAAGAGCAAAAGTAGATAGTCTAAGAGGACAACTTGAATCTATGAGGATGAATGAAGGTGAGAACATAACTCAGTACAATACAAGACTAAAGGAGATTGTCACTCAAATCAAAGGAGCAGGTGGAACTATTGAAGAAAAGGATATAACAACTTGTTAAGAACCCTTCTACCAGCTTATGCAATCCGAGTCTCTGCAACCAATGAATTGAGGTCTGTACCTAATATGCCAGTTTCTTTAGATGCTACTATTGGTAAGCTACATGCATTTGAGTTAAGTAACTTTGATAATAGTGGATCTTCGGCAAATAAAGTTGAATCTGCATTTAGTTCTTTTCATCTTGATGAATCTAATGATTACAATGAAAGAAAGTATAAGTACTCTGAAGGAGATCACAGTGGAGCAAGTGAAAGATTTCGTAAGAACATTGAAGAAGTACACAAACTATATGAGGAAATCAGAAAGCAAGAAGAGTTTGAAGCACTATTAGCCAAGAGGTTACTGAGAGGCAAAGGTAAGTATAAAGGAAAACTACCTTTGAAATGTTTCAATTTTGATAAAATAGGACATATGGCTTCTAACTATCCTAACAAAGATTCTACTGAAAAGAGAGATTACCAAGATGACAGACACAAAGATAATCATTACAGAGGACACTGAGACTTCAAAAGAAGAGATAGAAAGACATGCTTAATAGCTGATGAGGAATCCAACGATGATAAATTAGATGAAACTGATATAGAGGAAGTAGTTTATGTGGCTATCAAAGATGGATCAGATGAAGAAAGGTATGAAGAAAAATCCCTAATATCTCACATAAATACTAATGATTCTTGGATCATAAATAGTGGATGCTCACATCATATGATAGGAGATAAACACAAGTTTGTTATATTAGAAGATTCTGATGAAGGCTATGTAAGATTTGGTAATGATGCACCATGTCCGGTGAAAGGTAAAGGATCTATAACACTTCTTGACAATGCAAGATGTAATGACGTTTATTGGGTTGAAGGTTTGAAATACAATTTGTTGAGTGTAGCATAGCTAAACAACACAAGTTACCGAATAGAATTTCAGAAAGGAATTGTCAAAGTTCATGACAAGAATGGAAAGTTAGCTACTACCAGGACACAAACAAAAGGTAACACATTTCACCTTGACTCAACTTGTAACAAGTTTTTGTATGCAAAGATAGATGATACCTGGTTATGGCATAAAAGGTTTTGTCATGTAAATTTTGATAATTTGATCAAAATAAGTAAGAAGCACCGAGTAAGAGGTCTACCGAGTCTTGAAAAACCTGCAAATACTATGTGTCGAGGATGCCAGATGGGTAAGATGACAAGATCAAGCTTTACAAGTAAGTACTATACTTCTAACGGAATTTTAGATCTTGTGCACACTGATCTTTGTGGTCCTATGAAAGTTCAAAGTTATTATGGTGATAAATATTTCATGTTATTTATGGATGACTATTCAAGGATGATGTTAGTAATGTTTTTAAAAGATAAATCAGAAGCTTTTCAAATGTTTAAATGGTACAAGGAAAGAGTTGAAAATGAAACAGGAAGACAACTGAAATGTCTTAAATTAGATAGAGGAGGAGAGTTCACATCTGATGAATTCAACTTATTCTGCAATGATCATGGTATTAAAAGACAAGTCTCTGCACCAAGAACTCCACAGCAGAATGGAATAGCTAAGAGAAGAAACAGATCTATTGTGGATTGTGCTAGAACACTGATGATTGAAAAGAAAGTGCCACAAACATTTTGGAGAGAAGCAATAAGCACAGCTATTTACACATTGAACCAAGTACAATTGAAGAAAGGTACTTTGAAGACACCATATGAGATTTGGTATGATAAGAAACCTAATGTAAGTTATTTTAAAATCTTTGGAAGTAGATGCTATGTTCACAAAGATGATAGAAATGACAAGTTTGATCAGAAGAGTGAAGAAGGAACATTTCTAGGTTATTCTTGTAGAAGCAAAGCATTTAAATGTCTAATCAAATCATCTAACAAAATAGTAGAAAGTGCAAATGTGAAAATTGATGAATTTGCAGAAAGAAATGATGAAGGAAATTCCAAGGAACCAGAAGACTATGATGAATTTTTCTATGTTCAACCAACAAGTCTTTCCAAGAAGACTGTTGAAGAAAATGAAAAGAATATCTAGTTACCGAGTGATGAAGAAGATCATACAGAGCCTACCAAGATTGTATTAGCCAAGTATGTCAAAAGACATCATGCACCAAGTCATATTATAGGAGATAAGGATGATCTAGTGATGACAAGGAACAAACTGAGACAGAACACATGTTTGATATCTGAATTTGAACCGAGAATAATGAAAGAGGCATTTAACAGTGAAGATTGGATAAATGCTATGATAGAAGAGATTGATCAAATCAAGAAGAATGACACATGGACACTAATCCCAAGACCGAAGGACAAAAATGTAATCGATACAAAGTGGATTTTCAGAAACAAGCTAAATGAAAAAGGAGAGGTCATTTGAAACAAAGCAAGACTAGTTTGCAAAGGTTATGCTCAAGAAGAAGGAATTGATTATGGTGAAAATTTTGCACCTATTGCTAGACTTGAAGGAGTAAGAACATTGTTGGCATATGCTGCTTTCAAAAATTCCAAGGTATATCAAATGGATGTCAAATCTGTATTTCTGAATGGAATATTAGAAGAAGAAGTTTTTATTGAACAACCTAAAGGATTTGTTGAAGACAATAATAAAGATCAGGTATGTAAATTGAACAAAGCTTTATATGGTTTGAAACAAGCACCTAGAGCATGGTATGAAAGATTGCACTCTTATTTGATTAAGACTGGTTTTATAAGGACAAGTGAGAACAACAATATGTACATGAAGAATGATGAAAATGGAATACTGATCTCAGCTATATTTGTTGATGACATTATATTTTGTGGAAATGACTCTCTATGTAAGAACTTTGGAAATGAAATGAGCAAAGAATTTGAGATGTCATTAATCAGTGAGATAAAGTATTTTATAGGTTTACAGATACTGCAAATGAAAAATGAGATTTTCATTACTCAATCCAAGTACATAAAGGAAATCTTGAAGAAATTTGGAATGGAGGATTCAAAACTAGTAAGTACTCCTATGACTACCAACTGTAAATTATCAAAAAATGATGAATCTGCATCTATTGATGAGACACTTTACTGGTCCATGATTGGAAAGCTACAATATGTTGTTCACAACAGACCAGATATAGCACATGCAGTAGGTATAGTTGCAAGATTCTCAGCAGATCCTAAGGGAACACACATGACAGCAATCAAAAGAATTTTTAGATACTTGAAAGGCACTGAAGATTATGGCTTAGTATATAAGAAAGGAAATGATTTTGATTTAAAAGTTTATACTGATGCTGATTGGGCAGGCAACATTGATGATAGAAAAAGCACAAGTGGAGGAGCTTTCTTTTTAGGAGAAAGACTAGTGAGTTGGCTTAGCAAGAAACAAGGATGTGTTTCACAGTCAACAGCAGAAGTTGAATACATTGTTGCAACATTGAATTGTACCAACATTGCATGGATCAAACAACTATTGGAAGGTATAAATGAGAAAGTTACTGAGCCAGTAACTATATTCTGTGACAATACTAGTGCCATTAACATTTCATGGAATCTTGTCATGCACTCTAAGACAAAGCACATCTCTATCAAATATCATTATCTTAGAGAAGAAGCTCAAGAGAAGAAAGTGGTGTTGGAATATGTTAGCACAAAGGAACAAATAGCAGATATCTTCACCAAACCGCTACCAAGGGACACTTTTAAATATCTCAGAAGTAAGTTAGGGGTCCTACCCCTATCTTCTACTCACTGACCGAGTTCAGTGAAAGCATCAATCCGATGACTCTATCGCATATCTTTTAGGAGTTGATGTTGATTTACACACTTTAGGATGTTTTCTAAAAGTGTACAGGAAATATTATAGGAAATAATGCAGGAAACAATACAGGGAACAGGAATTGAAGACAAAATGCTCTAACCAAGACTGAATTGACACACTACAGTAGGAATTCACTTCATATAGGAAGAAATTGTGTTTTAGTTCTTTACTTTTTGGCATTGTTGTCAAAGGAGGAGAAAACTGAGAAAGGGGAGAAGACTGAGATTGGACAGAAAACTAAAGAAAACAGGGGAAGTCTAATGTATGGGGGAGAAGTCTGATGACAACAAGAGAGAGCATTTTAGCATTTCAGAATCACAGCAATCCGAATCTTTTAAGGTCAAATCAATTGGTTTTCCCATCAATGCCAAAGGGGGAGATTGTTGGCAATTTAGCATTATAATAGACAATGAAGGATTGTTGACATTTCAATAAGGATATTGAGAAGGTTGTTGATGATTATGGATATAACTGATTAAGGATGTTTACTGTCTTGATATTATTATTTTGTCATTGATGTCAAGAAATTGATTTTCTATTTCAGTATGATGTTGCCATATCTTGAGAAGTATGATTTAAAGAGTATAAAGATGTCGGTAAAAGACACAGGAAAGATTATGATGAATAAGAGGATGAATAAGGTATTCAATGGGCAACTATTACCGAGTCAGACAATGATGAGATCATGATGTTTAGATTTTTTTAACATCATACATATGTTGTAAATTGTAAGGTTAATACTATACTATGTTATCAAGCAAATAACCTAGTCGGTAAACCCTAAGGTTATCACTATCAGTTAATGAAGGCAGAATGTCTACCGAGTGAAGTTTAGTATTTACCGAGTTGTAACCGAGTTGTAACCGAGCTATAACAGAATGCACTAAATGGTTACATGCGTTATTTAATGAAGGAAGCTGATGAGCTAGAATTGATTAAATGATTGGTATGCTGTAAATATAGTTTGTTAAGAATCTATGGCAATGGAAGATCGACATGAAGTTTTACAATTCAAATTGAACCACAATACCCTGGCACAAGTTCCAAGAAATAGATGCAAGTTCCTAGGCGGGGTAAAACATTTTCAGATTGAAAGATGCATTGAACTTGGACAAGATTGAAGATCTGATGGCTATGATTGATCATGGGAAATATGATCAAGGAGATTAAGCAGTTAGCTAATTGTTTATAAATAGGGAATTGTTGATAAACAATGTATGCGGGCAAGTGTATGCACAGGGATGCTACATAGTGATTACCGAGCACAAAATATTGAAGACCTGTTTGAATAACAGAGTATAGAAGCCCAGCAGATGGACAAGATTAGTTCTATGTCTAGATTGTATTGAACAAATAAGAATCTGTTTTAGCATTTTAGATGTGAAGTTGTAGATAGATTTTTATTACTGTTATTTTTTGAAAGTGATAGAAAATCTCTTAACCGAGTGGACTTAATAGTCTTATTTGTAAAACCCTCTAGCAAGGTGACATTCTGATTGAGTGTTTGAAATTCTTTAACAAGGTCACTTCTAACAAGGTGAAGATCCTAACAAATTTGAGGGAAATCCCTTAATCGGGTCACATCTAGCAATGTGTTTGTAATCTTTAACAGGATTTGCTTTTAACCGAGCATACTCTAGAAGAGTATATTTCTTAGTGGGTATGAAATCCCACAGTGGTTTTTCCCTATTTGGGTTTCCACGTTAAATCTAGTGTTATGAGGTTTATGATGTTTATATGCTTTTGAGTTTGCATGTTTAACAGTTTTGGTTATATTACTAAAGTATATGTTATCGAGGTTGAATCTGATGTTTTTATGGAAGATTAAGTTTGTATGATTCACCCCCCTCCTCTGATCTTGTTGGCTATTGGATCTGTACTTATATTAAGTATCAGAACTATCAATAATATTAGGACACATACGATAATATTATGTTTTCCTATGTCTCACCCTTGACAGATATAAAAGAGTTTTTCATTGTAGTCTTTTCCTGTAATCATATTGTATATTTGTATCATTTTATATTTCTCTTTTTCTTTCATTGAAGCTCCTAAATCTTTGATGACTATCTATATAGCCAAATATTATACTATATAAAGAATTTATACCTACTCTTACACCCACATAGTTGCATAGTTTACATTGTCATTGGGAAGACATATTCTACTAATAGCTTGCAACATCGCATATAAAGTATAAGAGAATAATCATTATAAAGGCGTATTTTGTTTTATACCTACTAATAGGAATGATACGACACAACTAGTTTCATTGTTTGAAGCTCGTGAAACCTTTTAGAAGTGTATAGTAACAAAGAAATACCTTTATGAATTTAGTGATTTGAAAAGATATTATGGTATGAACCATAATTGGCATTGAGATTTTTACCTCCTTGTGGCTAATGAAGGTCATAACTATTATATAACTACCATTAATGAGAATTTGATTTTAGTTTTAGCTTGGTGGTCAACTTAGAATTTTTAGATAATTTAAAATCATTGTATTAATATCATTTTAGATTAAAAACTCACACTTAGCTACATCCATGTGTCTTGGAGGTTGGGACCTTATATCGTAAGCTATTGTGGTATACTATAATTTTATTATGATTATGGATCAATAAAGACTGAATTGTCACTTCATTAAGTTTAATTGTGTTTTTATTCATTTGGCTACATGGTTGAATAATCCTTTATTGGATCATCCATCCATGACTTTATTATATATCTTACTTGTGTTTATCATCCTCTATCTATGTTTGTAATTTATTATGCTAGCACTATTGGGGGAACTCATTTGATGTTTTATAGTATGATCTTTTTCTATTCATTATATTTTTCTTCTTCCAAATAATTTTATTTTTATGTTGTTCCATGTCTATTATAATGCAAATATTAGGGACTTACCTCTAATTTTTTTTACTAACATCCCTAATTAACAAAGAGCTAATATTTAATTGTGGATATAAAATATAGTGTACCTATTTTTATAATATGAATAGCTCCATACACCTGTATTTGATAACAATTATATTATAAAAAGGATCAGAAGTATTCCATATGAATTAATTTGGAGAATGTTTTTGTGCTTAGGATTTGATGTTTAGGCTATCTTCTATACTCCTATATTTGGTTTAGTCTCCCTAGCCTAATAATTGTGAAAGGAAGTCTAGAATTTTAAAGAATTTTTTTCCTTCATGTTTTAAACTTTAGCACTCCAAAACTGTTGAAGATGCTCTTAGTAAATTTGTCAAACTTTGTAACTCTAACAAATAATACAAGAGCAAATTTATTTACTACTAATGATGAGACAACCACAAAATTTCAGGCACCATCCCACTTGTTTACCAAGTTCCTTGGGGTAGTGTGTATCGGCTACAAAAAGCCTAACAATAGTATGAATCATGTATGCAAACCAAATTTCTACTTTTTTTAAACTTGCAAATTAGCAAATGCAATCTTTTAGTTACAATTTTTTACAATACAAATACACTTGAATGTTAGATTAGATATGGTATATTGATTATAGACTCAAATACAAGTTGATGTATTCTTGTAAACTTAAAACTTTATAATTTGTAGGAATGAAAATCTCTATTTAAGAATAGGCATATCATGAAACTAATGCACATTTGTGTTGTGATTAGCCTACATTATTTTCATCTAATAAACTATAACATTAATTGGATAAACAAATTTCTTTGAAACTTCCTTTTTCCTGAACAGTTATTTTTCAAAAAAAAAACTACACTTAAATATTCCTTAAAATTGTCCAAATTGAATGCAATATTCCCTAACATTAATATTATTTTTATTCCACTCCTTGATTTTATCTCCCATTTAATTCTCATAAATTATCTAAAGAATACATTTTTCCAAACAACTAAATTAAAACATTTCCTTTTATCATTTTAATTCCATCATATGTCAAACTCATTTAATCCTGCGTGGCTGACAAACCCTACTTTATTGCTCTTGCTCGAAGAAAGAGTATTTGTTATGACTATTAATTGACAGCATTTACTGTGGAAATTTTTATAAGTTATTCACAATACTGAAAAACTACAGATGAAACTTGTTTCTGCACAGCTTTCAAATCTCAACATTTCTGAAAGTTTCAGTGCTCAACACAGCTCATAACTCCACCTAAATGAATGTCCAATAACTCCATTATTTCTCTCCACTGCAAAATGCAGAAATTTTTAAAGCTTGTTAGAGATAATAATTTCAGTCCAGACAGTACATTGAAGTTTTAATTTGTTCAGATAGTTTATCTGAAATCACAAACAGTACATTCGAAGCTTTAATTTCAGTTCAGATAATGGATTGAAGATACATTCGAAACTTTAATTTGTTTAGATGACTCATCTGAAATCACAAATAGTACATTCGAAACTTTAATCTATTTAGATAGTTCATCTAAAATCGCATTAATAGATGAACGTAAACTTAACAAATCAATTTCTTAAAATATAACCTTAATAATATTTACGTGAAAGAAACTAGTTGTAAGCTTTCTCAAATGGATTAGAAAAAAATCCATGGCATTGTTTGATAAAGAACAGTGAGATGTCCCAGACAGTAAGAAATAAGTATGGTATAAATTGTGTCATTATCATATTAAGAGCTTAGAATTTAAGAGAGTCTGAAATCCACGAGACAAGCAGATCTGGTGCACCAATTGACCAGTCATAGTAGTTTATTGCACTTGCTATGGACCACAGTCCACTCACCACCCTCCTTCAGACTGTCAGACCTCCACAGGCATTTGCAGATATAATGTTGTTAGAATGGTAATAAATGTCAGCGACTGTATCGCTTAAGGAAAGGGTGATAAAGTATACAGGAAATCTATGTTTGTATAGAATGTAATGTAATGCAATTCCTTGACCTTGATTTTGAAGTAAATGATGTCTTCTATGGCCAAGTTGTTTCAGTTCAAAAATGGTCAACAATAAAATTATTCATCTTTGATTTGAAATTAAATTTCTTGTTAGACCACTTCTATGCATGACATTTTTTTAAAAATAGATTGATATATTTTAGAATTTTATAATAATTTTTTTTTAATATTTAAATAAGAGATGTATTCTATCAGGGTTTGTTTTAGTGGCTTTAAATAGTTCATTTGTGATTTCTTGTTATTTTTATTTTTTAAATATTACAACTGGAAATAATATCTTTTTTCATTTATTTCTTCTAATGAATATGTATATTACACTTAAAATTTGAATATTATTTTCACATATAACAATCCTTAAGTCATATAGTATATTAATATCACTCTTTTTTAAAATCTCATTTGATATATGTCTTCAATAGACTTGAAGATCTAAGTAGTCAATATATGATACCATTATTTTTTTTCAATATAACAACTAACCAACCTCTTCATATTCTAATTTGAACAAACATAGCAAGATTTCTCTAATATTCTAGATCAATATCTACCAAGAGTCACAAGTACTCTTAAATACATACCTTGAATATCAAATCTCATATGGTAGACTTCCTCTTTGGGAAATTGGCAAAAAATGATACACTAGAAAGTTAAAGAGAAAAAAACTTATGACACTTCAAGAAATCTCAAACCTTATTATATGTTGATCTTCTAGTGTGTATGTTGAAGGGATTAGTCTATTTTTTGTTTCAAAAAAAAGTGGTATAAATGAAATTACAAAATAAAATTGTCTTTTGACATGCATCCCATCTCAAATTAGTTGAAGAAACATACTTAAAAAAGTCAAACATATGTATTATAGACAAAATAGATTGGAAATTTTCGAGACATGGCAAAGACCTTGAGAAAAAATAGATGTCTCTTCTAAAAATAGGGGAAAGGAAATTTCAACCATTCAAAGAGATTTATCTAGGGACAAACATGCAACTTTAGATTTCATGATCTATTCTTAAATTATTACAACTTTTTTTTCAAATTTAGTTAGCATTTTAGTCATTTTCAAATTATTGCATGGGTATTTAAAAAATTACATAAATGAAAACACATAAAGGGTCAAAAAATATCATGTTTAAAGTATTCATGAGTTTTATGAGTATAAACATATTATGGAAATTTATAATTGTAGTCAACCCACTTAATTACACTCATTGATTCAAACAAGAAACATTTCTTAACTCGCAAAATCAATGTAATGGAATAAACAACACATAAATTTACCCAAATTGACCAAGACTCTAAATTAATCATCATCATTGGTGGAATCCATGCGTACACACTCAATTAAAAGATCAAGCATACCTGCACAAAATAAGAATAGTCAAAGCATGTCATATAACAATCAACAATAATAAAATCAAACAAGGTTGGGGTGTGTGTGTTTGTGTGCATGCCCTATAATTATGCCATATAAAATAAAATATGTTATTAAATAAGTCAAAAATTCCCAAAATATAATAAATCGCATCTAACTAAAGATTGTCTAATACTTAAACTTTCTAGAGATCAATAGATGAATAATCAAATGAACTATAATAAGTTGTCAATATTGAAGTAGGTTTAATATAATCACTAACATATGATATTAATGAAAATAGTGAAACTAAAACACTAATAGGCTTAAATATAGAATTTTAACATATGTATCTAAAATACATAATTCAAAAATCTAGAGGCAATAAAAAAATATCATTAGAATAATTGATATAAAAATTAAATAATAAAATAAGGCATGTGTCTATGACTATACACAATATACTATGAGTCATTTGCTATGGATGACCTCTCACACTCCACACACGACTCTTCATATTCCACAGGTGAATCCAGATGTCCATGTATGATTCTTGGCACCCTTAAGATTCTCTCAACATTCCAAGGCATCCCTTGAGGTTCTTCTTGCCCCATATGACCTTTCACCTATCTTTTCTTTGTCTCTTTTCTTGTTCTTTTGTGACCCCCAATTATTTTTCCATTTGCAAAATTACGTACAATATTAGACTAGGAAAACAAACATAAAAAATGACATTAATATCCCATTCCATAAGAACCAAAATTTGGAATAGTATTTTCATGTTATTATACAAGATGTGCAACACAACTTCCTAAAAATAATAGCAAAATCATTATAACATGTCATTATGCAAGTTGTACAACACATTTATCTAATAAAATGATAAGGAACAATATTAAGCTAAAAATTATGTAGCACATATCAATTAAAATCTATCTTTCCCACTGAGAATATTAATTTGATTTTACCCTTAAATGAAACACCTCACACCTTAAAAAATAAATAAATTTCTCTATTCCCTGCATTATCTTTGACTCTTAGCAAGTAAACCCTTTATTCAACAAGCTAGATCAAGTGTGGAAACAATATTTGAATTCTAGAATATTAATCTGATTTGACCTTTAAATGAAACACCTCACACCTTAAAAAATAAATAAATTTCTCTATTCCCTTCATTATCTTTGATTCTCAACAAGTAAACCCTTTACTCAAGAATCTAGATCAAGTGGTGGCAACAATATTTGATTTCTATGTGTACTTAGGAATGAATGCTCAATAACAGTCTAAATTCTTAGACATCCATTATTTTCAGGTATAAATGTTTTCAAAGCTACTAATGACAACAAACATCAGTGACATGTCGACCCACCTGTCGCTCATAGTACTGGCGCTTGCTATGGACCACTCGGGCATGCATTTACAGATAGAATGTCGTTAGAATAGTAAACAAGTGCCATGTATTGGCTAGTACTTGTCGTATTATAGTAATAATAATAAATTTTATTTAATAAACTATGTTTTAAGAATATTTTGATTTAAGAATATGTATGGTTGTTTGAAGTAGCTTCTTAGTAGTGTATTTGTAAATCGGGGTGAAGGTGAGATAATAAGGTCGATATTGTGTATTTTGAATTAAAATTAGTTAATACAATTTAAATTGTAATTGTTAGTTTTAAATTAATTTTATAAGGCATGTAATTTTAATTAGATTGAAGATTATAATTATAATTAAATCACTTTATTATAATAATATATTATTGAAAAGGGATGGTGTCTTTGCTAGATTGAGTCTTATTTTTTACATGACTAAGTCAAATATATTCTTGAATTACTACATTGTTGATTATAAAATTAAAATAAATTAAAATAACAAAAAATTAGAAAGTGATATAAGTTAATGGAATAAAATATAATTTTGCAAGGACAAATATATTTAATAATTAAATAATATTATTGAATAATAAATAAAAAATAGTATCATTAGTATTAAACTTAACACAATTTGAATAAAAAAAATATTAATTAAAAAACATATACAATAAAATGATATTAAATAAATTTAACGTGGGTAGTTTAGTTGAGTGAGGTTTTTGTAAGATTTTTTATGTTTTTTATGTTTGTTTATCATTTCACTGTTGTAGTAAATTCCACTTGTTCACGCCTATTTCAACCCAAACATTATTATTGAGAATATTTGATACATGACAAAACTATGCTTACCAGAAATTTAATACAAAATAAAGATAAATATTAGTATTTTTATATGATTATATTATTTTATTTTTTTGCTCGATAAAAAGGCCTAAGTTATATTTTATTAATAAAAGTGTTACAATCTCTGCTCAGTGCGGGTGCCGGTAGGAAAGAGCGGAGGGGAGAAAACCTTCGGCCTTGCCGAGACCATAGGTCCAATCAGTCTAATAATTTTTGATTTATATATGACCTTTTACATGTTCTGCATTATAGCTTATCGAAAAGCCCTTCATGGGTGGCCTCTTTGATTTACATGGGATATTGTATTTCTGCCAAACTTTCCAAGTTCACTGTTACCATATTTGTCACCTTCTACTTATCCTGCAAAATAGATTTTCAAGACATTCTTCTACAAAACCACTTTGTTAATTGTTAGTGCCAAGAGAAGAATAAAAGCCAATATTATTTCTACATACTCACCCTTGTTGTTATTATAGACTAGGTTTCTTTCAAATTAAATCAACATCAAAAATTGTTGGCTATATTTTGAAAGATTGCCCAGTCTACAATAATATTAGAAGTGTAAACATTGGTCAGCAAAGGATTGATACTAACACAACCTATCTAGCCTGTACTTTTAGACTCTTACTGTGATATTCGAGATTTATATCTATTTAAGTATAAATGTTGAAGTAAACCAATATGCCAAAACCTTTAAAGTACTCCCTATTATTGTACTTTAGTTTATGGCTACTTCATAAAACATCCTCATTCTAAACTCTACTTAATTAGTATAGCTATATGTTTTGATATTGTCATATAGTGAGTATCTTGCCCTTGGCTACGTATGCTATATCAAAGGAAATAAATAGTTCACTATGTACCATGTTGTTCGTTATAATAGTAATAGCAAACAAAAACTATGTAATGGAAGCTTAATCTTCTTCCTTGTCATCTGTAGCTTCCATATCAAAGTTCTATGATTCGATGGGGTTATCAGCCTGGAATGGGGTCCATCCCTTTTCTACCATATAACTCACCCACCATTCCCCTTTCGGTTCTTTTACCACTCCAATTCATTGCTTAAGAAATGCAACGCTTCTTACAATCTTTGTTTGCCTTTGATGGCAGAGTTTCTGATCTTTATTACTTAGAATGGGCCTTTTGAACTCTACATTGAGCACCTCATCCTTATCTATAGTTTCTGCCACTTTAAAGTAGTCTTCTGGGTAGGTAATTTGGAGATTATCAACCACACATTTTATCGCCATTTCCAAGTTGCCCAGGTATTCTTCTTTGAAGATCAACCTCCATAATGTGACTATGACTGCTTTTCCTTCTCCCATTGTGAGTAATATTGCTACAAACCCTGCTGGGATGTTGTTGTTAACTCTATTCCTATGTTTAGAGAGGATAATCTCATCACCCAGAATCCTTTTGGTCGCATGTATGACCAAATCATCTTTCATTTTTAGGATAACCGACCATCGTTTGTTAGAGATTTCTCCGATGAAGGACATTTCACGCTTCTCAAGGCAGAGGCAAATGTCAGAATTCATTTTTAGGTAGAGCGAAGTGATGTATGCCTATGAGAAGATATACTAGTTATGTCAACCGATAGTGTCAGTTCTACAAATTGTGACCCCGGTTGTGCCAGGCTAGTCTCATGATGCTTACCTATCTGCCTTTCAGTATGTAATATGATTGCTTGCTAATAATTCTAACATATTTCCCTTCCCAAAATGTCCTATTGTATGATTGCGGGAGTGATGATTACTTTTTCATGATTGTTGGTTCGCCTTACTCCCTTGCCTTATCTATGCATGATTACTCAAGCAATCGAGCAGTATCTTCATGATGATTTTTAGCTGATGATGTTTAATCATTGTTATATACTACATTGATACATATATATATGTCTATGTGTGTGTGTGTGTGTGTGTGTGTGGGCATATATATCTATATTTCTATGTAGGTATATATTTGCTCTATTAAATTTTGTCCATGTACGTGTCTGCATATATGTGAATGCCTTAATGCATATATGTATATATGTAGATTTATGTATACATATATGCACTCATATGCATATATATCTATAAATATACACATATGCATATACATATATGTTCTTATATGCATATATATCTATATACATACTTATATATCTGTCTATATATGCATATATATGTACGTAAATATAGCTTTGGATATTTAATCTTGTTGTATGTGTCCAGATGAGCATGTGTGTATCTGTCACATCGGCGGAGGTGCCATCCCAATTCTGTCATGTCCTATCTATTTGAGATTGATTATTGCTTTGTCATTTATTCTATGTTTGTCTTATATCCTAGTGTCTCCAATTTGCTAAGAGTTCAAGCCATGTTTTGCATATTTCGGCCTCTAAGTCTATATATTTATATATATATATAGGAATTTATGCATATCTCTATGTGAGTGTGGATGTGTATCTGTCTATGTATGTATTGTATGCAGTTTTTTCATATTCTTGTCTGTAATTAACCATGTCTGTATCTGTCTGTGTATATATTGTATTCATTTGCACCTATAGAAGGGAGTAGTCTCTGCTCTTAGGATATTATTGATAGGTATATATGTGATTACATGCGCTTATAACCATATATATGTCTGTATATACCTGTATATATAGTTATATATGTATATATGCATCTATATATGTCTATGCTATCATATATATGCATGTGTACACATATAATTATATAAATACAACTGTATAAGTACATATATATCTCTATCTATGCATGTACATATGTATACCTTCCAATATACATGTGAATGTACTGTGAATATACTGTTTTGAGGATTATGTCTCCATTTCTATCTGCACATGAGTATCCAGTTCTAAATGCCTGTATGTTGATGATGTAGTTCTATTTGTTCCATCTGCCCCTAAATTGGCTAGCTTATCTGCCAATGTGTTAGCTTCCCTATAGATGTGATTGATTGTGTAGTCTGAGAAGCTTCCCATTAGCGAGAGGGCTCTATCCAATAATTTTTTGATCTCCCAATTCGACATTATTTTGGTCCTTATTGCATTAACAATAATGGTTGATTCCCCTTCTATTTCTAATTTGGATATTTTTAATTGTTTGCATAGGTTTTAACCTTCTATTAGGCTCAACAGTTCTGCCATATTGTTAGTGCAATTCCCTAGATATCGTGAACTCAACTATAAGGCTTTCCAGGATGACAACTTCTTCCTCACTTTTTCAATCAGGGGATCCCAAAGTTTATTCATTCTAATACCTTTGTCTAGAGGCATCCCTAAATACATGATTGGTAGATGCCCTATTTTGTACCCTAGATACAAAGCTATCCTGTATTCCTCTTGTGCTTCCATTTTAAAGAAGAATATTTCTGATTTCTCTTTGTTTACCTTCTCTCCTGAGGTCAGCCCATAAGACTATAATATGTTCTTAATTTCCTTAGCTTCCTTTAACTGTCCTTTTCCCAAAATTATTGTTTCATTAGCAAACTGTTGATGGGTGCATGGTTCTACTCCACCTGTGATCTGAATTCTCATCAATCTGTTAGACCTTCATGATGTATCCAGGCTTCTACCTAAGGCTTCAGACATAATTATAAATAAGAATGGGGATAAAGGACCCCCCTGTCTGAGTCCTCTGGAAACTTCAAAGAAGCCTTCTGGTTTCCTGTTTAGTAAGATAGAGAACCTAGGGTTTGATGTGCAAAAGTAAAACCAATTATCCATTGTTTGTTAAAGCCAAAGGCCTTCATGCATTTGCAGAGGAAGTACCAATCCACTTTGTCATAAGCCTTTTTGATGTCTAATTTTAGTAGCATATTAGGTTGTCCTTGGATCTAATAGGAGTGGTTGTCCAGGAAGCCATCCACTCCTATCAGATCCAAGGACAACCTAATATGCTGCTAAAATTAGACATCAAAAAGGCTTATGACAAAGTGGATTGGTACTTCCTCTGCAGATGCATGAATGCCTTCGGCTTTAACAAACAATGGATAAATTGGGTTTACTATATGATTATATTATTAATATATTATAAATATACTATAATATTATAGTATTAAATTTTATATATTTATTATAATTATGTTGTTATTTATTTATTTATTATTGTAAATATTAGTATTATATTATCAACAACATTATTTTATTATCAAAATTTTATAATATTAAATTGCATGAGAATAACTAAACTAATATTGTTAATTTATAAATATGTTTTTTTATTTATATAATATAAAACTTTTTAAAATGTAGATATAGATTCTGAAAAAAAAATTAAATATTTGTTTATTGGATTTGCAAAATAAACTTGAAAGAAAATTTAAATGTATTAAAGATTATGTTAATGTAACTAAAACATTGCCTAAAAAATTCATTTAGATAGTGGATCCGTGAATCCGCTAATAAGATGTAAATTTTTTTAGCCAATTAGATTGGAGAAAAATAATTTATGTAATTTAGAAACTTAAATATCATGCATCTTAACTATTTTAAAATTGAAAAGAAACATCAAATGAAAAAATTCATAGTTCTAATTGGTGCAAAAGAAATTGAATACTAACAAGTTAATGAAATTAAGTGCAACCGATTGCAATAGTACTAGCCTAGCGGCAAGTACTAATAAATGTAAGTGGTTGTATTCTTTTTGTATAAAGTGTCAAGGATATACAAGAAAATGTATGGTTGTATAGAATGCAATTAAACATTTTTCTTATTTTGAAGGCAATTTTTTGGTCAAAGTAAAGGATCAAAGATGCCAAGTTGCTCCACATCAAAATGTTCAAACCATAAAATTATCAGTTTTTATAAGAATAATGAGTCCTCTCTTATATATAGATATAATTTTTTTATGATATATCGCTATACAATCATCAAACAATAAAAAATCATAATCAGTTATATATTAGTTAACTAAAGAAAATATAGAAAGTTAAAAATTATATCATATTTTGAGTTTTTTTCTAATATTAATGTACATTCAAGAGTTCTCTTTATAATATTATGTTTAAATATTAGATTACAATCGCCACTATTACATAATATGTTATCAATGTGATGCAAACAAGATTGGGGGGCCTTATCAAACTACCCAAACTTGTAGCCTTAACATACCATCCAATCTATTGAATGAAAACAAAATTTGAAAAAAAATTCTATTGCAACTCTCATGTGCACATTCATACAATGAAATACCTCAAGAACGATTACATATATTGATCATTTCAACAAGAAACATAATTTAGAAAATTTACAAGAGTTCTAGTCAATTCATGCCTTCAAATCTTCAAACCTTCTCGCATTCAACTTTCTTTGCTACACTCATCTTTGGAAATTGAATATATTTCTTCATTCTACAGATCTTATGGCTACCTTAAACACCAATAACATGCCTACAAATTAATTCTTCTCTTTCCTCTATTCTTCTCTTTCCTCTATTCTTCTCTTATCAAATTTATTTCATATTCTTTTCTCATCCAATCCTCTAGAGAAACCTACAAGTTCTTTCCTCCAACCCTGCTTTTGTCAATTTCTTGTGAGTCTGGATGTTTCTACATCAAACACATTGAGTAAGAAGTTTGTGAATATATCTCACAAATGAAGTTGAGTAGTTGACTACCCTTTCAAGTTGAAGATTACCTTGCAGCATACTCCAATGCTATGAGTAGGTGCCCTATATTATTTTTCTTCTTTCTTTTCTTTCATCATTTGTTTGGAGCATTTGGTCATCCTTTTCCACCAAATCATCTTTCCACTCCTCTTTCCTTCCATAGGATTTAAAACACCACAATCCAACCTCCTCCACGAAATGTGTTTTTCCCTTTTATATTTTCTTGTGGGATTCAACCCACCGTAATTTGTCTACCTCCACCAAAAATCTTCTTCACATAAACTCAAAATTTCATAAATTTTATCAAAAAAAAATTATTTCCTCTTTTATACTTACACACATTACTTCATTAATATCATTTAGAAAATAATAACTATATAACATTTTTTCTTCTTCGCATTTTTTTACACTTTCAAACAATTTAAATTCAAAAATTTGAACTACACTTTTCTTTATTTCAACAATACTACCTTTATTATACACCTTCTCATCCACCATTTCTTTCATTTTTGTGACAACTTGATATCACTTTTTAAAAAATTAGAGAAAGAACATATTACCTCAACACCATCTCATGTTGCAAATCCATCCTCCGTCTTTATTCCTTCAAAAAGACATATTTCAATTAATGTCTCTTCTTTTTATCATTTTATTCAGATACTATTTCTCCTTCAAAGAATATTTATATATTTCTCTTCTCCTCTTTCAATAGGAGATTGTCTTCATCTTCATCAATTGTCTTGTCAAATAAAGGACCTTCAAAGTTCATCCTTATATCCTCTTCATCTTTTTATCATATATAAGGCATTCATAATCAACTACAATATCTCTAACTATTGCAATATTATTTTTTTCTTCTTCAGTGCCACATGCATGACACTTTATCACATCTTCACTATTTCTTGCAATCAAAATATCATTAGAAAAATAATATTTATCTAAGACATCCACTCTAGCCTTGATCTTTCTTCATGGAGCCTTCTTTTTCTCTCTTCTTCTCAATAATGGTCCTAGAATAAAATTATTACAAATATTTTCAAGGTGATCTTCTTCATCCATTTTTGTTCAAAAGATATCTACGTCTTCAATGCTTTTGCAATTTTTCTAAGAGACTCACAAGACCCCTACCTATCACAAGACTTCAATCTCACAAATAATCTAAGAGATTAACCCTCTATATCTATAGGTCCTCCCTATAACAAAAATCGCATCACACTACCCTTTACCAAACAAAGACTCTGGAATCTCTCAAAACTTCCTCTATCCACTCTCTCTTAATGGAATAAGCTATACACATTATACCTAGATTTATCTCTATTGGAGGATGGAATAATTTATAGGCTCTCTCTCATACCTACAATAAAAAATTCCTTCATGTGACAAACAAACTCTTTCACAACTCTCTCTTTTTTAACTATCTCATATCTCAATCCTCAAGCATGTACCTCTCACCATGTCAGTGATCTTCTAGCTCTGATACCATTTGATACAAACAAGATTAGGGGGTCTTATCAAACTACCCATCTTTATAGCCTTAACATATCATCCAATTTATTATATGGAAACAAAATCTGAAAATTATTTTTATTTCAACTTTAATGTGTACATTCATACAAAAAAATACCTTAAGAACAATTACATATATTGAAATTTTCAAAAAGAAAAATAATTCATAAATTTTACAAGAGTTCTAATCACTCCATGCCTTCAAATCTTCAAACCCTCTTCCATTCAATTTTATTGGTTGCACTTCTCTTTGGAAGTTTTATATTTTTCTTCATCCTATAGGTCTCATGGTTTCCTTAAACACCACTAACAAACCTACAAATTCATTCTTCTATTTTCTCTATTCTTCTCCTCTTGCAAAATTGATTTCCTATGTTTTATCTAATCCTCTAAATCAACTTGCAAGTTCTTTTCTCCAACCTTGTTGTTGTTGATTGCTTGTGATTTTAGATGCTCCTACATCACATTGACATTAATAAAATCAAATATTATTGTATGTCTTCATTAGACTTGAATATCTATGTAATTATTATCTTATAATTTCTATATATTGCTTTATTAAAACATCTAAATAACCTTCTCGAATTCCCCGATAGGCTCAACTATGTGGAATTCCATGCTAACATGTAGATAAATTATTCTTCCATAGCTCTCATGGCAAGTTCATAATAGGGGAAAATAATTATTTTGGGATGATTCATGGAATAGTTTTCCACATTTAACTAGGAGCAATGATCACAGCCAGGCAAGACTTATTTTAACATCCCTTAGGGGTTTAAAAGTGAAGGATTATTTAGAGATTCCCAATCAAAACTCTCAAACAATGTCTTGAAAAAACTCCATTGATCTCTCTCAAATTAGAATTAAAAAGACTTTTTCTCATCAAAATTTTATTTCCCCTATTTAAAAATGTATAAATAAAATGGAGAAAAAGATACCCTATCAGCAAAAGTTGGAAATATTTCAATGGAAGAAAAGATTGTTGTTCCATAAAAAATAATCTTTGAAAAAAAAAAAGAATAGAGTTAGAATCATAGCTCAAGAATAGGAGTTCATTTTCACTCAAACAAAGACTAGGAGATTATCCTAATAAATGTGGTAGAGGATTTGGAGATCATGAATCAAGATATTATATGTCTAAAGAGTAGTCAAAATGTGGGATTGTATACGCCTTTGATAGTTTCGGAGAGACCTTGGGAGGACATAAGCATGGATTTCATACTTGGATTACCTAATACACGAAGAGGGAATGATTCTATATTTATGGTGGTGGATAGATTCTCGAAGATGGCCCATTTCATACCCTGTAAGAAGACATCAGATGTAGTGCATGTAGCTGACTTATTTTTCAAGGAGGTAGTGAGATTGCATTGATTACCTAAGAGCATAGTTTCAGACAAAGACACTAAGTTTGTTAGTTATTTTTGGAGGACACTTTGGAAGAAGATGACAAATTTGAAATTAAGTTCTACTTTTCACCCATAGACTAATGGAAAGATAGAGGTAGTAAACCAGAGTTTGGAAAATTTGTTGAGATGCTTAGTTGGAGAGAAGACCGAAAGTTGGGATTGTCTACAATAATTTAGTGAATAGGAGTACTAGAAGGACACCTTTTGATATTGTTACCGGAGTATACCCTAGAGGTATATCAGAATTGAGAGATATCAGTAATGAAGACAAGATGAGTGCAGAAGAAGAAGAATTTGCGGATCACATGAAGGCCTTACATGTTCAGGTTAAGAAACAATTGGAGGATATGAACAACAATTATAAGGAGAAAGCAGATGAGAAGAGAAGACATAAGGAATTTGAAGTAGGTGGTGAAGTGATGGTGTATCTGAGAAAAGAAATATTTCTAGTTGGAACCTATAACAAGTTGCAGATGAGAAATTTTGGACCTTGTAAGATCTTGAGGAAATTTAGTTCTGGAAATGCATATGAAGTGGAGTTACCAAATAGTTTGGGTATTTCACCTATATTCAGCATTGCAGATTTATATCAGTGTCATGAATTAGAATTCAGTGAAGATAGTATTGTAGACCTCAAGAAGTAGATGCCCCCAAAGGAACTAGATCAAATTGAAGACATTTTGGGCAATAGGATTGGGCGTAGCACCCGGAGCAATCAGTATAAAGAGTATCTTGTGAAATAGAAGGACAGACCAATTGAAGATTCATCTTGGATTTCCCAGGTAGAGGTAGACCGCCTTGGTTTCACTTTGACCCTAGCAAAGTGAGGGACTCACTCTTTCAAAACCCTGATTGTCTAATGTAGGAGCATCCCTATTTTTTGGCAATCTTGCATCAACCAAAAATATTTTTTTTCAGTTTGTTTCCTATTTTGCAATTTCAGCATTTCTTTCTACATTTTCTTTCATTTTATCACTGAATCTTGTGGAGCTGAATTTTGCTTGTGAACATGATCATCTTCCTTACCCCAAGTCCACGAGACGTTTGGATTTTTTTTTGGTGAGTTATCGCTTCCAGATTCTGAGACAGTTTTTTGTCTTAGAACACCGGAACCACTTGGACCTATTTTGCTATTGGTGAATCTTACGGATCCTTTTTGTAGCTTGCGGAGCTCCAATTCATTGTTCCTACGTTCCTTAACATGTGGTGTGCCTTCCCTTTGGTCTGCACTACTTCCTTTGGATTTTTTGAAGGATTTTCATTAGCCGAGGCCAACCTGGTGGTTTTACACATTTCATTTTGTTCATCAGCATTTTATTCTTCTTGGGTCGGCGTGGATCCCTCTAGATCATATAAATCAATGTAATTTAACTTGTAGTAGTTATATTTTAGAACATAGAAGATCTATCTTGAGATTAAGAAGTCTGGACCTGACCGAAACTGTAAATGAGCATGTATGTATTCAGGCCAGTGAGCCGAATCTTGTAGCCCGCATGATGTCGGCAAATTATAATTGGTTTTCATGATATAATTCAATCAGTTTTCCATTACCTCCATCATCTTTCCTTTTTTCCGTTGTGTTTACTCCTACTGCATGGTCTGGATTGATCTCCTTGAGGTCCCTCCTAACCATGACTACACTAGTTTCCCATGGACATATAATGTAATATTTATTTATTTGATATTGCACATGGACATGTACCATGTAGAGATTCCTCGAGAATATTCTCAGGACCACGTGATGAGTTGTATTGTAACATTGAGATTATTATATTTTATTTATTTAATATTGAGGAATGTAATTTAATAAAGTACCCAATATTAGATGTGGGGTCAAGAGGGTAGGTAGCCCATTTTATTTACACATGGTTTTGATGTAATACCACTTGGTGGTTTGTGGGAGCTTGTGTTTATAAAAGAAACCATAAGGGTAGTTGTTTGGGTTAGAGTAAGTTAGTCATGTTTAGCATTTGTGGAGGTTGGAAGCATGGCATGGGATGTGTGGTTACATGCTTGTTCACATGGATTGCTTGTTAATGGCTTGTTGATGGATGGAGTTTCACAAGCTTTCACGGTTGTATTGTAAAGTTGAATTGTTGAATAATACATGGTGATGGATGCTTTTGGAGGCTAGATTTTTCCCTCATGAGGGTTTTCCCACCTGGTTTATCTTGTGTCATCCTTGATGGGTATGTTATCTATTCTTTGCATTTGTATTCTATGAGTTTATTTTGTTGAAATCTAAATTCGGTTATGTTGAAATCTAAATTTGGTTATGTGGAAATTGTCATAAAGTTGGTTGCAAGTTTCCTTACAAACACTTCTAAAACAACCAATAGAACAACTGCAACATCACCATATCAAGATAACTCTGCACCACATACATTCTTAACCAATCCAGAACAACAAGTTTGACATCAATGACAACTACAACAACACATACTTCCAACAACACTATCATTTTTCCACTTTAGGTGGGATGATAACTGATCCTTTTTTGTCTCATGACATAAGATTGTGATACTTGTCATAATATTATGCACTCCTATGTCTCACCTTTACTTTTTTGGGCATCCAACTCCCACACAACTAGATGCTATCTTGAGCAAGTCTACTGATGCAGGAGCATCCCTGGTTCACAGCAATCTTGCATCAACCAAAAACATTTCCTTTTTATTTTGTTTCCATTTTCAGTTCCTTTCTGTGTGTCCCGGTTTTGGCTCACCAGATTCTATGGAGTTGGATCCTACTTGAAGACTTGATCATATTTCTTGCTTTTAGTCCGCATCTCATTTGCATCACTTTCTGACAAGATATCACTACCAGTTTCCTAGACATTTTCTTATTCCCAGTTGTTCCTTTGTTATCGGTTGCCTGAGACCTATTTTGGTGATTTACCATAACCCATTTTGAAGGTTGTGGAGCCTTGAGCATTGATCTCAATGTTGTTTTGTGTATGGTCGACCTTCTACGTTTCATCCTTTGGATATATATATATATATATATATTTGTAATCATGCTTAAGAATGTAATCAAATTCAGAATCAAGAAGTATCAAATAGATAGATTGTGCCTAGAAGATAGATCTTTCGATTCAAGGTCCCAGTGTGACCTGTTCTACTAGGCCTGTGTGCCGGTATGATGTAACTCAGTTGTTACCAGTTGGATGTAATCAAATTTCATGCAATAAAACTCTGTTCTGCATTTCCTCCATCATATCTATGTGTTTCCATTGTGTTTAATCTTGCTGACCGGTTTGGACTGATCTCCTTGAGGTTCCTCCTCACCGATGATTTCTTCAAGTGGTATCAAAGCAAAGTTTTGTTCCGAAGGTTGCGTGTCCTAAATTTTTTTGTCAAGTGGTGGAGTGCGGATCTAACCTGCAGTTGCAGTGGACTAGCATGAATCAATGGCGCAAAAAACTAGGAATGGTGGAGCACATGGGAATGCAGGCCCTGTTGTGATAGAGATGTTGTGAGGAATAGCAACCCGGTTAGAAGTCGTAGAGATAGCCTAGAGAAGAGGCCAACCTATTGAAGATTTAAGTGAAGATGAAGGAGAAGAAGCCTCGACAGAACAAGTGAACCTACCAGCAGTTGATCCGGATGAAGAAAGGTATTTAAGGGTTTTGAGTAGGGTGAACACTAAACCTCATTTTACCCCACTAGAATATTATGGGAAGTTAGATTCGGATGAATTGATGGACTGGATCTCGGAGATGGAGAAGTATTTTGATTTTGAAAACACTGCATAAGAGAGGAAGGTGAAATATGCTTGTACCTGGTTGAAAGGTCATGCATCTCTTTGGTGGGAGCATTTGCAAGTTGATAGACAAAGAAGAGGTAAAGAGAAGATTAAGGCATGGGATTGGATGGTTGCTAAGTTAAAATCAAAGTTTGTCCTGGCAAATTATCAAGTGGATTTGTTCTGAAAAATTGCAGAACCTGAGACAGAAGGAATCTAGTGTGAAGGAATACATTGAAGCATTTTACAAGTTGAACATCAGATCTAGACATGTTGATGATGCAGTTGAACAAGTTGCAAGATATTTGAATGGATTGCAGATGTCTATATAAGATGAACTCAATATGATCAAATTGGAGAGTGTTGAAGAGGCTTACCAGTATGCACTAAAGATTGAAGAGAAATTAAACAAAAGACATGAGAAGAGACATAGAGGTAGAGGTGGAAGGTTTACCAGAGGAATATTTCAAGGAGGAAGAGGAACCAGTATAGATCAGAACAAGGACAAGGAAGTGAGCAAAGAAGGTAGGTCATACGGGAAGGATGATAGAAACTTTTACCGAAGAAGAGAGTAGGATGGTTATCAAAATGAGAACTTTGGAAGACAAGACAAGAGGACATTTAGAGAAAATTGCTTTAAGTGTGGAGGAGAAGGACACTATGCATTTGAATGTAAGAAAACAGAGGCTACCAGAAGAGTAACAGTGGTGGAAGAAAACCCCACCGAATCAGACAATAAACCGGAAGATGGAGAACTGTTGATGATGAGGAGAGCTTTGTGTTATACCGGAGGAGATGAAGAACCCTTGCAGAGGAAGAACCTGTTCAAGACCAGATGTAAGGTATCTGGTAAGTGTTGTAAAGTTGTTATTGATAGTGGTAGTTCAGATAATCTTGTTTACAGAAGAGATGGTGAATAAGTTGAAATTTGAGAGATTAAAACACCCTAAGCCTTATCAAATAGCATGGATTCAAGATGAACATAAGTTGTTAGTAAGTGAACAATGTTTGGTAAAATTAAAAATTGGGAATTATCATGATGAAGTTTTGTGTGATATTATGCCTATGGATATTTTTCATCTTTTGTTGCGAAGACCTTGGCAGTTTGATAGACATGAAGTACATGATGGGAGGAAGAATGCATACACTATTGTGGCTAATGGGATAAAGAAAACCTTGTTACCTTTAGAGGAACCTTTGAAGAGTGAAGTTTTTACAAATACTAGAATCTATTTAGTAGATGGAAGGTAATTCATGGATGGACTAAGACATGAGAATGTGTGTTTTGCCTTGATTCCTAAGAAGACTGAGAGACCAGAATCAGAAGGAGAACACCCGGTAGAGATAAGAGATTTTTTGACTAAATATGAGGACATCATTTCAAATAATGCACCTGATGGATTGCCACCTATTAGAAATATTAGTCATTGCATGGACTTGGTTCCGGAGCTAGTTTGCCTAACAAAGCTACACACAGGTTGACACCGACAAAGAATGAAGAACTGAATAGACAAGTGCAAGAGATGTTAAGAAAAGGTTTGATCAAGGAGAGTCTGAGCCCTTGTACAATACCAACAATATTAGCACCTAAGAAGAATCGAGAATGGAGGATGTGTACTGATTCAAGAGCAATAAACAAGATCACAGTGAAAACCTGGTTTCCTTTTCCTAGGATGGATGACATAATGGACTGTTTGAGTGGAGAAAAATACTTTACAAAGATAGATTTGAAGAGTGGATATCATCATATTAGGATTAGAGAAGGTGATGAGTGGAAGACATCATTTAAGATAAATGAAGGACTATATGAATGGTTGGTGATACCTTTTGGATTGACTAATGCACCGAGCACTTTCATAAGGCTGATGAATGAGGTATTAAAGAAATTCTTGGGTAAGTTTGTGATTGTGTATTTGGATGACTTTTGGATTTTCAGTAGAACAAAAGAGGAGCATTTGTTGTAGTTAAGACAAGTTTTACAGAGGTTGAGAGAAGAAAAGTTGTTGATCAATATCAAGAAGTGTACTTTCATGAAGGATGAGTTAGTCTATTTGGGCTTTTTGATATTTGAGGATGGTTTGAAGATGGACCCTAAGAAAGTGAAAGTCATTGTTGAGTGGCCTACACTGGAAAGCATTGGAGAGGTAAGATCATTTCATGGATTGGCTAGTCTTTATCGAAAGTTGATCAGAAATTTCAATTCAATTTGTAACCCTATGACTGAGACCATGAGAGGAGATCTGAAGGAATTAAAGTGGACCATCGAAGCAAACAAAAGTTTTGAATTGTTGAAATAGAAAGTGACTGAGCAGCCAATGTTAGCTTTATTGGATTTCAATAAGGTATTCCAAGTGGATTGTGATGTAAGTTGAACAGGAATAGGAGCAGTTTTGAGTCAAGAAGGGAGAGCAATAGCATATTTTAGTGAGAAATTGAATTATGCCCAAAAGAGATACTCAGTGTATGATCAGGAATTTTATGCCATAGTTCAAGCCTTGAAGAAATGGAGACACTACTTGTTTCCTAAAGAGTTTGTGTTGTGTACAAATCATCAAGATTTGCAATATTTGAACAGTCATAGTAAGTTGAATCGGAGACATGTGAGATTTGTAGAATTGTTGCAGAGTTACACCTATGTGTTGAAGCATAGAAGTGGGAAATCTAACAAAGTTTTTGATGCATTGAGTAGGAGAAGGAATTTGCTAACAAAAATGAGAGTGACAGTATTAGGTTTTCAAGATTTGAAGACCTTGTATGATGAAGACCCAGATTTTGCAGAACCTTGGAAAGCATGTAGAGAACTGGTTATGGTTGATAGGAGAAAATGGTTGGATTATTCATTCATGATGGGATGTTATTCAAAGGAGTTCACTTATGCATACTTAAGAGTTCCATGAGAGGGAACCTAATCAAAGAGAAGCACAGTGGAGGTTTAGCTAGACATTTTGGCATTGATAAAACAGTTGCATTGGTGATTAAGCGGTACTTTTAGCCCCAAATTCATAATGATGTTAAGAGATATGTGCAGAGTTGTAGAGTTTGTCAAACCTTTGACTGTACTAGTAAGACCTTGGGAGGATATAAGCATGGATTTTGTACTGGGATTGCCTAAGACATCGAGAGGGAATGATTTTATATTTGTGGTAGTGGATAGATTTTCAAAGATGTCTCATCTCATACTTTATAAGAAGACATCAGATGCATTGCATGTTGCAGACCTATTTTTCAAGGAAGTGGCAAGATTGCATGGATTACCTAAGAGCATAGTTTCAGACAAAGACACTAAGTTTGTTGGCTATTTTTGGAGGACACTTTGGAAGAAGATGAAGACAGATTTGAAGTTCAGTTCTACTTTTCATCCATAGATAGAAGTAGTTAACCAGAGTTTGGGAAACTTGTTGAGATGTTTAGCGGGAGATAAAACCAGAAGTTGGGATTTGATCCTTGCACAAGCAGAGTTTTCCTATAACAATTCAGTGAATAGAAGTACCGGAAAAACACCTTTTGATATTGTTACCGGAGTGCATCCTAGAGGAATAGCAGAATTGAGAGACATTGACAGTGAAGATGGAAAGAGTTCAGAAGCAGAAGATTTTGTAGATCACATGGCAGCATTGCATATTTAGGTTAAACAACATTTGGAAGACATGAACAACAAATATAAGGAGAAGGCAGATGAGAAGAGGAGACATAAGGAATTTGAAGTTGGCGATGAAGTGATGGTATACTTGAGAAAAGAGAGATTCTTGGTTGGAACTTATAGTAAGTTGCAGATGAAGAAGTTTGGACCCTGTAAGATTTTGAGAAAGTTCAAATTTGGAAATGCCTATGAAGTAGAGCTATCGGATAGTCTAAGTATTTCACCTATATTCAACATTGCAGATCTTCATGAGTACCATGAACCAGAATTCAGTGAGGACAGTGTTGCAAACTTGGAGAAACAATTGCCTCGAAAGGAACTAGATTAGATTGAAGAGATTTTGGATAGTAGGATTGGGCATAGTACCCAGAACAGTCAATACAAAGAATATCTTGTGAAGTGGAAGAGAAGACCAGCTAAAGATTCATCTTGGATTTCTCAGGCAGAGGTAGACAACCTTGGTTTCCCTCTGACCCTAGCAAAGTTAGAGGCTCACTTTTTCATTAACCCCGGATGTTGATGCAAGAGCATCCCCGATTCACAGCAATCTTGCATCAACCAAAAACATTTCCTTTATGTTTTGTTTGCAGTTTTAGTTTTCCTTTCTATGTGTCCCAATTTTGGCTCACCGGATACTATGGAGTTGGATTCTACTTGAACACTTGATCATCTTTCTTGCTTTTAGATCGCATCTCATTTGGATCACTTTCCGGCAAGATATCGCTACCGGTTTCCTGGACAATTTCTTGTTCCCAATTGTAGTTTCTTGAGACCTATTCTGGTGATCTACCAGAACCCATTCTAAAGCTTGTGGATCCTTGAGCATTGATCTCGATGTTGCTTGGCATATGGCCGACCTTCTATGTTTCATCCTTTGGATCGATATATATATATTTGTAATCATGCTTAAGAATGTAATCAAATTCAGAATCAAGAAGTATTGAATAGATAGACTGTGCCTAAAAGATAGATCTTTCGATTCAAGGTCCTAGTGTGACATGTTCTACCAGGCATGTGTGCCATTATGTTGTAACCCGGTTGTTACCGATTTGGATGTAATCAATTTCCATGCAATAAAACTATATGTTCTGCATTGCCTCCATCATATATGTGTGTTTCTATTGTGTTTATGCTTACTGACCGGTTTGGACTGATCTCCTTGAGGTCCCTCCTCACCGATGACTACTTCTACCTAGGAACTATGAATTGGACTACCACAAGACCCCACAACACCCTGAAAAAATCAAAGTTTTGAATAATAATTTGAAAAATTCATATGCACCTCATGTTAATGTGCCTTATCCTCCACTTGGAGATAAATTTCATGAGAAAGAACTTGATCACCTCCATTATCTTCTCTGCATAAAAGATTGTATTACCCAAACTCATAGACCCATTTTGTATACAAATTTTGAAACGTGTATCTTCCCATCCATTTCTATCTTCCCATATATGTTAATGAAATAAAGTAGCATATGAATTTTTAATTTTATTTCTATAGGAAGGGAGAGGTATGCAAAGAGAGAGGGAGGGGATATATATGTAAGTAGTGAAGGAAGGAGAGAGAGTGTGAATGGAAGGTGGTAGAGAGTGGGGCTAGATAAAAGTAGACAGGGAGGGAGGGAGAGGTAGGTAGAGAGAGTGAGAAGGAACATAAAGAGAGTGATTGAGGAGATAGTTGGATAGAAAGAAAGGAAGTGGTGATATAGAAAGAAGTAGAGGGATGGATAGGTAGAGAGAGAGGGGGGTTGGTAGGGAGGGAGAGAAATGTATGTAGAGAGAGATAGAGAGGTATATAGAGAGAAATAGAGGTAGGTAGAGAGTAAGGGGAGGTGTGCAAAGAGAGTGGAGACAAAGAGTAGAGAGTTAAGGATATGAGAGAGAGAGAGAGAGAGAGAGAGAGAGAGAGAGAGAGAAAGGAGAGTGTGAGATAGAGAGATAGAGAGGAGATAGAGGAAGAGTGATATGGAGAGAGATAGGTCTAGATCTTGAGGGAGATAAAGAGAGAAAGAAAATGTTGATAGGAGCCATTTGATTACTAAAATTTGACCATCTAAAAATTTATAAGATCTTCTACAATGTAGAATATGCATTGTAACTCCTAGAGATCTAAAACCACTCTCAAACATCCTATAAATATATACATGAAATATAAGTATAAGAAAGGAAAAATACATATTGAAATGTGACTTAAATGTTATGTTTCATGTATATATATCATTTTCAATATAAAAAAAATAAACAATATAAAAAGAAACGAGGTCCCATTTTTAAAAAATGGTCCATCTCATTTTGTAGATTTAGGCTTGGGATCCTACAAAACAATATTACATTTCAAATTTTGGCTCAAGATCTTGAAGCATAATGGGAACTCATTTTGTTTAGTTTCTTTTCACACTTTTGGCTAAGTCTAAAACTTCCACTCTAAGTGGACTCAACTTTGTGCATTTACCCAAAAAGTAGTTCAAATTTATAACATGTTCAAAGGGAAGGGCTACATAGGAGGTTTGTTTCCAAGAAAGTATCTCAGGTAGAAAGTCAATTTCATTTTAGTGTATGATGCAATTAACCAGGGCCTTAAAATGCAAAATGATTGCATTTTGAATAGAGCACTTGAGCATCATGTGAAAGAAATTGAGGATTTCATGACAGTCAAAATTAAGGAGGTCTACGAGTCTCTTTTGTTCCTATTATCTCATGTGGGCCACCCCAAAATCATACCAGCTCCAAGGATTCATGTTTGCCATCTTCTTCGGGCTACACCAACTCCAAAGGAATGACAAGGGGAAAACTCGATGGAAATTATTCCTCTGCAAGAATAAACTAAAGTACTAGAGTTTTTTAATCTTGTTTTGTAAAACTCCTATATATGTATGGTGTGTAATATTTTTTAGTATTGGACATACCTTAGAGTTGATTTTGTAAATTAGATAGTGTTGAATCATATCATAATGAGTAGATGGTCACACCATGGATGTGTCAAGTTTTGGTTATATTGGATTCAATATGTAATTGTTATATATTCTATATATAATATATATGCCCAATGTCTTTTTCTTACAGAAAACATGAATAGATCAATTATAGTAATTCAAGAGTATATTATCTTGCCAAGGCTTATTAAAAGAGAACAAAAAAGCCTTGGGGTAAGGTGATAAATCCATACAAGCTTCATTTAATGGTGTATGTCAAAAATGTGGTATCAACCTGCAAGAGGAGAAAACAATTCAAACACACACATGAAACATTGCATTAGAGGTTAGAAATCCAAACAAAGCAAGTTAAAAAGAATCTAAACTCTTTAATATCGTTCCATGCTCCTCTATCTCCAAGGATCTTCAAGATTCAAGGTGGCTCTCAGCTTGGAAGAGCACTTGATTCTTTAAGATGACAACCTAAAGAACGAGATTAAAATGATTCTAAGATCTAAATGGAATGCAACCAAGATCTTAGTGATGATTTAGATATGAAACTAGATGATGATAGGATGCAAGATATTGATATGAAGCTTGAACTAGTATGAAAATGATACTAAGATGAAGCTAACATGATATATCTAAGATTGGAATGCTATCAAAATGATCTAACATGCTATTCTATCAAAGAGAGATAATATGCTTAATATTATGAGACTATAAGTTTGATGCACAAAGACATTTTTTTTGAAGAAGGAATGGGCTCTATTTATAGGGAAAACAGGGCAATGGATGGTCAAGATTGGATAATCTTAACAAGGGCCAAGATTGAAAGTTGGGAATCCATGTTTGCAATTTGGTACCAATGAAATGGTGACAAATGTCAACATAAGATTGGTTGAGAAAAGGGGTTGGAGACATTAAATGCTTGAGAAGACCTCATGGTTATCTAGAGGGTAAGGGTCAAGCTTAAGTTAAGATTACCCATTGGATTAAGAGTTAATCCAAGGATAAACTCTTGTGCAAATGATTAAGAGATAATCATGGTCAAAGCATTAAAGGCTTGATGAGACCCTTGGGTTGGATGAAGGTTAAGTTAGGCAAAAAGTCTCTAACCATGTAAGAGGGTTGAATTAACCATTAATGGTTTGGGAGACTTTGGAAAATTAAGTGGTTGAAGACTTGAAGCCTTTAATGGTTATCAAAGACTTTAAGGGTTTGAGAAGTGACTTCCCTTTGTTTAGGGATGTGTCAAAGTTTAGAAGATGGGTTAGGTTAATTTAGAAGTGATTAGAAGGGTCTAGAAGAAATTAGGAATAGGATTTAGGATGCAAGTGGGAGATGTAGGAAAATGCAAGTGGGTGAGGGAAAATAGAATTAATTAAAATAAATTGCTTTATTTTAATTTGGTTGCAACTTGCATTTGTAGGATTTTGCAAGTGGGGGGATTTATAAATAAATTTAGATTTATTTAAATGCAAATGAGATTTTAATTAAATGTAGATTTAATTAAAATGGGAAAGGGGATAAATTGATATCTTTAATTAAATGTAAATTTAATTAAAATGGCTAGAGGGAGGGTATTTAGCTAAATGGCTTAGATAGAAAAAGGGTATATTGATTAAATCTTAATTTAATTAATAGGAAGAATTAAGAATAATTAAATGAATAAAATTCACTCAATTCTTTGTGCAACTTTTAGGTGTCTACAAATGGGATTCCCAAGAATACTTAATCCAAATAAATAATGGATTTTTCTTCATAAATGAAACAAACATAGTAAGCAATCAAATGTAATTTCCATATGATTGATAGATAGATTTTACATCATCAATAGACAAGAAATCATCAACAATTTTTTTTTGTTCATTTATCTTTTCATATATCTTTGAATTGTAAGATTATAGAAAAATTTTATTTTTATTTTTATTTTTTTTTTTGCAATCCTCATTGCCTGAATCTATGTAATATTTTGCATTATTTTAATATGAAAAAAAAAATAAAAAAATAAAAAATCCTCTCCCCTCATACTTTTCAATATTGTCCAAAACACAA
This sequence comes from Cryptomeria japonica, assembly GCF_030272615.1. NCBI lineage: Eukaryota > Viridiplantae > Streptophyta > Pinopsida > Cupressales > Cupressaceae > Cryptomeria > Cryptomeria japonica. The sequence continues at coordinate 83,200,265 of NC_081413.1, forward strand.
TAATTCTAGCACAAGCTTGGAAGAAAGAGATTCAAACTTTGAGGGGTCCACGAGGAAAAGTTAATCCTATCATATTCTTTGACGCACATGTTCTTGACTCTTTCTATCCAAATGAATTGTCTCTTGGAGAAGCCAAGTCAAATTTGGAACCATGTTACGTCATGTATTACACAAGTTCTTCACTTTTAAAGTATGCCATGTAATGACCACTAAATGATCCACTTCTTATATGCATCCTATCACATAAAGTTAAAAAATATTGGATTTCTATCTACAAAATGGAATTAAAGCTAGGATGACCCAAAAAAAATTGTAAAACAATCATTATTAAATATGATGATAGTTGAAAGGAATTAGAATAAGATTTATGAATTTATAAAATAGATTCAATTTATAAATGATTTAGTTAGCATTATATGAAGTAAATGATTTTAATCAATCATTTTTATGCTAGAAAAAAAATTGTAAATAACATTGAAAAATAAATTTTAGATATCTAGAAAATTAATAAGATAAATATTATGTCAAGTGCTATCTTTGTGAATAATATTACAGTATTAGAATAGTATTTATCTCATATATAATTTTTGCTCTTTTGATGACTTTGTAAATTGCATATTCTCTAGATCATTTTGTAAATTCAATGTGTTACCTCTAGATTTTTGTACACTAGATCGTTTAATGATCTTAGGAAGCTCCATTACTAATTAAAGGTTAATGTTTGGTAAATATGCACCTAATATTATAGTAATTATTTAGCATATGTTATTCTATATTGATGATGTAGAATTTAATGAAATAGATTTTTATGCATTTTCAAGAAATATTTTTCTTTTGAAATACAAATTATTCATTCAAACTTTTAGACATGTGTTAGATATTATATGAGTGAAATGTGGTGTCTTTTACCCTCAATACCACACCAACATATTTCTAGAGAAGGGTGACAATGCACTTAGGTATTATAGAATTTATTGTGCTATTTATATCGATGAAATTTTAATATTTTAACTCTATCATAGCTAGCACTTGAAAAAATAGAATATTATTGTCTTGAATTTGTTGTTTATACTTGGACAAAGGAAAGATAAGGTTAAAATAAAATATACTAACAAGGATTAATGATTTTCCTGATGATATCACTAAAAGGAAATAATTGCAATAAATTTTAGGTTATTTAAATTATAAATCTTATTTTTAATGACTTGGTGTCAAGTAGGTCTTGTTAAGACACTTGAAGAAGAATGGATCATAGTGAATTAAAGATCCATCTAGTCTATGATTTTCATAAAATAATGTTGTTCAAATTTATTAGAGAACTATGTGCACCAACCGAGAATTTCTTTGGTCTTTGTACTAATGCTTCAAATAATAAATGGTGTATAGTTTTTCACAAGAGTCCTTATATGATGAAATAAGTTGTTTTTTATTAAGGGAAAAATAGATTTTGAGAGGGACTCGAAACCCTCAAATTTTGCCAAGATCTAAAACCTACAATGAAACTTCTGCCAAAAAGATAGGCAAATAAAATCAGCAGACTACATCAACAAATCTAACTAGTGCCAGCCAAAAGCTAGCACAACCACAAGCTGAAATAAGCCAACCAAACTAAGAGAAAATCAAGACAAAACCTACTAGCAACACAGCCTAAGCCTTTAGCTGAGGTCGATAGACTCCCTCATCCAAACATCAGGGATTTTATGGGTTCCCCAACCCATATACAGAAAATACGGGCAACAAAAGGCTAGCCCAGCCCTTAACCAAAAACTAAAACAATCTAAGTTGGGCCCTTCAAAACTGTCAGCATCCAGCCAAACATAAGCAAGGGGGTTTTGAAAGGCTCCCCTAACCTTCGATTTGGGTTTTAAAATAGCTCCCAAAACCACCAAGAAACAACCAACAATCCCAAAGTAACTAATCACACCTTTAACAACAAAATACCCATCTACCTCAATAGGATAGTGACCCACCTCCATAGAGGCTGAAAAAACATAAATAAACCATAGAGAGACCCAATCAGCTAGCCACAAACCAAAATCCAGCGACCAAGAGAAGGCACAATGAAGCTTTTTTGGATAGTTGGGTTTTGAAGAGGCACCCACAACCTCAATAGGGGAAAGAGAAAGAAAAGCAGAAAGTTGGCCATCCTCAGAACTCTCGCAAAAACAAAACAGGGCATCAACAACCCTTCACCAGTCCAAACCATCAGCATCATAACTGGTCACTTGACCAAAAAACCTCTTAACAACCCAATCACCATGCAGCCACTCCACCTCAATAGGAGGGCACAACACCTCAAGAGGAGAGCCATGGGAACAAGTAGTAAGAGAACAAACCCTCAGAAAGAAGCCAGCAGGGGAAGCATCGAAGGTACACACAGAGAAGATAGGTATGTCGCAAGTGAAAAACTCCATCTCCAAAGGAACAACCCCCACCTGAATAGGGGGGAAAAGGTCCATCTAAAGGAGAAGCCATGCCATCTACAACCTAAGATCCGAGCAGCCTCTGTCGAACAAAATCACCTCAAAAAAGGGGCATTCAATTCTAACCACGAAGAATATCTCCATCTCTATAGGAGATAAAACCAACATTACAAGCACAGAGAGCGAAAAAGGATGCCAAGAAGCCACTGAAACCCTAGGCATATCCACCCAAGTCCAATCCACCTCCATAGGAAAGGAGAACAACTCAAAAAGATAAGCAGGGGTAAATATTTAGGAGAGGACAGTGACAGAGAGGTGAGACAAAGGACCCACAAAGGACACAGAGCACAAAAGACAAGCCTCGTCCCAGCAGGCAATAGATGGAGAGAAGGCTGCCCACATAGGGAAACAAGGGCTCTGAACCACCACGCACTTAAGAGCACCAATCCAAACACCCACCCCAACAAGGAGTCGGGGATGCCAAACCTCCAAAGAAACAGATCTAGGCCAAAGCAAGGTTGCTAGATCCACATCAATCAAAAGTAGGATGATGGCGCCCATAGCCAAGGCGCCCATGTGAGAAGGATCATCCTCATCATCATCTGAATCCTCCCCAGCCGCAGCAGAGGTCAAAACCCTAGCACCAGTGTCGCTACTGCTCTTGCTCCCACTCATGATTAGGTTTCACTTGTATTGAAATAAGTTGTTATATCATGTAATTTTGTTACAAAAAGAATATTTTGGTTATTAGAAGAAAAAATTTAAAAAATATAAACATCTAAATTTTGAGCATTTTATAGTAAGGATTAATACTCAATTTATGAGAATTATTTTAAATAAAAAATTAGACAAGGATTTAGTGCAATGGAAAATTACTAGATAGAAACTAGAGTTTAAGAATTACAACATCTAGATATAGAATGGATTAAAGAACATCTCTTCTTAATTCATTAAGCAAAGACTTCAAGATTTTAATGGTTAAAGTGGTCTAATATATTTAAAATTTACCAAAATTAGTGGATATCATTTCACTCTTAATGGTCAACATTTGGTATGTAAATCAATTCTTAAAAGAGATAAAAGGAATAATAAAAAACACTTGTTATTTCTACAACTAAGAGTATGATGTATTTATTCAAGAATATTTATAGATTAATGAGGCACCAATAACCATTCAAATAAAAATACCTTATTTGTTTGATATTGTTTTTGATTAAAAAAGCAGTGAGAACAAGGGAACTAACCCTTTACATAGCAAAACTATCAAAAATCATAGCGCAAAAACAACACTATAACAACAAATAACAACAACTAGCATAAAAAAGGAACCAAGTCTTTTTAATAATAAAAAACAATAGTAGGAAAATAAAACAAACTACAGGGGTTCCTTGCGCACCCCAGCGGCCTCCATAGTACTACTTCATTCGTTAGACAGGAATTTTTAGAGGTCCCTAGCCTCCTGCTTGTCCTCCTCAGTGTCAGCATAGTGTTCCCTCAACAGAGAGAGGGTGAGTGTGGAGCTATGTAACACCTGCATATGGAATTTGTTCAGGCCCACCATTTGGGCTTCCCAAGTCTCCATCTTGTTCTTGAGCTATTTAACCTCCTCCTTGATAGACTACAGAATGAGAACAGGGTTGAGGTTTTCAATTCTTTGTGTGATGTCCAGCACATCAGTGCTCAGCTTTTCCATTTGTTGTAGAGTAGGGGCCTCCTGGGGGTTCTCAACAACCAAGTCATCAGTAGTTTCAGCAATCTATTTGGGCTCGCCACTAGCAATGGAGTTATCAGTATCCTTAACTAGGTCCATCAGGAGGATAGAATGCATCACCTATTTAGCCAAGTTTAAATCCGTATCCAAATTTCTGGGATCCAGAGCATTGTTGTTAGGGATATCCACAGCCATAAGACCCTTAGTGTCCATGTTCATAGGGGTCATATATTTATCATCAATGAGTTCCTGGGTTTTCCTTTCAGGGGTAGTCATGTCAATAGCACCAACAGTGGTCGGGACTATGGGGTCCCTAGTCATATTACCATTATCAACATCCTCATCAGGGGGCCCCATAGTTTTAGGACCCTCCTCCTTCTTGTCCCCAATGGGGTCCTCCTCAGAGTCTAGACTCTCAATAACCGAGGTCTTCTTCCTACGGCCTTTGGAAGCAAGTTTGGAGGATCTCCTTTTAACCTATGAATCTGGGGAAGGGTTGTCGTTTTCAGCGTCCTCAGAGGAAGAATTGTCTTCATACACAATGTATTTGCATTTAACGGGGATTATGCTTTTGATATTGTCGATAGAAGGATGAATAGTAATTTGTTGATTTAGGAATACATGTCCAAAATCATTATTTTTTTCTTTATAAGTTTTTATGAAGAACTAAGGGTACACAAGAGTTTAGTGTTTTGGTTTGTTGTTTGTTGGTTGTTGTACTCGTTATTGGTACTGTTAGGGGTTTGGGGCCCTACGGGTCTCCCCGAGAACTACAAATATTCCTTGTAAGGGTAAAAGTGATCTTCATTGAAATACCCAAGGGGGAGCTCCTTCCTCTTTGTCATACTCTTTGGGGTCATTCCTTGTAGAGGAGAATCTTGTCTCTTTTGTTGAAAAGTTAGTTGGCAATAGCCCTCCCAAAATGGGTGTTGTTGCTTCACTGCAAGTACCTAAGCCATCTCACAATGTTCAAGGGTTTGAAGTGGAGATTCCTAATGAAACTTTGAATGTGGCTATTGTTGAGATGAGACTCTCGTTGATTGGTAAGTTTCTAGCCTTCTGCCCTTATATTTACCAAGTTAGGAAATGGGTTGACTCTACTTGGTCTTTAAAGGATAGTTTCAAGATTTCTACTATGGTGAATGGCTTATTCTTGTTTAGTTTCATGGTTGAAGAAGATCTAATTAAAATATTAGTCAAAGGGTCATGGTAGTTTGGAAGCTCTTGTAACTTTTTGTCCTTATGCAAATGAAACCCTAGTTTTGATCATACTATGGATCTGGGCTCTATGGCCTCGACTTGGATCCACCTCCCTACTATGTCGTTAGAATTTTAGAATATGAGTGTTTTTAAAAGGGATAGCTAACTACTTTGGGAATCTATTGGTAGTTGATAGATTCACACAACAAAATTCTATGCTACTATTTGCTAGGCTCTGTGTTAATGTGTTGATTACCATTATACACCCTGTTGAGGTCTTATTGGAATATAAGATGGGTTCTAGACTACATGTCATTGAATAAGAATGTCTGCACTAACTGCAAGAAATATGGTCACCTTAGCCAGGATTGTTGGATCCAACGTCATAAAAGGATTCGTATTAGGCAAGATGTTGAACCTTCTCATAGTGATAATGTTTTTAGGGCTAATGTTGATGTAGCATCCTAAATTTGTGACACTTGCAATTTCGACCGCATTTGGGTCTTCACGATGGCGACGCAACACGCAACCTGAATGGAGACCCCGAAACCTGATTATGACACTGAAAACTGCATTTTCTTGCACCCTAGCCTGAACCTCCTTTGCACCCTGTTGTCCCGGGAGGTGGGACCAGAGCGCCCAGACCAGGGTGCCCAGCGCCCTGGTCCCCCAGGACCATGGCGCCCAGCGCCCTAGTCCCTGGGTCCTATTTTGGGCCCAGTCTCTTTTGGACTTCAGGTCTTTATGTTTGCAAATTGGAAAATTATCTTTCCTGGTCGGCCTAAGGTCGGGAAAATCAGTCTATCAGCCCTAATTGACAAGTATAAAAACTACATTTTCCTCTTTCATTCGATATGATGGAAAAGGCGTGGAAACTATACTCAAGCATTCAAGCATTCAAGCATTCTTTCAAGCAATTGATCATTCTAAGTCTCCATTCAAGGCTAAGTGTTGCATTCAAGACAAGGATTCAACCATTGAAGAGGAGATCACATACTACATGCTACATACAACATACAAACATACAACAAACAACAACATCTATACCTTCGCATATAAGGATACAAACATCCTTACAACAAGGTATTAGTACTTGTTTTACATTACATTTACAGCATTTCTCATTTCTTGGTTAATTCCAAAACCGGGGTTTGACCTAAAGGCAAACCCCTAATCCCTAACCCCCCAATCATCTTCGCTTTTCTGTGTGTAGGTTGCAGGTACACGGCTGAAATTGAAGATCTGGAATCCTTGTGCAGAGACGAACAGATCCCCCTTCGTTTCGCGGATTTTTCGGAGGACCGTGTGCACGCCGGGCACCATCGTCCCGTCAACTTTTGCTCAAATTTGCAGGACAGCGCCGTATCGACATTTTACTGCTAATTCCAGGTCCACAGCTTCATCCTATATCCCTATCTCAGTTTATAAGCGAATCTTTGTCACTTTCTATGCATTCCTAGCTTAATTCTTCTATCAACATTCTTTACAAAAGAGGGTCGCCTTGCTTTCTTAACCCTTGAAACACATTTAGCATCCAATCTTGCATTGTGTGGGATTGGATCTTGTGGGTTTCAACCCCTCTTTTGAATGTAAAGTCTCTCCCCTAAGTGAAAACCATCAACCCTAGTGAATCTCCCTTCTCTCTCCTTGGAGTTGGAAGAGGGGAGAGCAACTAAGGTTCAATCGTGATTTTCTGCTTTACATTTTGGTGAACTTGACGTGAACATCCTTTCTGATTATTCATAGTTAGATCTGAAAATTGGATTCCTTGATTACATTTCCATGTTTGATCTTTGGCAAAATTTTAGAGGTTAATTGCATAAAAACCCTAAATTTTCTTTTTAAGTAATTAAACTTGTGAAATGTTTAATTGTTAATGCTTGTTTCAGATCTGCCCTTCTATTACAAATTGTCAATTCATATTTGTGCTTTAATTTTGAAAATTAAGTGGTTAAGTGTCAAAACCCTAATTTTTGAAACCTTCTTGATTCAACCTTTGACTGATAATTTCACTGATCAAAACATCTCCAAATCAGCTGTAACTTTGGATTCCACAATAAAATCACAATATCTTTCATCCCTGAAAATTTGGAAAAAAGTTGCGAGGACCGTGTGCACTCCGAGCGCCATCGTCCCTGACATTTTTTCCGAAATTTCAGGAGCGAGATCTTACTGTATTTTCCTACTAAAATCCAGAATTTTGGCTGATTTTATCAATTTTAACACCTTCAAAATTACAGTCAAAGTTGGTCTAGTGATTGCTTGGATTGAGGCTTCTAATCATTCAAAAATTGTTGAAATTGAAATTTGTGTCAAAATTGTGTTTCTTACTATCCTAAATCTGAAAAGTGTGTTTGCATTCATTCGAAATTTCAGTGCTTTATTCAAATTCTTGCAATTTGTGACTTTTGAAATTAATTGCTTAATTACAACAACTTTGATTTCCGCCTTCAAAATTGAATTTTGCGTGAAATTGAGTCAATTTTCAAATTTCAAAACTTGCATTGCTCTTAACATTCCCTCTAAAATCATAAAATTCAAAATTTCAGTTTCCCTCTCTTTTTCAAAATTCAAATTTTGCATTTTTCGACAATCTTGGTAGGGTTCAATTTTGAGATTGTAACTTTAATTTGGCCTATCTACAGATCGTAAAATCACTCAATTTTTTCAGGTTAGATGTAAAATCATCATAACTTTCATCCCTGCAAATTTTGAAAAAAGTTGCGAGGACCGTGTGCACTCCGAGCGCCACGGTCCCAGACATTTTTTTTGAAATTTTGGGAGATTGTCCTGATTGTATTTAACAGCTTAAATCTGGAAGATTGGCTGGTTTTACTGAAATTTGCTACCTTTAAAATTCAAAATCTTTTCTCTTTCTTTAGTGCATGAGTTTTACAACAATAAGCCCTACTTACACTATTCCCGTTAGACGAAGCCTTAGAATTAAGTCCTTCCAAGGTTTAATTACTGAGGAGATGGAGCCTAATTTGAATGGTCTTTTTAACAAGGACATGGGTAATTCCTCTAATCCTCTTAATGATGAAGAAGCTCTCCATGAGGTTTCTGTAGAACAACTTTCAAAATTGGATAACCAATTTGACGATTTTCGATAGTGGATGTCTCAAGAATACCCTGATAGTCAAGCTCTTCCTTTAATTGAGGGTCTAAAACGTATGCTTCAAAGTGATAAGAATGGAATTGATATTTTGCGTGGTATTGCACACATTGTGGATTCAAATGTGATGCCTATGAAGAGTTGTGCCGAAACTTTAGGTTATACACAACCTCCTACTCAAGTCAATCATTCTATTCCTTTGACGACTCCTATTGCTAGTATACCTACTTTTACATCAAACATAATGACTACTTCAATACAGGACATTCCTCCTATGATCACTAATCATGGGGGCAATCCTTCTTCTTCAATTAACCCTCTTCCTTCATTCAATCCAACTTCTTCATTCATTCCTTCAATGAGTGTTCCTATTATATCACCACAAATGAACATGACACAAGGGGGCAATTCGTTTGCCATTCCTCCTTGTAGTGTTCCTCCTTTCCAATCATCTCCTATGACTAACTATCATAGTGTCCCACCACCTTACTCTCTACCTTCTTTCACTAACATAACACCTCCATCACAATCTAACACGTCTAATATGAACTCTTTGACTGAAGCGACCATTAACAATCTTGCACAAACTGTCTCTTCTTTACAGCAACAAATTGCCTCTATGAATCAATCTAAGTTTAGTGCGCCCACATTTGATGTTGCGAGCCCACTTTCTCTTGACATTGTTCGAGCTATTCCCCCTAAACATGTTGAAATTCCACATTTGGAGCTTTATAATGGTAAGGGTGATCCTCTAACACATGTTAAGACCTTTCAAACAATATGTACTGATTTTGCTTATGACCAAAGGTTGCTTGCAAAATTGTTTACTAGAACATTAAGAGACAAAGCCCTACAATGGTATTGCTCGTTGCCTTCTTATTCTATTACTTCTTTTGAACAACTTGCAAATGCTTTCATTCAACAATTTCAAAACAATATAAGTCCTAAAGTTACTTTGATTAATTTAATGCATTGTAAACAAGGTGTTAAAGAAAAAGTGACTGATTTCATTGGTAGATATAAGCATTTGTATGCTCAAATTTCTTTTCCAGTGCCTGACAATGATATTCAAAGAATCTTTATTTCTAATTTACAAAAAGATATTCGAGAAAAACTCCTATTTTCTGAGTTTACTTCTTTCCAACAATTGTGCACAACTCTTCACAATTATCAACTGACTGTGAGTCAAATGGAACAATCACATCCTATGACTCCGAGTGATAAGGGTGATAGTAGTCAACAACCATTTGGGAAGTTTAAACCGAACAGAGAGTCCATTAAATTCAATGAAAACATCATCAACAACAATGTGAATGTAGCATCAAGTGTGTCTCCTATTTCTAAGTTTTTCAAGAGAGAAAGAAAGTTTACTCCTTTCAATGAATCATTGCATAGTATTATGAATAAGTTATTGGAACAAAATGTGCTTACTTTTCCTCCTATAAGGCAAATCGATCCTGCAAAGATTACTTCACCTTATTTTGATAACAAATCTTTTTGTCAATTTCATCGTCAACCTGGGCATGATACTGAAAAATGTTTTGCTTTAAAGGGGAAAATTCAAGATTTGATTGATAATAATACTATCTCTGTCTCTAGTGTGAATGATAAAGGCAACAAATCTGTAGCTCTTCCTAACCAAAATCTTCAGATTTTTACTGATCCATTGCCTTCTCATACCTCTAATGTGATTGATACTACTGATTCCTCTGTCTCACCTGATGATCTTGTGTCCATGACTCCGAATGTGATTAACTTTGTAGAGCAGCAGAAAATACCTAAAGAACCTTCCATCACATTTGATTCCAGTGAAACTATCAGGGCACCTGATGGTCCTTTATATATAGTTGCAAAAGTCAAAAATACACCTTGCCGTGGAGTGCTTATTGATCCTTCTTGCATGGTTAATGTCATTACTGAAGAGTTCCTTTTTACTTTGCAATTGAATCAAGTGATCTATGATGAAACAGATGTGGTTGTGAAACTATTTGATGCATTTTCTTCTCCTGCAATTGGTTCTATTACATTACCTATTGAGGTCCATAACAAATCCCTTGATGTGAACTTTTCTATTATTCCTTCATCCGAACAATTTTGTGTGAAGCTTGGCTATCCTTGGCTATCTTCCATGAAAGCTATTGCTTCTCCTATTCACAAGTGTTTGAAATTTCCCCATAATGGTGAAGTTGTTACTGTCAATCATAGTCTCTTTAAACCAGCTGAAAGAACTTCTAGCATTCCTCTTGATTACTTTTGGCCTAAACAATTCCAATCTCTTCCTCCACGAAGTGATCATCTTTTCAAATCTTATCAAAAGTGGAAAATAGATATGATCCTATCTTTAAGTGAACCTAGAACACCCAAACTTGACATTCCTATCATTCTTGAGAAGGAAGTTCTTCCTTTGAAAGATAAAACTAATGTCTTTCCTCAAGAAGATTCCCAACCCATCCCTATGGATGTGACTATGCCTATGATTAATAAACTTCCTAAAAGTAGACCTATCCCTCCTCGTCATGATGGACTTGGTCTCCTTCCAAAACCAAATATTCCTCCTTTATATGGAGCAGTTCCTCCTCCTTCCTCTTATGGAGAGAAGAGACCTTCCTCTTCTCCTATTGTTTAGCCTAAGAGACCACAACCTAAACACCCAAGTGATAAGGATGAGAACATTCCTCCTCCTCAATCTTCGCAACTTCCTACTAAGACTAGACGAAATTGTTCTGCACGTGAACGCCGGCGAAAGCGTCGTCTTAGAGCTCAAACTTTGCAATCCCCAAGAACACCTTCAACAAGCATTATTCCATTTTCTCCTCAGCCGACGATTGAGCCAAAATCTCCTAAACATAAGATGCATGATGGTCTTGATCATGTGCGAGTTAAAGATCCTATTTTTATAAATCTTGATGATGATATAGATGAAAATGTTACTTCTCTTGCTTCTGATAGTGAATATGAACTTGTTGATGTTGATAACCATTTATCTAATGAATTTTCTAAAGCACTTATCCTAGCTCCTAGACAAGAACAATGTGGCTCGGAACATGAACATAGCCCTTGTTTGGATCTTGTGATAGCTCCATCTGCTGTGTTGGATGTTCCTCCTCTAGCGTGTTCCCTGCCTTCCCGAAACATTGATCAGCAAGATCGGGGGGTAGATGACGTGCTAGACTAGTTTCATTAGCATAGAAGATTCTCTCCTCCTCTCTTTTGTTACTTCTTCTATATGTTATTCTCATTCTTCTATTTGTTGTCCTTAGTGTTGTCTACTTGAGGAGGATGCAAAGCATTGAGATCTCTCGATCTCTCTCATGTTGACTCAAAAGACACATGTGTTCCCTTCTTCTAGGTGACCTTCCTTGATTGGGGAATGAAGAACAATTATGCATACATACATATGATATACATGAATTATCATACAGCATACTGACCCCGAGGAAAGCGAAGTCACCTCGTGCTTTGTGTTGTGTGTCTATTATCCTTGGGCTTATCTCACACTTGGGGGCTAAATCCTTGTGATAACGTGCTCCTTTCTCATTTTCTTATATGTATCACTACCTTAAAGCAATCACCCCCGGTGAGGCGTGTGCGATCGCTTTAACGTAGGGGGGCATACATCCCGTCCATATCTTTTCAAGATACTTGAAAATTTCTTGACAAATTTAGCTTTACCTTGAAAATTTTTGATATCTTTCTTGCATGACTCATAGTGAGGGAACCTTACTACTGACAGTCATGGTTCTCCCTCATGATCTTCCCTTTTACCTTGTCAATCAAAGTCGTAAGATCCTTAGTCCACTAGGGGCTTGGTGTATCTTGCCTCCTTGACGTGGTGAAAGTTTTTCAATGTTGTTTCCTTGTACTTTACCGGAAGTATGAGCATACGCCTATACTCCCGCTAAAGTGGGGGCTAAATGTAGCGTCCTAAATTTGTGACACTTGCAATTTCGACCGCATTTGGGTCTTCACGATGGTGACACAACACGCAACCTGAATGGAGACCCCGAAACCTGATTATGACACTGAAAACTGCATTTTCTTGCACCCTGGCCTGAACCTCCTTTGCACCCTGCTGTCCCGGGAGGTGGGACCAGAGCGCCCAGCGCCCTGGTCCTTCAGGACCAGGGTGCCCAGCGCCCTGGTCCCTGGGTCCTATTTTGGGCCCGGTCTCTTTTGGACTTCGGGTCTTTATGTTTGCAAATTGGAAAATTATCTTTCCTGGTCGGCCTAAGGTCGAGAAAATCAGTCTATCAGCCCTAATTGACAAGTATAAAAACTACATTTTCCTCTTTCATTCGATATGATGGAAAAGGCGTGGAAAATATACTCAAGCATTCAAGCATTCAAGCATTCTTTCAAGCAATTGATCATTCTAAGTCTCCATTCAAGGCTAAGTGTTGCATTCAAGACAAGGATTCAACCATTGAAGAGGAGATCACATACTACATGCTACATACAACATACAAACATACAACAAACAACAACATCTATACCTTCGCACATAAGGATACAAACATCCTTACAACAAGGTATTAGTACTTGTTTTACATTACATTTACAGCATTTCTCATTTCTTGGTTAATTCCAAAACCGGGGTTTGACCTAAAGGCAAACCCCTAATCCCTAACCCCCCAATCATCTTCTCTTTTCTGTGTGTAGGTTGCAGGTACGCGGTTGAAATTGAAGATCTGGAATCCTTGTGCAGAGACGAACAGATCCCCCTTCGTTTCGCAGATTTTTCGGAGGACCGTGTGCACGCCGGGCGCCATCATCCCGTCAACTTTTGTTCAAATTTGCAGGACAGCCCCGTATCGACATTTTACTGCTAATTCCAGGTCCACAGCTTCATCCTATATCCCTATCTTAGTTTATAAGCGAATCTTTGTCACTTTCTATGCATTCATAGCTTAATTCTTCTATCAACATTCTTTACAAAAGAGGGTCGCCTTGCTTTCTTAACCCTTGAAACACATTTAGCATCCAGTCTTGCATTGTGTGGGATTGGATCTTGTGGGTTTCAACCCCTCTTTTGAATGTAAAGTCTCTCCCCTAAGTGAAAACCATCAACCCTAGTGAATCTCCCTTCTCTCTCCTTGGAGTTGGAAGAGGGGAGAGCAACTAGGGTTCGATCGCGATTTTCCACTTTACAGTTGATTCTATGGCAGTTAAGCCACAAGAAAGGAGTGAAGCTTATTAGAATCAAAGCAGGATTGAGGCTTTGGCTATTGGGGTTATTAATAATGATAAAGTTAAAATAGGGAATGAGATACAAAAAGGTGAGGCCACAATGGTACTTGATTTTTCTACTAAGGTGTATTTTTCTAGTACTGAGATGCCAAAAACCTAGGTGTTGCCAGTTGTGAAATCTTTTCAATAGGATAGGTGTGAAAATGTGTTGGAGGAATTAGTTGTAGAGAAGGTTTCATATGATTCCCCTGATAATGAGGCTAAGAGTCCTATAGAGAATCAACTTTTAGAGGAGGGTGAGTTGGATAACCTGAAGGAGACAAAGTAGTGGAAAAGGATGCTCCAAAGGTTTTGCAAGAGAATGTCACAAACATTCCTTTGCCCCTATATGAGGGTAAGGCCATTCAGGAGTGTGTATCTAGTCATGTGAAGAGAGTCAAAAACCTTAAAGAAAATTTAGAACTTTTGGGATTTGCTTATACTCCCCCTCAAGACTAAAAATAAATAAAAAATGGAAGATGATGACTATAGAGGATAGAATGCAATTTATGGTTTTACAATGACTCGAAGGTGGAATGGACTCAAATCACTAGGAAACCAAAAAAATAAAATGAAATTGGATGTTGGTGCAAAAGGAAAGTTGAGTTGGCCATTGCAAATTGAAACAAGGAATAGGGATGCAACAAAAGAAATATCCAATGAGAGGCAAAGATCCTTGGATGGCCTCTTATAATCTAGAAAGAAAAATCATTAAATTGGGATTCCTAGTTGGGATCCCCTACTACTCTAGGTGGAGAAATCTTCCTGTGTTATTTAAATGTAGATCCTTTCTTAGAATATTAGGGGGTTGAATAGCCCTCTCAAGCATCATATTTTGAAATGCACCCTTTTGGAGAAAAAAGTGGATGTATTGTTACTTCAAGAAATAAAAAATAAATTTGAATCTTTTTGTAATGTGGTTAAATCTATTTGGCCTACTACTGAATTATCAGTTTGTGATGTTGAAGCCTTGAGTGGTTTGACGACTTTGTGGAGCCCTACTAGGTTGATTGGCAGTATTAAGCATGTCTCTAAAAATATCCTAGTGGTTTATTTCAATGATATCGCTATCAATGAAGAGTATCTACGTTCCTAATGCCAAAGTAACAAGGGTTTAGCTTTGGAACTCTCTGGCTAATCATATCAATAGTGGGTCCCATGAAGCCTGGATGTTGGGTGGTGATTCTAATCCTTTGTTGTTTCCTTTGGATAAATATGGTGGAATTGAGGATTTTAGTGATAGTATGGGTAACCTGGCAAACTTTATTGTTGCCACAGGTTTGTTCGATATTAAACTTGAAGGAGCTATAAACATATGGTCTAACAAACGAAGGTAATCACCTAATCCAAGTCAAGTTGGATCATTTTTTAATCTCTCGTAGTTGGGATATCTATGCTAATCTTTCCCTTAAGGCTCTCCCAAGGGCAGGCTCAGACCACAATGACAACCTTCCAAACCTAGGAAGATAATTCCAAAAAAGGCTCCTTTCCTTTCAAGCATAAAATTATGTGGACCCTCCATCCAGAATTTAGGAATCTAATTGGATAATGGTGGAATAATTTATTTAATGGTACCCCTATGTTCAAATTTGTTTAAAAACTTGAACTCGTCAAGGAAATAGTCAAAGGATGAAATAAAATATCCTTCAGAAATATCTTTCATAGAAAATAGTTCCTTGAGGATAAGCTAAATCAGGCTCAACAAGCTATGGAACTAAATAATGACAATGTTACTATGAATATCTACATGGAGGAAAGGAACTTGAGAACTCAACGATTTAAATTGTCTAAAGAAGAAGATATTTTCTAGAAACAAAGATCGTAGATCCAATGGCTTACGGAAGGAGATAGAAACACTAAATTCTTCCACAAATCAACTATGAAACATAGGAGCAGGAATAGAATTTGAATCCTTCAAAAAGATGATGATTTTGTGGCTACTAAGGAAAGAGAGATTGATGAGATTGTTGTTTCTTTCTTTCTTGATTTTCAAGCCAAAAGGTATAATATAAATGGGGATCTAGAGGAAATGCTTGATATTATTCCCCAAGTTATTAGGGAGAAAGACCTGAAGATTTTGTCTTGGACTATTACAATACAAGAAATCAAAGATGTTGTCTTTTTCTTTGGAGCCTTCAAAGCCCCAAGCCCTTATGGGTTCCCCTCGACCTTCATCCAAGACTTTTGGGAGGTGATTGTTGATGATCTCTTTACTATTTTTTGTGATTCTGTCAAAACATGGAAATTGTTGAAACAGGTTAATGGTATTTTCATAGCTTTGATTCCCAAATCTGAACATGTTACTTCTATGAAAGACTTCAGACCTATTAGTCTATGCAATATACTTTATAAAGATTATCTCTAAGTTGTTGGTCGATAGGCTTAAGATTGTGTTGGATAAGATGATCTCTCCTAACCAAAAAGGATTTGTTAAAGGAAGACACATTTTGGATGTTTCTCTCACCACTCATGAGTTGTTCCACTCACAAGAGTCTAATAAGAAATCTAGAATTCTATTTAATTTGGACATATCTAAAGCCTATGATAGAGTTTCTTGGCAATTCCTCATTGAAGTTCTCAAGAAATATGGATTTTCTAGAAGATTTCTAAAAATGCTAATAGAATGTATGACAATCCCTTCCTATTCTATGATGGTTAATGACTCTCCATGTGGCTATTTTTCTTGTGGGCATCGATTAAGTCAAGGGGATCCTCTTTCCCCGTACATTTTTATCATTGTTGTTGAGGTCTTGGGAATGAATATTCAAAATTACATGGATACTAATCTGATAAAAGGTGTTAAAGTTGCTTCTCTTTACATCCTTCTCATCAACAATTTGTTGATGATACAATCATTTTTGGAGAAGCCTCTATGGTGGAATCTAGTCAATGGAAGAAAATTTTAAATGGATATGCTTTGATATTAGGTCAAAAGATTAATTATAATAAAAGAAAGTTATACTTCTTTCATACCTCCCCAATCCTTAAAAATTTTGGGATGCAATTTGGCAACTCTGTCAGATTCCTACCTTGGGCTGCCCCTTATCTCTAAAAACCAAGCCATTAATTTATGGAATTATATTGTTGAGAAAGTGCAAAAGAATCTTGTTGGTTGGAAAGGAAAGATTCTAAGTTAGGCGAGAAAACTTCAGTTGCTAAAAGCTTCCTTACAAAATGCCCTAGTTTACTATATATCCCTTTTTAAGATCCTTGGTAACCTTCCAAAAAAATAGAGCAAAACTAGAGGAAATTTTTATGGTTAGGTATTGAAGAAAAATCTAGAATCTCCCTAGTCGGTTGGGATAAGGTTTGTCGACCAAAGAGACTTGGAGGACTGGGTATCAAACAAGTCAAGATCTTTAATAAAGCCCTTCTAACAAAAATCGGGTGGCAAATCTTGGAAGGTGGTAAAGATTGGGTCCAAATTATAAGAGCTAAATACTTAAGTAATGGGAAACCCAATCATTTTATTTATGATGCTACTCTTCCTCATGGATTGGTGGTTTGGAACAATTTATTGAAGATTATGAACATTTTCAAGAAAGGTAATAGAATGTTGGCTGGGAATGGCAAAATACCCTATTCTAGGAGGATGTGTGGAGTGGGGATGTTTATCCTCTCTTAATGGGGTTCAACACATTAAAATAAATCTTACTAGATGTAATGAGAAATCCTTGCATGGGTATGTGGTTGGAATAGTGCACCACCAAGGTGGAAAGATTTTGGAGCCCAGTTAATCAACATTCAGACAAATGAAATTCCTTGTCTGAAATATAGAGATATTCATTGATTCTCTTTATCAACAAATGGGAAATTTCTCCTTTACCTCAGCTAATAGGGAGGATGAAATAATATGGAAGGCAAAATCCTCAAGCAACTATTCAATGAAGTTTGCTTATATTTTTCTGGTTAATTTTCCTCAAGAGAATTTCAACTAGCAACATGTCTAGATCCTAAAACTAATCCCTAAGATAAATGTCTTATGGTGGATAAGCACCCACCATAACATCCTCACAATTTATAATTTGAATAGGAGGAGAATCATATTTGTCAATAGATGCTCTATGCTATAAGGATGTTGAGAGTATAGAGCACATTTTTTTCACTGTCCTTTTACTTGAGAACTTTGGTCAATTGTTCTCTTTGTTCTTGTTGTTAAATGGATTTTCCCTGGTAATTTGAAATAATTTTAGGAATCTTGGAGCTTTTTGTTGGAATAAATAATTTATATATTAATTATTCACTCAATTGCATTAATTCACTAAATAATTTATTATTTAGTTAATTAATTAATTATGAATAATTAATTAATATTTATCTCCATGTATAATGCAAACTAGGAAAAGAAAAATATGTTTAGATTTTGAGAGTTTCATGTATTTAATTACTCTATTATGCTATTTGTGCATACATGACTGATTCATGCATTCAGGTTCAACTCTCAGTCTATTTTGTAAACTCCACCATTTAGTGTTTCTATCTTTAGAGTTAGATTTCTTTATAAGGATGTCATATCCTTCTTTGTAACTCAAGCAATTTCAAAGCAATTCAATCAATTTCATTGTTATTGTCTTCAATTATTTTGTTGTTCAATTATCTCTTTATGTGTGATAGGTATTCTCGCATAAGATAACTGGGCTTATGGGATTCGCATTTTATGAATTCTAACATGGTATCAAAGCTCCAGATCTGAAGATTCATGTTTGCTTTTTTTGGAGATTATTTGTACACACAACAAATTGTTCATCATGGGTTAATTTGGAGCACACAATCAGTTCTAGAAGGCTTGATAAAATTTCACTGAAATCAGATACATGGAGTCCATTTTGCAAGGGTTCAAAGTTAGAGGGTTTTCTCTATTCCAGAAGGTACTTGAAAATTTGGAGCTTTTAGGGCCCAAAAGGACCCCACGGTTGAATTCAGAAGGCTGCTTCCATGAATTTTGACATATAATTTGCCTTTTTTGGTGATAGGAGCATCTAGGGCATGATTTTTTATTGGCATGCTTTGCGAGGCACAAAAATCCATATGGTCGTACCTGCACCTGCGTCAAAAATATTTTCCAAAAAAAAAATCAACTGGCTAGTTAAAAAAAAAAAAAATTGCTAGGTTTTTAATTTTTTTTTTTTTTAAATCAAGTGGGTGCATGTTGTTACAAAAAGGTTTTTTTTTAATTAAAAAAAAGGTCAAACCTTTGCATAAAAAGTACATTGCATTAGTGTTGATGTCATCATGACATCATGTTGACGTCAGCAATACAGTCATCATACATGGCCCCTTTGGACCCTCTTTGTGCCCTAAAAGAGGGTTTTTTTCTTTTGGCCATAACTTGAGCATACGGAGGCAAAATTGGGCAAACCATATATCATTGGAAATCTCTTTCCTAACCCAATCCAGATATGGAGGTATTTTTTTCTGATTTTTCCATTTTGTAGGTTTTTTTGCCAATTGAAGTCAGAAGTTATTGTTTGCACTCCTGAGGGCATATCTTGTGCATCTAGACTCCGTTTTTCACAAACGAGATATCGTCAGAAAGATGATTCAGAGATCTATCCATATCTCAGGTCCATTTTTGTAGACTTCTTACTAGACCACTGTCTCTTCCTTCCAAAGTCAACAGTGCTTTTTTTGGTCATATTCTGCCTTCCTATGATTCGAGCTCCACCTTTCTTGTCTTAGATCTTTACTTTTTTCAGCATCATGGAGAGAAGCTTTCAAATTCAATGCACCTATCACACCTATCCCTTGTCAACATTATGGGGGGGTTTCTACAGTTGATTCTAATGCTTCCTTGGTTTTGCATTGGAGGTTCTATGTATTCAATATTTGTTCCTATGTACTAGGAGATGCAACAGTTGTTTGCCCATGCATTTCGGTGAGATGGAACACTTACCATATCAACACTCTTGCATTCCTATTTTTGGAGGTTCTTTTTTTAGAATCATAGCAGTCATTATACGACAGTGTTTGCAGCTTCTTCATGCTTCAATATATCTACATGCTTGACTTTTTTGTTTCTCTTTTGGAGAAGAGTTTTGTTCCCAGTAGATTTTCTCCTTTGCTCTGTTTTTGAGAAAATTCCATGTTTGTTCATGGGTACCTCATCGGGCTTTATGTCGAGACCGATCTTGCATTCATCTTTGCATTTTTTTTCCTACATCTTTTTTTCCTTTCTCCCCAGTTGTGCATTCAGGTGGGTGTTGGAATAAATAATTTATATATTAATTATTCACTTAATTTCATTAATTCACTAAATAATTTATTATTTAGTTAATTAATAATTATGAATAATTAATTAATATTTATCTCCATGAATAATGTAAACTAGGAAAAACAAACTATGTTTAGGTTTCAAGAGGTTCATGTATTTAATTACTATATTATGTTATTTGTGCATACATGCTTGATTCATGCATTCAATTTCAACTCTTGGTCTATCTTGTAAACTTCACCATTTAGGGTTTATATCTTTAGAGTTAGATTTCTTTATAGGGATTTCATATCCTTCTTTGTAACTCAAGCAATTTCAAAGAAATTCAATCAATTTCATTGTTATTGTCTTCAATTATTTTGTTGTTCAATTCTCTCTTTATGTGTGATAAGTATTCTTGTAGAAGATAACTGGCCTTGTGGGATTCGCATTTCACAAATTCTAACACTTTTGCCCTTTTTTCCACTCAGTAATTGTTGATCTTTGGAAGCAAATTCCCCCTTTTGTCTATTAGGACCTTTGGAAGGAAAGAAACAATCAAATATTTAGGGAGTAATCTAAATCTGCTAATGAATTGTTTATGATGACCAAACAACAAATGAAAGAGATCGTCAATGTTATTTATTTTGGATTTTATAAAACCTTGTCAACCTATTCAGAGACAAGGCAAAAACAAATTTGGGGATTGAAACAAGAGCTTACAAAGTTAAACTGACAGAATATTATTCTGAGAGGAATGACAAATTGGCACCCTCTGGAGGATGGGTGGGTTAAGTGTAACTTTGATGGCTTCTCCAAAGGTAATCCTAGTATTTTTTATGTTGGAGGTGTCATAAGAGATAATAAAAGAATAATCATAGAATATTATGGGAAAAAGATAGGAGTTGGAACCAATAATAATGTAGAGTCAATTGCAACATGGTGGGGATTGAAAAGGTTGAAAGAACTTAATTATTAGAAAGTTATTCTTGAAGGGGATTCTAAACTAATTGTGGATATCCACAATGGGACTACTAAAAGTCCATGGAATATCAGACACATTACTAAGGAGATAAAATTCATCCTTAGGAGATTTATTCAATCTAAGGTTGTGCACATTTACAGGGAAGCAAATAAGCTTGTAGATGAAATCTCAAACTGGGCAATTGACTTTAATTTGTGGAGGAACCAAACATCTGGGAAACAATATGTTGACATCAATGAAAACCATTAATGACAACCATCAATATCATACTTGCAACAATAGGGCCTTAAAAATTAAGGTCTTAATGATTTTCTAGTTTTCTCCTTGGACCATATTAATGGTAAACTAAATGCTTAGCTTCCATTTTGGTTTTTGTGGTTCAACTATAGATATGATTTTTCCAAAAAAGCTCAACAAGCTTGATAGATTCTATATTGCCCATTCATTTGTCATCACTCCCTCTAATATTGGTCATTATATATATATATATATATATAAAGAGAGAGAGAGAGAGAGAGAGAGAGAGAGAGAGAGAGAGAGAGAGAGGGAGAGAGATTATGGTAGAAGAGATACATAGAAAATAAAGATAACTAAAAATACCCTAAGAAATTGATGTGTTGAAGGAACATCACTCTTCTCCTCCAACCCCACTCACATCCCCCTCTAACAAACACTATCAATATAAAAAAAACATTAGACAACTTAAGTTATCCAGAGGAAAGGGAACCCAAATTATAACTAGACTCAATTAGACAATGACTTGACAAATGAAAGAACTATTATTTTTTATAATTTATAAAATATAAGCATGATAAGTAAAAAATGTCATCAACGGGTAAGATAGTCAACTCATAATCAATTCAGCTCAAATCATGGATTCCTTCTATCTGACATTTTAAATATCTTTTTTTTAAGAATTATAAGTACCTTTATAATCATTTTATCATGGAATCTTAGTTTGATGAAGTCCTTGTTTCTGAAATAAAGGAGGGGTAGAAATTTATTAAAGACTAGAAGAATTACAAAGCAAGGGCATTACATAGCCCTATCAAGCTCAACTAAGTGAAGCAAATGTTGAGACAAATCAGGGGGTAACTGACCCCAATCCATAATGTTCCAAACATGAATATGATCAGAGGCCCACTTGGCCAAACAATCAGCAACCCCAATCCATTCTCAAGGAATATGGATAAAAGAAACAAACTCCAGAGAAGCATAGAGGTTGAGAATCTAATCAACAATCAAAGCCAAATGCCAAGTAACCCCATCTAAATACCACCTATTCAACAAGTTGACCACCACCTAAGAGTCAAACTCACATATAATCCTATGCCACCCCAATTTACTGGCACACTCCAGACCTAATAAACTAGCTTGAGCCTCCATTAAATTATTAGTATGAAGACTCATATAAACAGAAAATATAAACTGAACATCTCCAGAACAATCCCGACACACACCACCAATACCAGCATGACCAGGGTTTCCATGAGAAGAGTCATCTGTATTAATTTTAAGAACTCACCGAGGAGGAGGAGACCATCTTCCCTCTCTATTAACCTTTGGAGTAGGTTGTCTACATCTCTTGCGCATGAACTAGAGCTACAAAGGAGGTAGAAGAAGATGATCAAAACACCCAACATCACAAGGAGTCACTGATTTAATCATATCACATTTAGCTGCAATAGTTTCTCCTAGAGAATGCAAGATGTTCCACCACAAGTGAGGGGCCACCAACCACACATCCTAAAAAATCTGATGATTTCTCTCCAACCAAAGCTTCCAGATAATGAAGGATGGTCTAATAACCCAAGTAGCTTGAAGGAAAGAAGTAGAAACATGGGACCTACCCCACCGATCCACAAACTCAATCCACGAGGAAACATGCCTATAGGGAAAATTCCACACCCTCCACCAAATCTCCCTAGCATAAGAACATTGGAAGAAAAGATGAGAGATGCTCTTTTCAGCATCACAACAGAGAACACACATTGAGGGCCCATTAAAACCACGCTTGCACAAATTATCCCAAGTGAGACACTGGTTTTGAGCAACCAACCATAAGAAAAAATTATAGTTGGGCCAAGACAACTTATGTCAAACTTGGTTCCACCACAAGATCTCAATATCCCCAAATAACTACCTATCCAGCTATAACATCACAAAGAGGTTGAAGGTGAGGGTATGAAGAGAGGATAGGTGGTTGACCATCCCAAGAATCTAACCAAAAAGGCGCCTATGACCCAGAATGACAAATCTAGAAAAGTGCACGCTTAATCAACTGAGCCCCCACTTTCATAGTATGTCAAATCATAGAGTTGCTTCCCTCTAAAGGATAGCGAGGAACCTCAAAAGAATCAATGCCTCTAAAATAATTGTGGTTGGGAATATGGGCCCATAACTAGTGTTGGTGAGTACACCGTCACCAGTAAAGCTTAGCAGAAAGAACTTGTCTGTTCAAGATAGAAGAACGTAATCCAAGACCACCCTCCTGCTTTGGTCTACATACAGATTCCCACTTTACAAGGCTCGACATAGTACTGAGTAAATTGCCACTCCAAATAAATTGACGAGAGAGAGCATCAAATTACCTAATTAAATACATTGGGGTTGCTTGAACAAAGCATCTGTAGATGAGGAGGGCCTAGATAACAAACTTGAGCAGAGTAACTCTAGTAGTTGTAGACAACCACTTATGAGTCCAATGAGTTACCTTCTTCCTTAGTTTATCTAGTAGCATCTACCAGGAGGACATGGGCTGGCAACCAACAACAAGAGGAATACCCAAATAGACAAAGGGAAGAGACGCAATTTGAAATCGTAAAATAGCTGCAATTCATCGTTGGATAGCTAGAGCAGTATTGAAGAACAAAATAGAGGACTTATGCTCATTCACTTTCTGACCCGAAGTACAAGATAGATGTCCAAAACTTGCCTAAAAGATTCATCTTGTCAAATAGGATCCAACCCCATGAGAGAGGTGTCATCCACAAACTAGAGATGAGAAAGCGTTGGCAAACCCAACCCCCATTGCCAACCATGAATCAAACCTTGACAAACCCAGAAATTAAGAAACCTGCCCAACCCCTCCACCAGAATAATAAATAGATAAGGGGAGAGAGGATCCCCTTGATGAAGACCCCTAGTAGCACCAAAAAGCCTTAAAGTTTCACCATTCACAATAATTGAAAAATGAGGAAGAAGTCACACAGCTCATAGTCCACCTCACCCAATCTACAGAAAAATCGAAAGCCAACAAAATCTTCTGAAGAAAACTCCATTTGACCTTGTCATACACTTTGGCCATATCCAGCTTGATGAACATAGACCTAACCTTAAAGGTTGTCATGGAATGAATGACCTCAGAAGCAAACACTACCTCATCTAAAATATGGTGACCTACCATAAATCCACCTTGCTCCTCAGAGATAATAACTTGCAAACAAGATGTAAGCATCTCAGCAATCAATTTTGTAATAATCTTGTATGCCACATTACCAAACGCAATAGGTCTAAAGAATTCAAGCCTATCAATATTGTCCTTATTAGGAATAAGGATCGGAAAAGTAGCATTCAGGGTAAAAAGCATCTATTTATTCTGAAAAGACTCCCGCACAACCTCTAACAAATCTAGCTTCACAATATCCCAAAACTCTTGGAAAAATTCAAACAGGAAACCATTAAGACCATGAGCTTTCCCCTTATTCATGCCAAAAACAAACTCCTCCACCTCAGACAAAGTAACTAGACGAGTAAGCAACGCATTCAAATCATTAGAGATTAAAGAAGGAATACAATCAAGAACCATATCTTCAGCAAACTCTAGAGGAGGAGAATCCTCCATAAACATAGCAGAATAGAACTCCTGAGCCTCTCTGAACACATCCTGTTGTGAAGAAATCATAACACCCTCAGAATTAACTAAAGAAGAAATATAACAATTATTCCTTCGAGCCTGCACAAAGTGATGAAAAAAATCAGTATTCCTATCGCCCTCTCAAAGCCAATCAATTCTAGCCTTTTGTTTCCAAAATATCTCCTCATGAAGCTCCCACTTCTCCACCAATTTAAGAGCTTGGGACTCAGCTTTCCCAAGAACCTCTGAAAAATCCTAGATCCCTTATTTGGCGAGTAATAACAGCAAGACACTCCTATGCTTCCCTTTTCTTGGCCCTTAAATTGCCAAAACATGACCTATTCCAATGCTTAAGATGATACTTAACATACTAAAGCCTCTTGATAAAGGAATACATAGATGTGCCATATGTAGAGACTCCATCTTGACACCATTAAGCAACAAGATCATACAATGAAGAGTTGTGAAGCCACATAAGCTAAAGTTTGAAAGGCATATTCATAGGAATATGAAAAGAAGAAGCTGAAAACTTAATTGGCCAATGATCAAAGCCACACCAATCAAGAATCTTAGAGAAAGTGACCAAACCTCTCCCAACTCAAAAAGAAGAGACAAGGAATTTGTCCAACCACTCAGATATCGCTTCTGATCCACTCCTTCTATTGGTCCAAGTAATTTAACATCAACAAGAGCAAGAGTATCCACATTTGCCTAAAAAAGATCTAAAGTCGGACTCAGCCTAGGTATCCCCCCTGGTTTCTCCTCCAAGCACAAAACAGAATTGAAATCTCCAGCTAAGATCCAAGGTAGATAAGGAGCACAAGACCTAACATACTGGATATGGGCCCAAAGCTGGATTTTACCATGAATATCAATCGGAGCATAAACATTACTAATCAAAATATTCTCACCAGATTCTAAAACCAAAGCCACCACCGAGATAGAGATCTAGCTAGAAATCCACCAACGAGGAACAATCTTGCGTGGATTCCAGAAAAGAGCCAAACCTCCAAAACTTCCCTTGGAGCCAATATACTGTCACTGACCGGAAAACCAAATATGACGAGCATACTGAAGCATGAGGTCTACCTGAAGCTTAGTCTCTTGAACACAAAAGATATCAAGTCAATATAAATATGTAATTTTCATAATTACAACTATATACAATTTATTCATACAATTATAAAAATATAAGTTTCAAGATACTTTTATTTTAAACAAATTAAATGAAAATTAATTTATGTATCTTTTGTCTAAAAAAAATACTTAATGTAATGTGATTAAATAGTCTTGTTTCTACATTATTATACAAATTGTGCATTATAAATTCATGTTCTCTTTTAGATGTAATATATTACAAAATAGTAAAAGCACATCATATTCCACAAAATGCCTGTAAATATATTTAAAATAACAATTTCACTTTGTAATAAATATTAACGTGTATAGAAGAATATATATCAATAAAAAATCAAATAGTTTCTTGGATAAGTTTTCTTTAAGAAGTTTTGGCATAGTGTGATGGTTAAATTATGATTTTGTGGTTCTTTCCACCAAGGTTCAAACCCTAACATGATTTTATTATTGAATTCTCATATTGGAGAAAATGTCCCCTATATGACCTTACTGATTCATAGCTCTAGGCCAAAAACATTTACTCTTAAAAAGTAAAATAAAATGTACTTGGCTAATTCCTATGCCTTCGTAGTTCTAATACATATCTAATAAGGCACACTGAGTTTAAAGATTTTAGATATATGTTTCCAAAATTATGTATTAGAAAATACATGTTGTGTAAATTAAAATTGAAATCCTTATAAGATAAAGTCTCATTGAATAAAGATACATGAAAATAACCAATATATAAATATTATTAATTTACTTAATGACTACATTTGCAGGTGGTATATCTTTGTGTGTTTTTGTGTGCCAGTGTGTGTGTGTGCAAGCACACATGTGTAAATATATACATACATAAAATATATTTACATATAAATGTTATATGCATATGATACCTTCCTAATTGAATTATAATTTCAAAAACTCCAAAATTTATTTACATGAAATGTAGAGTTACATTCATGTTCTTTATACTTAACAAATTATTTATCTAATACAACTATAGAGCATACTCAAAATATGATGTAAAATAAAATTTAAAATAAATGAATGCTAATACTCACATACTCATCCCTTATTTATAGGTATTAGAGAGATCCAAGTCGTGGAATAAATAAGGTAAAGTATCATAAGATTACAAGTGGCATTGTGTGTGTGTGTGTGTGTGTGTGTGTGTGATAACAGTGAAGACTTGGGTCCACTATGAATTTCTCTCTATATAATAGTCTGGTGTTCATCACTCTTGCAAAATTATTGACACGTGTGTCTCATGCTAAAACCTTATTGCATTACATCATACTAGTTCACATTCCCACTGTATCATAATTGCTAACTTAATATTTACTAGTCCTTTACTTATGATCCTAAACCCCTAATCAATTGTTAGGGGATAAAAATCTACTCCCAGCATACTAAAGTTATGTAGATCTTGCCAAAGGGCACATGGTTTAATGGAAAATTCAATGTTGTAGGCACCTAAATTGTGCTAAGTTAAAATATTCTACAATACAAAATAAAAATAAAAATTTAGATCTTGTATTTATATTTATCATGCACTCAATTATTCTAAGAGGAAATCTAAGTTTCATTTTTTATAAAAAAAAATATTGTATTTCTTCATCAAGGATGATAAAAAAATCATCATGGTTCTAGAAAGGGTATCAACCAAAGTAGATGATTTTTGTTTTATAGTTAAACTGTTGGAAGGGTCAATATCCATTTCACTTTTGATTGGACCTATGAGCCAATGAGACCATATTTTTGAGGTGCCTCATCCTCAGATTTGTTCAGCATTAACTCCCTTATAGCTCCTTGTGTCGTCCTATTATTTCTCCCTCTCAAAGATGTTTTTGACCAGTCGATCAGACCCTATATTTTTCATCCTCCTTATCCCTCCTTGATATCCTTATCTCTCCAAGTCAGCATGCCACCTAATCACTCTATTGTGCTTGGGAATGGACTGGTCAAACATCGGCCACCATCATCTTATCACTTGATTTGCTACTACGTTCTTTCCACATTTCGTCCCTTATCACACCTTTGTCTCCTCTCCACATCTTCGCTCCTTTCACCCTCTAATATCCCCTCCTTATCACTCCATAACTGATCTTCTACTATTAGGGATAAGACCCCCTGACACCTCCCTCCTCACTATTCATTTGTAGTTTTACCTCCCCTCCATCTATCTCCACCATCACCTTCTCCCCTCCTCCACTTCCTCCTCTTCCTTTTCCCTAACCATCCTCCCTTTCTCCCCTCCTCTTCCCTCCTTCATCCACTATCACCACCTCCATGCTACCCTGTGATCAGTCCAACCACCTGCTGCATCATCACCCGCTCCTTCCATCCTTTGTGGCCTTCTCTGATGGATTTGCCATCCCCTACATTGATCACCATAGCCTCCAACCACCAACCATCATGTAATACCCTGCCAAGAAACCCTAAAGGAATCAACTACAAACATTCGAAAAGAGTGTAAAATATTTTTTTAAACAATCCTGAACGCATAAAGGTAAAAGATAAATATTGCAATAGAAATTGCACAAGCGGAAGACTTAACCTTAAACTCCTAAAGGGTTTCCCAACGTGGATTACTTAATTAAACTAATCCTTACTTAAGGTTAATTAATCCACTTAATATATATATTTATCCATTAGGAACTTAGTTACACTAAATAATGATTGTTTAATACTTTGCATCTGATAACATTAACATATCTATGCTTCATGCATGATAGTACATTCAATTACATTACATCAATGATTTTAATTAAAGATGTAAATCCTACCATCTTTATCTCATCATAATACATTGCTTTTATATTGCAAGGATAACATAATATTACATTGCACTTAAAGCTGCAAGTCTCATAAAAATACATAATGGTTACAACAAAATGCAACTTGCCATGAAGGCATAAATGAACAAATGATACACCCGACCACATAAGGTCCAAGAGATACAAATATGATCGAAGAATAACAAAGAGGATCCAACCGCTACAAGGAATGGAGTAAATCCCAGAGATACATCTAGAGCACTTGTAAAGCTAATCCCTTGCAAGAAAGGCACGAACAAAATACCTGATGGAAAGTGGCACTACCACCTGACCATGTGGCCCAAAAAGGGACCACCCCTCTATGCTAGGAGATAGTAATAAGGCCCTTAAGAAAACCACAATAAAGAATAGCATGGTCTAACATGTACATCAGGTACTCACATAAGGCATAAGCATACAGATATGACTCCCACAAGAATTCTCCAAGTAAAGTCAACAAAAGACAACATACTAGTGAACATAAGGGAAGAGTGTCATCGCATAGCTGGTATAGGTTATCCCGGCATGCCTCCATAGGCCCTGACCCCCATCCTAGGTTATCTTGGTAGCCTCTTTTGAACCCCTGGCCCCCATCCATTACTCATGTGAACCCAAAAAAACCTTTCGTGAAGATAAGGTGGTTGGTTTGCCATTCCAGGCCTTCCCACTGCATCCTAAGTTTGTACAAGCACTCAACCATGAGCGAGGCTCAATTAATCTTGATTAATGTTTTAGAAACCAACCCCAATTTATTAATTAAGTTATCACTTATTACTCAAACTTTCAAGGGGTTATCCTGGCAGCCACTTTGGGCTTCGACCCCCACTCAAAAGCCACTCTTCCTTATGACACTACTCAACCTCTAAATAACTCCATGACAAAACACAAAAGTCAACCCACACAGGGAGTTCAAAACAATACTCAAGAAACAACTTGGTTATACAAACCTTCTACCAAGGTTTAGCCAACTGGAGGTGTGAAACAAACAACGGGTTTATTCACAAGAGAAGACCAGAACTAGAATAAAGCAAGTACAGCTAAAATCAAACTTAACAAATTAACTTGAACGATCAACTTGCATTCAACAACATACCAACATCAATCACGAGAACGACTCTTTTTAAATCAAACACCAAAATCCTCCAATTGGAGTAAATATCCAAAAAGGATTCACTTGCACACTAAACATATCCATTTTAGGGAATAATAAATACAGTTCAAGAATGTAATTAAAACCTATTGCTATCTAATCGTAGCTCTTTCAATAAATTGATTCTTCCATGATAAGAAAGTCTACGATAGGGAAAACACATGAAAAGGGCAAAAATAACATATTCTCAAATAAACTTGCACATGCCTTGATTAAAAATCCATACACACACATGAAAATTTCCCTTAAATAGAATTTAAGACATTAAATTTTCAATCCAATAAATGACTAAAACAAGTTTCACTTGCAATATAAATGCCAAGCAATCTTTTGCGGAATAAGAACAAATTACAATCTAAACAGGTCATTATTTAATCCAAATAAGGATCTTTCAATTGAAGCCATATTGACTAAATTACTCTATGATTACTAAACATAACTTTGCACATATATACATAGCAACTAACAACTAAATGTATGTATGTATGTATATATATCTAAACAACAACTAAAACCCTCTGTCCAGATAAAGAAATAAAATAGCATGATAAAATCACTGTCCAGGGTAAATAATTTTGACAATTAATTGAATGTGAATAATTGAATAATATACATCCCAAAATTTGAAAACAATGATTCAGAAACAAAATCCAAAGAGATTTTCTTTTCATCCATGTTTTTCATAGCCCATTCCCTTGCTTTCAAAAATTGGAAAAAAAATCTGGAACAACCCCCATAACCCAATTTCTCAAACCAAGAATTTTTTCAACAGGTCAGGAAAAGAAGAAACAATTTCAGTCACACACATTCTCAAATATGAAAACAGAATGAACCAAACAAAAATTTAATAATCCAACCTTCCATTGCTTTCCCGGAAGAAAAATTGGAGGAGAGCGCCCAATCCTCCCAAAATACCAAAACCTCGATTCCATCAGAGAGAGGGGGAAAAAATTCCTGAATGAAAAAGAACTCTTTTGGAAGATTTTCCAAAATATAAAGGAATTTACACCCAAAAATATCTACTAGGGTAAAAATCATTTATTTGTGAAAATCCCACTTTTCATAAAATACAATTTGACTTTCTTTTCTCAAATTTAAAACATTCAAATTTTTAATTTAAAAATTAATTTCCTCACATAAAAAGTCATCACGATATTTTTATTTTTATTTTTTAAGTAAAAAAAAAAATTCTCAAATGGACAAGGCACAATAAAAATTCCACTAATAAAATAAATAAAACAATTGATATAATTAAACAACTAAGAATGATTGATTTATTTATTTAGCCATAAAAAGATGCCTATAATACTTTATTCTTAATTTAATTATAAAAGCAATACATGATAATTATTAATAACCATAAGGTATTAATAATTCATTTCACATTAACTAACACTAGAAGAGAATTAATAAAGTCACAAAACACATAACATGCAAAAATCAACTAAACAAAATAAAGACATGACCTACATACCGACATCATAAAGGTGGCCTACTTGGTGATCCGACATGGTTGACAAATGACTAACAATGCTCACAATCGAGCAAGGCTAGGGATGACATTAGGGCCTTAAGACTATCTCCTCCACTTCCATCAGGTTAATTAGGTACGCTCAAACCTGTGGAGCCAGGTGGAGTCGGTACCTTGTACCTACAATTCCTGTATCACTGAACCACACGTACACATATATATATACAAACACGGTAACCACGCTAGTGAAGGAGAATCGTGACTTTCAGTGTCTCACCAAAGTGAGTGACAAAAAATCATCTCCTCGTACCCCATACAAACTCCACACAACATGAAGACGAATACATAATGCAACTCATACATAAAGTAAATGTGTGAGTCCATGGTTAGTAACACATAAATAAAATTGCATTTCATCATCTATGAAATACAATGCATAAGTAGAATTAACATCTAAGCATTCATAATTAATAGTGCCTAATCAACACCTACTCCTCAATAAGAAATAATGCACAATCATATTCACCAAATCACACTCCAAAGCATAACACCTAGATAAAAACATCAAAATCATAATGTATCAACCATCTACGTAAGCCATTGAAAAAGTCAACCATGGTCAACTAGGTCAAAAGAGTCTGATTAGGGAAGAGGTATTACTCATCGAATCTGTCACGAGGGAGCTCAGTGGTCGCCACCAACTTGGCAAGGGCAGGGACTCGGACACAGGATCGTTGAAATACAATAGTTCACACCCATTGCTGCGTTGTGAGCTCATGCCCAACCAAAGTAGCTGATTGTTTGTATAGAGAATAACTTAATTATTTTGGGCATGTATTCCTAAGTCAACTAATTACTATTCATCCTTCATGAACTCAATTATTTTAAGAGGAAATCTAAGTTTTACTTTGTATTAAAAAATATTGTATTTCTTCATCAAGGATGACACAAAAATCATCATGGTTCTATAAATGGTATCAACCAAAGTAGATGATTATTTTTTATTAAGTAAGCAAGGAAGGGCCCTAATTCCATACAATAATAGCACAAAACAACCAACCACAAAACAAACATTAGAATAAAACAACTATGACTCCAACCAACCATCAAACATATATAATAAAAAATAGATAAGTGATATCATAGTATCTAAGCCAACCATAACTATTAAAGTTTTTAACTAACCATATAGACATATACATGGCACACAAGCAAAAAATTAACAATAACCTAAGTCTTAATAATATCACCATAAAAAAAAAGGAAACATATAGCTATTTGAAACCAAAACTAAAAACAAGCAAAATGAGAGAAAATAACCTATTTCTTTTGGTCTTTGATAAGGCCCCAATTATTTTCCAAAGTGCAGAGACCCATCCAATCATCAGCAACTAGAGCACACTCTTCAATATATTTCCCTTTCTTTTGTTCTTTTTTCAACTTGCTTTGACTTGATACCACACCAAACACTGTCTTCCTCATTATTTCATCCATGATCAAGGTTAGGGAATTGACTACCTTAATCAGGAAATTTTTATCAGCCCTTAGGCTCTCCACATTACTTTCCATGTTCATCAATCTCACATGCAAATCGACCACTTAGGCTTTCAGGTTAGCCATCATGTCATTAGAAGCCAAATGGGAGTTCTCTTGTTCTTGCATATTGTCTTGCATTTCTTGTACATCTGGCGTACCCATGTCCTGCACCACAACATCGTCCTTGATATCCTCTTCTTCCCCTTGAACAATAATGGTATCTTCACTTTCCTCTAAATCTATTTTATTATCTGTATAGTTTGACTCTTCATTGTCTTTGTCAAATTCAAGAAGGAATTCTTCTTCGAAAAGCATCATGAGTTCCTCATCTTCCTTATATTTTTCTTTAATTTTGATGTATTTTTCTTTAAGTTGTGCTAACCTTTGATCTCCTTTCCTGACCTCCTATTTAGCAATGTCTTTGTAAAGGATCTCCTCATCCATAGGCTCTCTCTCAGTAGTATCCAAATCGATAATAACACTTTTGGCTTTAGATTGCACATTCGTCTTTTTGGTTTTAGACCCCCTAGGTCTAGGGCCTATAGATTTCATTTTTTCAAGGGTAGGCTTGAGGAGTTCATCTTCCTCTATTTCCAAGCAAGGCTTAACAATTTTCTTCCCTTTTTTCTTACTAGAAGGACTAGGTTTTTCAAGGGTGTGCACCTTGCTTTCAATCAAATCAATCATAACTGAGCTAGGGGTCACCTTAGGGTTATTAGGGTGAGTAAGAATTTGACTACTTTTGCGAATAAGGCTTCAAAACATAACTATATAGGACAAAGATTAGACGGTGTAATAGTGGGTTGGCTCCTTTAACCTATATATTAGCACGTAAAGAGGTGAGCAAAAAGAACAAAATGTTGATAAATTCTTTATGTCTAATGTGATTAAGGATCATGGGGAAGTGATAACCATGGATAGTGTAATACCAATCCTCTAAAGTAAAATAGCACATTACATGATAACTAACTAGGGCATAAGGATAGGGGAGAACCAACTTGTCAAAACTATATTCAAGAACCACCGCTTTTTCACTTTTTTTTCAAAAACTTGCTCATGAACATCTTGTAATTCACACTACTTCTTCTAACCACTTTAACCCCTTCATATTTTAGGCCCGTAGCACTGGCAATTAACTCAGGGATGACCTAAAAATGAATGCTACCAATTGTCACCTCACCCTTTTTCCAAGAATTGTAGAAATTGGTGGTAAGACTGTGGTTGTATGACCTCATGGATTCAAAGAATGATGTTAAGCCTTCATTAGAGAAAAACTCCTAGAACTTCTCATTTTTCTTGAGATCATCACATTTCTTGGGTTTTGACCATTTTACAGGCCCTCCCATCTTGACTTTTTTGTTGCAAAAAGAAAAAAACATTAACAATAAGTTGAAAATGTGCAAATAAATATTACAATTGAGGATCCAACTCAAACTATGGCTTATTAGATATGTTTGAAATCATCATCATGAGTTAAAGCTATCAAATTAAGATTTCATTTCCTTAAGGTGTACTTCAACAAAACTTGCCATTATTACACATCATGCAAAAAGAAGGAAACCTTCTTGTAAATAACCAACCTTCCCGTTTTGTATGCAACGTGGTAGAGAAGCTTGTGCAAAAGAGATATCCAATTAGGGTGATATAACAATCATAAATTTATAATCCATAGCCAACATAAATGAGGAATTAAAGGGGTGTACCATTACAAAGAAAATTTCCTCTTTCATTAGACAAAAGGTCTTTCACCTTGGCCGAACATTGCTTCGATAGATGTGCTACAATTGATATTTAGTGTTGATGGTGATCCAAATATCTCTATTTACCGGATATGGTATTGATCAATTGTATTCATGGGTATCTTGGTTCCATTCCTATTTTTTCTAAGTTGAGTAGTGCTATTTTGGGTCTGGTTCGATCTGAAATTGGTGAATGAGTAACAACATTTGTGTGTTGTATGTGTCATGTTTCGGGTCTAGTATTTGTGATGGATGTAATGTATTGATTTGTCTGATGAAGTGTGTTGTGGTATGGTCTACTTGTAATTCCCTTCCACCACAGGAATGTTTAGTGCTAACCTATTTCAAATCTATGTTTGGCTGACTTAGAAGATTATGTTGTCCGAAGATCAAGTATAAATAAAAGAATGATATGAACATATATATTAATGAATGGATGTATGGAAGATGTGCGAGACTGGAAAAGAAAAATCCGATTGATGTTGTTGTTGTTGATAGGCACCGAAAGTAGTTTCAATATTGCAGATTATGTCTCAGTAGTGGATTCTCTTTTCTTCATTCTTCCTTTGGTAGTGAGCCCTTCTACAATGAGTGTTCTGGCAGTGAGCCACCTTTTGTAAAAAATCACCTTAACCAGTGTCACCTTAACTGGTGCTATATATCAAGAACTAACATTCTTCATGGTTTTTCCCTTCTTGGGTTTTCTACATCATATCTGGTGTTCGTTGTTTGATCTTATCTGTGTGTGTGCTTTCGTGTTACATCTGTTCAAATTAATCTTATTGGTAATTCCAGATCTATGAAAGAATTAAGTAATTTTTTATCGTCAACTGATTCACCCCCCCCAGCTGCACGAACATTCAACACCTATATTATTGAAATTGGCCCCAAAAGTGTCAATAATTGCTCCAAATAAACAAGCTTAGTTGGCATCACACACAACTCTTTGAGACACTTCACATAAAATTTCAACTCAAACTAACTCGAGTCAAAGTTATGGACTCCAAAAATCCCTACATCAAATGCCCTTAACCTCATAGTGTGCATCAAGTTATGAGTAGTTATCTTGTGGGTACATTAACTCTTAATTAAGTTATATTGTCATTATTATATTATTATTTAGTTAGCTATGTTAACCTACATTTTCTATATCTAAGTTAGCTTCGGTGACATCCAAGGCATAAGAAGGGTTTGCATAGGAGGTAGAGGTTAATTATTATCATAATATTAAGTAACGTGTTCTTATTGATGACTATTATGGGTTTACCCCTTGAAGTGGATTAGGAGGTTGCCCGCTCAAAGTGACATATTATTTTCAATTATTTACAACATATTTCCTCTTTTGTGCAAATTGTTTCATTACACTAAGTTGTGGTAAAGGCTCTAAACATGAAATTCAAGTTGAGACATTTTTTAAACGTTTAGCTAGCTCTAATACAAATGTTGTTCAACTATATTGAATTCCACCACCACCCATTCACCTACATGAGTAATTAACATCTCATACATTCCCAAAGTAGGATTCCCACTCTAGGCTCATAGGGCATATATTAACTAGAACTTCATTGATTGATTTTGGATGAGGAGAAGAGCATACACTTTAAGTCTTTGAGAGGGGTAGGTTCCTAATTTGAGAACTAAAATTTTTGAGATTTGGTTCACTTAAAATCTGATTTGCAACTCTTATGTGTAAATTGAAGGTGGTGGTCATATGTGTTGCACACATGTGGTTTTGCATATGGCGAAATCACGCTTGCTCACATAACAAGTGAGGAAGTGTTTGGAGGACTCCCCACTTCATGAGATAGAAGTTATGACTTTATTTTCTTAGTGGACTAACTTGACACCTTGTCTTCCCCTGGTTTTGAAAATTCCTCTTGATGGAAGGAATGTGAGAAACACAAAGGTTGAAGGAGCAAAACATCAAAATAACATGCTATTGTAGTGATTGATTACA
Organism: Cryptomeria japonica; assembly: GCF_030272615.1. Classification (NCBI taxonomy): domain Eukaryota; kingdom Viridiplantae; phylum Streptophyta; class Pinopsida; order Cupressales; family Cupressaceae; genus Cryptomeria; species Cryptomeria japonica. Next base: position 83,236,762 of record NC_081413.1, read on the forward strand.
AAGCCCAAAAATACAAAAATACAAAATAGGGGACTGAAAGGCTATGAAAAAAATTGTGTTGCAATGGAATCTATGAAAATAGGTAGTCTTGATGCATTTATCTAGAATAATCACTCAAACTTATTATTGCAGCCATATATGGAGAGGTAGGAGCTAAGATTTCCAAAAAGATGCAAACTAGAAGCTCTTCTATCCTTGACACAATTAAGGGCAAGTTGGACTTGATATAAAATATCACGTAGGCAAGATTTTAACATAGGATTGTCAACTATATCAGTGGTTGACCAAAAAGAGCTAATTATGTAAAAAAAAAATTAAAAATAGTTTTTATAGAGAAACAATCCACACAAGGATGGTAAAGGACTAGCAAATATTGAATACAAATAAGGAAGAGTCCTACAACTTGACCTAGCACTTCCAACAAAGTAGAATAAGTTGAGAGAAGGTTTACTCATGCCACGTGGGTCATGTGCTCAGCAATTGGATCATTATGGAATTGTCATGCGTGCCTAAGCAATTTTAGGCACGTACAAGATGAAAGAGGCTAAACAAAGTAATGATCAATCTTACAAAAATAACTTCTTTCCAAATGAGTTGTAAACCAAGCTCTAATAGTAGACTACTAACCTTAACTTCTTGAAAAAAAAAATTGATATTTTAAGATGGTTAGACGAAATTGTATTTCTCACTTGATGCTTTCTCACGAGAACAATCATTCTTGGAGCATTCCAAGATATCACTCTATAGTTCATTTGAAATTAGAAACGATTTCGTCCTCTTGCTCATTTAGAACCATTATGGTTATCCATAGGAAGTGGAGTGCCTTTATCAAAAGTCTCAAAACATGGAGTGAGTCTTGATAAAGATCTTGACCTAGATATTGAAGATCTTGACCTAGATATTGAAGATCTTAGGTAGAAGGAATCAAATGGTTGGAGATAACGGCTACACTATAGAAATTTTCGATCTACGTGACATTTTAGATATGATCTCTCATTACCAGTAAAGATTTTTTTTGTTTCTTAAGATGAGTACATAGTGAACAAGATTTGTATTGATGTACAAAGCAAAAGTAAGAAAATAAGAAATGATATATAGAAAGAATAAGAAAGCTAAACAAGAGTCATATATCATGTATGTTTAGTTCACCATAAAATACGCAAATCATTTTATGAATACAACATAATCATTGCAAATCTAGAACCCACCAAAGAACATGTAGATCCCTGACTCTATCCTTATCCAACATCGTAAAACAATACAACTTGAGTTTCATCCCCACCCACCTCATAACTTTATGACCAACCCACTCATCCACTTTCCCCTTTACCCCACTCTCCAAAAGCCCCCATGCTAGAATATTTTAAGGAAGCTTTTAGCATGTATTGCCATTATCAGTTGTGTCTATCAAAGAAATCTTCCATGCATATCACTACGTTGAAAATAATTTGTTAGATTTGAAAGTGTGCAAGTTGTGGAAGGAAAGGTGATAGGACCCATGGAAGCCCAAAAGCCACGCATATTTTGTTGTTCTCTAGGAAACGACTATTTTTGCGAGCCCCCACACCTTCATTAATAATTTATTGTATGAGCGTCCACCACGTCAGCCGATGGCACGTAAAATGTTGGGTTTGTCTGGTCTAGCTGGCATCTCATGTGTCTTGTCAGCTTTCAACTGGTTTGATCTGTCAAGATTTTAGCTTTTGTTTTGTCGTCCCACTTTACCCCTTCACCCTTATAACTCTCAGGCTGGTTAGGAAGTTAGCACGCATGCTTGTGCTGTATTTTAGTGAGGTTTTGTGGTGTATTTTGGTGATAATTACTTTAAGGATTTAAGTATTGAAGTGTATGGATAATTTGAATGTGAATTCAGCTCAAACTCAACCATTGGATCATATATCAAACCTTGTAACCAAACTAAATTATGGGATGTCCAAAATATAAAAATACAATTAATCTTAATTCAAATTCAAACCTTATGATCTAGATAAAATTAGCTTACATATATTTGATTTTAATCAAATAGATATATAATACGCCGAGAGATATCCTTCTAGAGGCGCCTATTAGAGTTTGGGGTACGTGATAAAAATAGGCGCCTCGAGAAGGATATCTCTCAACGTATTATATATATATATATATATATATATATTTGATTAAAATCAAATATAAGTAAGCTAGTAGCAATCGCGACGCAACATGGGAAACAATAAAAAAATTAAAATAGAAGTATATAATTTTATATTATTAATGTTTGTTACAATAATATGTAATATTATTATTGCAACTATTATTAATATTTTATATTTTTTGTGGAAGTATATTATAATTTACTATTATTATTAATTTATATTGTTTTGATTATTATGATATTATTTTTATAATTTACTGAAAATAATATTCATAATATAAATTTGAAATATTTTAAATGTACTATATTTTTATTTTGAAACTGTAATATTGTTTTATAGTTATTAAGTGTATAATATCGAGGTTTAAATCTTGGTTAGATGTAGGGTTAGGATTATGGTTATAGATAAGAATATGCTCATGATAGAATAACAATTATGATAAGATATAGGTGAAAATTACGGTTAGGATTAGGGCTAATATCATAGTCAGGTTTATCCTTAGGATTAGGGTTAGGATTGGGGTTAATCTTAATGATAGTAATTAGGGTTAAGGTTAAAGACTATAATCATTAATTATAAATAAAATTAGGGTTAGGGTTAGAATTATAATTATGATAAGGGTTAAGACGTCAATTATTATTAGGGCTAATGATATAATTGCATCAAGCGTTAGGCTTAGGGTTACAATTAGTATTGGGCTTAGGATTAGGGTTAATCTTAGTGATTAGAATTATTAATTGTAAATAAAATTAGGGTTGGGGTTAGAATTATCATTAGGATTAGGGTTAAGATTGCAATCAAATATAGTACTTGATGATAGCTATAAGAGTTAGGGTTTGGGTTAGGATTATGTTTGGGGATAGAAAAGGGTTAGGGTCAAGGTTAGAATTATAATTAGGGTTAGGGTTAGGTTTTGTGTTAGATATATAGTTAGGTTTAGGGTTAAAATTATAATTATTAATTATGAATAATATTGAGGTTTTGATTATGATAATAATTAATATTAACGTTTTGATTATGGAAATTTCTATAATGTGAGTGGATAAAAATCAAACATTATATTTATTTTATTTATATTAGCATTATTACAATAACTTTCAATTCATTTGAATTTTGATTTTAGCATTAGTTAAAATGTGTAAAAATTGTAAAGATTTACAAAATATTAAATAATTAATGTGAAAAATGAAATTCTTATCTATTGTGACAATTATTATTATTATATACACAAGCCCTATCAATACAACAATTTTTTAATAATTTGAAAGATAAATTTATTGGTGGAGAAAATGCATAAAATAAACTATCGAACACTTAATAGTCATAGTAAAGTATGTAATAGTAATTGAGGAAAATTTGAACATAATTTATTAAAACATTTCATAGGAATTAAAGCGAATTCGAACATAATTAATTAAGAATCAGAGTTTACAATCCAAAATTTTAATTTTTATTACTCAATCCAAAATTGACTACAATCATAATAGTTACAAAATTTAGTAGGCTCAATAATTGTCCATTGGTTTTTACACATTCCCTAATAACACATAGTGCCCAGTTGGGCCATTATTTAACAACTACATAAAACTTCAATATTTAAGAAGTATTAAAGATCGACCAAGAAGTAACTAAATGAATAACACTTCATTATAATGATGTAAATACATAACAAATTCTTCAACAATGAGGATGGTATTCCGACCCTTGTTCTCATAATGATCGCGATATACTTCTTTTAAAGAATCTGGAAATTTTGATACTATTGCAGAAACTTCCTTAACTTTTGTTGCAACATCTTCCATTTGCAATATTTCTAATTCTTCAACATCATCTATCATTAAGGCCGTGTTTTCATATTCTCTGACAATTTTGCTGCAGTAATCCAAAATTGTTCTCGCACATTTGTCCATATGGCTCTCAATGAATTCATTTGAATTCACAAATACATCTGGGCTTGCAACAACAATTTCTGATGCATTGTCAGAAACATCCATGTTTTGATTATTTGCTAAATATAAATAACATAAAATGGAAGTTAGTATTATGAGAATGAAAATATCCATAAATAGTTACAACATAATATTAAAAAATATTAACATTTAGTAATAAAAAATATACATAAAATAAACCATCGAACACTTAATAGTCATAGTAAAGTATGTAATAGTAATTGAGGAAAATTTGAATATAATTTATTAAAATATTTCATAGGCATTAAAGCAAATTCGAACATAATTCATTAAAAAAAAAGAGTTTACAATCCAAAATTTTTATTTTTATTACTCAATCCAAAATTGACTACAATCATAATAGTTACAAAATTTTGTAGACTCTCATTTAGGAGTTGCTATCACTTTGTTTGATGGATTCCTCTCAATAATGGAGAGAATTTAAGTAGTGTTCGATAGGATCAATAGTGGTTTGACCCTTCTCAGGTGGTTTCTCAAGGTCAACTTTATTGTTGTTTCCAAGTTTCTTCCAAATGGATGCCTTTAATGTTGCTTTGCTCGCAGTTGTCCAAACACGTCTTTCTCTTCGAAGCCGATCAATCGCCTCAACCATTGTCTTTGTATCTGAGGGAAATGAACAACAGCTATAGTCATGGTCGAGCCAAAGTTTCCAAAAGTGAACCCATAAGGGGTTTCGAACTTTCTTCCAAGGTGTTCGTCGCAACCGCACCCTGTGAAGCAGGATAGTCTACGTTAAGTTTATACTTAATTTTTTTAGTGGAGAGACTAAGGTTCAATGTTGAACTTGGTAGCTCTAATAGCATATGTAACATCCGAAAACAGTTAATGGAAAATATTATGATTAATATTAGAATTAGGGCTAGGGTTAGGATTATGGTTTGAGTTTACATCATGGTTAGTGTTATATAATGATTAATATTATTAGGGTTATGATTGGGATTATGGTTGTAGTTAGGATTAGGATTATTATTAGGCTTAGGATTTGGATTATTATTAGGTTATATTATGATTAAGATTATTAGGATTATGATTGGGATTATGCTTATAGTTAGGATAATAATTATTATTAGGTTAGGATTATATTTAGGGAGTACATCATGGTTAGGGTTAGGATTATGGCTATGGTTAGTATTAGGATTAGGATTTACATCATGGTTAGGGTTAGGGTTAATGTTAGGATTATGGATAGGTTTTACATCATGGTTAGGGTTCATGTTATGGTTTTGGTTAGGGTTTAGGATTAGTATTAATATTATGGTTAGGGTTTGCATCATGGTTAGGCGGTAGTGGTAGGTTTAGGGTTTGGGTTATGATTTGGTTTAGGATTAGAATTATGGTCATAGTTAGAGTTTAGGATTAGGGTTATGATTATGTTAAGGTTAGGGTTTACTATTATGGACAAGGATATGATTAGGGCTAGGATTTACATCATGGTTAAGGTTAGGGTTAGGGTTAGGTTGAGGTTTTGGGTTATGGCTAGGGTTAGGGTTAGGGTTAGGGTTTATTATTAGTGTTACAATTATGTTTAGAGTTTATATCAAATTTAGGGTTAGGGTTAGGGTTAGGGTTATTATTATAATTGGGGGTAGGGTTAGGATTATGAATTGATTTATGATTATTTAATGTATGGCTAGGGTTAGGATTAGGGTTTAGTGTTAGGATCAAGTTTAGTATTATGGTTATGGTTACTTAGGTTTACATCATTGTTAGGGTTAAGGTTATGATAATGGTAAGGGTTTTCTTTAGGTTTATGATTATGGTTAGGGTTTAGTGTTAGGGTTAAGTTTATGGTCAAGGTTAAGGTTTATTATTAGTGTAACCATAATTATAGTTAGGATTAGGGTTAGGGTTAGAATTATAATTGGGGATAGGGTTAGGATTATAATTTGATTTATGATTATTTAATGTCACAAATCTTAAAGAATCATGTATATTACAAATAAATAGTAGCACAAAATATGTTATGAAAATTAAAAATATTAGTAGTGGAAGTTTTATACATTGCCAAGACATCCACTTCAAATTTGTTTTAAATGTTATTATGTCTTTTATATTATAATATAATTCAAACAAATTTGGTAAATCTCTCTAATTTACATGTTAAATATTTGTCAAAAAAAAATTTAAAAACGAACCACACATTTAATATTTAATATATATTTGCGACATATTTCAAAAAATTAATATTAGAATTAGGGCTAGGGTTAGGATTATGGTTTGAGTTTATATCATGGTTAGGGTTATATAATGATTAAGATTATTAGGGTTATGTTTGGGATTATGGTTGTAGTTAGGATTAGGATTATTATTAGGCTTACTGTTAAGGTTAATGGTTAGAGTTAGGATTATAGTTATTGTGTACATCATGGTTAGGGTTAGGGTTATGTCTATGGTTAGGATTAGGGTTAGGATTTACATCATGGTTAGGGTTAATGGTTAGTGTTAATGTTAACATTAATGGTTAGGGTTAGGATTATGGTTAGGGTTTACACCATGGTTAGGGGGTTAGGGTTATGACTATGGATTATGGTTAGGGTTAAGGTTTACATCATTGTTAGGGTTAGGGTTTACATCATGGTTATGGTTAGGGTTAGCATTTGTATTATGGTGGGCATTCACATCATGGTCGAATGTAGTGTTATGTTTAAGGTTAGGGTTAGGTTTTAAAGTTAGGGCTTAGGATTATGGTTAGGGTTAGGATTATGGTTAGGGTTAGGTTTCATTTTTAGTTAGGTTGTTTGTATTACATTTATGCTTTAAAATAGAAGATATTGTAATATTCACGAAATACAACCATCATAATTTTTTGTTTTACTAATTAAATAATAATACGTTAAATTGATAAATTATTTTAGCATAATAAAAAATCATATTCATTCATTCTTAATATAGATTCAAAGATTAAGATAATATATTGTATTATAACCCTAGTTAAACCATCAATTTGATTTAGTTCTAAAGGCTTTAAAGTGATTAATACATTTAAGAGTGACATTCAACAAATGATATTCTTAATCAATAATATCATGTTTTACCTTATTTAGAAATATTCTACAATTTTAAGAAATTCTTGATTTTTGATACACAAATACAATGACATTGAACTTCAAAGAATTTGAATGAAAAATAGATTAATAGAAAACTATAATCTAAAGAAACGATTTCACATATAAGATCATGGGTTTAAGATCGAGCACTTAAACTCACAATCAAGTACAAATAGATTTAGACATTTATATCAATAAGATCTAAATTAGCAAAAGTGAAAAATATTTCATCAATTTGCATGGCTGGAAAGGGGAATGGGCATGTTGAATACAATTCTGTCGCCGTATACAACATGCAGATGCAAGAACGACAGATTAATACAGTCTAGAAATGATTGCAATTTGAATACAAAATAGATTTGTTGAAAAGGCTTTAGATACTTTCGAACAAACACAACGGGTTATTATACAACCAAAGTCCACAACATTGCCATCATCCTCATGCCTAGGAGCTCTCGGACAGGTTATTGAGAACATTTCAATACCGTTGAAGTTATAATTGACATGTATGCAAAATGTGAATGCGCAGAAATTGCACCTGAACTGTTTGACAGAATGCTCAGAGAAATGACATCCCATAGAATGCAATGAATGTGGGTCTGCGCCAAAAAGGAATACGCTGAAAAGGTTCAAGCATGCAAAATGTGCAATCACAGACAATGTAGCTGAGTTGTTCGACAGAATGCCTCAAGGAGATGTCATCTCAATGAATGAAATGAGATAATTGCAGGATATATACGAAATGGAATTGTTACAACTTACAAAGGCTTTATTAACGTTAAAGCGAATCCAATTGGCAGGAGAAAAGCCAAGCTCTACAACCGTATAGTAAATGATAGATCAAAGGATGACATTGCTCGCTATAAACAACAAAAACAGGAAAAGTCTTAAATCATAACTAAGGAGAAGTCAATCTATTGCTATTCACATGTTACAAAATGATTCAAAATAATAGAAAATCATTGAAATCGATCTCACCAGTAATAGAAATAATGTGCGCCCCAGGATTCGATGGCGGAACCACAAAGCAAGTCCTGCTGAGTCGTCAAAGCACAAACCTGATTCAATTCACTTAAGAAAATGTCTGGTAAAAATGCAGACGATTGACAGAGAAGAAGTTAAATGTAAGAATAAAACTGATATAGCTGAAGAATGAAATGCAAGCAAGTCATCGGAGGATGTATATGTAGCGTGCGTACAACAGTCGTTTCAGGTCGCTTCAAAAGAGAGGTGAATGCGAGAAAATTCAATCGTTTCAACTTCCTTCTAATGTTCATTCTTCACCCTAATCTTTTCAATATTGAATATGCATTGAGAGCAGTGGAAACCAATCATTTCATCTGCCATTTTCTGTAACTGCCGGCAATAGGTTTCCGTTTTCTTTAGTGTATACACGGATGCCTTCACTCCCCCTGCTATGACTGTAGGAACGCCTCTCGGCGTAATCATGGAATGAATGTGATTTGAAGGTATTTTTAATAAGTTAAGACCTTTCCCTCATTCAATAATAATATTAATTGTTGGTTAATTAGAGGTCAATCTCTATGTTCATGACTCAACAATTTGGCTGCAGTTATTCTGGTTCCAAAAATGTCATATAGTACACCATGTTATTGACATGTTAGTCAATTGCAGCCATTGTTTGCAAAATCTACGGTGTAAAACATGTGACTAATTTGCGTGTTATGCACACCGTACTGTCGTTTTGGAGCCAGAATAGTTGCGTCCCAACAATTTAGGAAATTTGAAAGACTTAGATACATGCTAGATGAAGCACAAACTCTCATAGCCTTTTATACCAAAATATTTGGGCATCAACCATTTTCGAAATCATGATTTGATTTGCTACAGACAAGAAAAGGAAACCTCATAAACCTTCCTCATTGGCAAAAAATTCCAAGATAACCATCCAAGAGGTTGTCAGTGATGCGAAGGTGGAGGTGTGTGAAGATGATAGCAAAAGTAGGAGTGACAATCATAGACGTTCTAACAGGCTAGTTGGGTGTATGATTGGCAAAACGGAAGGAAAACAATTGGTGGATTATGATGAGGAATTGAAGGACACTGGTAACAATAGTGATGTTGTTACAGATGAGGACAATGTTGTGGATGACACAAGGAAAGATGAGAGTTCGGCCAAGTCCACCAGTGACAGTTCAATGCACATTGATAGTGGTAAAACTGAACCTGTGGACCTGACTCAGGAGGACATGTCGGAGGAAGAGGACACTCGCCAAGGGGGAGTGTGGACACTTGTACTCATTGCAGGACTATTGCGGCATACTTGGAGGCCTTGAAGAAGAAAGTATTGGAGATGGAGTAGAAGATGATTAGTACCTCCAAGTTTAGCCTTGGTGTGATGCACAACTATGCCACCTCCCTATGCTTGATGCAAAAGAAAGTACTAGGGAAGGATGTTGAAAAGGAGGGAAACTATAAGGATCTTTTTAAGTTCTTCACTAAAGATTGGAGCAAAGCGCCCAAGTCACCATTGGTTGTCTAGGTTTAGTTTCTTAGGTCTTATGTTATATTCTACTAAGACTTTTTATCATCATACTAATTTTGCTAAGATCTCTAAAAAAAAAATTGATATGCTATAAGTGTGCTATTAGTTATTAATGCTACCTATGGGTTGTTTGTGTAAAGGGCCAACATCCTTGTTTTGTTGCTTCTAATATCAAAAACATTTCAAATTTATTCTTCTATATATTTCAAATTCCAACTCCCACAAGATCTTCATGCAACTCATTAATAATAAGACATCAAGAAATTGTAAAGATAAACTCTCTAATCTACGCATTAAAAAAGAATTGACTTGGTAATATTATGGATCAAAACCTAATTTTTAATCAAATTTATTTACAATTCAATCTAGCCATGCCACAACACTAAAAGAGTTATCTTCATGTTATATAATCCTGAGATATTATATAATCCTTATATTTTCAACATAATCTTTTTGAACAAACAAAACCATTTTGATTAGCTCTAGGATTCCTATGCGTTATGGGGTTTCAAACATTGTTGGGCTTGAAGAAGCTAAAAGACAATGGATTCCCAATTTGAACACCATAGAAAATTGGTATAAATGCATAAAACATAATTTCAATTATAGGCGGAGTATAGAATGTTCAAACAAAGAAGATTGACAATAGGGTTTATAAAGGTTACAAAAAGGTGAGAAAATTTGATCCATTATATAATACTTTAATAGAATAAAATCTCAAAATGTAATCCTAGATCATATAATTTTTATATTTTATCAATTAACATTTGCATATAAAATTATTTTTAGGGAGCTTGAATCAAAGCAAAAGATAAATAAAATAACCAATTTATGATATTGCTATCAAGATTCAATTGTGTAGCTCTCAAGTCAGACTCATTAACTCATGTTTCATGAATAGAAATTCACAAGAACCCTTCTCTCATGAGAATGAATAGTACACTTAGAACTCATTGTATCTAGGTGATGATCATAGAGGTGAAGCATTGGGCCTTCCTAAGTTCATAAGCCACAACACTTGCTAAAGGTTTCACAAATGGGGTAGCAAGCTAACTGGGCTTAACCTTGGGGAAACTTAATGGTTAAGTGTGCTTGAGTTGGAGTGGTACTGGGATGGGTGATCTCCCAAGAAGGACCAATGCTTCACTTTTGTAAACATCACTTAGATGCAACGAGATCTAAGTCTATCATTCATTCTTATGAGAGATGGGTTATTGTGAATCACTACTCATGAAACATGAGTCAATGAATTTGACTTGAAAACTACATAATTGAATCCTGATAGAAATATCATAATTTGGCTTGTAAAAAATATCTCCTACTTATCAATAACCACTTTTTCTCTAACCCTTACAAAATACAAAAAGATAAAACCCAAGTTTGTGTGCAAAGAAATTAAAGATATCAAAATTCCACAATATATGCTATTATCTTTGTTGTTTTTGGATTTGATTGTGTGTCACTATTAAAAAATGACACAATCAAATCCAAAAACTACAAATAAATTTTTATTGGTCATCTTGTCACAAAAAAAAACTTGTAAGAAAGTACTTTGATGAAAAACACATGTTTGAGAAAAATAGACATTGGAGACCAAAATGTTCTAAAAGAAGAAGAAAGAAAAATATTTTTTAAAGATGAGAATGTTAGTGTAAATAGTGTGATTAGATTGCTAGTTCTAAGTACTTAATCACTTCCTACGGTGACCTATTAACATTAGCTTAAGTTTATTTAGTGGTTATTTAGAGATTTGTCTCACCTCATTTGGTTAGAACATGTGTACTCACTTTGTGAGACACCTCTTATGCACACTTACCACTCACTATAACACTTGTCAAGTGAGATAACATGTGTGCCTTCATTGGAGGGGTAGTCAATTGTTGTTTCCTACCTTATCACCTCCATTAGCTTTCCTATATATGCAAGCCTACATTGTACATTTTACACACACTACTATTCAATCAATTGAGCTATTGCTTTTCATCTATTTGCACACTTTCTTATTTTATTAACTATTGTAGAGCATATAATGGCTCAAATCTTGCAACTCAACCAAGTGTTATCACTTGAATAGTTAATCTTGTCTCTAACAAATATCCTCCCCGAGATTTAATTATCACAAAAAATTTAAAATATTAATTGTATCGTTAGTTATTTCTAGATGTTATAATTCTAGAATACTCTAAAGAATACAAATTTTTAAAAATTAAATAAATTTTAGCTTTGTATCAAATATAATCTCAATAAATGATAGAAAAAATGCATGCACCTTTGTAAAAAAAATGATTTCTTACTACTCTTGCTATAACTCACTCTAATTTGGACATAGATAATATAGACAAATCATTTCAAAGATTTTTTATGTCAAATCAAAATACATAATCATGATGGCTTGTGATCTCACTGCAATCATATGCATTATGGTCCTTCCAATAGTCAAAATAAGAGACACATTTGCATCAAGTTCCTACCATAATGCTTCTATATTAAAATTGGAAGTATGATAAATTCTAGTAATAATATTAAATTTTAGTTGTGCTTATTAGGTGGATTCTTAACCTAAGTAGGTGTTTTGATTATGTTACCTTTTCTCACATTCCAAGAGAGTGGAATAGAGTTAGAGATTGCCTAGCCAAGTGGGTGTCTAAACGATTGCAAAGTTGCAATGTTGCGGATAGAGGTCATTTGCCTTTGGATTTATCTCATATGTTTGAGCAATTAGCTCTTCTCTATTGGGTCATTAGATATTTCTATTTTAAATTTTTATTTTCTGATTAATTAATTCTTACCCCTTTTGTGAAATAATAATAATAATAATAATAATGGGGATCACATGTTAGTGTAACGGTGAAATCATTGCATTGTTTGTGGTGCAACCCAGGTTCAAGCCCCCATCTGGACCAAAGCGATATGTTAATATACTGGTTTGATCCCACCTTCATAAGAGAAATTGATGGTGGTTGATCTTGGAGGACGTATAGGTGATCTTCGCGGATGGGTGGACTAACTGACCATGCTAGATCCATGTTGGGTTGGTGTGATCGCGGACCCTGTTCCTCATAGGCGTATGTTGCTTGTGGATCCAGTTTCTTGTTGGCATATGTTGCTCGTGGAATTCTATCAGACCCACATGGGTCTTTCATGCCTGATGGTTCTGTATCAAGCCCTCACGGGTCTTTCACCTCTATTGGATCACGGTCCCTACTGGGCTACCATGCTCGCGATTCTGCACTATTGGTCTCGGAGATATAAGGTTGAGGGAGGCACTAAGGAGAGATAAGGGTGTAAGAATGCAATAAAAACAAAGGATGAGGCCCCTCAACAATGTGCTCTCACTAGTTCATAGCTCCAGTCAAAAGCGATTACCGACCAAAAAAATAATAATAATTTAAAATTATTTTGTTATATTTTGCACGATATGATGATATGTAAAAAAATTAATATGATTAGATTCTCAAAATACACCAAATAAAAATATAAAAGAAATATATTTAACAAAAACTAGCATCACGCATAATTATATATACAATAATTAATATGTATTATAATAATAATAAATATATATAATAATTATCTATTTAAATATTAATTATTAATAAATAATTATTTTATTATTCGATAATTTAAATAATTTGAAAAATCTCAGTTTGGTCTACAATTTTTTGCTATGTGGGAGAAAAAAGGGTGGGATGATGAGACATTTAACGACCCTCCTCCACCTACGGATCCCTTTGAAAATCAAGCGGATCATACTCTGCAGTGGGTATTCCATGGAGGTAAATGGGTGGATATGGCATTGGTACAACACAGTGGTCAAAATGATGATGCGATTTATGCAGTGAATGAAACCCTAAAATTTGTTTTTAAATATTTTTAGGGCTTCTTCAAGCCTAGGGGAAATTTTTGTCAACCTCATAATAAAAGGTTTTTTTTGGGTTCTCGACAAAGGAATGGAAAGATGGGTTATACTGTGCGTAGGCATGGAAGGATCAGGATTGATAGAAATAGATCTTGGAAGGATATTATGAGTGCAAACGAAAAAGGTGCCTCATGCTTCAAACCCTAATTTGAAGAATGGACATAATGGGGGTTTAGAGTTGCAAGAAGATCTAGTAATTGGTACTAGGGTTTCCTCCCCTCTGTAGACTTCTAGTGGGAAGCAACCTTCATTGAATAATCAATCTTGATTGCCATCGAAGGAGATCTTTGTAGGTAATTCAGGTGATATTCATTACCCTTTGGTTGCTAACCCTAGTTTGAAGGTTGGCGAGACACATAAGGTATGGATTTTGGTTCCCTTGATTGATGCAAGAGATACCCCTTTGGATAAGAAAGCTCACAATCTTTATTCTCTTGCAATTATTATTCAAGTTTGAAGTGATAATGTTAATCTTTCAAAATTACATCAAAAAATCCATGAGAAATGGTATGGCACTATATTTTTCGGGTTCTATCATCTAGTTCTTTTATTGTTGTCTTTGATTCAAAGGATGCTAGGAAAGGCTCTAGAGGTTCCTTTCTTTTGGTTGGGTAAAAATTTAATCTTTGTTGATGTTTGGAAACCCTTTTTTGTGCCCTCTTGGATTTCTCACAAGTAGGTCCCAACCTAGTTTAAGTTGCCTAAATTGCCTTTCGAATTTGCAGACACTGACATTTTAAAGAAAATAGGGGACTCTTTTGGCAAGTTTTTATTATCTCATTTAGTGTTTGAGGATGATATGTTCCTTGTTAAAATCTCTGTTTTGATTAATCGTCCTTGAACCTACAATATTAGGTCTATTGCTAGCATTTGGCGACAAGACATTGTCAAGGATTTTGATTGGTTTGGTAAATCTTCTGTTGTTATGGATTATGCTTTGTTTTTAAATCTAAAAGGAATCTCATTTGATAAGTCCATTTCTAGAGATAGGGAATCTTCTCTTGGGAATTTGGATAAGGGTTTTGTTAATTTGGAATCTCTCTCATGACATGATATGCAAAGTATTTTAAAAGGAAACAACATCCCCAAGTCTGATAACATGGGCTTTGTGTCTCCTCTGCCTCCTCCCCATGTGGATATCCTAATTGGGGATGGGAATCTTTTGGGTCGGGTAGGTTTTGATGTTGGTAAAGATCTACCATCTGAGGCTAGAACCTTTTCAAACTCTGAGGAAAACAATTTAGTCTCAATTCCTACTTGCAACAATTCTGGTTTAGAAAATCCATTATCTGCCCTGGATGATAAAGTGTCACCCTCATAAGCTAATATGTTTTCGAAATTTGATTTTGGTGAAACTAATTCTATGGAAAATACTTCTACTTCAGTTCCTACTTGCAATAAGCTTGCTTTGGAAAATCCTTTGATTGCCCCGGATGAGCATCTCATTGTTCAGGTTCAGAATCTAGTTAACAGGAATAATATTATCCTAGATTCTGACTTGACAGATAAAGTGATTAATTATATTGATAATGATCTAGTTAAATTGAACAAGTATTTTTCTATTCCTCCTTCTGCTAATTTCTTTGATTTTCTCTACCCAGATAAGGAGGTTAATAAGGAGAATTTGCCTCCTACTATCTTTGTGCCTCCTTTGGATACTGAAGGCAGGTTGCCTCTGATTCAAACTCTTCTCTCTCTGGGATCTTTGTTTACTTCCCCTTCGAGGAAGGGTAGGAAGCCAAAACATTTTAAGACTCAACAGGAGATTGTTGTTGGAATCCAAACAACACTTCTTTCATCTCTGAATTCTTCTAAGCAGAAGAAAATAAGGAAGTCATTTAGCCCGCCTATTACTAAGTCTCTGGCTTATAAGAGGAATCTTCAAATTGACTTTAATGAGGGGAATATCTCTCAGATTAATGACCATTTGAAGAGGGGAGCTTCGCCCTCCCCTCGAGGCCGATGAGGATCATTTCATGGAATGTTAGGGGCTTAAATTCCCCTAACAAAAGAGGCTTGATTAAATCCCAATTGGATTTAATGAAGTGTGATATTTTGATGTTGCAAGAAACCAAATTCAATATGCCCTCTATTTATTCCTTGTTCTCCACTTGGAAATCATGTAAAATTTGTGCCTCTCTCTCTGAGGGGGCTTGCCTTCCTTTGGAATGATTTTAATGTGGACTTTTCTTTGGTTACTTCCTCTTCAAATTGGATGTTAGGTTTGGTTAAAAGCAATTTTTTCAATGTTAAGTTTTGGCTTTTTAATATCTATGGACCTGTAAGTATTTTAGATAAGAAGAAGCTCTGGGAGAGGTTGTTTGTGGTTGCATCTCCGCTCAAGAATTGCTTCTTGATTTTCGGGGGGGGGGAATTTTAATGCTATTTCAAGTCTTGAAGAGAAATATGGGGGTATTATCCCTAATAAGCGTATTATAGATGATTTATGTCATTTCATTAAGGACATGTGTCTTGTTGATTCTAAAACTCAAAATGGCCCTTTCACTTGGACTAACATGAGAAAAGACTTTTCTTAGATTGCAGAGAGATTAGATCGTTTCCTGGTGTCTGAAAATTGGTTTGACGTTGACTTGGAATTTTTTTCCTTAGTTCTTCCTTATATTGAATTGGATAATTTTCCTATTTTGTTCTCTATCCTTGAGGATATGGCTCCTTCGAAGCTCCCTTTCAAGTTTGAACCTATGTGGTTCAGAGATCAGTCTTTTTTGCCCCTTTTAAAAGATTGGTGGATGTTTGCTCCCTTTGTGGAAGGATCTAGGATGTATCAGATTGTGAAGAAGCTTGTCTTTCTTAAAGGACAAATTAGGGAATGGAATATTCTTCATTTTAAATTTTTGGGGGGAAGGCTAGGATTCAAGGTGAAATTGAAGAGTTGAATGATTTTTTTCTGAATAATGGCATGGACTTTCTATCCTTTAATAAGCACAAATCCTTGAAAGCCCAGCTTGAGGAAGTATTAGCCCATGAAGAACCTTATTGGAGGTAGAAGTCTAGGGACTTGTGGTTAGCTGAAGGGGATAAGAATACTAAATTTTTTCATTCATCTGCCAAATTGAAGAGGCAACATAAGAGGATATCTTACATTCATGATTCTAATGGGAATCGCCTGGTTGATGAGGGTGCAATTACTTTTGAGGTTGTTAGGTTTTCTAAGTCCTTTCTCTCAACTGATAATGTTGTTTTGGATAGCAATTTTGTTGATTCCATTCCTCCTATCATTAAGGAATAAAATAATAGGATGCTTATGACTCCCTTTACTAGTCTTGAGTTGAAAGAGGTTGTCTTCTCCATGTCTCTGAAGAAGGATTCGAGCCCTGATGGATTTACTGCTTTGTTTTTTTCAGAAATGTTGGGACTTTGTGGGGAATGATGTTCTCCTTGCTCTTGAGACGTCAAGGTGTAATAGAACTATTTTTAAAAAGATTAATACAACTCTTATTGCAATTATCCCTAAGGTTGAAAATACCAAATCCTTTGCTAGATTTCAGCCAATTGCACTATGCAATACCTTGTATAAGATCATCACTAAGGCAATTTCAATTAGGCTTGCTAAGCTCATTCCTAAAATTATTTCTAATTGAACAAGGTTGATTTGTTCCTGGGAGAGATACCTCAAATGGTGCTATTGTTGCTCATGAGGTCCTTCACTCTATTTCTACATAGAAGACTCCGACTATGATTCTTAAATTAGACATGATGAAAGCATATCATAGAGTGGATTGACATTCTTTAGTTTCTGTTTTACGTAAATTTGGATTTGTAAATGGCTGGATTAAGTGGGTTTACTCTTCTACTAGATTTTTAGTTTTATTGAATGGATCCCCTTCTGGTTTCTTTTCTTCTTCTTGAGGTGTTAGGCAAGGTGACCCCCTGTCTCCCTTTTTGTTTAGTTTATTAGCTAAGGCCTTTAGATGAGTCATTCATGTTGCTATATCCTTCAGTATCTAGAAGGGAATTAAGATTGATTGTTTTCCAGTTCCCCACTATCATTGTCTTTTTGTGGATGATACTCTCCTTTTTGGACATGCATCTTTGGCAAAGGCTAAAGTTATTAAAAAAATTATTACAGACTATTTTGCTTTCTCGGGTCAGAAAGTTAATAGCTCTAAATCTAAGATCTTCTTTTTGAATTTTTCCCCTCTAGTTCAAAATAAATTGATTCAATTTTGGGGATATGAGGTGGGATCATTTCCTTGTAAGTATCTTGGCATTCCCTTTTTTGTTGGCTTGGAGAAACACAACTTTTGGGACAAGGTGGTTTCATTGGTGTCTTCTAGAATATTATCTTGGAATCACAAATGGCTTACCTTATCTAGTAAGATTCTTCTAATTAAATCAGTGCTTAATGTTGTTCCCATCAATTTGATGTCAGTTTTGAAAGCACCCCAAAAGTCTGTTAATGAGCTTCATTCCTCTTCGAGGTCTTTTCTCTGGAATGATAACATAGGAGGTAAGGAGAATATTCCTCTTTTGGCTTGGAACAAGGTATGTCTTCCCAAGGCTTTGGGGGGTTCGGGTATTAGAGATCTTGTGACTCAAAATAGAGCCCTGGGTGCGAAACTAGTCTGAAGTTATATAAATAACCCTCAAGCAAATGGGCTTCTCTTATATTTGCTAAGTATTTGGGAGGGGGTCCTAGAGGAAGTTTATTCACTACTTCCTCCCTTCCAAAAGGATCTGCTATTTGGAATTTCATGGCTAATTGTAGATCAGTCATTCTTCCTCATTTATCTTGGGTGATCCACAATGAGAGAAAGGCTAGGTTTTGGGATGAAGTTTGGAATGGACATGCTACTATGATTAGTGTTAGGGATTGGTCCCCTCTATTAGATACTCTTAAAACCTATTGGGGTTTGTTTGTTGCAGATTATTGTGGATGTCTCGGGACCCTATCCAGTGTTTCACTAGAAATCTATTGATTTTTTATATGTGGATCAAGAACTTAAGGACGCTTATGTAGAGGAGCTTAAGAAGAGATTGCTTGTATATTAGGACCTTGATGATAAATTAATTTGGACTAAAAATATGTTAGGCTCTTACACAATTAAAGATGGTTATATTTCATTGTCTCCTCCCTCTTCCTTTTCTTTGTGGCCTTATAATCTTTTTTGGCATTCGACTTGTCTCCCCAAAGCTGGAACTTTTGCCTGGTTAGCAGTACAAGATAGAGTTCTCACTAGGATGAGATTAGATAGGATTGGTATTACAACTGTGTTCCCCTATGTGTTTGTGGTTTCTTCATAGAATCTTTTAATCATCTATTTGTTTGTTATTCTTTTGCTTCAGACTGCTAGTATTGGCTTTTTGGCAAGCTTGGTTGGGTTTCTGTTATCTTCCCTAATCTTTTGACTCAATTCATGGCCTGGCCTTTGTTATACTCTTCTTCGTTCTATTCATGCCTTTAGAGTATTGCCCATTCTATTATTATTTGGAATATATGGCTTGAGATAAATAATAGAATTTTCAAAAAGAAATCATCCCCCTTGACTGATGTACTGGTCAGAATTGAATCTTATATATCTAAAGTGGTGTTTTCCTTTATTTATAAGAATTTGGATCATCTACATTCCTTTTTCACACTGGGATAATTGGGTCTCTTGGAATTGGAAGTCTCTTCAAGTCATCCCCTCCCATGGTTTGGTGTCTATGGGGTTATCTTTTGTTATTAAATGAAGAAATGCTAGATGGACCCCTCCCCCACAATTCAAATTTAAACTAAATTATGATGGTGCTGCTAAGGGTAATCCTGACAATTCAGGGATTGGAGTAGTCATCTTTGATCATAATTCAAAAATCATTAAGTTTTCTTGTAAATTTATAATTGGTATTGGGACTAACAATTATGTTGAGTTTCATGCTTTATCATTTGGTTTGGATTTAGCCATGTCTCTAAATATTGGAGATGTTGTAATTGAAGGTGATTCTATGGTGACTTTTCATGTTGTTTCTAACAAGAAATGTTCCTCTTGGCAACTAAAATACCTCTTGGATTGAATCCTTGGGCAATTACAGTTTTTCAATTCATTTTCTATTTCTCATTGCTATAGGGAAATTAATTGCATTGCTGATTTCCTTGCTAATAAGGCAATAGTTGATCAAACTGAATACTTGAAGGTTGCTTCTTCTCATATTCCTTACTCTTGTTTAAAAATAATATATTAATATGGATTTGGTCGGCATTTCCTTTGAGGATAAGCACTCTAATGGCTAGTAGTGGGGGTGGTGCTTTTCACATATGTCATGACATGGCATGAATTTGTGTTCGCACTTTCCCTGATGCTAGACATTTGAGTGTCTAATATTGGGGGTGGTGCTTTTCGTGCTCATGAAGATAGGCATTTATTTTATTTCTGTGATGCTTGATGATTATTTGTTATGTGTCATGATTTCTTTCTTCGAAAGTTTATGTCATCATGATTGGCGGCACTCTTCGCTTGTTTCATTCGTGCCTACTTATTCTGGCACAATATTGTTCAATCATTACTTCGTCAAGTTGTTATATGTCAATTGATCTCTTGTCTTGTCTTAGTAGTTCTCTTAGAATATATTTTATAATATGTTATCTACTCATATCTTTTATTGTCTTTCTGTATCCATTGTGACCATGTGGATTTATGGTTGAAATGCCTTGTTTGATATTTTACTTGAGTCGATAATGTTGGCTTGTGTGTGATATCGAACATTGCATTAATTTTTCTTGCAAATTGATGTCTCCATTAATGATGGAGTTGATTTATATTGCTTGAAAATGTGAAGTTTGTTTCATTGTTATTGTGGTTTCTGCATTTCCATATGTCATATGTTCTGTCTTCAGAATGTTACAGAGTTTGTGTTCATGCAAAATCTTGAGACTTTCAGGATTTTCGTGCTTATGATGATGAGAATCTTGGTAGAATTTTTAATTTGTGTTCTCCAGATGTTTCTCGTGCCATTAGGAAGGTGGTGGGCAAATCTTGGTTGGTAGAAAATGCAAGTTGTTTTATTTGAGATTATTTCTCATTTTCTCACTATATGTATGGATTTTCTTCTGGATGCTCCTATGGTTTGAGCTTTTGTTGATACCTTCCTGGTCTCATCACTCTTCTCTTCTAATGATGTGGATTATGCTCTATTCTTTTACAGTTTTGATCATGGTTTGTTTCCTTTTGATGTTTTCTTGCTTACTGCTAAGCTTCTTGCTAATGGATGGTGTGGAGAATTGTTTTGTGTTTCCAGGTGTGGATTAATCAGTGACTGTTATGAGGACACTTTGGTGCAATTTGAAGGGTTGGTTGATCCTGACCCTCCTCTCTACTTGGCTTCTCCTCTTGATATTTTTACCCAGATCCACTCTCTTTTGGAAATTTGTGTGGCTATGTTGGGATCCCTTCATTTGGTCAAGCCATTGTAGATGATACCTCCTTCCTCGGGTGATGATGTGGATCCTCGCTCTTCTTCTTTTGTGCCTCTGGATGAAATTTCAAGTACATGGTGGTGCAGGAGCACCTGGGACTTAGATTATTTAATTTTTCAATTTTGGCTTGTACTAACCCTAGCCAAGTCAGTGGTGAATAAGGACTCCAGGAGGTTCCAAGAGTTAGAGTTTTGAGTCAATGTAGGCCTAGGTTATGTTCATACTTCTTAGGTTTGCATTTTTGTGTAAATAGTGAGTTTGAGTATGTAATTGACCTTCTTGATGGTCAAAAGTGTCAAAATTGGTACAGGCATTAGGGAGGGTTAAATTAGCATTAGGAAAGTTTTAAAATTCATTTGTGATGACTTGGAATAGGTCTTATAGGTTGGAAAGACCAAAAGTGCAAAAATTGCAAAGTTGCAAAAAGTTGTCATGACAACTTTTGTCCTGAAATGGTTAGAGATGGAGTTAGGGATTGTTCAATGCCCTAGGATGACTCCACACATGGGAAAGATATAATATCCCTCTCTTTCATGGTTACCAAGGTTGGTGAATGTGTTTTGCAAGCTTAACAATCTGAAACTACTCATTTTCAGACTAGTTGGCAGCGTTTTGGCTTGATTTTACTCATTTTGTATTCAAAGATGGATTGAATCCATTGATCCAGAAATGGATTGATTTTATCTTGTATTTTTTTGTGTTTTTTGTTAAATTTAGAGCTTTGTAGATACTATTCATTAGTGTTTTCTTGCTCTAGTTTGCAAGCAACTAGTTTTGGCTTGTATATAGCAGTTTTCTTGTAAATATGGTTGCCCCATGAGTTCCACACGTGCTGCCATCATGGCTTGTTGGAAAATAATGGGAAACCATCTGTATAGTGTACATATATAGATGCAATTTCTGGATAAGAGCTTTGATATGACTATCACCTTATTCTAGGTGAGTCCAGGAGCAACCCGGCTAGAGGAAATAAGGTGAAAATGAAGTGCCAAGTGCAGGGGTGGATTTATAATCACTTCCTATTTTTTTGAAGGGGTCCAAGGAGTTGGAGAAGAGTTTATAATGCAAGGAGGATATTTGAAGAGGTCATTTAATTCACAAACCCCTACTTGACTTGTCACTACCACCTAGAAGGCCTAGAAACCCTCCAAAACCCTCATTTTGGGGTTAGCACATTGAATGGTGGAAAAGAAGCTGAAAACACAAAAATATATTGAGGTTAGGTGAATAATTGAAGTAAATCCAAAGTTTTTTGGGGGTCTTTTGGACCATTTTCTCTCAAGCCCTAAAAAACTGGTTTTAGGAGGCCTAATTGGGCTAATTCCTTGTAGCCCTTTTCTAGGCAAGATTTTGGAATCGGTAAGAAACCTATTGATGGAAAACCTCAAATGGACCTTAAATGCATCCAAAAAATGAATGAAGACACCTCCACACCTTTGCATCATCTCACAATGGTAGGAGGTCATTTTGACAACTTGAATCCAAGAAGTCATAATTGAGTACATGGGAAGCACTGTGAATTGGTAGGGTTCCTAGCCAAAAACACTTGAAGAAAACACCTTATATAGATCAAGAATAAAGACCTAGAAGATATTGAGAAGGACTTGAAGGTCTAGATAGAAACTAGGCCTGGTGAGTTGGTGCAAATGAGCAACACTAGCTTCAGTGTTGAGAAAACTAGGTAAACCCCATCTAATTGGTATTAGAGCCTATAAGATTTGGGCTAGGTGAGTAGATGTCCTCAATGGAATATATAGGAGATAACAACATGGTGACCAATGCAGAGTTGGTAAAAAAAGTGGATGATCAGGAGGAAGAGAATAGACTCCTGAAGGAGAAGTTGCTAGAATTGGAGAGTAAGCTTGGAGAGGTAGAAACCAAGGTAGATGAAGTGTTGGTAAAAGTGGAAGGAGCAGAAGGGATGGGTAAAGAAGTGGAAGAGATAGAAAAGATACCTGAACATGATCCTATCCTAGAGCAAGAACCTTTTTTGAAGGCATTGAAGGCCTTGAGTGGCAAATCGCTGGAAGGATTGCCATTGTTCACTGGTAAGATGGAGGCAAAAGTGGTCCTAGAGTGGATAGAAGGCATGGAGAACCATTTTGAATGTGAAGGCATAACTGAAGCCCAGAGAGTCAAGGTAGCCAAGTCAAGGATGAGAGGAGCTGCTCTCACATGGTGGAAATTTGTGCAAGATGAAAGGAAGAAAATGGGCAAAGCACCCATCTCTTCTTGGAAAGGGATGTTAGTCAAAATCAAAGAAGTCTATCTCCCTGATGACTATGAAGTGAAAACTCATAGGAAGAGGCAAAACTTAAGACAAAAATATCTTGATGTTAGTAGCTATACAAAGGAGTTTCACAAACTTAGCCTTAGATCTCATGCGGTGGAAGAAGAGAGTCTCAAGGTTGCTAGGTACCTAAATGGTCTACGGTGGAACATCCAAGAAGAAATCAGTTTAATGAGCCCAAAAATAGTCCATCAAACCTATCGAAATTCCCTTAAGGTGGATGAAAAACTGAAAAGAAGACATGACTCAAGAAACAATAGGGGCAGGGGTAGAGGAAAAGACAATAGAGGCCATAGAGGAGGCTTTGGAGGAAGAAGTTCTGAACAAAGAACTCAAGGAGAGTCTAAACTCACTAAGAAATAAGATAGTGGTAGTAGTAAAGGAGGATTCAATAGAGGAAGGGGATCCAATAGTGGTTTCAGAGGAAGATCTAGTGGCCAAGGTAGACGTTCCTCATACTATGCAACAATGAAGTGTTACCATTGTAACCAACTTGGTCATCCAGCATATAGGTGTCCAGAGAAGGGATCATCAACACATGGTGGTGAAAGAAGAGTGATCTATCTTCAAGAAGAGTCTTCAAGCAACAAGACTTCAGAGGTTGCCTTAGAGTCAGAGATAGGTGACAACTTGATGATAAGGAGAACATTGATCAAAGAACTGGTCAGAGAAGAGCCAAGCCAAAGAAGGTCACTTGGTTGAACAAAGGTCAACATGTCCTAGTCAATGAGCAAGCATGGGTGGATTTTACCATTGGAATGTATAAGGAAACGATGTTAAGTGATGTCCTACCCATGGATGCATGCCATCTTCTATTAGGAAGCCCATGGAAATTTGATAGATAATCTATCCATGATTGAGCCAAGAATGCATACTCATTCAAAAAAGATGGAGTCACATTCAAGATTCAGTCTATCCTTGAGGAAGGAGAAAAGAGAGCAGCAGGTCCTAATGTTCTTTTGGTGAGTGAAAAATAGTTCTTAAAGACACTTGAGGAAGGTGAAGGTATAGGGTTTGCACTTGTGATGAAGCCCAAAGAAGAAGACAAGAAGGAGCAGCAAGATTTGCCATTAGAGGTTCAAGATTTGTTGAAGAAATTCAAAGGCATAGTAAGTGAAGGACAACAAGCCACCTTACCTCCTAAAAGAACCATAAGCCATCAAATAGACTTCATTCCCAGAGCATCCTTGCCTAATAAGGCAGCTTATAAAATGACTCTTCAATAAAACGTTGAAATTTCCAAGCAAATCCAAGAGCTCTTAGACCAAGGCCTAATTAGGAAAAGTATTAGCCCTTGTGTTGTCCCTGTCGTGTTAGCACCAAAGAAAGGTGGTACTTGGAGATTGTGTACTGATTCTAGAGCCATAAATAGGATCACCATCAAATATAGGTTCCCTATTCCTAGAATAAAAGACCTAATGGATTGTTTAGGAGAAGCCAAGTACTTTACCAAGATTGGCCTTAAGAGTGGCTATCATCAAATTAGGATTAAGGAGGGCGATGAATGGAAAACTACATTTAAGACTACTGAGGGTCTTTATGAGTGGCTTGTAATTCCATTTGGCTTATCCAATGCTCCAAGCACCTTCATGAGACTCATGAATGAGGTGATGAAGGACTTCATAGGTAAATGTTTGGTGGTATATCTAAATGATATTCTCATTTTTAGTAAAGATAGGGCAGATCACATTAATCATTTGCAAGATGTATTACAAAGATTGTATGATGAAAAGCTAACCATGAACTTGGATAAGTGTGAGTTTGTTAAGAAGGAGTTGGTTTACCTTGGGTTTGTGGTGTCTCAAGGAAACCTCAAGATGGATCCAAGCAAGGTTGAAGCCATTGTAAATTGGCCTACTCCTAAGATAACAACAGAGGTGAGAAGCTTCCATGGACTACCTCAGTACTACAAGAAATTCATTAGGCAATTCAGTGCTATATGTGTACCCATGTTAGACACCATTAGAGGTGGAGAAAAAGAAAAGTTTTGGTGGGGTGAAGCAGCAAACAAAGGTTTTGAAACCTTGAAGGAGAAGATAGCTACCCAACCGGTGCTAGTGTTGCCTAGTTTTGAGAAACTTTTCATTGTAGAATGTGATGCAAGAAATGTTGCAGTAGGTGTTGTCCTAAGCCAAGAAGAAAGACCACTAGCTTTCCATATTGAGAAGCTAAGTGATGTCAAGAGAAAGTACTCCTCTTATGATCTTGAGTTGTATGCTTTAGTGTAGGCATTGAGGAAGTGGAGACACTATCTCCTCCCTAAAGAATTTGTGGTCTATACGGACAACCAAGCATTAAATTTCCTAAACACACAAAATAAACTCAATCATAAAAACATGAAATGGGTGGAGTATATGCAGGCCTATACATTCACCATTAAGCACAAGAAAGGGCAGTTAAACCGAGTAGCTGATGCATTGAGTAGAATACTTTTGACAGTCCAAGAAATCCAATTGAGAAGCATAGGTGTGGATAGTTTTAAAGACTTGTACCCAGAGGATGAAGACTTCTCAAATGCCTACAAGGTGTGTAAGGAGTACCAAAATCACTTCCATAGTGAGTATTCTGATTTTACTTTGTAAAATGAACTATTGTTCAAAGGTGGGCAACTTTGTGTTCCTAGAGGCTCAATGAGAGAAAACCTTATTCAAGAGAAGCATAATGGAAGCCTTAGTGGACATTTTGGAGTCAATAAGACTCAAGAGTTGGTTCAAAGATACTATTATTGGCCAAGGATGAATCTAGATGTCAAGAGATATGTGGAGACTTGCATAGTTTTCCAAAAGGCCAAGGGTACTTCTACAAATGTCGGTTTATACCAACCTCTTCCCATACCAAATAGACCTTGGGAATGCATTAGCATGGATTTTGTAGTAGGTTTACCAAGGACAAAGTAGGGATATGACAACATTTATGTCACTGTGGACAGATTTAGAAAAATGGCTCACTTTGTGCCTTGCAAGACTACTCATGATGCATGCCAAATTGCTCAATTGTTCTTCAAAGAGGTGGTGAGGATACATGGTTTACCCATGAGCATTGTTTTAGATAGGGACTCAAAGTTCATGAGTCACTTTTAGAAGACACTATGGAAAAATCTTGGCACCAACCTCTCTTTTGGATCAGCCTACCATCCTCAAACAGATGGGCAAACCGAAGTGGTGAATAGAAGCTTGGGAAACTTGTTAAGGTGCCTTACTAAGGAATATGATCAAACATGGGATCAAGTACTCTCACAAGGTGAATATGCATATAATGACACCATAAATAGGACTACCAGAAAGAGCCCTTTTGAAGTGGTCTATGGTGTGCACCCAAGAGGCATTTTGGAGTTTTGAGACCGAGGAAGTGCAGCAGCAAGAAGTGGATATGTAGAGGAAGTTTCTCAATCAATGAAGGAAGTCCATGAATCAGTTAAACAAGAATTGATGGAGAACACAAGTAAACTCAAACAAAAAGTTGATGAAAAGAGGAAGAACCTACAATTCAAGTGGGGGATCTTGTCATGGTGCACCTAAACAAAGAAAGGCTACAAAAAGGAGTGCCAAACAAGTTGCAAATGAGAAGGATAGGTCCATGTGCCATTCTAGCCAAGTATGGAGAAAATGCATACAAGGTGGATCTACCTAGTGACATAGGATTATCACCAGTTTTCAATATAGCAGAATTAGTTGCATACAAGGGACCAGTTCAAGGTTCATATTGTAGTCACTCAGAGGTTTTGAATGATGTGAACAACCTTCAGTTAGCAGCCAAACCAAATCCAAAGGCCGAGAAGGTGTTGAGTTCAAGGATCGCCAGGAAGATAAGGCATCAAGCCTATTGGGAGCACCTAATCAAATGGCAGGGTATGGATGATGCTGAATCTACATGGGTGATGGAGACAACATTTAAGAAGCTTGGAATTGATCAAAATCTGATTCCTAAGAAGGTGACATGATCTCTTTTGTTTGGGAGAATGGTGCAGGAGCACCTAGGACTTAGATTGTTTAGTTTTTCAATTTTGGCTTGTACTGACCCTAGCAAAGTTAGTGGTGAATAAGGACTCTAGGAGGGTCCAAGAGTTATATTTTTGAGTCAATGTATGCCTAGTTTGTGTTCATACTTCTTAGGTTTGCATTTTTGTGTAAATAGTGAGTTTGAGTAGGTAATTGACCTTTTTGATGGTCAAAAGTGTCAAAAATTGGTACAGGAATTAGGGAGGGTTAAATTAGCATTAGGAAATTTTTAAAATTCATTTTTTATGACTTTGAATAGGTCTTATAGGTTGGAAAGACCAGAAGTGCAAAAATTGCAAAGTTGCAAAAAGTTGTCATGACAACTTTTGTCCTGAAATGGTTAGCGATGGAGTTGGCATTGTTCAACACCCTAGGGTGACTCCACACATGGGAAATATATAAAAACCCTCTCTTTCATAGTTACCAAGGTTGGTGAATGTGTTTTGCAAGCTTAACAATCTGAAACTACTCATGTTCAGACTAGTTGGCAGCGTTTTGGCTTGATTTTACTCATTTTGTATTCAAAGATGGATTGACTCCATTGATCCAGAAATGGATTGAGTTCCTCTTGTGTTTTTTTGTGTTGTTGGTTAAATTTAGAGCTTTTTACATACTATTCATTAGTGTTTTCTTGTGTTAGTTTGCAAGCAGCCAGTTTTGGCTTGTATATAGCAGTTTTCTTGTAAATATGGTTGCCCCATGAGTTCCACACGTGCTGCCATCATGGCTTGTTGGAAAATAATGGGAAACCATCTGTATAGTGTACATATATAGGTGCAATTTCTGGATAAGAGCTTTGATATGACTATCACCTTATTCTAGGTGAGTCCAGGAGCAACCCGGCTAGAGGAAATAAGGTGAAAATGAAGTGCCAAGTGCAGGGGTGGATGTCTAATCACTTCCTAAGTTTTTGAAGGGTTCCAAAGAGTTGGGGCATAGTTTCCAATTCAAGGAGGAGCTTTTAAGAGGTCATTTAATGCACAAACCCCAACTTGACCTGTCACTACCACCTAGAAGGCCTAGAAACCCTCCAAAACCCTCATTTTGGGGTTAGCACATTGAATGGTGGAACAAGAAGCTAAAACCACAAAAATACATTGAGGTTAGGTGAATAATTGAAGGAAATAAAAAAAATTTTGGGGGTCTTTTGGACCGTTTTCTCTCAAGCCCTAAAAAAATGGTTTTAGGAGGCCTAATTGGGCTAATTCCTTGTAGCCCTTTTCTAGGCAAGATTTTGGAATTGGTAAGAAAACTATTGATGGAAAACCTCAAATGGACCCTAAATGCATCCAAAACATAAATGAAGATACCTCCACACCTCTACATCATCTCACAATGGTAGGAGGTCATTTTGACAACTTGAAGCCAAGAAGCCATAATTGAGTACATGGGAAGCACTGTGAATCGGTAGGGTTCCTAGCCAAAAACACTTGAAGAAAACACCTTAGAGAGATCAAGAATCAATCCCTAGAAGATATTTAGAAGGAATTGAAGGTATAGAGAGAAACTAGGCCTGGTGAGTTGGTGCAATTGAGCAACACCAGCTAGGTGAAGTGTTGAGCAAACTAGGTAAACCCCATCACATGGTATCTTGAGTCATGATGTAGATTTTCTTAAGGGTTTTTTTGCTTGTTATATTGTGGCATGGCCACTATGGGGAGGGGGGGGGGGGGTTTTGTTGGACTTCTTGGTTTAGTGTATGGTTTTGGTCTCCTCTCATGTATAGGGTGATATCAAACGGGCATTCCTATATGGGATTTTGATCATGAGCTATAACCAAAGGTTCTCTTTGCCTGTTTCTTTCCTGTCAATATGCTCGTTCAAACCAGGCTCTTGTAAACTCTTTTATATTAATAAAATTGTTCAGTGGCTTTACCACTTTTATCAAAAAAATAATTATTATTTTATTATTTAGCATTAATGGTTATACATAATGATAAGCATTGATTATTTAAGTATATTTAATTTATATATAATCATTGTATTATAATTATTTTATTAACATGTATAAATTATATTACATATATATTAATTATTATATTATCATCTAATAATTTTATTTTTTATGTAATATTATAAAAGGAATTATTATCTCATCATTATATTAATAGATTAATTATAGCTTGGTGCAAGAGCACCCCAACCACATTTGGCCTCAATAAGGAAAACTTGTAAAAAGGCACAAATTCATTGTTTTAATGATTTATTAAGGTCTGATGGACTCTATTGAACATGTAATAGGTCACAGGTTATAGTTTCAAGGTCATTTTATAAGTTTTGCATAAAGTGCAAAAAGTTGTCAAAAAATGGAACTACAAAATAAGTTGCAAAAGTGGACAAGATTGGAATATGAAAGGTCAAGTGGGTGAAAAGGTAGTTTATACATTTGGTTAGTTATGAGAAGATGTAGAGGCTTTAAATAGTCCCTTCTGTATTTTTTTCCATGAGTTTGATGGGTTTGTGAAAAAAGGGAATAAAGAAATGTCTTGATTTTGCATATTTTTTTAGGTTTTGACAGTTTTTTTTGGCTTCGTATGGACCTGCAAAGCCCCCAAACCCATCTCTCCATAGTTTTTATTGAAATATATTTGAATTAAGAAAATTTTACAATTTTTTTGACATAGTTTCGTTAAATAAAAAGAAAGTTATGGCCGTTTTGATGAATGCAATTTCTCGAGTTTCTAGTAACAATCATGTTGTAGCGAATTGTGTGTGTATGTACAGACTCAAAATAAAATGAATATTATATGGTTAGATAGAGGAGAGATTTAACTTTCATTTGGCATTGGTTTAAGGTAATTTCACCAAGTATTGAGCATTTTATGATGTTTTAACTAACAACTGCTCAAAACCCTCACTAGGATAAACAATGAGCAATTTAAATGCATAACTCTTAAATGCACAGTTCGATTTACATGAAAATTGGTTTGAAAGAATATTTTAGTGTGTGATTCAAGATTTAACAGGTGGAAGGACTTAAGGATGAATTTTTGGGCTCATTATGTGATGCCCTAAACTGAAACAAGGCACTTTGTGAGCATTCAAGGAGGTTACAAGATAGTGTTTTGTAAAATCTGCAAGGAAAAGCCTGGGAAATGAACCTTGAAGAAGGGGTAGGTGTAATTATACATTTTTGAGTCATTGAAGAAGCTTGAGTATCAATGGAAGTGTGAATTCTAATAAAATACCCCTATTCAAGCCCTTTATGCAAGCCTAAAACTAGGTCTTTGTAAGTTCAATGTTTAGTCCTTATTATTCTTGCCTAATCTTGCTTATTTAGTGTATTTATGTCCTATTTCATACACTTGTATATTTATTTAGGTTTGGCAAAGAATTTTTAAGGGTGATGTAGTGCAATCAGGTTTAGATGGGCTATTAATTCAATGTGTAACAATCCACTTTTGAAGTATTTTGTCCAAAGAAAGTTACATTGATTTTGAGGTATGTTCTAATATAAGAGAAAGGGTATTCAAAAAGGTGAAAAAAAAAAAATGGGTTACGAGTCACAAGATATGGTAGATTGTTCTTAATGGAATCTACAAGCCTATGGGTTAGAGATGGAGGTTTAGAAATCAGATCAAAGAAGTTGTTGATCAAATAAAGAGTGGGTTACATTTTGTAACCTCTTGAAGAATTGAACCACTTATAGGTCCAATAAGGAGTTGTCTCATGAGGTTTGAAGCCTCATTGCTCAAGTTTAATGTTTGAAGTTGCCTCCAATTGTAGAGATTTATTTAAAGAACCTGTTTTTGCCAAGACAATGGTAAGTTTGACAAGGTGAACTCTTTTTCTCTGCATCATAGCTACATATTTAACTTTATAATATGTTTGATATTTATAATTTAATATATTTTAAAAGTTATTATTAAAAATCAGATGACTTTATGGATAAAAAAAATCAAATGGCTTTATCAATTATTGCATTATCAAAAAAAAAATGACAAAATAGTTACTATTATTTAATAGTGACACTTTTGCAAAATACTATTGTATGAAAATGCCAAAAGAAAATTCAATGAATAGGAAAATGGTTACATCATACTAATAAGATTGTAGAGTAGTATTATCTAATAGAATAATAGATTAAACAATTTGGGTATTTTGAAATAAATTTTAAAAAATATAGACATTAGGAAAATTGGTCAAACTATTTTAATTCTTGGTTGTCATTGGTTGATGCTTTGAAGTTTAATAGATTTGGGAGAATGCATAAGTATTCCTACTTGTGGTAGGAACTAATAAATATACCATAACAAATGTATTCCAAATCCAAACCACGGGGGCTTCATTGGCTAGGCAATATTATATCACGTGCATTCATATTGGGGGGTTTAATATCTCAAAAAATAAGCTCAATATATTGCCTATTTGGTGAAAATAAGGGGTTTTTTAATTCGGGCTATGAAAAAATGCAATATATGGTCAAAATAGGGGGGTTTTTTATTTGGGTTGTGTATTGGGAGGGGGTGACAAAAAATGATTTTAGGGCAATATTTTTTGAAAATAGGGGGGGTTATTTGCACGCCATGAAAGCACGTTCTATAACCTAAGTTCACTAAGTGAAGCCCCTGTGATCCAAAGATAACATTAACTCTATTTTAATATCTTTTCAAATTAAAGTAAAGACCATGTGTGTGTGAACTGAATAAATTATGGAGAAAATGGACAACAGAATCAACATTGTAATTATATCCTGTGTGTGTGTGCACGCGCGCGTGTGCATGTGGAACAAGAGTGCAAAATATAAGAGAAGCTTTATGATAAGCATAAGGAAACTTCACTTTGGATCTTTTTGACCCATTTTGCATGAGAGTGTAGCCTTATTTTATCTCTTCTATTAATATTTTCACATTCTTAATTGTCTTTGTTACTACAATCCATTCTTCAAAATTACTAGATGAGGGTATTGGAATTTGATCTAAAGCATCAATATTTTTGGATAGAAATCGATTCTCATTTTTTATACCTATCATTATTGATTTTTATTTTTTTGTGACATCATTTGTTATTGGTTCATCATTAGGTATCGATTTATTTGCAATTGAATCCACCAACTATGGTGAAGGTCCTTCTATAATGAGATGATAATTGGGCAAAATATTAGAGGACTTCATAGTATGTGTTTATATTGTAATGATGTGGAAGAAAACCAAGACCCCAAGAACCTAGATAATCAACCTTAATCTTGGGCTTGGATCAATCAATGACAGTGTGCCCAATTTCATAACATCTTTGTCAGCAGAAGGGGAAACCTTCATAATCCTAATATTGATACCAACGAAGATCATCAACTTTGAAAGTGATTTCAGTGGAGAGATCTCTTGAAATATTCATATCAACAAGCACATGCAAAGGTTGAGTGGATGAAATCAAAGGTATTTAAATATATTTCCAAAAAAAGTCCTAAGGATTTGTCAATGGCTTCAAAGTAAGACTCAAAATTGAATTATAATGGAAGGTTTGGGAGACAAAAAAACTATGCTTCACCTTGAAAGATATAGTGAAACAATTAAAATTAGGGTAGTAGGGTTTGATAAAAAGCATGTATTGCCAATAAATTTATCACTTGCACATGATAACATCCTTATCGTCCACACAATAAAAAACCACAATAAAAAGCAACAAGAACAAGGATAAACTTTTAGATTAGCTTCATCAAATATTGTCATACTTCATTGATCCACTTGTGAAAATTATGGAACCTTGGTTAAAAGAAATTAAATTGACCAATTAAACAATTGGAAAAATAAATAAAAAAGCTCTACCTTCAATTACTTCATTTTTCAAATCCTTAATGAACCCAAGAATGGAGAAGGAAATGACCTATCTAACGGAAGTTATATTTTTCATTTGCCCCTTGGTTTTCCTAAGTGGCTAAAGCATTCCTTATATTTTTGGGGCACGTGTCTTAGGTAGAATATTTTGCCCCATTGTTTAGGGAAGCACAATTAGTAGCATCCTTGAAAGATTAGCCGTACAACAAACTAAACACCTCATTGTCATTTTTGAAACTATTGACATTGTTCATAGATGAGATTGAAGGGTTTCTTTGACCTAATACCATACTATCATTTAAGTAGGGAGCACCTATTCAAGGGTAGGGATTTGGACGCAAAATCCCTAGAGGTGTGAAGGTGCAAATCTTTCAAGAGTGACATAATGTAACAAATATATATTTATTTTAATAAAGAACTATCTAATAAAATCATAGATAAAAGATGTTTTATATTTTGCAATAAATTTGACAAAAAAAACTATAGATTACTAGGCATATTTTAATTTCTTCTATTATTGATTCATTTATTACCAACCAAACAAAAATAATTCATTTCAATATCAATGAATAGAATAAAAGTGATAAAAAATAATTAACTCCACCATAATCTATTTAATAGTCAAAATGAATATTGAAAAGATTCTATCAATAATGAATTCTATAATAAATCCAATAACTTACATCATTCTAATAACATAATTTATAATATTATCTATAAAACATACAATATATGTATATGTATATGTATTAGAAAATGTATCTAATCTATATTAATTTCACTTTCTCAATTAGTAGAACCTACCATATACACTAATATTTGGCCTTCCAATATAAACTAATATATAGAAGGGGATCCTAGCATGCTATACTCTATTTGAAAAAACACACCAAATTCTTTGATGCTAAATACATAAAGTTGTGACCTAATATAGCAAAAATATTATGAGGGAGATTCTCTCCTGTAAGGAGCCTTTTAGAAATACAATTAAGATGTGAAAATCTCAAACTCAACCATGGGATCATGCATTAAACCTTGTAACTAAACTAAACTAAACTATGGGATACTCAAAATATAGCAACCCAAATATACAATCAATCTTAATCAAAGCCTTATAATGTAGAATAAACCATGGGATCCATTTGATCTCAAGATACTATTAATAAGTTAGTATCTTTCCCCATTCAAAAATAATACTAATTGTTGGTTAATAGGTCAATCACTATTTTTGTTTTACTCAACAATTGAAGGAATTTGAAAGACTTAGATACATGCTAGATGAAACACAAATTCTCATAGCCTTTTTTAATTATATCAAAATATTTGGGCATCATATCATTTCAAACTTATTCTTCTACAAGATCTTCACGTGATTCATTAATAATGAGACATTGAGAAGCCATAAAAGATAAATTATCTAATCTAAGCATTGAAAAGGAATCAACGCATCAAACACCAAGTGGTTCAACTGCTCAGAGATAATAATATATGTATTCCTCAAGGACTAAGGAAACTCTTGCTCAATCAGCCATTCTAGTTGTTACTCATCTTGTTGCCATGTTGTTGTGTATGGTTGTTATTTTTATAGTTATGAATGATGTTCTATGTAGCTCAGAGCTGCTACTTTTGCATTCTTATGTATGGTTGTCATGTTGTTATGGATGATGTTCTATGTAGCTTACAATTGTTGCAGTATTGTATTTCCAATCAGTTGTCTGTTGTAGTTTTGTTTGGATGATATATTATTATTGACAGTCCACAAGTGTCTTCTTTGTATTTTTTTTAAATTTTGGCATTATCAATAAAGAAAAAAAAACCTTATGAATCAAAATTGAATTTTTAACAAAATTAATTTACAATTTAATGTATCCATGGCACAACACCCAAAAAGTTATCTCCATGTTATATAATCCCTATAATTTTAACAATTTTTTTGAATAAACAAAACCATTTGATTAGCTCTAGTATAGGATTCCTATACATTATGGATTTTCAAACATTACCAAACTTCAAATGATCCCAACATTACCATAAAAGAATTGGCTATAAATACATAAAATAAAATTTATATTATAGGTAGAGTATAGAATGTTCAAACAAAGAAGATTGAAAATAGGCTTTGTAAAAGTTAAAAAAGTGAGAAAATACATTGATAGAATAAAAAGCACAAAAAATAAACCTAGATCATATGTTATTTATAAAAATTTATGGATTAACACATATAA
Source organism: Cryptomeria japonica (assembly GCF_030272615.1). Taxonomy (NCBI): domain Eukaryota; kingdom Viridiplantae; phylum Streptophyta; class Pinopsida; order Cupressales; family Cupressaceae; genus Cryptomeria; species Cryptomeria japonica. The sequence goes on from NC_081413.1 coordinate 83,272,037, forward strand.
TTTGATTATTTGTAGAGAGCTTGAATGAAAACAAAGAATAAAAATAACCACTTTTGTTATAATCCTTGCAAAATGCAAAAAGCTAAAACCCAATTTTGGGTGCAAAGAAATTGTTACTAGTCATTTTGTCAAAAAAAAACTTGTAAGAATGTATTTTGAAAAAAAACAAATTCTTTTTGAGAAAAATAGACAATGGAGACCCAAATGGATCCAAAAAAGAAAGCCAAAGATTTTTTAAGAAAGGATCCTTCTTCGGATTTAATTAGCACAAAAAAAATAAAAATGGTAATTGCATTGTTAGTTATTTCTAGAATTTATATAATTATAGAAGAATATAATTTAAAAAATTAAAAAATTCTAGTTTTTGTATCAAATATATTTTTTGAGTTACATGTGGTGTCTCAACAAATGATGCATAGAAAAAATGGTAATTGCATTGTTAGTTATTTCTAGAATTTACTATAAACAAATGATTTTGTAGTACTCTCATGCTATAACTCACACTAATTTGAGCATAGATAGTTTACAAATACTATTGTTAAATATTCTTTCTTTTTAAATCAGTTGCAACAATGATATACACAAATATCAACAAAAATCATTTAAAAAGATTTTTATGTCAAATCACTCCAATCATATACAATATGGTCCTTCCAATAGTCAAAATAAATAGATCATAAAAAGTCTATTCCAAATCCAAATATAACATCAAGCCTATTTTAATATATTTTCATATTAAAGTAGAGACCATGAGCATGTGAACTTTAAAAAAGGGAGAAAATGGACGATAGAGTTAGCATTGTAATTATTTCACTAAATCTATGAGAATTAATAAATTATGGTCTTGGGGACTTATCCCATGAGCTAAAAGATTGTATAAGTAAAAAAAAAATGCACCAAACCCATGAACAAAAATGCAAAATATAGGATAAGATTCCATATAATCATAAGGAAACTTCATTTTGGATCTTTTTTTACCCAATTTTATATGAGAGTGTAACCTTAGTTTATCTCTATTATCAATAATTTTCACATTCTTACTTGTCTTTGTTACTATTACCCATTCTTCAAAATTAATAGATGAAAGTATTGGCATTTGATCTAAAGCATCAACATTTTTTGATTGAACTTGATTCTCATTTTTCTCACCTATCATAATTAATTTTTATTTCTCCTGACATCATTTGTATTTGGTTCATCACTAGGTATCGATTTATTTGCAATTGAATCCACCAACAATGAGGGAAGGCACCCCTATAGATAGAGGAGTATTGGTAAAGGATTAGAGGACTTCACAATATGCATCCATAATGTAATGATGTGGAAGGAAACCAAGAACCTAGATAATCAACCTTAATCTTGGGCTTGGAGAAATTAATGAAAGTGTGTCCAATTTCACAACATCTTTGTTAGCAAAATGGGAAACCTTCATAATCCTAAGATTGAGAGCAACTATGATCATCAACTTTGAAAGTGATTTCAATGGGGAGATCTCTTGAAATATTCATATGGACAAGGATGTGTGTGAAGTTTGTGTGGTTGAAATTAAATTTATTTGAATCTATTTCCAAAAAATCTCGTAAGGAGTTGCCAATAGATTCATAGTAAGACTCAAACTTGAATTGTAATGGAAGGTTTTGGATACAAACCAAATATGTTTCACCTTGAAATATTAAGTGAAAGGATTAAATGTAGAGTACTAGAGGTTGGGCAAAAGCATGTGTTGCCCCCAAATCTAGTGCTCGTATGGGATAACATCTTGATCTTTCACACAATAAAAAGCTACAAGCACAAGGATAAACTTCTAGATTACCTTCATCAAAGACTACCATACTTCAATAATCCATTTGTGCAAATAATGAAACCTTGGTTAGAAGTGATTAAATTGTCCAATTAAACCATTGGCGATAAAAAACTTGTCTTCCTTCAATTACTTCATTTTTTAAATTGTTAGTCAACTCAAGAATGAGGGAGGAAACAAACTATCTAAGGGGAGTTATATTTTTTCGTGTTTTCCATTGAGTTTTTTTGAGTGGCCAAAGCATTCCTTATATTTTTGGGGTGCATGTCTTAGAAGTTTTTGGCCCATTTTTTTATGGAAGCACAATTAGTAGCATCCTTGAAAGAGAAACCCTACAACGAACTAAACACCTTAGCATTTTTTTTTAAAAGCTATTGATATTATTCCTGGATGGGTTAGATGGGTTGTGTCAATCCAAGACCAAACTATTATCTAAGCAAGGAGTGCCTACATTCAAGGGCAGACATTTGGATGCAAAATCCCTAGAAGTACAAAGGTTTAGAGCTTCTAAGGGGACCATATTGTAACAAATATATTTTTATTAATAAAGAATTATCTAATACAATCATAGATAAAATATGCTTTATTTTTTGCAATAAATTTGACAAAAAAAATATAGATTACAAAATCTAGTGAACCTATTGTAATGTCTTCTATTATTGGTTCATTTATTACCAGCTAAACAAAATGAAGGCATTTCAATGAATGGAATAAAAGGCGCTACAAAAATAATTGACTCTACTACAATCTATTTTATAGTCAAAATGAATAGCGAAAAATTCTATCAATAATGAAATCTATTATGAATCCAATAAAATAAATCATTCTAATAACATTATTTGTAACATTATATGAAAAAATCATAACTAAAATAATTTTCAATTTTTAAAAAATTATTAGAAAATCTACCCAATCTATTTTAATTTCCCTTTCTAGTCGATTCATTTATTATCAATTAATAGAACCTCCCATGTACATTAATATTCGGGCCTCCAACATAAATAGAAGGGAATCCAAGCATTGCTATAATTTACTCTTTTTTTAAAAAAAACACACCTATTTCATTGACGCCATAAATACATAAAGTCATGCCCTAATATAGCACAAGTATTTAACATTTGATATACAAATAAATTCCCATCATAAATATTTCGTATAGCAAAAGGCAATTAATTTTCCACTTGCAAATTTATTTGGCAAATGAAAAGTTAAAAACAAATATATAAAATCATGCATTCATACTCAAGTTGGCAAAAGTCTTGTGGTGCATAGTGCTCTACTATCCACGTGGCGGCCAGAGGACCCCTCAAGCTATGACCACTATCCACGTGGCGGCCAAAGGACCCCTCAAGCTCACAGCCAAGCAATTTAATTTGGGTTGAGGTGACACGTAGGCACAATCTATCGTTTAGAACCACTAATTTTCATCTGCCAGCGTGGCGGATATGTAGCGGAGTAGTTGTACACGTGAGAGAATTCACATGCATTTACTTGTTTTGTAGGGCTGGCTGGGCCCCACTCTCATTGCATGCCCCACCTCACCTTGGCATTACTTGCAAGCCTAGTCAACTTTTTGTCATCGCCCATAAAACAAAAATTGCCATGAAATTTTATCCTCAATGAATGAATAGGTTGTATATGTTTTTAAGATAAGAGTTTGTGACAAGGTTGCCCTCTTATGTGGATTTGATTGGTGTGATTTTCAAGATATGATTCTAAAGGTAATAGAAAATGATATTACATTAAAGACATTAAGTTTTCACAATTTGTATGTTAGGAATAAGTGTTTTTGGATTAGATTGTGTGAAGTTTTTTAACATCATTTTAATGATGTATCACAGATTCTGAAACGTTGATGTCAAAAAACTTCACACAATCTAATCTAGAAGCATTTATTCTTATGATATTGCATTGTTTTTATTCAACTTACTTTTCGATCTTCTATTTCCACTATACATATTTGTCTTAGGCTCTTTTATGCATGCTTTATTCTATTGAAAAACATGATTTATGCCTTTTATTATTGTCATCCAAGACAAGGCACATGTCTTTTACAAGTGTTTTCATGTCATTTTGGTATTTTTTATTTATTTTTAAATATTAAACAAAATAATTATTAACTATAAAATTGAAGCTACAAAGGTAGTTAAAGAAAATAGTTGAATCACCAACAGTCCAGTTATATGGACAACAAGAAATAGACAATGACTACATAAGTTGTATAGTGTTTTTACAAAGACTGAGCTTACTATCAAACTGAAACTTCATAACTTATTCTTTAATCTATTGTAGTTGATGCTTGACCTTCACATTCTTCTTACATGATGCTTGAATTTCCAAGAAAAGAAAGACAACACTACAAACCATTGCTTTTTAAAATGTAAGCAGTCCCAAAATATATATTTTTAACTTTCAACACTATTGCAAAAAGGACTGTTAGATAGTTGGAATATAATACATTTCAATCTATCCCCCACGGGTAGCTTGCAATGTAGTATACTCCAGGCCAACACTTGAGTATCGAAATAAGCTTTAGATTTGCATATTTGAACACATATTTTGATTCAAAATTTGTAGCTAAATCTACATTTCCACTGATGATTCAAATGAGTAGTAGGGTGTCGACTAGAAAGTAACTAGATATAAATTTTCTTTAAAGGAAAATGTTGAAGTGATTAGATGACAACCATTTCCAATCTTCAAAGAAGTAACAATTTCTTGAAGTACAAAACTTCATAGTCAAATCAAGAGGAACTAAAGACTGACTAAAAACCAAGATTTGCTTACTTTTGCTATTTAAACCCATAATAATCTTTTATATTATTCCATAAAGCCCAACCAAGTATATCAAAGTCCCAAATATCTTTAAGTTGTCTTATCCCCTTTTAAAACAAGTAATACACATATATTGGGAAGCTAATAGCCAATGGTTGGTTATAATAATTAATAAGTGTACTCCACCACAATTGAAGCTGAAACAAAATTGAAACCATGTTGTAGGGAAGTGCCATTCCATTTCAAATAAAATCAAACTCTTTACCATGCTTTCCATATTGATTGAAGAGGAAATGAAGCCCTGCTTTCAAAGAAGGGATCCATGAGCATTTTGTCTACCCAATTGACATCTTGCCACTTTTTCTTTATTGTAGCTTCTATGATTCGACAATGAGCTAAAATTTTCCATGGTTCTCCAATAGCAACTCTAATCATTTTGGATCAAGACAAGTCCCTTGTGTTTTGGGATCTATAAGCCATGGGCTACCTTTATGTCTCGATTGAATGTAATGAAACTATGAAGAAGCAATGAAGCCAACATTTCCATCCCACTTGGACCACAAAAAACTATGAATTAATCTATTCATCTCTTCATAACCTTGCTTGGATGGTATCCAACATGAGGAGTGGGGTTGCAATGTGAGGCCCTACCCCGACTTAGTTTGACATTTTCAGTTATTTGCATATTGAGACTATTATGGATGCTTTATTTTATGCTTTATGGATTTAGAACTTATATGATTCCATGATTTGGATCACATTGACATATGTTGATGCTTTATTTTATGCATGATGATTATGAAACTTTATATGTTGCTAGAATAGAATTACTTTGAAATGGTGAATGTCATTATTGGAATTGCAGGACTTCATTTTGATGATAGAAAAATGATGCTTATTTTATGAATGGTTCAATTTTGAGAATTATGTTAATTGCTTATGTGGAATCAAATTTGAATGAATGAGATATTGAATTATTGTTGCCAAATGTATGAGTGTTTGATGTGCAATGAAATCCATGTATTTAATTATGTATAATTGTGATTATTTGGAATTACTAATGTGTTAATTGAGATGCGCAGGAAAATTATCCGTGTGACCATGGAATTTATATTGAGAACCAAACCTAGACCAATGTACGTTTGTTAAGCCAGGGGTTGTCTATTTGGAGAGACAACACCCCATTTGTAATGTATTTTATTTGTGAAGTGAATGATGCTTGAGTGTTAAAATTGATTTTTATGTATATGTGTAATCCTACAAGAGACTAATTCCATGTGTGATTTTATTGTGTCACTTGACACATGTGATGATTAGTGTCATTGATTTTGACTTGTCTCTTGGAGGGAGTTTTGTTTCTACCTAAGCCAATTCAAACAAATGAGTGTGGTCCCAAATTTGTCTTGGGTAGGGAGTCTTGGGAGTGGTCAACTCAGGTTTGACCCGTAGGTTAACTTCAGTTGGGTTTCTAAGGGGTCAAATGGACTCCTAGGGTCAGTTTTAGGGCTTTTCCAAAGGTCCAAAGGGTATACCTATGGGTTAGGGGTATTTTGAAACATGTGACTACTCCCATGTGACTGTTTAGTCACCTCAAAAAGTGGTCTTCCCAAGGTGAGCGAAAATTCAACTTAGAAGGTCCCTCCTAGGATAGACAACCTTCCCTTTTGATGTCAAACTCTCTTCCCCATCCTCACTCACCTTTTCCCTTTCCAGTTTTAGTAATATGTGAGAGGTTGGGAAGAGCAACCAATGGGAACTCTCACCTCACCCAAGGGGTTGGGAAGTGTGTGAGAGGCCTTCTTAGGCAAGGATTAGGGACTTAGTGAGTAATCACCCACTCTCCATTGTTGGAGATTATGCAATTTTTTTTGAAATTTAGTTGTAGGATAGAATTTTGGTGAAAGGTTGGTGGAAAGTTTGTGTGGATTTGGGTAGCTCATCCCCAACTAAATCTAATATACCTATTGGCAGATTAAGGTTGGTTTTACTTTCTTTTGTTTATGTTGTTTATGTTATTTTTGAAAGAAAGAAATGCTTGTTGAAAGAGATGTGTATATGTAAATTGTTGTAGGAGAAAAATGTAAGTTTTCATTTCTATGTTTTTGTTTATGTGTTCTTGTTTTGGGAGTGTCCAAGACCTCCTACTCTTGGGAGAGTAGGATGGTCTTGGGGTGGAAGAAGTATGACAGCCTTGGGCGAGAGGCTCTCCTTAAGGAGAGTGATCTCAAGGGTGTCCTTTGTGACCCTTGCTGCATAGCCTTGTGTATGCATTTGGGGGTCATAAGGGGAGAGAATATGGCTTTTGAGCCTTTGGGGGGCATAAGGTGTGGAGATGAATCTTTTGTTGTATTTTGTATTGCCATGAGGTGGCTTGAGTTGTATTTTGGCTTGCAATCTCCCCAATGGTACTTGGTCCACTTCCACCCGTGGAATGATCATCACAAAATGTGGTGAAAGTGTAGCTTGGGATGGGAAGATGCATGTTGAGTGTTTGTCTTGTTGTTGAGTTGTTTGTTTGTTTGTAACCCGTCTAGTGCTTGGTTCTCCAAGCTCGGGGGTGGCTTCTAGTAAGCCTAGGATGGGAGGTGAGCTTTCCATGGTCAAGTTGTGTTTTTATTGCAGGTTGCTTGGGATGGGAAAAGAAAGAATAAAGAGCTTTGTTGTTGTTTTATGTTGCAGAAAAGTTTAAAAGACAAATGTATTTAATATTGTAGCTTGTAAAGAAAAAGAGAGCCATTGTTGTATTTATTTTCCAAAAGAAAAGAAGTGTATTTATGGTATTCATATTCCTATGGAAGGGAAATATTTGTTGGGTTTTCAAACCCATTTGTATTCTTATTTACCTTGTATTTAAATTTGCTAAAGAAATATATTTTTCCTACTTGGGTTAGTTTTGCAAAAGGAAAAAAGAAATGTATTAGCTTGTATTTAAATCTTCATGTAAAAAAAAAGAAATGATGTTGTTGCATTTATGTTTATTTTGCAAATAAATTAATTTTGTTTCTACATGTTCATTTAGCTATATTAATGCTACTGCAATAAAAGAAAACTGTCATTATTTTTCCATTTAATGTAGAAAACAAATTTTAATGTAGTAGCTTATTGTATCAAATGAAAGATTAGCATATAGACCTAGTGTTTTGTTTTGTTTACCAAAAAGATAATATTTTAAGTTTGTTGTTGGAATGCATTGTAGATATTAGTTGCAGATTGTTAGTTTTTAAACAAAAAGGGAAAACAGAATATAAAACATACATATTCCAGCCTTAAGAAAAAAAAAAAAAAAAATTTCCTTTTAACATACTACGAAATTTTTATAGAAAATCCCTGCTTGCGTCCTAAAGCTATAAAAGAAAAAAAAAAAGAGGGTAATCTCTTAAGATGCCTAAATGAGTTATTATTTAAAAGCAGCAATATATACTTGCATATATATATATAAGGAATATACACCACCTATTTATTTAAATGCTTCATTTTGAAAATCTGTTTAGTTTTTTAAAAAAAAAAATAGTGATGTATTTACAGATTTAATAATACAAAAAAAGGAAGGAGAAAACTAATAAACTTGTTAAATAAGTCATTCAAAACACACACACACACACACACACAGATATATATATATTATTCATTATATGTGAAATCTGCATATTTCAAAAAAAAACTATATATTTTCTTACCTTTATATATATATATATATATAGAAAAATAAAAAACTAAGTATTACGCATTTTATTTTAACACAAAAAAAGGGGTTTTAAAAATAACGATTTTGGCAAGTAGGGGGCTGCAGCCTTGGGCGGCGACGCCCACAGTCTGCGGGAGCCCGCAGCTGTGGGCAGCGACATCCATAGGCTGCGGGAGCCGCAGCTGTAGGCGGCGCCGTCCATAGGCTGCGGAACCCGCAGCTGTGGGCGGCGCCGTCCATAGGCTGCAGGAGCCGCAGCTGTGGGCGGCGTTGTCTGCAACCCGCGGCACTCCCGCACCGCTTTCTCCCACTCCCGCGAAAAAAATCCCCGCTCGTGTAATGCCCCGCCAGGAAACCCCGAAGGGATAAGCCAAAATTACAAGAATAGAGTGCAAATTTTTTTTATTTTTTATTTTTTTTAATAAAAGTTACAACACAGAAGATGCAACAAGATACCAAAGATTCAGTTTGCATAGCGGAAGACTTCAACTAACACCTAAAGAGTTTCCCAACGAGATTACTTAACTTTCACAATTCATTTAACTCACACAATTAATCCATTAAGCTGAATATCTTAATAACGAGATAATTCATAATCAGGATAATTTCTTTCAAAGGACGGAAATATAAATCACAACAAAGATTCATCCATTAAGATCCATTCATCAACCTCATTCAAGCTTTTCAATTTAAAATTACAAACCCTACATCTACATTTTCTAATACACTAGGATTTCATCATGACATAAGAGATCCTTACAAGCATATTAAATTCCTTAACAACAATTGAATATAATTCATTACTCTAAGATACATTATTCCATAATCCAACTTATTGCATTAAAAGGACGATTTCACACATGCATTACGACAAATCGCATCTCAACCAATTATGCATTCGATCCACATGGCATTCAAGATAGAACTGAATATAAGCATTTTAAGTTAATTCCATTTATCCACTTAACCATTTTAACATAGGCAAATCATACATGATAAAGCTGAATAAAGGAAACATAACAGAATCCATCACATAACACCATAATGATCTCGGAGTTCACCCCTAAAGGGCTACATCTCCGGGTCTGCTCAATTGCAAGACCCCCTCTGATAAATAATAAAGTTAAGAGTACAAGAGGTTACACCAAGTACTATCCAGCCATCAAGGCGATACATAAGCAATATACAACGACCACATCGGGCAATAATACATAAACGATCCTTAAAAAGAACAGGATCCAGCCGAACATAATCCAAGCTAATACAAGAGGTCCAAGAGAGCATCTATAAAACTGAGCCATCACCACCCTAGGGTCTAACATGAAACCGACACTCACAAGGGTAGAGACAAAGGACGACTCACAAAGGTACTCAAAACAGGACAAAACGACAACACACTAGCAAACGTAGGGACAAGTGTCATCACACAACCTGGTATGGATACCATGGCAAGTCTTCATAGGTCCCGACCCATACACTGGTAACCCTGGCAACCTAATCCGAACTTCCGGCCCATCCAAGCCTCATGTGGACCCACACATCCTCTCGTGAAGACAAGGAAGGTGGTTTGCCATTTCAGGCCTTCTCACAGCATGTCGAGTCTATGCTAGCACTCATCCCATGTGTGAGGCACATTATCTTATTTATAAATTATTTTCTATTCTACTTAGGTTATCACTTATTAGACTCACTTTCGACGGGTTACCCAGCAGCCACTTTGGGCGCGGCCCCCAATTGAAAGCCACTTTCCCATACGACACTAGACTAAACTCAGACGAACTCAAACCAAGGAATACACATGGTCAGACGAACGGAGTTCAAGAAGGAAAAACAATCATCTGGTCAAACACGACTCAAAGGTGAACACTTACTGACGGTACTCTAACTAGAGACCTGACAACTAAGGTCAACCATGAATCATCATTCGACTCACACAAAGAGGATATGACCAACTATGACAACATCACAATACAATCGTCAACTCGGAATCGAGGACTGAAACAGGAACACCAAATCATCCATACGACAGGGTCCTTTAAACAAAGCAAAATATGCCGTTTCATAATTAAAGCGAATACAGTAATTAAACTCGCAAGGCAATAATCAGAAAAGACAATATTTTCTCAAATTGATTTAGACATTAAAATCGATCAAGTTTTCTACAAGATCCAATCAGATTATAGTTATCTATCTCATCAAGGGTTAAGTTGTTCTTGGTTTTCTAACTCCTAAGGTTCAAAGCATCGAACAGGCAAATTAAGCCAAAATGAGTTTTTAACCAATTTATATTAATAAAATTTAGACAACAATTAAGCAATTTAAACAAGGATACATTTAATCTCCAACAAAACGTCATTAACATACTGGTCTAAAACCGACCTCTACAGTTTCTTACTTTTCAATTTCCAGATACATTATACGGGTTACGGAAATAAAAATGCAGAAGGAGAATCTAAATGGAGATAATCATTTCCAATAACATAATATTATATTTCGTTTTTAAACAAAACTACCTCAATTAGTCAACTTCCCTAATCAGCTAGCAGGTAAGATCTAGATTCATTAATCCAAGATCAATAGGGATATAAACAACAATATTCAATTGTGAAAATTCACATTTGACGAACTTAATTAGAAAGAAGGCATAAATCACAAAATGAAGTTGAAAACAAGTAGCCTATAACTCCATTATAAAGTTAATCACTACCAACTAACATTTGTCAAGTTTAATGCCTCCTTAACCAAAATTAAGAACTAACTAATCACTAACATTACAATAATATTCAACATATTATAAGCCCCCCCCCTTTTTTTTAAATGGTAAAAAAAAATACATATAAAAAAAAACCATATTAAAACTAGGTTTTCTTTTTAACAAGAAAATAAAACGCATTTTAAAATAACGCATTTTGAACACGCATTAAAAAAAGCATTAAAAAAAAAGGACAAGGCGAGGCGCTTTTGCCCTAACCCTAGCCGAGGGAAAGGGCGGCGGCGCTCGCGGCTGTGCTCGCGGTGGCGCCCGCAGGTGTCGCGGCGCCCTGCGGCCACCGCCGTGGGCCGCAGCCACAGTCTGCGAGAAGATAGAGGCACGGGGGGAGGAGCGAGGGGGGGCGTGCGGGGGGGGGGGGGGGGAGGAGCAAGGGGAACCCCAACTCACCGCTCGTCTAACACAAAACCTCCGCCCAGCTCGATGGAAAAAAATGAACGCACAGTCCGAAAACAAATACGTTTTAAATTTAATTGAACACACAGTGCGGTAACAACACAACGCCCAGCATGAAATTAAATGTTTTCTTTTCCCCTTTAAAAACACAGTTCAAACTTGGCTAAAATGCCATCCCCAAATTTCATCACGAATATAAATTTCAAATACACTATGAGTTCGGTTTAAACGAACTGGGTTGGATATCAAATTTTCTTGATGGATTTCCCATCCTTTCTAATAACAAAGGGTTTCAAACACCCAAACAGCCATGAAGAAAAATACACATTTCCATTTAAAATCTCCAGCCAAACAAATTGATTTTCAATCACAAATTCATTTCTTTCAATCAAAACAATAAATTCTTTTGGCAACAAGAAGACAATTCAGAATTCCTACCTTCCTTCGCAATCCTGGTATGGCTGAGGGAGAGCCCAATCCTGCCAGATCCAGACTAACAATCATCCTCTCCAAAACCCCCAATTTTTGTCCAAAAATTCTCTCCAACCAAAATTTTTCCAAATTTGTCCATCCTCCAATATTTTCCCCAAATTTGGGTTATATGGAAGAGTTGACCCACAAAGTTCCATTTTTGGAATTAAAACTTTTATTTAAAAATAATACTCAAAAATTTAATTCTTTTCAACAATAACAACAATTTAACTTGCTTTATCAATTCAAAATTCGATTTCTTTCTCAATCAATTCAATTTAACCTTCCAAATTCTGAAAGCCAACAGAATGCAATTAACTCTATTGCGATAAAATATAAAACTTTCTTTTTTTCAACAGCATATATAAAATGCATTTAAAATTCAAAATCAGTCATTTAATCAAACTTACTCCAAATTTAAAATAGGCAATTCATTAACAACGAAAATCGTATAACGAATACCCGGTTAATTTAATCCATTAATCTTCACTGCACAAACGCATAAATACTCAACATAATTACTAAGGACTAATTAATCAATTAACCAAACACACCAGGCACGCAAATCAAGAAGGCCAACCAAACAGACGACTTGCAAACCCAAACAAGAAGGGATTACCGACGACGACTGGCGATGCTCACTTGAGCACGACTAAGGTCAACTAGGGTCTCACGACCACCTAATCCAACTCTACGGATAAAAAAGGGTACACTCAAACCTGCACATCCAGGTGAAGACGAACCTCGCACTCATGCGGCATTGTACCTGAAAAATCCTGCAACCAAGAGTCATACATGCATACATATATAAAATTTACTGAAAGCGTTAGCTCGATGTTAATACCACGAAATAGGTACACTAACAACTTGCATACAACTAGTGAGAAGCCACATCAATAGCTATGCGTAAAATTAAACATCTGACTATAAAATTGAATTACGATAAACTAATCAAGATTAAACCAAGGTTAGAGATCGATTACGGTAGGGGTACTACATTCTCCCCCCCTAGGTTCCGACTTACTCCTGGAAGTCGTAAGGCTAGACGGAGAACATGTCGTACGCATCAGCCCTGAAACTCATTCAACAAAGATCAAATTGCACATAGAAAATCCTTCAATAAATAAATGAAATATTATTGCTAAATCTTTTACAAACGCCATTATCCATTGGCATATACATCTAGATCCATACATTCCTTACAATATCCGAGGAATAATCCACAATCATAGCAGAAAACAAGAATTTTCTTCCTTTCATTACGCCAAATTAAAGCATTGCAAATAGGTAAACAACAATTACCATAATCATCTACCAAAAATGACAATAAAACATGCCATCAAGGTCAATTTCCTTTACCAATCCATCTTTCTCATAAAATTTAATAACATAGAACTAGCTCAAAATATCAATTTCTACAGCCAAATTAGCTTTCATGAAATAAGAGCAACAAAATAACTCAATTGATTACACTTGCCAGGCATAAGAAAACCTTTCCAAAGACTATGTCCCATAACATAGTGACAAGTTAACACAATTTACTCCATGATACAAATAATAACCATCCACATAACTGGAATGCATAACAGAAAAGGCCACATGTGAGCATGTCTAATGCTCGGTCAAGGATAACATGCACGATCAGCATCTCTATGCCTGATCTCATAACAACAATATGATCATAAATATCCAATATCTCACTCAAAGGCTTGATGGTGCTAGGCACACCATAGCGGTGCTACCTTCCATACAAGACCTTTGTGAATATCCCTTGTTGTGTAAGGTGGTTAGCCTCCAAGAGATAGTCACCACACATAGGTAGGTAGTGGATACTAGCTGCATTACAGCCTCACACACCTCCATCCTCAAGGTTCCTTGCGTCTACTTCCTCGTATACACTCATCCAAGCCCGTCTCCTACGTTCTTGGAGAGGAATTCACATTGCAACACAAGACCAGCATCCGAAAACAATAATGATAAACCAGTTTAGCCACCAGAGTACAGAAGAATAAAGATAATAAATCCTCAATTCCAACAGTAAAACAAGAAAATAATCCGGAATCTCAACACCAAATCAAAAGTGCAAAAAATCACAAGATCGTGGCTAAACCTTCACAGTCAAAGTAAAATAAATTGCTGATCCCCAAAGAAATATAAAGAATATCGCAATTGCACATTACATCACTACATGACTAGAAGCTAGCCACCAACGAGGAAGGAAGGAACAATCGTCTAGCTATCCTAATAGCTCATCATGTGGTGTGGCCAAGTCACACAACCACATGGCATGGCAGTGTGCACCTCGACATCACCCCGCATCACGTCGTCACGTGGCATGGCTCTACCCAATACCTAGCGGTAGGCCGCATGGAAATGTCTACCACATCCCGCATCATGTCTCCGCACGGCATGGCAATACTCCAAGCGGACAAAACACGCAATGGACGTATCCCGCATGGCAGTGTACCCCGCGGATAAGGCACGCGCTGGTCACACCCCGCATAGCGATGTTCCTCTCGGGATACTCGCCGTAAGCTAGAGGTATACATGGCTAAGGTCTACCCACAAGTCTACCAACATAGGTCAGTTGGCAACTTATGCAAGAACAATAACACGCCTCTCATGAAGACAAGGCAACAGATGCTCCAATAGAATCCAACAATATGCTCAAAAACTGCCATCTAGATGCTCAAAATAAAGGATAGGAATAGGCTGGCACACATAGACCTATAAATAGATCCATCAAAAGGGAAAGTATTGAGTACACCTTTGATACAGTTTAGTAGTACAACTATATCATTCCTCGAAGTAGAGAAGCTAAGGTCGCTTCGCGTCGATATTACTCGTACGCCAATCCATACTATTCAAGGAACGGTTACTACGAATACTACCCCTTAACATACCGAGTTACCCACAACCCGAGGTATGGTGCTCAGTAGGGAGACAATTAAGCAACATCACATAAATAGTATGGTTTCCCATACTCATAAGCAACATATCCTCCATGGTTGATTACTTCACCAATCCATGGGCACACATAATAAGCACTGGTTTCTCACAACACACACAAATACACCAGCACTGGTTTAGTCACATTTACGGGGAGTACTTTTCAGTACGCTAACATCTAAACAAGGAAGATTCCAATTATGCTTTCTATAAAAATAACTGAATCAAGCTTACTCTAGATGCAAGTACTGAAATTATTAACAATTCACAATAATATAAGGAAATGACATTATTCCTACATCTTTCTCGAATCTTACTAAGCATTCATAACTAAATTACTAACTAAGCAAATTCATTTCTAAAGCTTAAGACTTTCATCTATCACTATGAAGCCAAAAAGCAAACACACAATTTCACATGTTTTATAAACATTCTATTTAAATCAAAGTACTCTTAATACCATTTCTAAAATTCTTAGGATTAGGCAAAGAGAAGGGAAAGAGAGTTTGATAACCAAACTATTTCCTACAAAAACACAAGATCAATCAAGATCACGCTATATTATACATTTCCAATAGTTACGGTTGCAACAAGAGGTTCTAGTTTTCCAACAAAACAAGGATCAAGAGAAGCAATCTTTTCGATAATGCAAGACCTCTTAAGAACACTCATTTATAATAATACAATATAGACACATGTCATAATTGCAACCTATTAGAGAAGATCACATTACGATCATAGATAAGCAAAGAGCTATTACCCAAATAACACATATTAATGCATGCACATCAAACAAGCTTTTCCATTCGCACTTTCTAAATACCTTAAGGTAATTCCACATACCCAAAAGCGAGTTCAATGGAGCATTTGCTATCATAAATCTTCAATCAAACTGGTTTAATAAAACACATAAGACAATCTTTCGGAAAACACATTAAACAATCTTTCAGAGAGCACATTAATACTCTCTTGAAGCTACAATCACATGCTCTTTTTAATACTTCTTCTACAAACCAAGCAGTTTCACATAATTCCACTATTCGCATAGCAATGCACCTTACTAAGGTAGAATTTAATCATGCTACTCCTACAACATACACATGGAGAATTCTTTAAACGTGAACATACAGTTTTCTCCCAATAACCAAAATAAATTTTAAACCCATAGCCCTTTAATAATCTAAAACATAAGCATCATAACGCTCATACAAGGGTTCAAGAAGTCACACCTTTTCTCTCTTACAAACAAGGAAACTCGAATCAAAGATAATTACTCATATCCTAATCATTTTAATTTCCAGAAAGAGAGAGAGGAATGGCGATGATCATTTAATTTTCTACAAAATAAGCATACGATAATTGCCATATTAGTCCTTCAAGTGGACCACATAGGCTAGATCATAATCTTTTAACAAACACAATTCGCACTTTCAGATTCAAGACAAGCACGGACCAATCCAAATGGATTAGTCTAAAGAGTACAACACTCAATAAGGAAGGTACATACGACTCTCTTTCAAATAAGAGTAATCGTAGACCAAAACGTCAATAAGCACACAATGCACATATAAGCACTAAAACACCAACATCAAGAAGGCGAAAACAAAGTCTGAACACATACACGTTACACACCAGACAAGGTCTGCTCAATCACTCACTTGCAAAAGGAGGACAAGCATACACATAAGGTCGATACACCTCACACAAATAGAGGGCACACGCGACACCAGAGATCCCAATGTTTGTAACATGGGCTCTGATACCAAATGTAATGCCCCGCCAGGAAACCCCGAAGGGATAAGCCAAAATTACAAGAATAGAGTGCAAAATTTTATTTTATTTTTATTTTTTTTTAATAAAAGTTACAATACAGAAGATGCAACAAGATACCAAAGATTCAGTTTGCATAGCAGAAGACTTCAACTAACACCTAAAGAGTTTCCCAACGAGATTACTTAACTTTCACAATTCATTTAACTCACACAATTAATCCATTAAGTTGAATATCTTAATAACGAGATAATTCATAATCAGGATAATTTCTTTCAAAGGACGGAAATATAAATCACAACAAAGATTCATCCATTAAGATCCATTCATCAACCTCATTCAAGCTTTTCAATTTAAAATTACAAACCCTACATCTACATTTTCTAATACACTAGGATTTCATCATGACATAAGAGATCCTTACAAGCATATTAAATTCCTTAACAACAATTGAATATAATTCATTACTCTAAGATACATTATTCCATAATCCAACTTATTGCATTAAAAGGATGATTTCACACATGCATTACGACAAATCGCATCTCAACCAATTATGCATTCGATCCACATGGCATTCAAGATAGAACTAAATATAAGCATTTTAAGTTAATTCCATTTATCCACTTAACCATTTTAACATAAGCAAATCATACATGATAAAGCTGAATAAAGGAAACATAACAGAATCCATCACATAACACCATAATGATCTCGGAGTTCACCCCTAAAGGGCTACATCTCCGGGTCTGCTCAACTGCAAGACCCCCTCTGATAAATAATAAAGTTAAGAGTACAAGAGGTTACACCAAGTACTATCCAGCCATCAAGGCGATACATAAGCAATATACAACGACCACATCGGGCAATAATACATAAATGATCCTTAAAAAGAACAGGATCCAGCCGAACATAATCCAAGCTAATACAAGAGGTCCAAGAGAGCATCTATAAAACTGAGCCATCACCACCTCAGGGTCTAACATGAAACCGACACTCACAAGGGCAGAGACAAAGGACGACTCACAAAGGTACTCAAAACAGGACAAAACGACAACACACTAGCGAACGTAGGGACAAGTGTCATCACACAACCTGGTATGGATACCATGGCAAGTCTTCATAGGTCCCGGCCCATACACTGGTAACCCTGGCAACCTAATCCGAACTTCCGGCCCATCCAAGCCTCATGTGGACCCACACATCCTCTCGTGAAGACAAGGAAGGTGGTTTGCCATTTCAGGCCTTCTCACAGCATGTCGAGTCTATGCTAGCACTCGTCCCATGTGTGAGGCACATTATCTTATTTATAAATTATTTTCTATTCTACTTAGGTTATCACTTATTAGACTCACTTTCGATGGGTTACCCAACAGCCACTTTGGGCGCGGCCCCCAATCGAAAGCCATTTTCCCATACGACACTAGACTAAACTCAGACGAACTCAAACCAAGGAATACACATGGTCAGACGAACGGAGTTCAAGAAGGAAAAACAATCATCTGGTCAAACACGACTCAAAGGTGAACACTTACTGACGGTACTCTAACTAGAGACCTGACAACTAAGGTCAACCATGAATCATCATTCGACTCACACAAAGAGGATATGACCAACTATGACAACATCACAATACAATCGTCAACTCGGAATCGAGGACTGAAACAGGAACACCAAATCATCCATACGACAGGGTCCTTTAAACAAAGCAAAACATGCCGTTTCATAATTAAAGCGAATACAGTAATTAAACTCGCAAGGCAATAATCAGAAAAGACAATATTTCCTCAAATTTATTTAGACATTAAAATCGATCAAGTTTTCTATAAGATCCAATCAGATTATAGTTATCTATCTCATCAAGGGTTAAGTTGTTCTTGGTTTTCTAACTCCTAAGGTTCAAAGCATCGAACAGGCAAATTAAGCCAAAATGAGTTTTTAACCAATTTATATTAATAAAATTTAGACAACCATTAAGCAATTTAAACAAGGATACATTTAATCTCCAACAAAACGTCATTAACATACTGGTCTAAAACCGACCTCTACAGTTTCTTACTTTTCAATTTCCAGATACATTATACGGGTTACGGAAATAAAAATGCAGAAGGAGAATCTAAATGGAGATAATCATTTCCAATAACATAATATTCTATTTCGTTTTTAAACAAAACTATCTCAATTAGCCAACTTCCCTAATCAGCTAGCAGGTAAGATCTAGATTCATTAATCCAAGATCAATAGGGATATAAACAACAATATTCAATTGTGAAAATTCACATTTGACGAACTTAATTAGAAAGAAGGCGTAAATCACAAAATGAAGTTGAAAACAAGTAGCCTATAACTCCATTATAAAGTTAATCACTACCAACTAACATTTGTCAAGTTTAATGCCTCCTTAACCAAAATTAAGAACTAACTAATCACTAACATTACAATAATATTCAACATATTATAAGCCCCCCCCCTTTTTTTTAAATGGTAAAAAAAAATACATATAAAAAAAAACCATATTAAAACTAGGTTTTCTTTTTAACAAGAAAATAAAACGCATTTTAAAATAACGCATTTTGAACACGCATTAAAAAAAGCATTAAAAAAAAAAGGACAAGGCGAGGCGCTTTTGCCCTAACCCTAGCCGAGGGAAAGGGCGGCGGCGCTCGCGGCTGTGCTCGCGGCGGCGCCCGCAGGTGCCGCGGCGCCCTGCGGCCACCGTGGCCCCTGCGGCCACCGCCGTGGGCCGCAGCCACAGTCTGCGAGAAGATAGAGGCACGGGGGGAGGAGCGGGGGGGGGAGCAAGGGGAACCCCAACTCACCGCTCGTCTAACACAAAACCTCCGCCCAGCTCGGTGGAAAAAAATGAACGCACAGTCCGAAAACAAATACGTTTTAAATTTAATTGAACACACAGTGCGGTAACAACACAACGCCCAGCATGAAATTAAATGTTTTCTTTTCCCCTTTAAAAACACAGTTCGAACTTGGCTAAAACGCCATCCCCAAATTTCATCACGAATATAAATTTCAAATACACTATGAGTTCGGTTTAAACGAACTGGGTTGGATATCAAATTTTCTTGATGGATTTCCCATCCTTTCCAATAACAAAGGGTTTCAAACACCCAAACAGCCATGAAGAAAAATACACATTTCCATTTAAAATCTCCAGCCAAACAAATTGATTTTCAATCACAAATTCATTTCTTTCAATCAAAACAATAAATTCTTTTGGCAACAAGAAGACAATTCAGAATTCCTACCTTCCTTCGCAATCCTGGTATGGCTGAGGGAGAGCCCAATCCTGCTAGATCCAGACTAACAATCATCCTCTCCAAAACCCCCAATTTTTGTCCAAAAATTCTCTCCAACCAAAATTTTTCCAAATTTGTCCATCCTCCAATATTTTCCCCAAATTTGGGTTATATGGAAGAATTGACCCACAAAGTTCCATTTTTGGAATTAAAACTTTTATTTAAAAATAATACTCAAAAATTTAATTCTTTTCAACAATAACAACAATTTAATTTGCTTTATCAATTCAAAATTCGATTTCTTTCTCAATCAATTCAATTTAACCTTCCAAATTCTAAAAGCCAACAGAATGCAATTAACTCTATTGCGATAAAATATAAAACTTTCTTTTTTTCAACAGCATATATAAAATGCATTTAAAATTCAAAATCAGTCATTTAATCAAACTTACTCCAAATTTAAAATAGGCAATTCATTAACAACGAAAATCGCATAACGAATACCCGATTAATTTAATCCATTAATCTTCATTGCACAAACGCATAAATACTCAACATAATTACTAAGGACTAATTAATCAATTAACCAAACACACCAGGCACGCAAATCGAGAAGGCCAACCAAACAGACGACTCGCAAACCCAAACAAGAAGGGATTACCGACAACGACTGGCGATGCTCACTTGAGCACGACTAAGGTCAACTAGGGTCTCACGACCACCTAATCCAACTCTACGGATAAAAAAGGGTACACTCAAACCTGCACATCCAGGTGAAGACGAACCTCGCACTCATGCGGCATTGTACCTGAAAAATCCTGCAACCAAGAGTCATACATGCATACATATATAAAATTTACTGAAAGCGTTAGCTCGATGTTAATACCACGAAATAGGTACACTAACAACTTGCATACAACTAGTGAGAAGCCACATCAATAGCTATGCGTAAAATTAAACATCTGACTATAAAATTGAATTACGATAAACTAATCAAGATTAAACCAAGGTTAGAGATCGATTACGGTAGGGGTACTACAGCTCGGCTCTCTCTCTCTGCCATTTCCCCTTTGGCTCCGCCGAGTGATGAAGCTCGGGCCGCCGCGTCCGCACCTGCACACACACACATTCAAAAAAAAAAAAAAAAAAAAAAAAAAACTTTAAAAGAGAAACATTACACACACACACAACACACAAAAGAAAATATTAATGTTATCACACTCATGCCCTAACCTTAATTTCGGGTTAGGGCAAGCACACATAGGCTTTAAAATAAAATATATGTGTGGGATGGGTGTTTAAAAGGAAGTTAGGGTTAGTTGTGAACTTTTAGAATTTCTTTAAAAACATATTAATATCATAAAGAAAAGAAAACCCCCCCATCTTGGGAGTACATTTATATATATATGGAATTAAATTCTATATTTATATGGAAATAAGTAATTATTTGTAAATTAAGTAATGCTCTTTTAAGTTATTAAATAAATGTAGAAGCATTTTAATAAGAAATTTTAATCTTAAACCCTTGGTAGGATTAACCTAGGAGGATTAAAATGACCCATGTGTGTCAAGTTGGCCCCCTTTACTTTGAAATTTATTAGACACCTTTTCATTAATGGATATTTTATTTAATAGGTTAATTTAATCAAAGAGTTAGGGTAAATTAATTTTAGACCCTAAGTAATTAAAAAACTATAGGAGATCATTAATAGTCCCTATTAATTTAGTTTGTGATTATTGCTAAGTGAGTTTAATTATTTATTAATGGAAGATTAGTGATAACTCTTATGGAGAAATATTAGCTCGCTTATAACTTAGATAATTTTATCGCCCAATTAATCTAATTGTTTGATTCATTCAAAACATAGTTAAGACCAGACTAGATTGCATTATTTTAATTAGGTTAGTCGTACTAAGTTAAGTATTTAAAAAAAAAAAAATTATTCCGTTTGTGCCCAAAAGTTTGGGCATTACATGCAATAAAAATCTTATTGGCAACTTGAAACTTGCCAGCTAAGGATAATAATTTATTTCCAAAGTTAAATAACTTATTTTTAAGTCTATTTAGAAACGAAGCCCACATTTTAGAAAGGGAAAGTCTCAAACCAAAGGAAATGTCACGATATCTAGTTATCTCTCCATGTTTGATTGGCCTCCATTCATTTCGTATTTAATGTGAAATAAGACCGGTATGAGTCATCAGATATTCAGTTTTGTTGTGAGCTAGATGTGAACCAGAAATGACACAATACAAGTTCAAAATGTCTAGAGTATTATTGAATTTCTTTTTAGACTTATGCAAGAACAACATGCTATGATTAACAAAGTGGGAATTAATTGCCACCTTATTTTAAGGATTAGAAATTCCTTTGATTAGCTTCTGATGCTTTGCAAAAAAGATTAGAAAATCTGTTTGATGGCAACACACACAAGAGCACAAGAAACAAATGTTAGTGTTAGCAACAAAAGATTATCCTAAACAGGCATATCAAGAGAGATATTAAGCATGAAATAGAAAGCATACAAACATAGAATAGATAAACTATACTCCTCCAAATGCTAATCAAGATGCTCATAGTTGCTCCTCCCTTGTTCCTCTCCTCTCCAAGTTTCACATGAGTGTAGCTCTCAGCTTTTAGCACTAGCCATGGATGACATATGGAGATTCAAGATGGTTGAATATGATAAGCAAATGCTATGCAAGTGTAGATAGTGATGCTATGAAAAAGCTTTATGCTAATACCAGTATAACAACAATACTCTAATGCTTCCTTTTTTGCTTGAGGAGAAGGGTTCTATTTATAGAAGAAATAGGGAAATGAAGGGTTAAGATTGAGAAATCTTAACAAGGGTTAGGATTGAAAGATATTCAATCCATGTGAGACTTTCAACCAAATCCCATTTTGACAAGTGTCACCATGAGGAGGCTTGAGAGGAGAGATAAGGAGCATTAAATGCTTGAGGGGACATGATGGTTACCCTAGGGGGTTGGGTTAGGGTTAGGTTAATGGATATTCCTTTTATCCAAGGGATAAATGAATGTGAAAGGGTTAAATGGTTACCTTAGTCAAAGAAATAAATGCCTTGAAGAGACCCATGAGTCAAAAGGATGGTTAAGTTAGAGGAAAGTCTTTAACCAAAGGTAAAAGGTGAGTTAACCATAAATGGTTATGTAAGAGCCTTTAATGGTTTGGAAGACTTTAGAGGTTAACCATTTGAAGACATAAAGCATTTAATGGTTATTGAAGACTTTGGAGGTTTTTGAGAAGTGACTTCCTTTTATTTAGGAATGTGACAATGATTAGGATAGGATTAAGATAATTAGAAGGAGTTAGAAGAAGCTAGAAGAGATTTAGGCATGCAAGTGGATTTTGTAGGAGAATGCAAGTGGGAGGAATTTTGGGATTTTCAATTAAAATAAAATCATTTATTTCAATTAAATGGTGTAATTTACATTTGGATAGATATTTAAATAAATATTAATTTATTTAAATGTGTGTGAATTTTGGATTTTATTTAAATAAATCTTAATTTATTTACATGAGAAAAATGAAGATAAGCATTAAATGCTTGAAGACTTTGAGGGAAACCATTAAAGGCTTGAGAAAACTCTAGAAGGAAGCCATTAAGTTTGAAGACTTTAAGGGAAACCATTATAGGTTTCAAGTGAGTGAGGATAAATAGGATTTTAAATAAATAATTTATTTATTTAAAATAGTTGTGCAACTTGCATTTGTAGGAAAATGGAAGTGGGTGGAGGATAAAGGTGATTTAAATAAATGTAAATGTTAATTTATTTAAATGTGAGAGATGGGATTTTGGAGGATTTAAATAAATATTAATTTATTTAAATGTGAGAGAAGATTTAATTAAACAAATATGATTTATTTATTTAATTAATGGTATGAATTTGGTTAAGTGAATTAAATCAAATAAATTGAATATTTTATTTAATTAATAGGAGAAGAGGGTTAAGATGAATTAATTAATATTAATTTAATTAATTATTGATTGATGGTTAAATAATCAAATAAATACTAAATATTTATTTAATTAAGTGGACAGATTTATGTGACTACAACTTCATATGATTGGCTTTTTGGAGAAGATAGCCCAAGACATTAGTTGTAAGAACGTATAAAAAGGGGAATAAGGGACATCCCTACTTTATAGAATCTTGTAAGGAATCAATTGTAATGTATGATGGTGGATAAATGAATTTGCAGGAGAGGAAGTTGCACCTATTTGTGGAATAGGAAGTATCTTGTTTGATGGTAAGCATAATATTGTTGATGTTTATTATGTTGAAGATCTGAGACAGTCTATTGAGAGTGAGTCAGATGTGCAATAAAGGTTATGAATTTTTATTTAGTAAGACCAGATGTGTGATTAGAAAAGGAAAAATTGGAAGAATTGTAGCAAAAGGTATTAGAACAAATGAAAATGTTTACTTCATAAAGGATAAGAGTGCAAGTAAATGTTTTCTGACACAGAGCAGAAAATGTTGGTTATGGTATATATGGATGGGACATGTTAGCTTTGACAACATGATAAAGATCAGTAATACTAAAGAAGTGAGAGATTTACCAAAGATTATCAAGCCTACCGATACTATGTGCAAGGAATATCAATTAGGAAAGCATACAAAGAGAATTTTCAAGAACAAGGAGTATTATACTTCAATGCCCTTGGAGATGGTTCATACGGATCGTTGTGGGCCTACAAGGACAAAAGGACTTAATGGAAAAAGGTATTTTATGTTGCCTATTGATGATTATTCTAGGATGACATGGGTTACGCTTTTTAAATAAAAATATAAATCTTTTGAAAGATTTAAAGTATTCAAACCAACGGTAGAAAATCAAATTGATGCTAAAATCAAATGTTTAAGATCTGATAGGGGCAAAGAATTTACTTCAAATGAATTTGAATATTTTTTGTGAGGATTTTGGTATTAGAAGATACTTTCTTGCTTCGAGAACCCCTCAACACAATGGTGTGGTAGAAAGGAAGAATAGGACTGTTATTGAGATGGCTAGAACTATCATGAAGGATGCTAGCTTGGCTAAATTTTTATTGGAAGGAAGTTGTGCATACCATGGTTTACATTCTTAAAAGGATACATATAAGAGTAAATCATATTAAGACACCTTATGAGTTGTGGAATAGAAGACCCCCTGCTGTAAAGTATTTCAAAAATTTTGGGAGTAAGTATTATATCAGAAGAGATGAATATGATCTTGAAAAGTTTGATACTAGAGCAGATCAAGGAATATTCTTGGGATATGCTACAAACAACAAAGCCTACTAGTTTTAAAATAAGAGACTAAACAAGATAATGGAGAACACAAATGTGAAAGTATGTGAAGCATGGAACATAATACCCCTAAACCCGTACAAAAGATTGAATTTGAGATTATTCCTGTTGCAGCAGAAGAAAAGATAGATCCAGAAAAGAAAAAAAATGAGAAAGAGATAGATCAAATTGAAGAGGAAGAAGAAGAACTTGAGCAATTAATTAAGACCCCAACAAAATATGTGCAAAAGAATCATTCAAAAGATTAGATAATTTGAGACAAAAATTAAGGAGTTCAGACAAGAAAAAGTGTTATAGACGTAAATGAGAAAACAAACTACTGTTTACTTTCACTAGTGGAACCTAAATCATATGAAGAAACAATAAAAGAAGAAAGTTGGGTAAAAGAAATGGAAGAAGAATTGAATCAAATACAAAAGAATTAGACTTGGGAGCTGGTACCCAAACCAATGGACAAAAATGTGATAGGAATTAAGTGGGTATTCTAGAACAAGCTAAATGAACAAGGACAAGTTACAAGGAACAAAGCGAGATTTAATTTCAAGGAACATCAAATGGATGTTAAGTCGGTATTTTTGAATGAAGAATTGGAACAAGAGGTATACATTGAGCAACCAGATGGATTTAGATTGTTCAAGGATCCAGATATGGTTTGCAAGTTAAAGATGGTATTGTATGGACTCAAACAAGCACCTAGAGCTTGGTATGCTATATTGGACATATATTTGTTACAACAAAACTTTACTAAAGGTATTGTAGACATAAATCTTTATTTCAAAGTTGAAGGTAACAAGTGGTTGATTGTTGTTGTCTATGTTGATGATATTATATTTGGAGGAAGTGATGATTTATGAAAATAATTTGCAAAAGGAATTCAAAATGTCACTGTTTGGTGAGATGTCATTTTTTCTTGGTCTATAAGTTACTTAGTTGGAAAATGGAATATTTATTTCTCAAGCTAAATATGTCAAATAGATGTTAAAGAAATTTGCTATGGAGAATTATAAACCAGTTACTACCCCTTTAACTATTGGTCGCAAATTAGGCAAAGATGATACACCTTCGAATGTTGATCAGAAGAAGTACAGATCTATGGTTGAAGGATTGTTATATATAACTACCTCTACACTAGATATTATGCAGGTTGTATGTTTAGTTGTGAGATTTCAGGATAATTCGAAGCAATCACATGAACAAGCAATAAAGAGAATTTTTAGGTACTTGAAAGGGACTTTGGATTTTGGTCTTTCATACAAGAAGAATGGAGATTTCATGTTTAAAGTGTATACAGATGCTGATTAGGCCAGAAGCATTGATGACAAGAAAAGTACTAACATTGGTGGTACATTCTTTTTGGGAGATAGATTAGTTTCGTGGTTAAGTAGGAAGGAAAGACTTGTCATTATCTATTGTAGAAGAAGAATTCATTGCAGCAACATCTTGTTATACTCAAGTTATGTGGATAAAATAGACTCTTAAAGATATCAGAGTGGTGTATAATGAAGTGATTCCTATTATGTATGATAATATCAATGCAATAAATATTTCAAAGAATTTGGCAATGCATTCAAGAAAAAAACATATATCAATATGTTATCATTTCTTAAGGGATAAGGTTGTAGAGAAGGAAGTCAGATTGGAATACATTTATACAAAAGAACAAGTAGCATACTATATATGGTGAAAATGGATAACAAAAATATTGAAAGACTAAATGAATTCAACCACCAGAGCTTACGACCAAAGCTGGCAGTTGAGGAGAGAGAAGTGGTTCAGGCTATGGGCCTGCGACATATTTTATATGTGCTTGAGTTTCGGGTGGAGATGGGATTGCTGAGAGATGGCACTCAAAGACTTGTAGTTTTCATTTGTTGATGGGTGAGATGACAATCACCTTAGAGGATGTGTATAGGATTTTGAGGATACCAATCAATGGGGAGTTGATACCCTATGATCAAGATGGAGATAGGGATGCACTGAGACAAGTGTTCTAGGATCCAGGATTGGAGATGAGGGTTAGACACGTGGCTTGGGATACCATGACATAGACATGATTAGCGCTAGCGGCGGTGCTGGTAGGAGTGATTAGTGGGTTCCTTTGTCTGGATAGGGTGACGCGAGGGGTGGTTGCATAGGACACAGGGGCCACGAGGGATGATCTTGGGGCGGGTCCTTCCAGGGCTCAGACTCCATCGAGGCCAGCCGGCTCCAAGGGAGGGAGTTCATCATAGCCGTAGAGGACTCCCTATGTATCAATTTTGTACCATTTTGTATGATGATGTAGACACCTTCGAGTGATTTTGTAGCCATATGATTTTGACATCATTTTATCATGACACTTTATATATATGAGATGATTCCTCTTTGCGGCAGCTATATGCATGTGTCCCTTTGTGATGAGATGTTTCATGATGTATGTTTCTATGTGATGGATTATGATATGGATGTAAATATGTACATAATGAAATGCAATATTTTTGTTCTTTTATGTTTTATATGTTATGCCAATGCAAATGTAAATGTATGAAATGCGGATGAATATGATAATGCAAATAATTATTTACATGATGAAAATGTAAGATTGCTAACATGTGTTGTGTGTAGGATGTGATGCAATTGTGATATCTATATGTATGTATGAAATGCTTAATATGTGATAATGCAGGTGCAACTACATGAAATGTAAATATTTTTGGCGTGTCATTATACTCAGTCATGTGATAGCAGGCTACACGGACTCAAGAAGGACGATGGAGGTCAATCAAGAAATGGGGATGGAAGATAGAAGATATGAAAGTGAAAGAGTTTCTTGTGCATTATCATCATTGAGCTTTATTATGGCAAGTAGGTTATGACAATCGAGGCATATGTTTGACCCAGAATATCATTGTACCTGTTTGCATGGAGATCAGACAGTCACAAACAAGGAATGCCCCAGTTCACACTAGACTCACAGTGTCCTCGTATCCTTGGACAAGTCATAGCATTACTAAGAGATAATCCACAGACAACAAAGAAAAATAGGTGATGATAGCCCATCCTCGCCTTTCTAGTCAAAGACATCCTGGAGATAAAAATCTCTAGTCAAAGGCATCCCAGAAAAGCTAAAAGACATGTCACCAAAAGATAAAATCAAAATAACACCAAGACTCGACACCAACATCCATTGTAGTACTCAATTTTAGTGGCTCTTGTCACTTGTATAAGTCTTATTTGATTGTGGTCACAATATTTACTTTCACAAAAAGGATAGATAGCACTAAACCATAATGTTGTCTGAGTCTGTTGAAAGATTTGATTTGTTGAAGCCCATTATTGCTATTGTGTCTCATTTGAAACTGACTGAATCCATGAAACTGATGCCATATTGTAGAGAAGACGAAACTTTATTGCGGATTGGCGATGCAAATGTTGTTTTATTGTGGATTGTGCGTGGATAGACTAAAGAAAAGTGGAAGAGACTGTACTCCTCAAAACATGTGATGTTCTTAGTTCCACACCCATTACTAGACATAGGATTTGCCTTAGCCACAGATAGGAGCTGATTTATTATGGATGGAAAGGGTTGAAAAGGAAGGATTATTATGAATGGCTAACCAATCTTGGGTAGATCAATAACAAGCCATGATGAGAATGTGTAAAGTTTATTATGGATAGATAGGTTGTGAGTGTGTGCAAAGTGAAGGATGAAATGGAATCTTGAAGGAGGGATGAGCAATGTCTCTACGCATGGCGTCAGTGACCCGATTTTCGACATGGTACTTGCCCAGGGCGCTACCGAAGTGGTTTTCACCATTGGACAAAATGGTTTTTTTTTTGTTTTTCAAATTTTTTTGTGTCACAAGGCGCTTGTTTTCCAAGTTTTCACCAAGTAACGATTTTTTATTTTTATGATTTTTTTTGTATTTTTGAATTGGGATACTTTGAAGAGCTATGTCTAAAACCTGCGAAGATGTATGTTGTTGATAGGGTCCTCCAAAGGTTCACCCTCTGTGGTTGAGAGCTGATATGCATTAGATCCATATGTTGATGTGATGATGTAAGGACCAAGCCAGTTTGGTTCGAATTTGCCCTTCTTCTCTCTGTCTTGCTGATTTTTAGGATTTTCTCTGAGAACTAAGGTGCCTACCTCAAATGTGCGAGGCTTGACTTTATGATTGTAGCTACGACATTCCTTGACTGAATGATGTGTATCTCGAGTGAGTGTCTTCCTTGATGAAGAAACTGAGATGGAATTACTAATGTGTGAACTACGTAGGCCCGTATGCGTGTTACCTAAAGAAGTTTGGGCATCCCTGATAACAAAGTCCCTCGAAGAAGCTCCATTAAAGGTCCATGATGTATCGCCAGAAAGGAAAGGATGTGAGGAACAAGTGGATGAGTTATGAAGGCTTATGATTGTGAAAAGGAGTGAAAGTAGGATAACATGATGGAGACTTGGGATCAACAAGTATGCTTTTTGACTTGAAATTTTAGAACTTTTGCCCCCAGTTATTTTGGTATTAGGGGAGATCAACTCTTGTTCTTTTTCCTTCGTAGGATTTTTATCCTTGACTTTAATTTTTTTAGAGTCCAATAGCTTTTGATTTTGATTTGGACTAAAGGACTTCTCTTTAGTTTTGTCTTTTCAAGGCTTGATTTTTGATCCCCAATTAGTAAGGGCTTTTGTAATTCTTGTTGATCAAGTCTGGAAGTGGAGTGGAAATGGAATGAGTGGATGAAATGGTAGGGCTATGTGAGTTCTCAAGAGGGCTGGTGATATGCTCAATAGATTCTTTGCTGGAACCACTCTTAGGACTATTGATATCAAGAGTTGCTTGCACCACTAGAGGAGATTTGCATTCAGACTTAGTAGCCACAACACTAGGTGGTTCACATCCAATTCCTTGCAAATTATTTATAGATTGTTCCTGTCAAGTGAATACCTTAGGAGATAGTGGGAGTTGATCAACATGAAAGATATACTCACCGCATCCCAGGTCTTTAATCTTGAAGTTTTCTTTGATCTCTACTTGTTTTGATGTAGAAGATTTTAAGGATTCTGGATCCACATATGCTGAATATGGAACAACTTCTCGATTGACTGGTATTGTTATTTTTGATCTAGGTCGCAGATTGTTGCAATATATGAATGGATTTGGGTCAGCTTTGATGGTCACTTCAACTCCATTGTGTGGAAACTTGATACATCGATGATATGTAGATGGAACTGCACTCATCTCATGAATCCAAGGACGTCCTAGCAATATGTTGTATGTGAGCTCTAGATCAAGGACTTGACAAACCACATCCTTTGTAACTGGCCCAACTCTGAGAGGTAAGGTGACTGTGCCTTTGGATGAATGCTCTTCATCATCATATGCCTTGATGGTAATTTTGTTTGTAGAATTCAAAGCTTTATCTGAATATCCCAATTGTTTAATAGTGCTCAATGTACAAATGTTTAGACCTGCTCCTCCATCTATCAAGACTCATTTTATTCGGTGTTTGTGTATGAAGGCTTCAATGTGTAAAGGTGCATTATGTGGCTGACTTACGGAGGCGTCATTGGCTTCTATGAATGTAAGGGAGTGTGGAACAGAAAGGTATCCCACCATGGCTTGAAATTGGTCCACATTCAGATCAGTGGGGATAGAGGTGTCTCTCAAGATTTTGTCAAGAATAGCTTTATGTGTGGGGGATATGTGTAAGAGCTCAAGAATGGATATGAGTGCAGGTGTCTTCCCCAACTATTCTACAAGGTCATACTCAGCTTTGGTTGATGAAGAAGCGGTGCTTTTAGATGGAGCACCTTGCAAAGTGAATTTACCTCGACGAGTTGTAACATTACATTCAGAGGTAGGTTCGGAAGAAGATCCAATGCCTTTTAGGACAATCTTGGGTCTTCGGGTAGAATTCTCAGGTTTTTTGTCCTTGATGATAATGGTAGAGACATAATTATCCATTGAAATGTGATTGATAGTTGAATCATAGTTATAAGACGCTCTGGTATAGTTGGTTTGGTCGTTTGTGGCTTTAGCTTTTCCCTTGTCATTCTTTGGGAATGGTTCCTTAAATATTTCATGTTCTTGATTGGATGAGTGTCCTTCAATCTCAATGTCACCTCTATCAATGAGATCTTGTATGATGTTCTTCAGTTGATGGCAATTTCCTGTTTTATGTCCCTTGCTTTTATGAAATTCACAATACTCATCATCATTCCACCAATTTGGTTTAACTTTTGGCTCATATGGAGGAAAATCTGGAACTGTGATTACTTTGTTTTCCACTAGCTTCTTGAAAACTGACTCAAGTGGTTCTCCCAATGGGGTGTACTTCTTTCGTGACTTTGAAGTTGTTTGAGTATTTACTTGATTTTTTGTAGAACTTGATCCAAAAAAAATGATTTTTGGTTGTACCATATTGGCATCAACAACACCATCATTGACTGTGTTCTTGTTTTTATTCGAAAATCTTGGCTTATCTTTTCCTTTATAGTCATCTTTGTTTTCCTTGAATATCTTAATGACTCCTTGTTCAATTAGGACCTTCTCTGTTGCTAATCCTTTTTCAATGATGTCCTTGAAGGTGGACAAACAAGCTTTTCTCAAGTCATAACCAATGTCTTTGTTAACATTCTGGGTGAACATTTCTACCATTTGTTTTTGTGGAATTTTCCAAGAACATCTGCTGGCTAGATTCCTCCATCTTTGTAAAAATGATGAAAAAGGTTCTCCATCCTTTTGTTTGGCGTTGCACAAAGTAGTGACTGATATGTCTGTCTCTATGTTGTATGAGAAATGTTGGATAAATGCCTCTACTAAGTCACCCCATGACTTAATACTAGGTGGAAGTTGGGAGAACCATTCCATAGCTTGATCACCTAAGCTTTGTGGGAATAATCTCATCAAATATGTCTCTTCTGCTACTACCTCAATGCAAGCTGTGAAAAATTATCTTATATGTGCCTTAAGATCTCCTTTTCCTCTATACTTATCAAACTTAGGTGTCACAAAGTGTGTAGGAAAAGGAGACATTGGAATGCTCTTGTCAAATGGATAAGGACATATGTCTCTCATTGTGTATGTTGGCTTTGGTGTATTTATGTCCTCCATTTTCTTTTGTAAGTCCCAGATTTGTTGCTCCAAATTGTTCTTCGGTGGAGACCGACTTCTTGGACCATACCCCATGCCTGAACCATCGGGTGGAGGAGGAGCATGTTGCATATATGGATGGTATTGATCATACACATGTTCATATGGAGGAGGTCTATAATGATGTTGTGTATGCATATAAGGACCACTTGGTATAGAGTCGTGGTGAGGAATGGAATATCTTCTTTGTCCATGTATACCATACTCTATAGGCATGTCATGAGTTTGTTCTAGTGTGTTGCCCCCAAATTTGATGCGGGGTTTCCTTGTGTCCAAATTTTGAGCATGCCTTTGAATATCCAATTGCTTTGGTGGTTAATCCTTAGCATTGGTATGTGATTGAGCATATTTCTCTGCATAAGACTTCCATAATGGTCTACGAAGGTGAGTATCATATGCTTGACCATGTGTGTATGGGACCTCAAGTTTTTGAAACAAAGATGATGGTGATTCAGGTACAAGATGTGGTCCTCTATTGCCTCCACTATTAGGCCTCCTTTGATCCATGTGGGAGTGAGGTTGTTGCAAAGGTCGATTTTCCATTATTTGAGACATGTCAAAATCATGAGGGATCTTGGTTCCACTTTGTGCCATCACTTGTAGAAAGTATTGTCTATCTCTCCTCATTATTTCCTCAACCAATCGATTGAAATGAGGATTCATAATGGTGTCTTCCACTTCTATTGAATGTACGGAAAAGTTGTCCATATTGTCATTGTGTGTATCATTGTTGTTTGTAGTGTCCATGTTCTCAACATTTGGAATGTTTCTATAGGCATCCATGTCAGGTAATGTAGTATGATCAGAATTGAAAAAAATATCATTGTCATACTCATAAGAACTCATGTTTGCGGATTCTTGAGCCTCTTTAGCTTCTCTCCTAGATTTTTGGGAACGGGTTTCAACCATGAACTAGGTATTGACCAAGATGTGTGAGACTAGATGAAAATGGAAAGAGTATGGAAGACAAAGACTTTGGATGGAATGTAAATGAATATGAGGTGTACTTGCAATGTCCAAAGTGTAAGACTAAGTATGTATGTAGTAGAGTAGGTGTGACTTCCAAAGAGATGATAGTTTCTCTTGATGAGGTAAGTTGACCTTGACTCTAAGTAAGACCAAATGAGACCCAAAGGTGAGAGACCTTGATGAGAGACCACTTAGCAAAATATTGTTGTATGTAGTATGTTGACAAAGCAAGATGAGGACAAGCAAGTGACCTTTTGACTCAAGTTTAGACAAATGTGAATGTAATGCAAGGTGTAAAGTAATGATGGAATTTGTGAGACCCAAAGGTAGGTTGAATGCTAGATGAAAACCTGAAGAGATAGCTTAGGAAGCTCAAGAATTCTAAAACTAGTTGCTCTTGTTTGTTGGACTGTAAATTTTTTCAATTTGTGAAGTTGTTTGTTGTGACCAAATCTGAAATTTTGATTGTATTTCCGTGACAAGAGGACACAATGTTGATGAAGACTCAATGTTTGCAAGTGTTTAGACTCAAAAATGACTCAAAGAAAAGTGTGTTGTTTGATGTAAAAAATGTTTTGCATACACTTGAAGACATAAAAGACACAATGTTTTGATGTTTGGTCTTAAATGTTTGATTGTTCAAAATAAGTCAAGCACAATTCTTATGGCTGGCCAAGACAATAGTTGTTGATCCCACATGGAGTTTCCCCCGAGGCTACGTTATTCAGAGTGGATACTTAGATGCTTGACCCCACTGGCTCCACCCTCAACACTCACTTCTTGGGGCAGCCAAGCATCAGTCCCCATGAAAAATCTCTGTGGCGAACTTTGTATCTCTACTAAGAACCGTATGTGTGTGGGTTGCTACCAGAGGTCCGACATCCTGCCCCAACAACTAGAAGGATTTTGGCTTCTAAAACAAAAAGGTGCTAGTAAGGGCATCCGCTCGTGTGGCCATACATGCGGCACTTTCAGCTTTATAAATACAGAAGGCTCCCAGCTGGTAGGGGTTACGCCCTACAAATGATCAAATAAATTTGATCAAACGAGTTTATGGGGAGACATAGTGTCGGTATGAACTAATCAGCACACATTATTCATAGTTTTCACCATGAATACAGTTATTTATAGTGGTTTGGAAGAAGATGACTTTTCTTTTGCTACCACTTGGGTCGTTCTCTCCTTGCTAGTAGTCCTAATGACCACACGGGGAGATAGACGCTCTAAAGATTAAACAAAAGAGCCTATTGCTCAAGACACAAAAGACAATGGTTCGATTTTAGTGCACCAATTGAAGTGTTTGCTAGTCTATGAAAACAAGGCACACAATAAAGATCAAAAACCCTTGCCAAGGTCCTGCAACAAAGATCTGTTAGTAGTTTGGATTGTTTCAAATGATCACCCCTTCCTACAAGCACACAAGTTAGGTAAATTTTAGATCCAAAAGACTTTGTGAAATAGGGTCCTTCAACAATGCATTTTGTTGACCAATTCAAAGATTTGATTCATCATAAAAAAAGACCACTTGTAAAATTTCAAGAGATTTCCAGAAATGTAAGAAAATCCAAAAAATTTGCTAATTTGCTCCAAAAATTAATTTTTTATGAAAAATCATAAAAAATTCATATAAAATGAAAAATCGATCCAAAAAATCTAAAATTTTTACTGGAGAGTTCTGATGGTCTTCCAAATATGCATAAAAATAGTTCTGCAACAAATCCAAGCAGTTTGTTAGATATGAGTAAAATAATGCAAAACCTTAATTTTCAAAGATCCAATTTTTGAGGAACAATTTTGCATCAAATTTAAAATCACAAAGAACAAATCCTATGTATAATTTTGAGAGATTTCCAAAAATGTAAGAAAATCCAAAAAATTCACTAATTGTCTCTCAAAATTAATTTTTTATGAAAAATAATAAAAAATTCATATAAAATGAAAATTTGATCTAAAAAATATGAAATTTTTATTAAATTCTTCTGATACTTTTCCTGAATTTCGCAAAAAATTTGATGCCAAAATTTGAAGCCGTTTGGGAGATCTGATCAAAATAAGGAAAAACCCTAATTTTTAAAGATCCAATTTTTAGGGAAATATTTTGCATCAAAATTAAAATCACAAAGAATAGATCCTATGTATAATTATGAGAGATTTCCAAAAATGTAAGAAAATCCAAAAAATTCTCTCATTTTCTCTCAAAATTAATTTTTTTATGAAAAATCATACAAAATTCATAGAAAATGAAAATGTGCTCCAAAAATTCTGAATTTTGGATTAAGAGCTCCTGATACTTTCTTCAACTTGCAAAAACACTTTTGTGCAAAAATTCTAAGTCGTTTGTGAGATATGATCAAATCTCTCCAAGATCTTGATTTTGTGTCCAAAACCCTAGCTGCACAAGGTTATTCTCCAAATTGTTTTACAAAACAACAATATATGGTTAGGAAAATCTGCAAAAAACACAAATCTAACAAAAATCCATGTCCCACGGGGCGTGCCAAAATGTATATGAGAATCTCTCTTGTGACATGTATATGGTGAAAATGGATAACAATAATATTGAAAGACTAAATGAATTCAACCACAAAACCCTAGCCTAACAACAACAAAGATCCACCATAACATATGAAGATTACCTAAGATAATGCAAATCAAATGAAATCACAAAGATTATACCATCACATGCCCAATAGGGTTTGGATCTCCATTCTTCCTATCTCCATTGATCTTGCTTGATATATTTGCTCTCATATTTTATGTGTGCACAAGAGCTCAACAAAGAACGGAAATGTGGTTGCAAGTAGGATCGCATATGAAAGTGCAAAGCGTAGTTGGGGCTGAATGCATAGTGAGTTAGTTAGGGTTGATAATGAAGGAAGCATCTCCTTATATAGAAGACACTATATGAAATGAACAGATAATATTGAGAGGTGTAAAAGAGGTCGGCTATGATTAGAGGGTAGGTAGAGGAAATAAGAAAATAATGAGAGGGTAGGTAGTGTAAGAATTAAGAGATGAATGACATGTGTCATAGGTAGAAAAGGCTAATAAATTAATTAAATAAATAAAGATTTATTTAATTAATAGATGAAGTGGGATCAATTAAATAAATAAGATATTTATTTAATTTAGGAAAAGGGTAATTTAAATAAATAAATGTATTTATTTAAATGAGAAATAAGGCGAGAAGAGGATAAATGAATTAATTAAATAAATAAAGATTTATTTAATTAATAGAAGAATTAGGCTAAAAATAATTAAATAAATAAAGATATTTATTTAATTAGACTGGACAATTTTAGGTGTCTACACATACATTTTCACTAAGGCATTGGTGAAGGATATCTTTGAGTATCTTAGGTAGAAACTAGGGGTTATTTCCCCTCCTTTTTCTAACTAGATGCATTATAGTGGTGCATCTTTCCAGCGGGAGATTAAGTACTTATCCTTCATCTCTTGGATTGATGTTGTTACTTCTCTCAGAGGAGTAGTGATGTGTGATGGTATGTCATGCAATGCCTTTTTCCTTTGATGTCAAAGGGGGAGAGAGAGTAGTTGTGAGATTGGGAGAGAGAGTTGTTGTGAGATTTTTGGAGAGAAAGTTGTGAGATTTGTGTGCATATGCAAGTATTGTTCAAGTGTTGTCATCAATGACAAATGAGGATATTGTTGGAAGTATGAGCTTGTATGATTG
Organism: Cryptomeria japonica; assembly: GCF_030272615.1. NCBI lineage: Eukaryota > Viridiplantae > Streptophyta > Pinopsida > Cupressales > Cupressaceae > Cryptomeria > Cryptomeria japonica. The sequence goes on from NC_081413.1 coordinate 83,309,021, forward strand.
TCATTAATGTCAAATCAAGTTATTCAAATGGATTTTGGTACATATATGCTCCTAACTTTGTTGTAGTTGACGTTTGTGTTGTAGATTGCGTTTGGTATTTTTGGTTTTGGTTGTGGCATTTTGATTCAGATGGTTATATATGTTCTTTGGCAGTAAGTGTGTTTGTCCAACTAGTCTAGAAAGTCTTTGGTGGTCTTTGGATAAGTTGCAGATTGTGTTGTGGTTTAGTGGATTTAATTGTATAGCGCATGTGTTTGTAAGACTGGTCTGGATAGTCTTTGGTGGCCTTTGGATAAGTTGTAGATTGTGTTGTGGTTTAGTGGATTTGATTTTATGGCTTTGTTGATTTATGTTCAAGATATTCAGTTGTGTTATGATTTGGTGTGTTTGATGGAGTTATCTTTATTGTTCAACTTATATTCTTTTGGTCCATATATACATTTGGGGATGTATGAATAATTTGTTATGGGTCTCACCATGGTGTGTAGAGATCCGTGTGAGGTATTTTACATCAAAAGATTCTCTTTGGCCGATTGATTGCTATGTCTACACATTATGTTTGGTAGCATCTTTGGAGAATGTATTAGCACATGCAAATCATTGGATTCATCTTTGAAGGATGTGATGTGATGTGTGTTGGTTCCCTCCTTCTCCTGGAGTGGACCACTTTGAGTATTTTTTGTTCGGGTATCTTGTTTTGTTCAATAATGCTTATTCTATCTTTGGCCAACCCTCAATTAGGTTTTTGATGATCTAACTTGTATTTAAGGAGTGTGAATGTATGATTTGAGTGTCTTTTGGATGGATTATGTGTGAATTGATGAGAAGAGTATGCAAATGATGTGCAAGCAGATTTGAGATTGAATAATTTCAAAAGTCAGAGCTTTGAAGGTGATATATTCAATGAGACAATGTGTTGTGACAATGATGATTAACATAGATGTTTGCCATGATGTTGGTCACTTGATCTAGTTGTTCAAGGATAATTTCATGTTCAGGAGATCCTTTTCAGTTTCAATTCTACTATTTCCTTCGTTGCTAATTTACAGCGAGTCCTTCGATGGTAGATTGTATCTTACCCTGAAGCAATGAGCCTCAGATGTGCAAGTCTTTGTATCTAGCCCTAAGGCAATGTGCCTTAGCCCTGGAAGTCCATCAGGCGTTACTATTCTTTGGCAATGATCCTAAAACTTTGTAATCATTCATATTTGTATTGTGAGTTATATTCTCACCATGGTTTTTCCCTATTTGGGTTTTTTTAGATAAATATGGTGTTCATGTGTTGATGATCAATTTGTTATTGTTATTGTAGTCACATAAATCTGTCCACTTAATTAAATGAATACTTAGTATTTATTTGATTATTTAACCATCAATTAATAATTAATTAAATTATTCTCCTATTAATTCATCTTAACCCTATTCTCCTATTAATTAAATAAATTATTCAATTTATTTGATTTAATTCACTTAACCAAATTCAGACCATTAATTAAATAAATAAATCATATTTATTTAATTAAATCTTCTCTCACATTTAAATAAATTAATATTTATTTAAAACCCCCAAAATCCCACCTCTCACATTTAAATAAATAAATCATTTATTTAAAATCACCTTTATCCTCCACCCACTTGCATTTTCCTACAAAAGCAAGTTGCACAACTATTTTAAATAAATTATTTATTTAAAATCCTATTTATCCTCACCCACTTGAAACCTTTAATGGTTTCCCTTAAAGTAGTCAAACTTGATGGCTTTAAAGTCTTCAAACTTGATGGCTTCCTTCTATAATCTTCTTAAGACTTTAATGGTTTTCCTTAAAGTCTTCAAGCCTTTAATGGTTTCCCTCAAAGTCTTCAAGCATTTTAATGCTTTATCTTCATTTTTCTCATTTAAACAAATTAATATTTATTTGAATATTTATCCAAATGCAAATTACACCATTTAATTGAAATAAATGATTTTATTTTAATTGAAAATACCAAAATTTCTCCCACTTGCATTTTCCTACAAAATCCACTTGTATGCCTAAACCCCTTCTAGATTCTTCTAAACCCTTCCTAATTAGCCTAATACATCCCCTAAATATTGTCACATTCCTAAGCAAATTGGAGTCACTTCTCAAAGACTCCAAAGTCTTTGAAAAGCAATTAATGCTTTGTGTGTTCAACAAATTAACCCTCAAAGTCTTTGATAACCATTGAAGGCTTTCAACCTTCAACCACTTAATCCCCAAAGTCTCCAATAACCATTAATGGTTACCTCAAACCCTCCCACATGGTTAAAACATTTGTTTTGACTCAACCTCTACCCAACCCAAAGGTCTCATCAAGCCTTTAATGCTTTGACCATGATTATCTCTTAATCATTTGCACAAAGGTTTATCCTTGGATTAACTCTTAATCCAATGGGTAATCTTAATTTAGACTTGACCCTTACCTTCTAGATAACCATGAGGTCTTCTCAGGCCTTTAATGCCTCCAACCTCTTCTCTCAACCCAATCCTATGTTGAAACTTGTCACCATTTTATTGGTGCCAATTGTGCACATGGATCCCCAACTTTCAATCCTAACCCTTGTTAAGATTGCTCAATCTTAACCCTTCATTTCCCTATTTCTTCTATAAATAGAACCCTTCTCCTCAAGCAAAAAGAGGAAGCATTTTAGAGTATTGTTGTTATACTGGCATTAGCATAGAGCTTTTTCATAGCATCACTATCTACTCTAGCATAGTATTTAGCTTTTCATTTCATATTTGAAGCTTAGTATTAAATCTCAATCCTCCATAAGCATCCATAGTGCAAAAAGCTGCTGAGAGCTACACTCATTTGGGACTTGGAGAGGAGAGGAACAAGGGAGGAGCAACTATGAGCATCTTGATTAGCTATTTCATTTTATGTTTATATGCTTTCTATTTCATGCTTAATATCTCTCTTGATATGCCTGTTTAGGATAATCTTTTGTTGCTAACACTAACGTTTGTTTCTTGTGCTCTTGTGTGTGTTGCCATCAAACAGATTTTCTAATCCTTTTTGCAGAGCATCATTTGGTGAATTTAAATAAATTATTTATTTAAAATAATTGTGCAATTTGGTGAACCCGACATGAATCCAAACACCAAAAAGATCAATTTTTTTTTTTTTTTTTTTTAACCAATAACATGTTTGAATGTTGAAAATGTCACACAGGTTGCGATTTTGACACTGTTTTGGTGCGTTTGGCATTATTTTGGCGCTATTCACCCTGTTTCAGTGCTTTTCCCTTCTCTGTCTTTCCCTTTCTTTTGGTACGTTTGTGTTAAATAGTGCCTCTGTTCAAACGCAGACTAGCGCTATTGTAACAAAACGTTGTACAAATCACTTTGTAACCAAAAAAAATAAAAAACCAAAAAAAATAAAAAATTTAGGCTTGTAGAAGCCCACCAAATAGGCGGATTTTACTAACTATTTTTCTCTTTTGTGCAGATTTAAATTAGATTAAAGAGTAGATTTATATTTTTTACTAACTTGTTTTTGAAGTTGGTTTTAAAAATGAATTCACTTTTTATTTTGGTTTAAAATTAACTTCACATTTCAAATTTGGGCTTTTGAAAAAGAATCACACATTTGTTTGGGGCTATTAAAAAGAATTTCATTGTTCAAAGGTAAAAAGAACCACAAACTTATACAAAAACAACTTTATTTTTTTTGCAAGTTAGAAAACAAACTTCGTTTTGGTGCTTAAAATCAACAAGGCAAATTTTATTTCTTGCATCAAGATAAAACTCACAATCCACACTTCCATTTTTGGTGCAAATAAAATTCACAATCAACTTGTCTCATTTTTAAAGCAATTTTACTTCATGCAAACGTGTTTTTCATTAAGTTGACCAGGATTTTCAAATTCTAGTTTACTCAAACAATTGCCTTTGAAAATTAAAAAGAACACCATGATTGTTGGAGCAACATCTCCAAATAGTTAGATCACATTGCAATGACAGATTAAAAAGAACAAGTGTTTTTCGTGCTTGGCACACTTGTGCAAAGAGTTGGTCGAGTGGTCCTACTTCTAACACACACTATCCTCTCCCTTGGCTTTCGTGGTCCTAGGTGCAAGAGAAAAGTGTTAGTAACACTCAAAATTTTATCTTTTTAAGAGAGGCCTGCCAAGAGACACATCACTCTTGGGAACGACCTTGAGCGGTAAATCCTTCGAGCCGCTATAGAAATCAGGTGTGAGCGAAAGCTGTAGCCTTGGGTATAGCTGTTCCTATAGTGTAACTGGCCGAAAGGACAAATGGGCCCCACCACCAGTTACAAGGCTCTTAAGTGAGTCACTGCAGAATGAACTTATGTCCAAAAACATCGAACATGACTAAACACCTTTAAGTAGTAGCCCACCCGTTCTATTGATTGAGGATATTTGAGGTATAATTTAGTGCAAGAGCATAGATGGTTTTGCTCCCAAGATACTCACCATACATATTTCCTTGAGTAGAAACATAGCTTTTTGAAAAGTCACTTGTGGCTTGATAAAAGTGGTGACTCCCCCATCATAGGGATCATCTATTTGTTATGCTCGTGCAAGACTTAGTATATCACATCCTTACCTGCCACGGCGGGATTCATAAGGTATGTAGTACCAAAGTCGAAGAAATATCAAGATGTGGGCTAAATTTATCACAACTGGCCATTTGACCTTAGGGATAAAAAGTGTTTGAAGTGTGTTCGTTTTACAGACCTAGAGCAAATTGAGCCGACTTCAGGCTTTGGAAATACACCTTAAAATAAATCTAAAGGAAGGGTCAAAAACAAGTCCAAGGATTGGGTTGGTCTAGACCCATACTCATTTGTGCCTTTGAGGCTACAATCTTGTGTTTGTGTGCTTGCTTTGTTTTCTTGTCAAAGAAAAATCAGAAAATCAATCCCAAAAACAAAGTATTCATCCAACATCTGTCAACACAACCAAAAATACCAAAAACAAAGTGCAAACAAACAAAGAGTCAAAAATTTATGACCATTCTTCACATCTTGCGAAAGAAGAAGTGTCATCAGAATATTACCTTGAAAAGAAGACCATTAAGCTCAAAGGCTTTGATCAAAAGGAGGAAATTCTTCTATCTCAATAGACAAATCTTTGTCTCACATAGAGTCTTTCTACATCGCATGCGTCTCTATCTTCAAGGTAAAACAAACGAGTTTGATTCCGAATCATTGAACCGCAGAGCTTTTATGCAATATAGAGCTCTGAGTTATCACAAAAATCAAGGAGGAAAGATTAATCCCAACTTCTTCCCAAAACGTCTGTATCACCTACAACACAGCTCGAGAAGTGCCACCAACGCCTGAAAGGGAAGAGGTAGAGTTTGTTCCATTTGTAACACAAAGTTTTTATTGAAGTTGAAAAACAAAACATCCATCATCTCATTCATACATCATTATTCCATCATCAATTCATCCCAAAACTCTCAAAACATTAAGAGGTTCTTGTCCCAAGTTCTCTTTTAGATATTGCTTGAAATCAAACACATCACATCACTTTTAGATTGTTTCTACATCTAGGATAAGCTCATCCTAAGAGACACATCTACGCAGGTTAAAACTAGTTCATGAGTGAATCCTCTCATTGCTAGGTAGTCAAAATCTGTAACACATCTCAGATTTCTCTACACCTTATCACATCCAAACTCCTCAAAACAAACAAGCAATTCAAAGAAGGAATTTTGGTTACATCTACCTTAAAGTGCTAGAGATCCCCATACAATACAAATCACCAATCATCAATCTTTCATCAATAACTCATCATCATCTTCAATCAACTTCAACACAAACTTACAAACAAAATGGCTCAAACCCGATCGCGATCAAGGCAACGAGAAATAGAAATTGAGGAAGAAGAAGACAACCTCAATGAATTTCAAGAAGCACTTGGAGGAACTGTAACTGATGAAAACCCAAGTACTCCCACTCCTTCAACAATTGAAAGGGCTCAGCATAACCCTCACTTCAACAAATTATTTGATGAAATATTAAGGAGCAATGCGGATGCTCACTTCTTAAAACTCGCTCAAGAAGGAGCCAAACTCCCCTCGGACTTTGATCTTGCCCAATTAAGACAAGCATCAGAAAGACAAAGTCACCATGAGGAGGAAAGGGGTAGAAATCACATTAGATATAACATTCCTCGAGGTAACCCACCACCTCCTCCTCCAAATGAAATAGAGATGTTGCGGCAACAAGTCGAGAATCTCGCCCAACAACTTCATAGTGGTGTTAAGACCAATCAATTCTCACTTAACGACATTTGTCCCTATCCTTTTGATAGGAATCTTTATATGCCACCCTTTCCACGCGGGTTTGAAACACCCAAATTTGAAAAATATAGAGGAAAGGGGGATCCCCGTGATCATGTCCGAGAATTTCATTCCGCTTGTCTTGAAGTGGCTTATGAGGACACATACCTAATGCGCCTTTTTCCCCAAAGCTTGGGAGGAACCACCACATCATGGTTTTCCCGATTACCAGGTGGCATTAGAACATTTGAGGAACTCATCCAGAAGTTCCTATCTCATTACTCTCATAATATTGAACGCGACATCACCATGGCTGATCTATGCAACACCAAACAAAAACCAGGTGAATTATTCTCAGTATTCCTGCAACGATGGCGCCAAATGTCTAGCAGACGTTCTCTTCAGTTACCTGAACGAGAACTAGTGGAAATTTTCATTTCCAACTTAAACGAAGAAATGGAATTTCACCTGGATGTCAAAGATACCGATTCTTTTAACGATATGATCACCAAAGGTATAAAGTGTGAACGGGCACTCATCAAAAAAGGACTCATCAAAATCTTTAATGAACCCAAAGATGGTCCTCGCCCGCGCTTCAATAGTGATAAACCAAACTTCTGGAACAAGAATAAGAATATCGTCAACGATGGGGTTGTGGATGCTCGGACTGTCCAAAATGCACAACCTGTGGTTCGGTTTGCAGGACAAAATCCTCCACCTCAAAATAACACAAATGTTCCTCTTAATCAAGGTCGCATCACATCTCATGATGAACCAAGACCTCGTCCACAAAAACAAAAACGCACATACACTCCCTTAGGGGAACCCATTGAAACAGTGATGCGACAACTCATTTCTCAGAATTTGATCACTTTACCTAAGTTATCAAATTATGAGCCTCAAGTCAAACCGGCATGGTGGAGAGATACTGAACATTGTGAGTTCCATCAAGGAAGAGGACATAAGACAAGTAATTGTCATCGATTGAAAGATCTCATTCAGGATCTTATTGATCGAGGAGAAATTGAAATTGAAGGACATGACCCAAAAACAACCAATAATGATCATCAGATGTTCAAGAATCCACTTCCATCACAAGATCAAAGGGGTCCTTCCACTTCCAGACGAGGTCCTGATACCACTGATTATACGCAGGCTGCGTATAATTACACTGTCAATCACCTGTATGATGCCAGTGAACAAATTGCAACTATCACCTTCAAAAATCCCACCTCAAATTGCAATGTTGTTACGCGTCGCGGCAAAGTTACCATCAAGGCAGCTCCACAAGGCACCACCTCCATCCCAAAGCAGTACAATCTTGTGGAACAATTAGACAAAACCCCTGCGCTCATATCCATTTTAGAACTATTGCGCCTATCACCATCTCATAAAACTATCTTGGATCAAGCACTCCAAGAGGCGTCAGTCCCTGCAAACTTGAATACGGACCAGTTTCAAGCCATGGTTGGAAATCTAAAGTCATCACCTTGTCTCACTTTTTCCGAAAGTGACAACTCTTCTTTCCAACAACCTCATAATGCTTCGCTACACATTGAAGGCTTTGTCAACCAACACAGGATCAAGCGAGTCTTGATAGATAATGGAGCAGGCCTAAACATTTGTACACTACAGTTGGTCACAGCATTGGGATATGCAATAGAATCAGTGGATCCTCGCAAGAAGATCACCATCAAGGCCTATGATGATGCAGAGCGTTCATCCAAAGGAGCGGTGGTGCTACCAATCCGAGTGGGCCCTGTGGTAAAACACATAATTTGTCAGGTTCTGGACCTTCCTCTGCCATATAATCTATTATTAGGGAGACCTTGGATACATGCCATGCAAGCCGTTCCATCTACCTACCATCAATGTATCAAGTTCCCACATAACAGTGCAGAGATCACAATCCTGGGCGACGCAAATCCCTTTGCATTTTGCCATAATATCAGCCATCAACCAGAGATTACTGTTCCTAATAATAAGGAAGCCATTTCCTCCACATCATATGTAAATCCCGCCTCTCTTGCCAGTTCAAACACTCCTATACCCAAGCAAGAAAAGCTTAAGATGAAAGTCGCAGAGGAAGGTCCTGGAGAATACAACTTGAGTCAGCTCTTTTGTGTGGGACAAATGCCTACTTCTCCTAGAACACATGGTAAACCACAGTAGTTACTCCAGCAACCACTAAACATTCCTGCATGTGCCTTAACGCCTTTCATCCTTGGAAAGAGTCAAGAGGAAGAGACACAAGATAAGGACCTAGCGGAATGGATCTATAAAGATCCCATCACCACTGACAAACCGCGAGTTACACTTCCTACAGAACAGTATGGCAAAGGCCTCCTCATTATGCAAAGAATGGGATATGATGGTCAGAGTGCTTTGGGATACTGCAAACAAGGACGACATGAACCGCTGCTGCCAGAGTTCAAGCCCAAAGGTAATACAGGCCTAGGCTTTGAAAAAGAGATCCTTCCTAAACTCAGATTTAAAGGAAAACCTAGCAAACCATTTTGCCCACCTACTGTAAAGAGGACACCTTTCATAATCAAAGCACCATCAAGCAATATTGTCACTGCCCCATCGAGGCTCACAAACCCACCGCAACCATCATCAATATCACTCATCCCACCAATCGAACTAGTAATCCCATCCACAGCAGTCATCACATCAATAAAACCATTCATAGCAGCAACTATATTGGAACCCGTAGTAGCATCTATGGCACCAGCCGTTCCAATAGAAACCACTAAATCAACACTGCCGATACTTCCAGTGACAAATCCTTTAATCCCCATCACGGTTCCTGCAGCACCGATCACCACAAAGGTACATAAACCAATCACGCCTGCAGTATTCAACTCCAGCGACATCCCAGTATGGTATAGCAATCGGATGCTCGAAAGTGATTCAGAGACTGACTCACATGAGTGGGAATTTGATTCTGTACAGCTTAACACTTCAGATGAGGAAGACACGTCACCACCTCCGCCACGCAAAGACATTCCTGTTTACGGAGAAGCACAGATAAAGACCACTTGGGTACCTGAGCTGGAAACATCTTCCACAGACCCTACGTCTCATCCTACGCCGGATTCTGACAGGGAGAGTACCATCAACGACCTTCACCACACTGTCTTAACCCTCACTGATACATCTCCCGCACTTAACTTAATCGATGAGGTAATGCCCATTATCCACCCTGAACTCATCGAATGGAATCAACCAAATCCCCCATGTCTTGACCTCTTCCAAAACGATGAGGCTATCATTGACTTTTTGGAATTAAGGGATAATCTACCAAGCGGGGATCACAAAGCTGGATTCGCCATTGAACTTAATAGCGCAGCATACTTCGGGGCGGATGCCAAACCCTTCAGCTGCAAAAATATAACATTAAAACATGGATCTTCCAGTGAAAACCACACTGTGGCACTGTTTGATCCAACAAAAGTAAAAAGAAAGAGCGTATCCAATGGTGAAAACCTCTCTGAGGCACTTGAGGATGAAGGGTTTGACATTCTCCCTGCTAGTACACAACAGGAACGATCGACGATTCTCATTGAGGAGACTAAAGAATACAATGTGGGGACTCCTGAAAACCCTCATATCATACATCTGGCATCTCTTCTCACTCCAGAGGAACAGCCTCAATTTATAGAGTTCTTCCAACAGCGTCAGATCAACTTTGCATGGTCATATGCAGACATGCCTGGGCTTGATCCTGATTTAGTCATGCATCATCTCACAGTAGCAAAAGGAGCCAAACCTGTCAAGCAGAAGCTTCGTAAGATGCATCCTCAGATTGCCGTGCTAGTCAAAACAGAACTCAAGAAACTCCTGGATGTTGGTTTCATTAGACCAATTGATTATGCAGAATGGATCTCCAACATTGTACCAGTTGGCAAACCAAAAGGGGGCATCCGCATTTGTACAGACTTCAGAGATCTGAATAAGGCATGTCCTAAGGATGACTTCCCTCTACCAAATATCGACATCATAGTAGATTTGACAGCAGGACATGCCATGCTTTCACTCATGGATGGCTTTTCAGGATACAATCAAATAAAGATCGCACCAGAGGACCAACATAAGACAGCCTTCACATGTCCATGGGGCACATACTGCTGGAATGTAATGCCTTTTGGTCTAAAGAATGCAGGAGCGACCTATCAAAGAGCAATGACCACCATCTTCCATGACATGATGCATACTATAATGGAAGATTATGTGGATGATTTACTAGCAAAATCACTTACTAGAGAAGGACATCTTCACATCTTAGATAAAATCTTTGATAGACTGGAACAATACCATGTTCGACTCAACCCAAAGAAATGTGTCTTCGGAGTGACCTCCGGGAAGCTTCTAGGATACATTGTCTCAAGCAAAGGCATTGAGGTCGATCCAGCAAAGGTTAAAGCAATCATGGACATGCCACCTCCAAAGAATATCAGTCAGCTAAGAACACTACAAGGACAGCTTCAATCTATCCGCAGATTCATTGCACAATTGGCTGATAAGTGTCACCCATTCACACACCTGCTACACAAGAACATCCGCTTTCAGTGGGATGACAGATGCCAGCAAGCATTTCAGGCGCTTAAAGACTATCTCATAAATCCACCATTGCTGATGCCACCAGATCCAAGTAGACCGTTGTTACTTTATATCTCAGCGACAAGTACAGCATTAGGTGTATTACTGGCACAACATAATGCAGAAGGAAAAGAGTGTGCTATTTACTACATCTCTCGCACACTGGTGGGCTATGAACTCAATTACACACCTATTGAGCGAGCTTGCCTAGCAGTAATCTTGGCAGCCACTAAACTGAGGCACTATCTGTTAACACACAAGGTGCAACTCATTGCAAAGATTGATCCACTCAAGTATTTACTCAGCAAAGCAGCATTGACAGGCCGCTTGGCCAAATGGGTGATGATTCTAAGTGAATTTGACATTGAGTATGTGGACCGTAAAGCTATCAAAGGTCAAGTTATTGCAGATCAGTTGGCCGATGCACCACTCATAGGCGATCATCCCCTCATTTCCAATTTTCCAGATGAAGAGATATTCATGCTCACAGAAGTACAACCATGGAAGCTATATTTTGATGGTTCATACACTAGGCACGGCTCGGGGGCAGGCATTCTGTTTATCACACCTCAAGGTGATAGCATCCCGAAGTCTTACAGGCTCACATTTCCATGCACAAACAACATAGCAAAGTATGAGGCCTTGATCACAGGACTCAGGTTAGCCGTACAATGGAAATTAAAAGAATTGCAAGTATATGGCGATTCCCAACTAGTCATTCGACAAGCAACCGATGAATATCAGACCAAGGATGATAAACTCATGCCATACAAGCAAATGGTGGACAATCTAAAGACATCATTTACTACTATCACTTTTGAGCAGATACCAAGAGATCAGAATCGAGCTGCTGACGCTATGGCTACCATCGCATCTCTACTAGATCTTCCACAGAATTCAACACGCTACGAGTTCTTGGTAGAACAGCTTTGGATTCCCGCTTATGATATCCCCGAATCCGAAATGATATGTCGCCTTGTCGGTTCTGAATCCCCATGGTATGGTGAGTTCTACACTTATCTCCGTGATCACACCCTTCCTCCCAACCAATCAAATAATCAACGTAAAACCTTCATTCGCCAAACTGCTCGATATACCATTATTGCTGAAACCCTATACCGACGTAGTCTTGATGGTACTCTCCTTCGATGTCTGGAACAAGATGAGATAACAAAGGCTTTGGAAGAGGTACATGAAGGAATTTGCGGGACTCACTCAAGTGGTCCGTCACTAGCCAAGAAACTCATGCGAGCTGGATACTATTGGCCATCTATGGAAAAGGATTCCTACTACTTTGTCAGGAAATGCAAGAAATGTCAAGTTCATGGCGACCTGATACATGCACCAGCACAGGAACTACAACCAATCACAACACCATGGCCTTTTTGTCAATGGGGCCTTGACCTTGTGGGTAAAATCCATCCATCTTCATCCAATGGCCATAAATTCATTATTACCGCCACCGAATATTTCACCAAGTGGATCGAAGCTGTTCCACTTACCCAAGTCACCGGCAAGCAGATCGCCTCATTCATCCTCAATTACATCATCTGCCGGTATGGTGTGCCCATGTCCATTGTCACAGATAACGGTCTTCCTTTCAAAAATCAGGATGTTCGTGAGCTTTGTGAGAAATTTCATATCCAACACCGCTTTTCCACTCCCTATTACCCACAAGGCAATGGTCAGGCCGAAGCATCCAATAAAAACATATTGAGGATCCTAAAGAAGACAGTCAATGATGCCGGCCGTGATTGGCATGTTCAATTGAATCCAGCGCTATGGGCATATCGAACTAGCATTCGGACCCCTACAGGTGCAACTCCTTATTCATTGGTCTATGGTGCCGAAGCTATCTTACCTATTGAGGTTGAGATACCATCATTACGAGTTTCCTTGCATAATCTCATTGATGATGAAGCATACAGAGTCTCACGCCTTCAGGACTTAGAGTTACTTGATGAGAAGCGACAAGCTGCATACAATCACCTCAAAGCCTATCAGCAGCGCATGAGTAGAAGTTACAATCACCGAGTTAGATCTCGTACATTTGAGGTAGGTGATCTTGTTCTTCGAGAAAATCCTCGCAACCAACCAAATAGAGAACATCAAGGCAAGTTTGAATCAAACTGGCTGGGCCCATATGTTGTCACTGCTGTATTCGGGTCCGGGGCATATCAGTTGGCTACTTCAGAAGGAGAACCGCTTGCAGATCCAATCAATAGCATGCACCTCAAAAGATTTTATACCTAAGGTGTACAGAGCATCAGGATCCCCTACATATCAGAAAAATACCAAAAACATTCAGAAAATGTCCTGAAGAAAATACAAAAACATTCAAAAAAGTAAAGAAAAATCATGCATCCAAATGGTGAACAACCACTCCGGTGGCACCTTGGGTAAGTACGATGGCGAAAACCTGGCAAACAGGCGCCACTCGTAAAGGCTATGGCTCCATTGTCTTTCAGGCTTGTTGCGATCACATTCATACATACACACATCCATCCATCTAACCATGGCTTGTTATTTTATCTGTAATCCAAGAAAGTACTTCATGCATCTAGCATCCCGCTTTTTCATAAATCATGTCCAACTTGGGGGCAATGCCCTTACAATCTAGATGATGGAAGTGGATTCTACATTACTGGTGATTCATTGGCAAAAACATTCAAAAATGTCTCGCAAAATACAAAAACATTCAAAAATGTCTCGCAAAATACAAAAACATTCAAAAATGTCTCGCAAAATCCAAAAACATTCAAAAATGTCTCGCAAAATCCAAAAACATTCAAAAATGACTCACAAAATCCAAAAACATTCAAAAACTATTACACAAAATCCAAAAACATCGAAAAACCCATCGAAAATCACACAAAAACATGACAACACATTGTACATATTCATTCAAGCAGATGCAAAACCAACATTAACACAGTACTCACACAATGACCATTTATCAATCAACCACACAATCCACATCCAACAAATCAGAAACTGTCTTTAAAAACAAGGATGCATCCTTCCTTACCAAAACAAAGACAAAAGTGACATTTTCTTTGACAAGAAAATTATGTTAAGCTATCAAATACTTGGTTGATTTGTGAGTACAATTGTTCGTTTATCTGTATCGGGATCTTTCAGCATTGTTTTGTATCATTTGCGCATTATTTCCGATGAAGTACTGGGGCATGTACTAATGGTGTCTACGTGGGAAGTTCACCAAGCTACATGATCTTATGCAAAATGTAGTCATAGATCATTACGGCTTGCTGACTACAGCGTATACCTCGACCATATGAGCATGAACCATTACCAAGGATCCTTATTTTTTATTCTTTATGTATATACTATTTGTTTACAGGTACAATGCTCATTCTTTGGTTCCTCCTCATCCAATTTGGATAAAGGTTTTTATTTCTTAGTACGGTATGCACTTGTCTCAGGATATGATCAGCCCAAGATCAAGGAGGACGATCCAAGTCATGCATGAACGGAGATAATCCTTGTCTGTTCCGCAAGCAATACTCAGGTCAACTTGATCCATTATATCAAGTTGCTTGTATTAACTTGCTATATCAAAATCCATGTAAGAAATACTCTGGTCATCTTGAATCTTTATGTCAAGTTGCTTGTATTTTCTTACAACATTTTAAAGCTCAATGATGAAAAATAAAGCACCATGGATCGTCATTCCATCTCATTTGTATATATTGCATTTCGTTGCATTCCACCCATCCATACATTCATAATAGCTGCATATCATGCATACGTAGTCATAATAATGCATACTCTATTTTACTCATCTTCTTCCATAGGACTCGATCCTAGTCCTCCATATCTTCTATCTAACATCAAATCCCCCCTCACCCTCCCTATCTTGATCATCAACATCATCCTAATCCCTTCATCGCTTCCCATCCTCATTCATCCACACAATCCAGCAAGTTGCTCTGTCTACACAGATACATCGACTCCCACACACCTAGACTATCAACAGATACTCTGATCAAGTATCTTCGGGTCTCAACAGGTAATCGATTATGGTAATCCTAGACTACATCAGGCATTTATCATAATGACCTAGTCTCAACGGGGCTACCATGATTCCCCACAACCATCCATCACACGCACATACTATCAATTGATTAGCCAATCAAACACAATCCAACGGACAATTACATCAATTGTCTACGTCTCAACGAGTATTTTGCTTCATATACCTTGACTTCATCGGGCAATTACATCAATTGTCTAAGTCACATCAGGTCACTTTGATTCACTTACTCAGACTTTATCATGTCCAAGCGACCAACTGACATCAACTGTCACGCTTTGACTTGACCAGGGCAATTAAACCGATTGCACCAGATTGTCCAAACAATTTTGATCAATTGTATAGCATCAATCCAAACCCCACACTACATCTGCTATGTATCTCTTGCATGACCTCAGGGTATTCGTTGGCTTGTTGTTTCTTCATATTCACTCCATTTTCTCCCATTCTTTCATCATTAGTTCTAATTTCTTCTATTCTACCTCCCCTCCGCTTTTCATTCTTTTTTGAGAGATCGCCCGATTTTTCAAAAAAATTCAGCCCATCCCTCGAGGGGGCATACCACCCATTAAATTTACATTTTATGGGGCATTTCTTCACACCTATTTTTCTTTCTTTGAAACGACGCGATAAACCGCACCGTCTCAAAGAGGGGCAAATGTAGTCACATAAATCTGTCCACTTAATTAAATGAATACTTAGTATTTATTTGATTATTTAACCATCAATTAATAATTAATTAAATTAATATTTAATTAATTCATCTTAACCCTATTCTCCTATTAATTAAATAAATTATTCAATTTATTTGATTTAATTCACTTAACCAAATTCAGACCATTAATTAAATAAATAAATCATATTTATTTAATTAAATCTTCTCTCACATTTAAATAAATTAATATTTATTTAAAACCCCCAAAAACCCACCTCTCACATTTAAATAAATAAATCATTTATTTAAAATCACCTTTATCCTCCACCCACTTGCATTTTCCTACAAAAGCAAGTTGCACAACTATTTTAAATAAATTATTTATTTAAAATCCTATTTATCCTCACCCACTTGAAACCTTTAATGGTTTCCCTTAAAGTAGTCAAACTTGATGGCTTTAAAGTCTTCAAACTTGATGGCTTTAAAGTCTTCAAACTTGATGGCTTCCTTCTATAATCTTCTTAAGACTTTAATGGTTTTCCTTAAAGTCTTCAAGCCTTTAATGGTTTCCCTCAAAGTCTTCAAGCATTTTAATGCTTTATCTTCATTTTTCTCATTTAAACAAATTAATATTTATTTGAATATTTATCCAAATGCAAATTACACCATTTAATTGAAATAAATGATTTTATTTTAATTGAAAATACCAAAATTTCTCCCACTTGCATTTTCCTACAAAATCCACTTGTATGCCTAAACCCCTTCTAGATTCTTCTAAACCCTTCCTAATTAGCCTAATCCATCCCCTAAATATTGTCACATTCCTAAGCAAATTGGAGTCACTTCTCAAAGACTCCAAAGTCTTTGAAAAGCAATTAATGCTTTGTGTGTTCAACAAATTAACCCTCAAAGTCTTTGATAACCATTGAAGGCTTTCAACCTTCAACCACTTAATCCCCAAAGTCTCCAATAACCATTAATGGTTACCTCAAACCCTCCCACATGGTTAAAACATTTGTTTTGACTCAACCTCTACCCAACCCAAAGGTCTCATCAAGCCTTTAATGCTTTGACCATGATTATCTCTTAATCATTTGCACAAAGGTTTATCCTTGGATTAACTCTTAATCCAATGGGTAATCTTAATTTAGACTTGACCCTTACCTTCTAGATAACCATGAGGTCTTCTCAGGCCTTTAATGCCTCCAACCTCTTCTCTCAACCCAATCCTATGTTGAAACTTGTCACCATTTTATTGGTGCCAATTGTGCACATGGATCCCCAACTTTCAATCCTAACCCTTGTTAAGATTGCTCAATCTTAACCCTTCATTTCCCTATTTCTTCTATAAATAGAACCCTTCTCCTCAAGCAAAAAGAGGAAGCATTTTAGAGTATTGTTGTTATACTGGCATTAGCATAGAGCTTTTTCATAGCATCACTATCTACTCTAGCATAGTATTTAGCTTTTCATTTCATATTTGAAGCTTAGTATTAAATCTCAATCCTCCATAAGCATCCATAGTGCAAAAAGCTGCTGAGAGCTACACTCATTTGGGACTTGGAGAGGAGAGGAACAAGGGAGGAGCAACTATGAGCATCTTGATTAGCTATTTCATTTTATGTTTATATGCTTTCTATTTCATGCTTAATATCTCTCTTGATATGCCTGTTTAGGATAATCTTTTGTTGCTAACACTAACGTTTGTTTCTTGTGCTCTTGTGTGTGTTGCCATCAAACAGATTTTCTAATCCTTTTTGCAGAGCATCAGTTATTTTAGTTGATTTTATTTATAATTAATTAGTTTTGAAGTTCCAGACTGATTCACCTCCCCTCTCAGCCATGTCGTGTGTTCAATATTAGTATAGTTTTTCCATGTCCATCATCATAGATAATGGGTGTCCCTTTAAGAATTGGGAAATTCATGAACATTGTGATAAATTCCATATCCAACACCATTTTTCTATCACATACTACCTCCAAGGGAATGGTCAAGACAAAGCCTCTAACAAAACCATCTTGAAAAATTCTTAAGAAGACAATCAATGAAGTTGGTCGTGATTGGCTCATTGGACTCAACCCAACCTTGTGGGCATATCGCAAAAATACCCACACTCCTATATGCACCACATCATATTCACTTGTTTATG
Organism: Cryptomeria japonica; assembly: GCF_030272615.1. NCBI lineage: Eukaryota > Viridiplantae > Streptophyta > Pinopsida > Cupressales > Cupressaceae > Cryptomeria > Cryptomeria japonica. The sequence goes on from NC_081413.1 coordinate 83,326,757, forward strand.
GATCTAGAGTCATCTTACCCATTGAGGTTTATTTACCATCCTTACAGGTCTCCTTGCATGATCTCATTGATGATGAAGAATATCGAGTTTGTAAACTTTAGGATTTAGAGCTATTAGATGAGCGTTGACAACATGATTTTAATCTTCTCTAAGCATATAAACAATGCGTGTGTCGTAATTACATTCACAAGGTGAAATATAACTCATTTGAGATAGGTTACTTTCTCCTTAAGGAGAATCTAATAAATCAACAAGATCGAGAGAAGAAGGGTGAATTTGAGCCTAACTGGCTAGGCTTATATGTTATCACTGCAGTTTATGGCTCTAGAGCTTATTAGTTGGCTACTACCAAAGGTGAACTACTTGAAGATCTTATCAACAACATGCACCTTTGCACATTCTATACCTATCCCTTCAAGGAACCCTATTTGATATCATCAAAAATTGAAAAAATATTAAAATACAAAAAAATTGGAAAAAAAAAAAAAAAGTAAAGAGAAATAATTTGTCCTTTGGTGAAAACCAATTCAGTGGCACCTTGGGAAAGTACAATGGTGAAAATTGTGCATTCGACACCCTGTGTAGGGACTTCTCTCCTCCCACTTCAGGATTTTGTTTGATCATTCCATCGCTTATCCATTATCCTTCACCTCATAATAAATCTCTCATCCGCTTCACGACTTGTTATTATTTGAACAACTATTTGTGGTCTCTTCTAGCCATCCAAAATAAAATCTCATCACCTTGATTCATCCATAATAAATAGGTACTATCCCTAAATGGGGCATATCCTCAGCATCATGTTGGAATTAGATTTGAAACACCACATGATAAGAGGAATCTTGGTTTCTACCTTATCATACGCTCCCAATCCACAATAAAATCTCATTTTCACTACCCATCCATACTAAAATTCCCATCCTTCTCTGGAATAAATCATTTGTTTCATGGATTGGGACATTTCAAACAAACCTAGGCAACACTAGACTTTAATCAAATAATATTTTTATCAAGACCAAGACTTAGATCACATGACAATCCTATTTCTTAAAAACATTTGACAACACCTATCATTTATCAAAAATCCAATCAAATTTTACAACAAGAACATATGTCACGACAAGAAGATCTAATTTGCTATTTTGTTAGGTCTTTTATTTTCTTTTGATTTGATCTTTTGTGGCATGCTTCATGTGCTACTTGAGGATGTCTACTGACTAGAGCAACTAGGATGAAGCATGGTCATTTGATTGTTGTTTGTGGATTGTTCTTTAGTAACACTATGACTTGTCCTAGGATATGGCTATTGTAGACACTTAAAAATAATTATTTTAATTATTTTTTAATTCCTCACATAATTAATTAATTAATTATGTTAATTAAAATTCTTCTCAATATTAATTAAATATAATTAATATTGTCACTATAGCATATGATTGATTTATTTAATAAATCAATCCCTTTCTTTATTCTTCTAAAAAATCAAATCCTCACAAATCTTCCTCTTAGCTAATTAATTTCAATTAATTAGTTAACCTACATGATTCCTACAAATCATCTTCTTAATTCATCACTAACCTAATAAATTCTTCTAGAAACTCCCTAAACTCACTTAACATTATTCTTTTAGTCAAATTCTCCTACAAATATAGATCCCACCTAACATTTCCTCTAATTCCCCTCCTAATGAGTCGTTAATGGCTAATCATCATGATTAGCCACAAAGTCAACTCTTTGTCCTTTCATCCAACCACTAGCTTTAAATGCTCTTTTTCTAGATGAATGTAAGATTTTCGAAATCTTACATTCCTCTAGGCATTTCCCTCTCCCAAGGAATTTTTAATTCCTTTTTATTCTTCTAATCCCCATAATATCCATTTTTGGAGAATTTTTAATTCCTCCAATGCATCTTGTAGAGTGTGGAGATACGAAATGCCTTTAAGGCATATTTCTTGGTCTCCACACCCTCTCTTGGACCTTGTGTGACCTCACAAATAAATCTTAGCCCTTCATCTCGAATTCATCCTAGCCATCCGTTTTCCTCTCCTCTTCCTATAAAATAGGGTTCCATCCCTTCATTCAAGACACATCTTGAAATTCTGTAAGCTTATGCTGCCCTTTTGAGCCCAGGAAATCATCTTGGCAACTTGATCATCTCATCCTTATCATTTGTGCACAATATTGGAGAGCCATCCACATCCAGCAATCAAAGGAGCACATCAAGTGGAGCATTATCAAGGGGCGCCTTCACTTCATCAAGCTCAATCTGAAGGAGAAGGTAAAATAGCAAGGTGAAATGGTCTTTTTATGATATTTTAGCATTCTGCATGTTTATTTCGTTATGTTTTGATCAGTTTACCTTTCAAATCTATTTTTCCCTCTTCAGCTATATATGATCATCAAGGGCCTATGAGTCTAGTGTGAAAGAGGACATTCCTTGTATGTAAGTGTCTTTTTATTCTTGCAAATGGTGTATCGATCATTTGGGTGTAACTCGTATTGAGATGATCACATTCACTTTTTATAATAAGCTTGATGATGATATAACACTAAGATATGCACAAAAACTCATCACTCTCATATCTTTACCTTCTCTATAGCCAATCAATCATCTCATCCCTTTCATTTCTCACTAGTGGCCATGCATCCATTGAATGAGTATCTTGAAACACCAAAAGTATTAGGGTCATCTCTTGCATTTGGAATCCATTTTGCAAAGCCACATGTTAGATCCACATATCATATAGGTATATCATATAACATCACATCCTACATCAACATAAGTTAGCTTGTAATAATCCATCATAAATTGCATTGTCTCAAAGAGAGGCAAAATGTAGACACCTAAAAAAGACCTTACTCAATTAAATAAATATTTATTATCTATTTAATTATTTTACCATAATTTTTCTATTAATTAAATAAATATTTAATTTATTTAATTAATTCATTACCATTTTCTACTCTCTTTTTTAGACTGCAGGAATCGGGTATAGCACCCCCTATAAACTATAGTGTGTCAGGTATGACCGACCTCGGTTTCTGGAGCTCTCAGATTCTTGAACTCGGGGATCGGTGGACCGAGATATAGTTCCCCTCCTCATATCCATAGTTGGTCGTTACTCTAGCAACCAAACCCCCGCCAATGACTTGGATTGTTACTATTCTAAAGGGTAGTGCTTTGCTATTCTTTTTAATGTGACCAATGACGCTGGCACGACATGTCCTTTGATAGCACGTGGGATGGGGGGAGACTAGACCTTGTGACCTTGTGTTTCACCACTGGAAGAAAATGTTTCAACATTACCCTTTTCTACTATTATTCAAATAAATATTTTATTACTTTAATTTGGCCCCCTTTCCTCTATTAATTAAATAAATAATTTTATTTTTTTAATTAATTCATTTAATTTTTCCTCTATTAATTAGATAAATACTTTTATTTACTTAATTAATTCATTATCCACTTCTTTCTAATCCTAGTCCTTCAACTTGTTCACATGGATCATAATCTAAATTTGTAGTCATTTGACAAGTGTCATATTCCTCTTCATTCACTTTGTCCTTTCTCCAATGTCCACATTCATTGAATCTAAAAGTCAACTCACCGCTTAATCATATCCCTTCATTTTGAAATAATTTCTTAATCCTATTCACTCTTATCCTTTACCTTTCCACATCTTAATATCCTCCCTCTATCTTTACCTATCCTTCGATCATATTGCTTCTCTTTCATCTATGTGATGATGGACTTTTATAATTTAACCTCTTAATCTAAACCCTCCATTCTCATGGTAATCTCTACAAAAGAAGCTTCTTCCTTTCATTCTACAACACGCATAGCTTGAGCATACTTACACTCTACAAAAATCATTATAGATCCTTACATCATCATATTGCATCCTATCTTACCTCATCACAACCACAAATCCCTTCCTATTTAAGCTCTTGTGCAAGTATATACAAATATGAGAACAAAAACCATTGATACAAGATCATGGAGGATAGGAGACCAATGGAGACAAGTCTACCATGAATATGAGGGTCTATTTGTGTTTATGCTTTTATTTGCATGCATGGCAATTCTCTATTGATTGTTTGTTGAATCAGTTCATAGATCTAGGGTTTGTGGTTGGCTTTAAATAGGTTACAAAAAGGTTTAAATTCAGCATACACAAAAATATAAGAGGCAAAACAAGAAATAATGGTTGGATTGTGGTCAAGATTAGGTAGCATGGATAGAATTAAAAATTTTGAAATCTAAACAAGTTTTCAACTCATGACATAGATTAAACATTCTTATAGATAAAGCAATGTACATGCAAGAATGATTAGATTCTTGATTATCATAAAAAAAAATTGTTTCTATTGGTCTTCAACATTTTCCCCCTTTTTTCTCACATCCAATGGACAATTAATTGCATTTGATGTTTGTTACCCTCAATATTTTTCTTTTGGTTGTAAAAGGGTTATACCCTTTAAAAATACACTTTTACCTAAAAAAAATAAGAAAAAAATGTTTACATATTTATATGCATACCTCCTAAATATTTGAGTGTGATTTGAGAGCAAATGTTATAGATGGATAAGTAAATCTATATTGTGTAAGATAAAAGAATGAAGGAAAGAGAGAAGATAGCTCAACTACCTTCTCACTCTTTGAGTAAGGAAGAAAAATGCATGTAGTGTGCTCATTGTGATTATTGTGAATATTTGATATTTTATCATTCATATTATTTTATAGAAATTATCTTGTTTGTTAGTGGTACTTGTAGACTTGTATTTTAACATTTATAGCAGGCTTAACATTGGTATGGAATCAACATTCACCTCATGTGAAACTAGTCTTTAGGTTGTTACCATTGGAAGCTAGTGTCTAAGTATCTAATGTTTGTCTAACAAGGTCATATTATAGAAGAAGGGCAAACATAATCAACAAAGAATGTAATGTTCAACATATTTTACAAGCGTTAATATTATATATTACCATAATTGTAAGTATTTCCTAATTTAATTTCAAAAGATTTATTTTAGACCTAACTAGTAATTATGTTGTACCACATTTATAATAATTTAAACTTAAGATCTATTAAGAAACATCAATATGCAATGTGCTTTAACTTATATTTTGATGCTATATTGTGAGCCATACAATTATTTTATTATAAAATGGTTCCTTAAAATGGTTTGTGTGGTTTTGAGATTAAAATTTTAACCAATAGATATATATAATGTTAGTCCACTTTAGCCTTCCAATAAATTTTTTAAATCATTGAATCATGTGCTTCTAATGCTTATTTTTTTAAGTCCAATCATCATGACACTACACATGTGCACTTCCATAGAAACTTCTTTGAATCATATGACATATGACCTTGTTGATAAGTTGTGAGGGCTCCATGGTGATAATGAAATTGAGTATATGCCCAACTATAATAAAAGTGAGAAAATGCATTGAAATGGCCCCATGGGAACACTATTCTTTATTCTTTACTAGGAGGGGAATTTTGTTCAACTTACAACCCCTATGGATCAATTTCTCATCATTAAAAAAAACCCTATGTTGGGGCCACGTCATAGGTTTATGATGAGACCTACTTTACAAAGTTAGAAAATATTATATCATCATTCTTGTGAGACCTACTTTACAAAGATATAAAATATTCTTGCTCTAGATTTTATGTGTGCTTCTTTTTGTTTTAAAGCATAAATTTTGACATGTGATGCCAAGCACAAGAGTACAATACCAAGGCACTCAAACAACTCAAAATCATTTTAAATACTTCAATGATGGAGAAGTATTCATCTCATCATTCCTCACATAAACCATGGAATATTTTATGATTTTTAATTAAATTATAAATAAATTGGTTATATTGAATAAGATGATAATTTGAAGGTACAGGTTAATCTCCACATAAAATGGTATTCCAAAAAATCATTTAGATAAGAATGGGGATACAGAACATGTAGATTTCATTCTTGAAATTTTCGCAAAAATATATTATGTTTTACAAGTTTTAAAAACTATACGAAATGTTGTTTTGTGTGGAGATTAGCCACTTCCAATTTGAAGAGACACTTTTTATGTGCTTCTAATATGAATTTATAAATAACCAAAATGTCTTTTACATAACTTTGAATATTGTTAATATAAGGATTTGAAAAGTTTTAGTAGGATGATAAAAGAATTAGGATTGTAAATAAGTGTTTCCAATATGAATTTATAAATAATCAAAATGTCATTCACATAATTGTGAATATTATTAATATAAGGATTTGAAAAGTTTTAATGAGATGATAAATGAATTAAGATTGGTAAATTTATCCATGAAATTTTAATGTACATTAAGTGGTCTTTAAAATTTTGAAATCTATTAAGATGTCTTTTTTTGAATGTTAAAAAAAAATTGATATTAAATTCTTAATAATAATAAACAAATGGTATGTTATAAATCAATATGTAAGTGTGTCTAACAAATTATGGTTCTACCAAATTTGTTGTCAACATAACTAATAGGGATACCAATTCTGTAAACATATCATGACCTAAAATGAATAAAATAGAATTCAAAATAGAAAACCATTATAATTTCTTAATTCAATTATTAAAATATTATTAATAATTAGAAAAAAATTAATTATAATTATGTTTGATAAATACAAATGCTAAAAATTAAAGATTTGGCTAATTTCTTTCATGTACAATAATATATCTTTATAATGATAATACCAATTTTAATGTTTAAATCAAAATATTAAATAAAATTTGTCAAAATAGATTACATTTTATCTTTTAGCACAATAATTCATTACAAAATTATCATTCTTTAAGATTTCTTATCTTCCATATTCTTTAATTCATCAAAAAAATTCACACACACACACACACACACACACACACACACACACACACACACACACACACACACACACACACACATATATGTATATGTATAATATTATTTTATAACATTATTTTGGTGGAAATGGTTTAAAAATCAAAGTAGTATACATTATTACATTTTCGTATTCAAATAATTCATTTTATATGACAATTGAAATTAAAAATCTATATTTTATATTTAGTTATTGAAATGATATTAATGACTAAGCTTACATTATTATTTAGATCAAGGATAACTTTAAGAAACCACCCCCTAGGCAAAAGTGTAAAATCCTAGTGAATTAGACACTATTTTTTGGGGGAGATTTTTATATTGATAGCGAATTTTTTTTTCAAAATAGGGAAAAAAATTATTTTATATTGGCGATTTTTTTCTAGGGTATGAAAATTCCATAAAATTCTGGCAAATAATACTTTGTTCTATGAGGAAAATATATATTGTAGGAGGCGAATATTTTTCATTTAAAGGAACAAATATAGAATTGTATGGGTGAAAAAGTTTACTTCGAAGGAAAAATTATTTAAGTGTATTGGTGATTTTTATCCACCGCTTGAAAATTATTTAATTTGTTTGGCTAATATTTTGTTATTTATGGAAAAATATATATTTTATTGATGATTTCATGAATTCATTGCCATTAATAGACAAGGCACATCACATCACATCAATGCATCTTATTGAGTCCGGACTCTGCACGATGTATCGATAAGTACGACCTCTTTGACATGTGAAGGGTGACATGTTCCTAAAATCCATCAATGATTTTAAACCGTTCAATGATCATAGATCAATGGCTGAAGTTTTATTTCGGCCCAAATTTTTGAAGAAACCGTAGTTCACCAGAAAGTGCCCGGAATGGAATTGGATTCAATAGACATGTATCAAATGTCACGATCGATAATGTTGGTCATTTAATAAATGTCTAGTCACTAACTGCAATCCACTCTGTCCCTGTGACTTCCAATGTGGTACTTGCCAACTTGGTACTGGTTTATAGTTGTTTCCAATTTCGCACACTAGTGCATTTATGGGAAAGATTTGCAAAGATATACAAAAGATAAAAAAAAATTAAAGGAATTAATATGGTTAGAGAAGTAATTATTACAATCAAGAGCTTCAACTATTTATATACGATCTCTGCTTCTTTCATCTTCAATTAGCCTTTGGTAGATAAATCATCGGAGCTCATGGTATTTAAATTTTGCCTCTGGTTTAGGTCTATAGGCTCAGGTTGTTTAATTTGGTAATTTGATTTCTCAAGATGGACACTCCTATCTACTTGAGAAGCATTTCTGCGGAGGACCAAAGGGCCTTTTTGGGCTCCGTTAAAGACCCAACCCTTCAATCAGTCTGCAAGGAGGTTGGAATGTTCACCAATGAGGCTGTGAGGATGGTGTCGGGCAGAGACTTTGTGTGTAATGAAAATAGATATTGTGTTAACATGGACATTACGTCCTAATTCTTGGCGTCTCTTCTGGACCTCGAAGGAGACAAGGTGGTTATGTTGATGTTGTTAATGAAGGTGTTTAAAGAAGACTTCCTTGGAGATGATGTTACTGTTGTCGTCCTTGAAAAAGTAGGGGTGGGGATCCCTTGGGCGAGTTAATTAACCAAGCTTCTCCTCCCTGACCAAAGAGTGACAGTGGCCAGGCAAATGTTTCTTTTGAACTTGAATGCAGAGCAGTTGACGCATCATAGGTAATGGGTGCGGATTGGCAGGGACTTTCTCAGGAAATGGTTCCTCCTAGATGACTTTCCAAACTATAGTTGGTTTGAGTAATTCTCTCAGCTTATAATGTCTGAAGAATTCTACATGGAGCGAGGGCCACATTCTTAGGGTAAACCATGAATGTGTCCACTACATGTGCCCTAGCCCCAACCCCCTAGTAGTTTTTTTTTTTGGGGCTATGTCCTCGTAACCTCACAGGCTCAATGGCTCACTCATTTTGGCTTTAAAGTTTTTGAGGGACTCAAGTCTCAGACATGTAAAAATTGTAAATTTCTAAAACATAAATATTAATGATAATTTTGTAAATTCTAGTTCGTTTCAGTTTGCCTCTTATGGATATAAAAATGCTTTCTATTTCATTTTATTAATGATAGTTTTGCAAATTCTTTTTGTCTATGAGCTACATTATTTCAATATTTTGTTAAACATGGAAATAAATTTAATACTGTGATCTTTTTTATGTAATGCTTCTTCCTCTATATTTAATATATAAAAAAATCCAGTTCGTTCCAATAATTATTTGTACATTGATTATGGTTGATTATAATTTTATAAATAAATAAAAAAAGATGTATCTCGCAAAAAACAAGTGAATTAAAAGTCCAACTTACTTGTTGTTGAAGTTTTGAACTAGTGCATGCGTGGGTTGGTACATGCTATGATTTATAGTTATGATTTTGTCATTATGAAGAAATTTGAGATATTTATGAACAGAGATAGGATCGCTTTCATGGAAGAGAACCAAGGATGTCCCAACTTCACACAAAATTGATCTGATGTAGGAGTGATAGAAAAAATGACATCTAAGCACTTAGTACCAACCTTAATGGGAAGAGTATTAGAAACTATAGTAGGACAAGAGAAACCATCAAAGATCTTAACCACTAAATCAAATTTATCATATGTTACTTCATGCAATTGTAAAGTATAAAGATATTCTTAAGTTATTACATTCACCATACATGTTGGATCAATGAGAACCCCTCGTGAGAGTATGTCTTTGATCTTTGCAGTGATATATAGTGGGCCATCAGGTGTTTCAATAGTCTCACTAGGATCAAAGGTAATGCATATTGCATAGGTCCTTAGGAGGTGCAGGTTTATCAATAAGATTCACCACATTATTAGACTCAAGGCCAAAGTTATTAGAAGAAAATTCAAGATTCTCAAACTCAATTAGAGAACATGATTAGACTCAATTAGATCAACGACTTAGGGTGGATTTCAGCCTGAATGTGGGAAGTAAACACATTTGTGATAACTTCGCCCGGAATTGAACCTTTTACATTTAATTAAATATAATTAAGTCTATGAATCTCTATTTCGAGCAAAAGTTGGAAAGGATTAAAAAGACTTCAAAAACAATCCGAAAAAGTGACTCGAGTCTGGTGACGTGTTCGAAAAATGTCAAAAGTCATGGGACCCATGACAACTGACAACAGATACCATCGCCCGTTGGATGAGCACAAATCAATGACTTAGGGTGGATTTCAACCCAAATGTGGGAAGTAAACACATTTGTGAGAACTTCGCCCAGAATTGAACGTATTACATTTAATTAAATATAATTAAGTCTAAAAATCTCTATTTTGGGCGAAAGTTGAAAAGGATTAAAAAGACTTCAAAACGGTCTAGAAAAGTGACTTGAGTCTGGTGGCGTGTCTGAAAAATGGCAAGTGTCATGGGACCCATGACAACTGACAACAGATACCATCATCCATTAGATGAGCAGAGATCAACGGCTTAGGGTGGATTTTGGCCCGAATGTGGAAAGTAAACACATTTGTGAGAACTTCGCTCGGAATTGAACATTTTACATTTAATTAAATATAATTAAGTCTATAAAGCTATATTTCAAGCGGAAGTTGAAAATGATTAAACAGACTTAAAAAACAGTTCGGAAAAGTGACTCGAGTGTGGTGGCATGCCCAAAAAATGGTAAAAGTCATGGGGCCCATGACAACTGACAATAGATACAATCATCCATTGGATGAGCACAGATCAACGACTTAGGGTGGATTTTGGCCCGAATGTGGGAAGTGAACATATTTGTGAGAACTTTGCCCAGAACTGAACGTTTTACATTTAATCAAATATAATTAAGTCTATAAAGATCTATTTTGGGCAGAAGTTGAAGGATTAAAAAGACTTAAAAAATAGTCTAGAAAAGTGACTCGAGTGTGGTGACGTGCCCAAAAAATGGAAAAACTCATGGGACCCACGACAATTGAGAACAAATACCATTGTCCGTTGGATGAGCACAAATCAACAACTTAGGGTGGATTTCGGCCTGAATGTGGGAAGTGAACACATTTGTGAGAACTTCACCCAGAATTGAACGTTTTATATTTAATGTCCTTAGAATTTAGATTGAAGCAATGAATGTTTTGTCCTTTGGCGGCGAATAGATATTAATAATAATTAATAAAATTACAACAAGATTCTAGATATTTTTCCCTTTAGGTATTACTTTTGTACTTTTCAGTGTTTTCAAAATAAGTGACTCATAAATCATAATCGTATTTCATTTCATGGACAAACCAGTAAATTGAGGGAGATTCATAAACGACTACTAGATTGAGGAATGCAAGTTGCAACAGAGTCCGTCTATGCCAATCTAGTGAAATAGAAATTTTGGATAAAATCTAGAACACCTACATCCCGCATTTTTTACTTTTTTTAATCTCATGGTTCAATTTGAGGGTTAGCATTTTCAGGCTTGTATCTAGCATTATTTTGAACTATTAACAATAATAGCGATGGGGGAAATGGGAAGTAGTATTTCAACAGGAAGCCAAGTGAAAAGAAAATGTACCTAAGCGAATTGGTTAAAACATCTGGTTCCACTGATGAATACCATGATATTTATGACCCTGCTATCCATGGTGAAAAGCGTTTATCATAGATATTAGATATGCATTGTTTGATAAGGCGACAGATCCAAGCAGAGCAAAATTTACTGTTTTCAACACAATGTTAAAACAAAGAACGGATGAAATCGCATCATGGGATGCTGGATTGGGAAGCATGGTGTTACTCGAAGTATTCGCTTGCCTTGATTTTGTCATGATCTGCCCCGAAAATTATGATGAAGATAAAAAATCAATTGTCAGTAAAAATACAAAAGAGGAAATTCTATCCATAAACATGGGAGAATTTTCTTGTTTGTTGAACCTAGGGTTTGAAGCACAAAACTCAAACGTCCGCATCAACCTAGGAAAGCTAGCAGAGAATTATAAGAGTCTCATTCAAGGTCATAGAGATTCATTTATCAGAGCTCTAATAATGTGTGGTACTTCGTTGGATCAGAATCATAAGCCTCCATATGATTCTAACATTTTTGTTCCATGGGTTTGGGATACTATTTCCTTGCTGACATTTTTTTGGGGATTGGAAAATGATAGGGAAGTGGGTGCTAGCCTTCTTGAAATGATTTTTAATATCCATTGTGTAAATCAGCCAGTAAGATATAATTGTGTTGAGCACGTAGTTCAATCCATGCAAAAAAAATTACTAATGATCAAAAAGGGTTCCTGTAAGACATTTAGGTTCTTGCCCCCACGGGTTAGAGTAGTTGGTCTTAAGCCTCAGGTTCGCTCCCTAGGGTCTTGGGTTCGACTCTCTCTCCCAGAGTTATTCTGCCACAGACACTTGGGGGCAGTGCTGATGGCACCGTGGCAACAGGGATTAGTATTGTCCCCAACCTAAACCAGGGTAAGGTCAGGGCGCTAGGCTAGGGCCGCGTGGATACCATGACGACAAAAAAAAAAAGACATTTAGGTTCTCATCCTACTTGTGCTATCTCATTCTATCCAAGTATCGTGCAATATTCGAGACCAACAATCTTCATATTGTGAACTATAAGATTGATGAGAAGACTTGGAACAAAACAAAGTGTCCAATATATGAATGGACACCAAAGATAAGGATGCATGATAACAGAAAGAACTACAACCATTTTGTAGAATTATTTTTGGCACCAATGTATAATGAAATTACAAGCACTCCAATGCATAGATTTCCTATTTATTGTAGAGATTGCATTCAACTCGGAAGTCAAATACAATTGGCTGACTAGTTCTTCATGGAAGAATATACTATGTTAAGGTTTTACAAATCAGTAGTAAAACCCTATAGACTTCCAATACATGTGACATAGAGGGTATTTGCATTGGAATATGTACGACAGTTGGAGAGCACAGATAGGCACTTCCTTGGTCAACAAAAGAAGAGCATATTTCCTTCCTTTCCTTTCTCATGTGGAGGGTTCACATTTGAGAGAAAAGCATTCAATGTGGCACATGATTTTTTGACAGTTTTTAGATTTGGTGATGAGGGTCTCTGGAAGTATGATCCAATTGGTGTAGTTCAAGCAAGGCTTAAGAAAAATGGGAACTCTTCAGCATTATGTCAACATGAAAGTAAATCATTGCTAAAAAAGCTTAGAAACATGGACTCGTGGGATGAGGTAAAAAAAGAGATGGAGAAAATTGTTGCTGACAATAATATTTCAACAGAAGAAATGTCATCACAAATTATGGCATTGCACACACAGAGGACAATAGAGGAGGGTCAAGGCATCCAAAATAGGAGGTCCTACAATTTCTACCAAAAATCTACTAATCTATCTAACAAATCTATTCCCAAAACAATTATGCAAGAATGTAAAGACAATTATTGGACTCAAACCAAAATAAATAATTTTTGGACTATGAGGAAGAATCTCAGTGAACCAAAGACCAGTGCATAATTTGAGTCCATCGACGAGGATGAAGAGTTTAGAAAATTATGGAATATGGAGCATCCCACAACAACATATGATGGGAGTGAAGATGATAATGAGTTTGAGGTTGAGCCCACTACAACAACTACTACAATCCCTAAAATATTAGGTGGAGTCAATGAGCCCATGAAAGAAAAATATAGCAAAGGGGCAAACATTGAGGAAAAATGGGTTTTGAAGGTGGTGGTCTAGGTCCCAGAGGAGAAGGCATTTGGTATCTACTTGAGGTACAACTTTCATCAAATTTAAAATCAAAAGCTCTTGTTAAACCAATCATTGGACTTGATTCTTTAGATTTGTCACGGAAAGGTACTACTCATTACCCTCTGGGTCCACCTACATTTGTTTTAGGTTCAAATCCACAACCACCACATCATGGTATTCCCATTGGTGGTGAATCAAGTGCCATTGCCACTGGTGGTGAATCTAGGGATAGTATTACTATTAGTGTTAAGTCAAGTACCACTATGATTGGTGGGGTTGGCATGGGTACTACTACTGATACTAGTTGTCTTGGTGTTGGCCAAGGGCAACAACAAAATATCTCTCGCAAGAGGCCACTAGTGGTAGATACTCATACTATTCAAAATCTTATATCAAGTGCCATTGACACTACAAATCTATCATTTGCAACTTTAGATCAAACCCCTCAAAAGACCATAAAAACTACACATGAAAGTGACAATGGGATAGGATTAGGAATAGTTGTTGGTAATCCTCATAATGCATTAGTTAAAACCACATGCATAGGTGGAACTGGAGCCTCTGCTATTCCTATTTCACCTTTCAAACATTCAATTGCTTCAGCAAGCCCAGATTTTCAATTTCGTGATTACTATGAAATATTTGAACACACAACAAATGCAAATAAAGAAAAAAAGAGAGCATTTCATGGGGTTGCCGTGACTGAAGTTTTAGACGAACAACCTACAAGGAACAGGGTATTTCCAACATATGACCCACACAAAGATATGATGGAGTTCATGGTTGTTATGCCCCCAACTAAAGATAAAAATCCACCACACAGTCAGATAGATCCCTTTGAATTTCAAGTTAGCACCCTCCAAATGGATTTTTCCAAAGTACATAATGTGGACAAAATTAGTGTGTCAAAAAGGACTAATGAAGTGGTCTACACTTCACTGCTAAAGGTGGAGAGAGAGAAAAATAAACTGGAGAAACAAATAGAAAAGTTACAAGCAAACCTAGCAAATGAAAAATCAAAGAGGAAAGCAATAGATAACAAGTGCAATGATTTATAGAAAAAGATAAAAAATTCAGGCTCAACAGTCAAAATTGCAGAGTAGGAAAAGATGGATGTAGAATCGAAGGACTTGAGAGAAAAACTAGCTAAAAGTAGTAAAAAAATTGATGAGGAAAGAGCCAGTTTTCAAAAATTATACAAAAGTTATGAGTCTTCTACTACCAAAATAAGAAAAATACAGGACCTATTGGATCATGAGAAGGAAAAAGAAAAACATTTTGAAGAGGAAGTAGAGGAAGAAAGAAAAAAATGTGCACAAATGAAAGAAGAGTTGTACAATGCAAATGATAAAATTAAAACTTCGGAGGATAGATTGAAAGATAATATGAAAATACAACGAAGTATATACAAGAAAACATTTGGGGGCAAATAATGCATAGGAGTGACAAGTTGTGTGAATGGTTTGAATTGAATGAAAGTCTGAGATTAATTATTGAAAATCAAAGGGCACATTGAGAAGAGCATACATGTTTATTCAAAAGAGGATATGGCAAAACAGATTTCACAAGTAGTCTACAGTACCAGTGACAACTATTTGGCATCCAAGGGAATTAAGAGCCGCATTGATGCCACAGTTAAGACATCATCTATCCTTAAAAAATACCAGAAACTAAAACATCAAAAGTTATGGATAAATGTGGCAAAAAGATATTGAAGCTGCAAGAAAAGACAACTACTTTGATTAAACTTGGTTTGCTTTAGACCGTTGACCCATCAAATAAATTCATTGGAAAAGAAGCTTACAAAAAAAACATGGAGATAAAAATGAAGTCTAATTTAGACTTGCTTCCTAAGAACACAACTCCCCAAAGCTTTTTGGAATTCATCCAACCATTTACAACTCTGAATGTGGTATTGGGTGAAAAAGTGATGTCAAGTCACTCTCCTAAATATGGTTTGTTGATGAAGTTGCAGTTGACTTTCCATAGTTTAAAGAATATTGACCTTCCATTAGACGAAGCGTGGAGCACCCTACAAAAACTGGCACAAAAATCTTAAGAATCATAGTATGTATTGCACAGTTTTCTACTTTACTCGTAATTTCAAGGTTTTATGTTTTTTTGTTTGGAATTTGGCATCGCTTGAAATAGCTCTGTTTTATGAATAGGAAAAAACCAACACTCGCTAATGCTAATCCATCCTATGAATCTATGATGCACAGTGCAAACCTTCAGCTTGTAAATTTATATTCTCAAATTCTCCCAAGTTTTAACATTTATGTATTTCTCTATTTATGATTACTAGGTTTTGGGCACTGCTATTATCTATATTTAATTTTTCATGGCTTGAATTAATATTTAATTTTGAACTTTGTTTTTTGAACGGGAGACATCAGACATGTAGCAGATGTTAAATTGTTAATCCGGCCTATGATGGCCATATAAATTTGTGTTGATTTTTTTATTTTGATGTTGAGTCTTCACATGTTGCAAATTGACTTGAAGCTGTTGTTGCTCCCTTGTTTATATAAAAGGGAATTTAGGGTCATTTGCAAAGGGTTCTGAATTTTTGTATTGTCTTTTGCATGGAGAATCACACAGAGTTGTGTATTGAATTAATTGTATCATATGGCTATATTTTGAAAGAATTAATGAAAATCCAAATTCTCAACATGTATAAATAAACATCTTTGTATCAATAAACACATTATGGTCTTTTATTATGCTATTTTAAATCTAGAAATAGAAAGTTAAAAAATATAATTACAATCAATATTAAATTCTAATTGCAAAAAGTTGACAGACTCAAAATATCATCAAGTTATCAACCATAATAATATGCTTTCGTTATATGAATGATGAGATACAATAATAAGATTAATAAATACCAATCTCTTACAGTTGCCATCATCCTCATCAAATTCAGAGCTTTCTTGATTCTTGTTTGTGTTTTCTTCACTCTGAATCTACATACCTTCATTGAACTGCATCTCAATGCTACCAATAGGTCTAATACATGAGTCAATAGTCCCACTGGAACTTTCGTTTGAAGAGTTTCCCAAACCTCTTCTTTCACATTTGGACCTCCAGATTTGCAGTGCCCTATCGTAAGGAAAAGTGTGGACATCATACCTAGATGTATAGAGCCTCAAGCAATTTTCCAAATTTTTGTCTAGTTTATTTCTTAGCTTTGATTTTAGGAACCCCAAAGAACTGAAAACTCTCTCATCTTCCACTGAACCCAATATCATGGTAAGACATAAATAAACAAGCTTCAAATATTCTGGCATTGAATCACACAATGTTGCATTCTTAGCTATATATTTACGAAGCCTTGTTACGAATGCCTCTTCACGAGGGTTCTACATTGTGACATATTGTTCCCTCATAGTGTATGCAAAATGAGATGATTTCTCTCTAAGACGAGTTTCATCTAATATTCCATTTATAGTTACTTCATTCAATTCTCTGGATATGCAAAATTGTTTTATCAAAGTCAGTAGCTTACGTCAAAAATCAACTGCACAGTTGAGGCTCCAATATTGAGGAAACACAATAGACATGGCTTCGAGTAGGTTGTCAGGAGGGAATCTGCTTCTAATTTGTGAGGAAAGATCATAGGCAATTTTCTTCACAGAAGTAGTTACAGACTCAACAATCTTGTCGAAATCTTCCCTTGTAACTCTTGCTAGTTGCTTCCTAGGGCACTTTCCTAGTTCCTCGGGGTCGACCGTGGCATAGAAGTGCATTGGTATCTCAACTCCCTGTACATTGGCACATACCTCCCCATCTGCACCGATTTGTGAAAATTTATCAGGATTGTTCAAATCTATGAGTGTCTCACACTTAACAAATTTTTCATCAGATAGTGTTGGTTGATTTCGATAGAGATTGTCGAGGGTCATGCATGTCATCTTACACAGCGTAGCATATTCTGCAATATACAAAGCTCTTTTTTGGGAAACCTTCATAATATTCCTCATTTCCTCTAGCATGGGTAGAAGAGCTGCTAAAGTTAAGAGTGTCTCTAGATTACTTAACCTCTAAAGAAGGTCAGGAAACTTCAGTTGCTCTAATTCGTCGCGAGTTTTGTGAAATAGTCCAATCAAGGATGGATTTTCTGAAAAAACTCGATTCGCTGGACCATCCAAAGAGATCCATCTAGTATCATTATCCTTGATAAGCTTGTTCCCATCAATTATTCCATTAGCAAAGTGTTGAAATTCCATAAATCGCTTGGGACTTCGACAGAAGTGTGAGTAGAGCTCTATGAAAATAACTAAATTCTGAATTAATTATATATATATATATATATATATATATATATATATATATATATATATATATATATATATATATATATATATATATATATATAATACAAGTATATGAATATGAATATATATATTCACCATATATATACCATATACCTATATTCATATTACAAAATATATATATTAAAACATGAATAAATTTGCACAATATTAAATATACGTGATTACTACAATGCCCAAATTTTTAAAACATATATATATATATATATATATATATATATATATATATATATATATATATATATATATATATATATATATATATATATATATATATATATATATATATATAACATAAATAATTTTAGAAAAAAAATGAATTAAATAAAACTGGGCACGAAACCTGAACTCACCATATTCTGGAATACACAAATTAAAACCCAGGGGAAGCGAACAAAATTTACTTACTAATACCGCATGGTAGCAGGTGCTACCACCGGTAGTACTGCTACTGTACGGTAGCTTTACTACCATCGGTAGCAACTACTGGCCCCCCCCTATGACCCCTTTTTTTTTACTTTAAAAAAAAAAAATTAAAATTTAATTTTAATGACTGCATAGTTTAAATACATAGATTAAAATTCACAAAGCCCCCTTTTTTTTCTCTTTTTTTTTTTTAAAGGAAGAATTTACATAGAGAATATAAAAATCAATTTTCACAGAATATAAAAATCTATTTTCACAGAATATAAAAATCTATTTTCACAAAGATTAAAAATCAATGCATCCCCTCTCTTCTCCATTTTTATTTACACAAATATCTTCCATAACCCAATATTTTTCTTAACCCAATTTTTAATAAATTTCTACAACCAGGAAGAACACAAAAATTGCATAACACATAGAGAAACTTTTATGGGACAAAGGAGGGTAAATCTAGCAAAATTTTGCCAGAGCAACTTTTCCAAATTCCTCAAAAATTTTAAATCTACAACACCCAAGGAAATAACTTCTTCCCAAAAACTAAAAATAAATTTCAAGAAAAGATTTTAGCCAAGAACAAGAAATAACAAGAGAGGGGTTTTAGATTTGAAAATTTATTTTTAACACACAGAGACTGAAATTTTTCAATAACTTTCATAATATTCATTCCAAAACTATTGCACACATTCCAAGCATCTATAATTTTGTATTTTTTTAAAACACACATCATTCAAGAATGAGGGAAAAAATAAAAAAAATTCTTTAAAAACAACCAGAAGAGGCCACCAAACGTGTATAGCTTCCTGGAAGAACTTTGTTGGAGAGATTCTATCCTTCAACAAGCTTCCAATCTTGAAGTCCAAACCTCCTTTCCAACGAATCCAAAATCTTCCCTTCTCAAGAACAAGCACTCCAGAAATTTTCAAAAATTCCTTTCATGCACAACCACCTCCTTCCCGTGAACTCCTCCCCCAAAAAAATAATTTTTTTTGAAAAATATCCTTTACCCAAACCTTTCTTGGTTGAAAATATTTCCCTTTTTCCCAAAATATAATATTCCATTTTCCAACTAAAAGGGGTTTTATTTTCTAATTTCACTAAAGAAATTGAAACTGCAATTTCCCAAAAATCGTTAATTTTTCCTATTTTTTCTCTTTTCTCATGCTAAATAATTAATTTTCAAAAAAGGAAAATAAAGCAATACTTTAATTCTAATTTATTCTTTTATTATTTAAAATTCTAGGAAACAATAAATGCAATTAATCTAATTTATTTTTCACTAAAATTTAAATAAGATATATTTCTAATACAATGCAACTTGCAACCTAATTTAATAATTTCTTTTAATTAGTTAAATTTAAAATCTCTATGCATAAAAATACATAATTCAAAAATACCAACTATGAGATAACTCCATAAATTTAATTAATTAATTAAATCCACTAGCACACAAACTGAGCAAACCCCAAGCAAGGACTTAGAAAAAGTCAACCAACACAATACTAAGGCTGAACACACTGACAGGACGACCAACTGACGACACTCACAAGAGTGTAACAGGGTAAAATAGGGTCAACTACTACCTCCTCCACTTCCATCGGACAATTATAAGGCACACTCAAACCTGTGGAGCTAGGTGGAGACGATACCCCGTACCTACCCGGTACTTGTACTTGCAATATCCTGCATCACCAAGCCACACATGCATATATACAATATAGAAAACACGGCATGCACACCGATAAAGGAGAATCATGTCGTTTCCTGTCTCACCAGAGTGAGTGAAGGAAAATCATCCCCTTGCATCCAATACACTCTCAGACACACAACATATAATTTCACATTGCATAGATAAAGTAAAGTGTCAGTACATAGCAATAATCCATAAAATGCCATAAATCACAAGTAATGACATACTGCAATTAAATTATGCATCTCATATCTAGATAAAGCATGAAATAATGTCATATAAGTCTGAATAACACATCATAGTAATGTATCCACTGAAAGTAAGCAATAGAAAAATATGAGTCTAATAAGTTCAAACGAGGAGGGGTACTACATTCTCCCCCCCAAAACTAGGCTTACTCTTGGAAGCCTAAAATAGATAAGAATAAAGCTCTCTCATCTTCGCTGCATCCTCCCAAGTCATCAAGGTCTCATCATTTGGGTCCCATAGGACCCTTACCTGGTTGATGGTGCGACCCCTGAGAGTCAAATCCCGTCGTTGAAGAATGCGCACGAGCTCCATGGAAAGTTGCCCGTCCTCGACCTGCAAGGAGTTCCAATCAAGAACATGTGTCACATCAGGATGATAAGGTTCAAGAAGTGAAACATGAAAGACATTGTGGATGCGAGATAGACTCAGTGGCAAGGCAAAATGGTAGGCAATAGGTCCTATCCTCTCAAGGATCTCAAAAGGGCCAACAAACTGAGGTGCCAACTTAGAACCCTTTCCATAATGGATCAGACTCTTCCACAGACGCACTCTCAAAAACACATGGTCGCCAACAGAAAACGGATGATCTAACCTATGAGCATCTGCATACTTCTTCTGCCTATCTTGTGCAACTACCAAATGCTCATGAATCTGCTCAACTTGCTGCTCCATCTCTCAAAGAATATCTGGTCCTATAAGCACCCTATCATCTAGTCGATCCCAACTCAAAGGAGTATGACAAGGACAACCATACAATGCTTGGAAGGGGGACATACCTATGGAGCTATGATATCCATTGTTATAAGAAAACTCCACTAGATAGATTTAATCCTCCCAGCATGACTGCTGGTCCATAACGTACATGTGAAGCATGTCCTCCAAAACCTAATTCACTCGCTCTGTCTGACCATCTATCTCTGGGTAATAAACTGAACTAAAGTTCAACTGAGTACCCAAAGCATGCTAAAGTGAGGTCCACAATGCTGAGGTAAAGACATGATCTCTATCAGAGATGATCTACCTCGGAATCCCATGCAATCTCACCACATCTTCCAAGAAGACTTGTGCCACCATTGCTGCCGTATAGGAAGCTCGAATAGGAACAAAATGAGCAACCTTCATCAATCTGTCAACAATGACCATGATAGCATCATGACGTCGCGAAGAGACAAGAAAACCAACAATGAAATCCATAGAAATGATATCCCATTTCCAATTTGGTACCAAATTAGGTTGTAAAAGCCCTGTCAGGTGTTGATGCTCTGCCTTCACCCACTGACACTCTAAGCACTTCGACATAAAATCAGCAATGTCACATTTCATACCAGCCTAATGATAAATCTATCTAAGATCTGCATGCATCTTCTTGACACCTGGATGTGCCGAATAAGGTGCACGATGGGCCTCAGTCATGATCAAAATGCGAAGACCCTCCAGAGGAGGTACATAGATCCATCCAAGGTGACGAAGAAGTCCATCTACCTCAAGGTTATATCCAAAAAATCTACCCTCTAAAGGCCTGTTGGACTCTATCACGGCTCTAACTTCCTGATACCAAGAATCTTGAGGAAGAACTCCAAGAATCCTCCCTCTCAAGTCTACTCCAAGGGACAATGTTGAAACTTCATGCCGCCTACGACTCAAAGCATCTGCCACCACGTTCTCTTTCCCCTGAATATAACGAACCTCAAAATCATACTCACAGAGGAATTCAATCCATCTCCGCTATCGAGCATTCAAGTTTGGCTGCGTGAAGATATACTGCAAACTGCGATGATCACTATGCAACTCAAATTGATGCCCTAACAAAAAATGTCGCCATCTGACCAAAGCATGAACTACAGTTGCCAACTCTAAATCATGAACTGGATAGTTCAACTCGTGGTTCTTGAGTTTGTGAGACTCATAGGCAACCACATGTCCATCCTGCATAAGCATTGCACCTATACCTTCCAAAGAGGCATCGGTGCATATCATAAAATCTCTAGATGGATCAAGAATTGCCAAAATCAAAGCACTAACAAGGATTTCCTTCAAGGTACCAAAAGTTGACTCACACTGCTTTGACCAAACAAACTTCTTCCCTTTCCTTCGAAGAGGAGTAAGTGGGTGTCCTATCCAGGAAAAACCCTAAACAAAGCGACGGTAGTATCCGGCCAAACCCATAAAGATCCAAACTTTTGAAATGTTTGTCGATGCTGGCCAATCAACAATGGCTTGGATCTTTGAAGGATCCATGGATACACCTTCTCTCGAAACCACATGACCAAGATAGTTCACCTCTGACTGGAAGAAGTCACACTTCGCAAAATTGGCATAAAGTTGATTCTCCCTTAAGCACTGCAATACCTGACGAAGTGTCCTTCATGCTCCTCCATAGATCTAGAATAAATTAGAATGTCATTGAAGAATACAATGATGAAATGATCAAGGTAGGTGCGAAAAACCCCATTCATGAGGCTCATGAAAACTGAAGGTGTGTTCGTCAACCCAAATGGCACCACTGTGAACTCATAGTGACCATAACGAGTACGAAACATCGTCTTATGAATACCTGGATCCTGAATGTGCAACTGATGGTATCTAGATTTCAAGTAAATCTTGAGAACACCTTGGCTCCCTTAACCTGATCAAAAAGATCATCTATACGAGGAAATGGATATCGATTCCAGATGGTTACCTTATTTAGCTGTCAGTAATCAACGCATAACCAAAGAGAACCATCCTTCTTCTTAACAAAGATAACAGGCACACCCCAAGGGGAAACACTAGGATGAATGAATCCCTTGGCCAACAATTCCTCTATCTGCAACTTCAACTCACTCAACTCCTGATTAGTCATCTGATATGGAGCTCTCGATATAGGTTCTGCACTAGGAACCAAGTCTATGTGAAAGTCTATGTCTCGCTTTGGAGGTATACCAGGAAATTAGGAATATCCAATGGAAACACATCAACATACTCTCAAAGAATAGGGTGACCATCAAGAGTGATTTCTCGACTCTCTGACTCATCCACATCCTCAAGAGTAACTGCAAAAAGCTGACACCCTCTATGCATGCACCGCTTAAGTTGCATAGCGGAAATCATACGTAGGAATATCGATCTCTGAACTCTTACAATCTCCACATCTCTGCCAAGGCCATCTAAACACTCCACTGTCTTCTTGTGACGGTCTACACGAGCACTGTGAGATGATAGCCAATCCATCCCCAACACAACTCCATAAGAACCCAAAGGAATGACTCAAAGGACAACTGAAGTAACAAGAGATCCTAGGTCCAACTCACAACTGGGAATAAAGGCATCTACAGAAACACGAACACCTATAGCCAATTCTACTTGCCACCTATCTGCCTGCTTAGCAAACATGAGTCCACACCACTCCACAATGGACAAAGAAATGAAAGAATCCAAAGCACCAAAATCAAAAAGTACAGAGATAGGAATTTTGCATAACACACCTGCTGCCTCAATAACTATACCCTGATGATTAGCCTGGTGGTTATCCACTGATGCAAATACCTTATGGGATCTACCTGCATCTCCCACTGTAGGCTCTGATGTTGTTGGCTTCTGACTACCTATAAGGTGGGAACGCTGAGGGCACTGCATGGCTATGTGACCAAACTGTCCACACGAGAAGAAAGCTCCCCTACCTGGTCCTCTACTACCTGACAACCCACTAGATAGCTGGAAACTTCCCCGACTAGGGGCGTGAGATGCACTCTGTGAGGACTGCCCTGAAGGACCTTGTGTGCTCCTCTGTTAGTTCTTGTTCTTCCTATATTGAGAGTTGCCACCCTGTTGGCCCTGGAACTGTTTCAGTCTCGATGGTTGTTGCTGTTGTTGTTGTCCACCCTTAGTGGGTGCCTGAGGAGTCCTAAACAGTGCAGCTGATTGGGACTGATTCTCATGAGCTCTGTTTCCACATAAAGGTGCACTCCCTATCTGCACTCCAGACTGACCACCAAGTGCACGGCTAAGGTTTTGGTCAACCAATCTGGCTTTCACCACGACTATCTCAACTGAAGCTGGCTCAAACACCCTCACTCCTCCACTGATGTGGTCATTCAAACCCCTCAAGAAGTGCTGGACAAGCATAGCCTCATCATTACCAATTTTGACATATTGTTTGAGCTCATAGAACCTGTGCTCAAACTAATCCACCGACAAACCATACTGACGCAGAGCATAGAACTCATCTACTCGAGTCTGCCTCCACTGGGGTGAGAGAAATCATACCCTGAATCTCTCCAGAAATAGCTCCCATGTTACAGTGTTAATGCACACACCGATATTCTCCTCCTCTAATCTCCACCAGATCAAAGCAAAACTATCGAGATGCATGATAGCACATCTCGCCTTGGTGTTGCTACTATATGGGAACATAGTGAAACACCAAACTAGACTGATAAGACAGGTCTCTACATTGAGACCGGTACCCTTACCATCAAAGAAGGGAGGGTTGGACCTCATCAAGTCCTTTATGTGACCCAAGGAAGCTAACTCTCGGTCAGCTGGGATCTCCCTCCTCCTCGGTGATCTCTCTCTCTCTCTCCACTGAAACTGGCTGATGCGACTCCTCAGCCTGAACATGAATAGATGGATCAACCTCAAGCCTGGGGCCTAACCTAGCAAGAACCTCCTGAAACATCTGTCTCAGATCTTCCCTTTTGGGAACCTGCTCTTCTGCATGTTGTGAATCCTTATGAAAAGACTATTCTGGCTCGACACTCGCATGTGTGGGTGGTGGTGAAGGATTGTGGCGGTTAGAACCACTACCCTATCCTCCACCCTTGCCTCTATTGCAACCACCCATATGGCCACCTCCCCTAGCTTTCCTAGCCATGACCTAGCACTACAAAAGAGAAAATGGTACAGAGCTACAACAAGGATAAAATAAGGAAAACACAAAAATTAAGACCTAAGTAAAAAGGTCAAGTTGAATGGGCTCACTACAAACCCAAAGTACCCAGTGTTTAAACTTGGTCTCTTATACCAAATGTAATGCCCTGCTAGAAACCCTAAAGGAAAACAACACAACTAGGCAACCTAAGGGTGAAATATATATATTTTTTTATAAAAGATTAAGTGATAATTAATTATAACAATTGCACATTTAATAACACAACGGAAGTATAACACAACATTTCCTAAGGGTGACCAACGAAGATTACTTTGCAAATAATATTAACACCATGATTAATCCAGTTGTTCATCTAATTAGAAAAATTAAATGTTTAAGATAAAACCTACACATACATCTAAATTCCATAATGAAAGAATCAAAGTAATCAAATGCATTTATTTATCCATAATTCATTTATACATAAGATTTAAACCAATTGAATTAATATACATTCCAATGATCAAATATTATAATATCCATAAGTACACAATTTCCAATAATACCATGGATTACAAAGTTACAACGTCAAGGTTACATAATTGTTTGATATAATGACCCCATGGTCTCAACTGAACAATGATCATGAACAAGAGCTGGTACATGAACCATAAACCAAGAAACACCAGTGAAGCCTTTCCTCACCTGAAGATAAAATCCACAACATCCGATGGGAAATGGCACTATCACCCGACCATGTGTTTGTGAAATGGAACCACCCCACCCTGTTGGGAGATAGTAGAAGATCTTCAAGCAAGCAAAATAAGACAAGTACAATAGAACTACATGACTCCACAAACATCCATGTGACTCAACTCGTAAACACTAGTGACTCTAAGGAGAGAGTATCATCACATGGCTTAAGGTGGTTACCCTAGGTAGGCCTCCATAGGTCCTGGCCCCCATCCTGGTGTTGGCATTATGTGAATTGACATGAAGACATAATGATATTGTATGTTGTCATTGATGTCAATATGAGACATGGTGAGAACTGGCACATGTGATAGGTGAAGAGAGAGGAACCGACATATGTATGAACCGGTTTATATGCCAAAGTGAAGCGGCACATTTGTTCAAGGTGAACCGACATGTAGTTATGAGAACCGGCACATGGAAGCATTGTATGGCTACCGGTTGGTAGGTAGCTTCCACTTCAGGGTTTCCAGTTGGAGCAACTCAAGTGACTCAATCAGTAATCTTCGTGTGATGAGTTAGCAATATGATGGAGGACAGATCGTGTTGCCACGTAAGCTCTGTGCACATGAAGGATCTTGCATGAAGAAGACTATTCCTATCCACCTCGGGAATGTGCGAAGTTTGTCAAATGGTGATAATGCGTGATGGGTTATTAACTGCCATGAAAGCGGTGGATAATGGACGATGGAGAATGTCTTGAGATAGATTCAAGATTGTTGCATTTAATGCAGTATGATTCAACGGTTAGGATCGAATCGTTTGAATTGCTTAACCTAACAGGTTTAGGGTTTAGGGTTTTTGCTACTAACCTGTATGTTCCCTATAAGGTCGATGTTTTGCTTTTTTCTAAGGTTGTTGGCAAAAATTGTGAGTGTGTATCCAAGGGAAGTGATACGTGATTCTTGCCAGACCAAAGGAGAGAAGAGATATCTGCAAAGTGAATGTGTAGAAGGTGAAGAGGTGCCAAACGGATCTGCATTAGTGTTGAGTGCTGTTAACAGATCATTGTAACACTTGTTGATCTCTAACCACTTCAACAGTTATAAAATCCCCTAACAGGGTAGCCTTAACTGGCTTGATTCAAAATCCCTTAAATCGAGTGGTCTTAACCAGCTTGTTTCAAATCCCTTAACCGGGTAACTTGAGGCTAATGAGTTCTGAGAAGCTTGAGAAGCTTAGGAGATCCTTTCAGCTATTGAGTTCTTGAAATCCTCTAACAAGGTGACCCTACCGGGTTTAACCCTTAACTGGGTATCCCTTAACCAGGTGATCCCTAACAGGATCGGTTCCTACCAGAACCAATTGTAATGTCCTTAACCGGATAAGGCTCCTAACAGAGCGAACTTCCAAAGAGTTCAAAAAGCAGCTTGTGGGTATTCATCCCCATCGTGGTTTTTCCTAGTTGGGTTTCCACGTGAAAAATATGTGTGTCATGTGAAATGGTTTTGTCTTGTGATGCTTTGTTTTATCTGTTAAGCACATGAAGGTTCTATGTTTTATGCTTGTCTATAGAACATATTGAACTCACTGTTGTGAAGATATGATGGTTAAGTTTACTTGCTTATGCATGAAAATATAATGATACTGTAGTATTGAGCTAAGAGGAAAGCTTATTGAGTGACCAGTTCATGACTAATTGAGTTATACTAGATGTTACCGGTTGAACTCTGTTTTACCAGTATCCTTGTTTGTCAGTCTTTTGGAGTATTTGCTGTCAAACCATTTTTGGACTGTATTTGTGTATGTACTAATTCACCCCCCCCCTCTCAGTACCGGTTTGGTACTAGTGGTTCATCATTGAGTTATCACCTAGGTTATCTTGGTAACCTCTCCCAAACCCCCGGCTCCATCTAAGCATCATGCAGACCCTACCAATCCCTTCTTGAAGACAAGGTGGTAGGTTTGCCATTCCAGGCCTTCTCACCACATCTTGAGCCTATACAAGAACTCAACCATGTGCGAGGCACATTATCTTAGTTTAATATTTTAGCTACCCACCCCCTAATCAATTATTAGGTTATCACTTCTTAACTGACTTTCGAGGGGTTATCCTGCCATCCACTTTGGGTGCAGCCCCTGCTTGAAAGCCACTCTCTCTCATAGGATACTAATAGGAAAGCTCTCTCTATGAGAAATCTATGGTGAAACTGATAGCCATATCTAATCCTGACAAACCACAGGTGAAGGATACACAATCACTAACCCAGGATTGACCATTTGGATACATAACACACAATGGCTCACATCACAGGGTTATACAACGACACCTGACTAAGGGCTAAAAATAACCTTAGTAACAAGACAATAACTCAATTCAGATTTACAACGAAATATGCTTTTACCAGAGAATACCCTTCATTCTAAAGATCCCATAACATGCAATCTTTTTAAAACAGTAAAAAACATTAATTACTTGCAAATACAGATATTTCAGGAAAAATAGGAAATACATCTCATTCATAAAAGAAAAGCAGAATTGTCATTTGATCAATAAGGCTAAATTAATCACATAAAAATTAAACCCCTAATGTATTTCCAAGAATAAATATAGGATCTAAAATATAAGCTTTTCTGGAAATTAATAAATTTTGATATAATTATTTATATATATATATATATATATATAAAATAATAAAATACAAGTATATGAATATGAATATATATATATATATATATATTAAAACATGAATAAATTTGCACAATATTAAATATACATGATTATTACAATGCCCAAATTTTTAAAACATATATATATATATATATATATAAATATATATATATATATATATATATATATATATATGTATACATATACATGTATACATACATATATATATGTATACATGTATATATGTATAGGTATATATGTATATACATATATCTATACATATATATGTACATATATATATATACATATATATATATACATATATATATGTACATATATATATGTACATATATATATATACATATATATATATATATGTACATACATATATATATATGTACACACACACACATATATATATATATATATGTACATATATATATATATATATGTGTGTGTGTACATATATATACACACACACATATATATATGTACATATATATATATATATATGTGTGTGTGTGTGTGTACATATATATATATATATACATGTATATATATATATATATATATATATATATATATATATATATATACATGTATATATATATATATGTGTGTGTGTATATATATATATATATATACACACACATATATATATACATGTATATATATATATATATAACATAAATAATCCAAGAAAAAAGAAACTGAATTAAATAAAACTGGGCACGAAACCCGAACTCACCATATTCTGGAATACACAAATTAAAACCCAGGGGAAGCGAACAAAATTTACTTACTGCTACTGCACGGTAGTAGGTGCTACCACTAGTAGTATTGCTACCGTACGGTAGCTTTATTACCGTCGGTAGCAACTACTGCCCCCCCCCCCCCCCCCCCCCTATGACCCTTTTTTTTTTTCTAAAAAAAAATTTAAAATTAAATTTCAATGAATGCATAGTTTAAATACATAGAATTAAATTCACAAAGCCCCCTTTTTTCTCTCTTTTTTTTTTAAAGAAAAAATTTACACAGAGAATATAAAAATCAATTTTGACATAATACAAAAATCAATTTTCACAAAATATAAAAATCTATTTTCACATAATATAAAAATCTATTTTCACAGAGATTAAAAATCAATGCATCCCCTCTCTTCTCCATTTTTATTTACACAAATATCTTCCATAACCCAATATTTTTCTTAACCCAATTTTTAATAAATTTCTACAACCAGGAAGAACACAAAAATTGCAAACACATAGAGAAACTTTTATGGGACAAAGGAGGGTAAATCTAGCAAAACTTTGCCAGAGCAACTTTTCCAAATTCCTCAAAAATTTTAAATCTACAACACCCAAGGAAATAACTTCTTCCCAAAAACTAAAAATAAATTTCAAGAAAAGATTTTAGCCGAGAACAAGAAATAACAAGAGAGGGGTTTTAGATTTGAAAATTTATTTTTAACACACAGAGACTGAAATTTTTCAATAACTTTCATAATATTCATTCCAAAACTATTGCACACATTCCAAGCATCTATAATTTTGTATTTTTTTAAAACACACATCATTCAAGACTGAGGGAAAAATAAAAAAATTTCTTTAAAAACAACTAGAAGAGGCCACCAAACCTATATAGCTTCCTGGAAGAACTTTGTTGGAGAGATTCTATCCTTCAACAAGCTTCCAATCCTGAAGTCCAAACCTCCTTCCCAATGAATCCAAAATCTTCCCTTCTCAAGAACAAGCACTCCAGAAAATTTCAAAAATTCCTTTCATGCACAACCGCCTCCTTCTCGTGAACTCCTCCCCCAAAGAAATATTTTTTTTTTTAAATATCCTTTACCCAAACCTTTCTAGGTTGAAAATATTTCCCTTTTTCCCAAAATATAATATTCCATTTTACAACTAAAAAGGATTTTATTTTCTAATTCCACAAAAGAAATTGAAACTGCAATTTCCCAAAAATCATTACTTTTTCCTTTTTCTTCTCTTTTCTCATGCTAAATAATTAATTTTCAAAAAAAGAAAATAAAGCAATACTTTAATTCTAATTTACTCTTTTATTCATTTATTTATTCTTTTATTTATTTATTATTTAAAATTCTAGGAAACAATTAATGAAATTATTCTAATTTATTTTTCACTAAAATTTAAAGAAGATATATTTCTAATACAATGCAACTTGCAACCTAATTTAATAATTTCTTTTAATTAGTTAAATTTAAAATCTCTATGCATAAAAATACATAATTCAAAAATACCAACTATGAGATAACTCCATAAATTTAATTAATTAATTAAATCCACTAACACACAAACTGAGGAAACCCCAAGCAAGGACTCAGAAAAAGTCAACCGACGCAATACTAAGACTGAACAAACTGACAGGACGACCAATTGATGACACTCACAAGAGTGTAACAGGGTAAAATATGGTCAACTACTACCTCCTCCACTTCCATCAGACAATTATAAGGCACACTCAAACCTGTGGTGCCAGGTGGAGACGAAACCCCATACCTACCTGGTACTTGTACCTACAATATCTTGCATCACCGAGCCACACATGCATATATACAATATAGAAAACACGACATGCACACCGATGAAGGAGAATCACAACATTCCCTATCTCACCGGAGTGATTGAAGGAAAATCATCCCCTTGCATCCAATACACTCGCATACACGCAACATATAATTTCACATTGCATAGATAAAGTAAAGTGTCAGTACATAGCAATAATCCATAAAATGCCATAAATCACAAGTACTGACATACTGCAATTAAATTATGCATCTCATATCCAGATAAAGCATGAAATAATGTCATATAAGTCTGAATAACACATCATAGTAATGTATCCACTAAAAGTAAGCAATAGAAAAATATGAGTCTAATAAGTTCAAACGAGGAGGGGTACTACACAATTAATTTGAAAATTCCTCACTGACATATCCCACTCCCGATCCTTTTTTGATTGTGGTTAATCCTCTTTTGATCTGGCTTTTCTTTTCCCCTTCCATGCATTATCATCAATGAAATTATCACCCAAGTCGATTATATCATTCCGGCTAACTTGGGTATCTACCAGATAATCTTCTTCAAGATCATCCTGATCTGAGATATCAAGTTCGCCACCGTCTTCAACATGCGGTGTAGGTTGTGAATTTTGTACTTGTACTTGTGATGATGTACCTTCCTAATTTTCACCACAATCTTTTCCAAAGCCAAAGTATGAAGACAATGTTCTACTTTTTGTTGGCCTGTCATGGCCTTCCCCACATTCAGGTTTCCTACCCTTCTTCCTGTTCGACATCTCCAACGAAATAAAGGCTGCCAAAAAAATATCAATTTGTTGAAGAAGCAATAATAGACTATAAAGTATAATATATGTTTCATTGGCCCTATGACCTACAATCTAGATGTCTAAGGTCTAAATCTCCCGGCTGAACACTTGGCACAAATTGGTCCCCACTGAATAAGAATGAACTCAACAGTGAAAACAAATATAGATAAATTCAGAATAATATTATAACACATCAAAAATATGATCACTCACCTTTAGGTCACTAGCAGTTGCCAATGTAGTCAACAACAATGATTTTCCTTAGTAGGAAACTTCGCTATTGGTCAGAATTCAGAGCCTAGAACCCACTAGATTGTGTAGAGATAGATCTGATCTTTGAATGTATTTATACCAATCCTTATATGGTGAATTCCGCAAGAATTTTATATGGTATACAAATATTTGACAAATCTCGCATAACTATAACACGACATGTAATTTTTGAGGTGATTTTGTGTCGTCCAAATAATTGGCAAATACAATATAGTTGGTGAAAGTTGGGCTGATTGGAGACACACGTCAGCAAAATGTTGGGCGAATTGGGTCCTCCTGGCTAACAAATCTTCATATGCCTATAGGTGAATTATGGTTATTTATTAAGGCAACCCCAGAGAGTGTAGGCGAAAAAATTAAATTTACCGTGTGTCCACCGTATATTGTATTAACAAAATCCTCACATAGAAACATTTAATTACATAAAACATATGGCGATCGAGCCATGAATTTGACATAAATTGATAATGTTTTGGCGACATGGCAACCCCCAGTCGGTACAAAATATTCATCATTTCCCAGGTTGCCGACGTGAAAAATTCATCATTGGCGAATATTCGCCACTAAAGTAATCTCTGATTTAGACTTAGGCATGCTTATTTCTCTTTATTTTTTTTCTACACTAGAGAAGATAAGGTGAGAAGTGTCATGATTTTTTGTGATGCAAGAGTATCCAAGTGTTGTAAATATGAGTTTAGGTTGTCACTGATGTCAAACTTGTTGGTTTGGATGAGCTACTTTGGGTTTGAAAGTAGTTATGTGTTGTGCAATTGTGCAGAAGATGTGTGGTTGTATGGAGAGAATGTAAAGGTATTTATCATGATAATTGGTGATGTGTTATAGTGTTTCCAAACTTTTGTGTATATTGGTGATATGTTTATGAGAAGTGTGACTATTTGGTGAATAGTTGATACCGGAGGATCTCTGGTTCTTGGAAATCTTGCATCAACCAAAAACATTTTCTTAATATTTTGAAGTTTCAATATTCCTTTCTACATTTCTTTGCATTTGCACATTGGATCTTGTGGAGATGGATTTTGTTTGTAGACATGTTCATTTACCTTACCCTTGGTCCGTGAGACATTTGGATTCTTTTCCGACAAGTTATTGCTTCCCGAATTTGGGATAGTTTTTTAACTCAGGGCACCGGACCGCCTAGAACTATTTTTCTATTGGAGTATCTTGTGGATCTTTCTTATAGCTTGCAGAGCCTAATTTCATTTCTTCCAACGTTCCTTTGCTTGTGGCCGATCTTCCCCTAGGTCCGCACATCATTCTATGTTGTTTCCGGAGGGATTTCTTTGGCAGAGGCCAACTTGGTTGTTTTACACATTACATCTTCTTCTTCGGCATTGGTTTTCATCTTGGGCCGACACGGATTGTCCTTGAGCTATGATATCATATAAATCAATTTAATTAAATAGATATACATAATTTTTTGGCAAGTAAGATAAAGTTAGGAGATCTAGAGTTGGCTCACATTCTTTCTTGAGCCTGGATATTGTATTTGAGCATGTTTGTAATCAGGTGTGATAACCCACCAAAATTTGATTCAACAAAAAATTGAGTATTATTTTTTTTTTCATTATGTTTTATTCAATTGCATACTCTGGGCATCCATCCAATTAGGATTAGGCATTCATCCATTCGGGATGAGCTTCTAACCATATGGGTTAGGCAATTGTCCATACGGGACGTAAAATTCCATCTATCCAATACGGGATAGGCATCTACCCATACGGGGTAGGCATCCATCCAAACGGGATAGGAGATGCTCTGGCCAGAGACTTAGACTCATCGGGACCATTTGGGTCCTGAGTCACTCACTAAGTACTACACTCTTCTAACAAGAATGCACCGAGGTCGCCGTCCTTAGGAGTAATTAAAAATAATACAAGCTTGAATTCCGCCTCGGAATTTGGCTTAAAGCCTCGGGAAGTCAAGCGAATCCATACGGGATTCCTTCCGAGTATGCATTGAATTAACTTTGATTATCTTATCTTTCAATTAGGATTCTTACTCAACCAAGCCTAGACCCCACCCACGAACGCCTGAGTACGAGGGACAACTCCGTCCCAAGACTGCCTACATACCCGCTTCGGCACGGGATCAAGGCGTAAAGTATGTAGTTCTATTTTCTAATCTATGGTTTGATGTAAACTGATTTGTGGGTACCCAACCCTTTCTAGGGTCAGTGTCCCAGACAGTTTCTCTGCGGTTGCTACCCATGATGGTAGCACTTAAGCGAAGGCTCGAGATGGCCTATTGCTTGTGGCCTAAAAAAAAAGAAAAACTAGATCCTAATACTTATCATGAGCGTCACCCAATTGCAAATCACCAATAACCCTTCGAGATGAATTAAATAAATAAAGAAGGTAAATTTCATGAGGGTATTTAACTTGACCATCCTTAAAAAGGGGGTTTACTATGGTGTATCTCAACGGATGTGAAAATCATTTAAAAGTTATCTTATTAAATTATCGATCCAAGAGGGATTACCCGCCCCTTGGATTTTAACTTCCAATGTCCCTTATTACTCCCCGACGATTTATAGGGACGATGCCACAGACGTCGTTAATGCAGCTTTATTAGGCATTAAGTGCAATAGTTCAACACGACGGCATTACCCGTAAGCGTGACCCAGAGGCACCGTATATACCGAACACTGCTAGTTTTGGTTTTCCAACTTCCTTTGTTTAGTTTTCTAACTACGAATAACAAAAATGAAAGCGTAATTAATTGAAGTAACTACTTGAAGTGTAATTTGCATAATAATGACCATCACGAAACTTGCATAATAGTAATTGCATGAAAGATATAATTATTCCATAAATAATTCGCATGCTATGATCCATTAATAAAAGCAATTAATCTATGAAAAATTTGCATGACGTAAGAAGATTTAACGAGTCCAAAATAACGATTAAATCTAAGCATTTGTATTAATGTAAGTTAATCTCTAAAGACCAATCAAGTGTCCCAATGATTCTTAATGGGTTGAGTAACTTAATTTTAGAAGAATATAGTCTACACATTAATCCCATTTTTTTGTCGAAATTCAATATCTTTAAATTTACACTAAGGAAAAAAAATCATTATTTCCTAAATGTCATTATTATCAAACTTAAAAATTTAACTAAATAGTAATTAACTTAGATTATATATATATATATATTTTAAAACCCAAATTAAAAACTTCAAATTTCGAAATGGTAAAAAAACTAATTATAAACTAAATGGCAAAAAGGGCTTTGTTTTTTTTTAAGATAGTAAATAGGGTTGCGGGGTGGGGACCACGGGTCCCATCACCCCTGCGGCCCTGCATGCGCAGGTCCGCAGGGATGAGGGGATGCCGCGGGCCCCCCGTACCCCTGCGACGGTTTTAATGAAACCGTCCATGCAAGCTGCCGTCATTGTACGTTGAACACCGTGCGTTACGGAGGCTTAAGAGGATTTTTCTTAAAGTTTGAACGTTTTCCATTTTTTTTGTTATATATATATATATATATATATATATATATATATGTATGTATATGTATATAAATATATATGTTTTTATATACAATATTATTATTATTATTATTTTATATAGGAGTATTGCATTATTGAATATCACTCAGAGCAGGGTAGATAACAGGTAAATAACAATGTGGCAGATTAATTTCCAGGGATAAAATACAATGAAGCAGTAACCAGAGAGGTTCTTCTTCTCTTTTTTTCATTTCTTTTGTTTTCTACACAGGGAGATCTATTCACAGAGAATGAGATAATTTATTTCTTTTTCTTTCATTTCTTTTGTTTTTTCACACAGGGAGATTCATTCACAGAGAAAGAGATAGTTTATTTCTTTTTCTTTCATTTCTTTTGTTTTTTTTCATACAGGGAGATTCATTCCCAGAGAAAGAGATAGTTTATTTCTATACACAGGGAAAATCTTTCAAAAAAAGGAAATGTTAAACGTATTTTTACAGAGGATTTAGAAAACCAGAAGATGAGAAATCTTAGAAAGATTGATTACAACAAGATCCTTTTGAATACACAGTTCAGACTTTAAATCAATAACCAGAGAAATAAAACATTTTAGACTTTAAATCAATAAACTAGAAAAAAGAATATATTTCAGACTTAAATCAATAATCTAATCTCTTAAACCATTTAATCTACTTCTTATACACTTCAGACTTAAATCAATAAACTAGAGAAAAGAATATATTTCAGACTTAAATCAATAATCTAATCTCTTAAACCATTTAATCTACTTCTTATCAAGACTGAAACTAATTTCTTATCAAAAACAAATGAATTTCATTCTCCTAAAATAATTTAATCAAATCTAATCTACAACAAGAATAAGATGCATGAAACTAAGTTTGAAAGAACCTGGGTGCTTGAAAATGGTGTAGAGTCTTCCTTGATCCTCCAAATTGAAGAGAAATCCTCCCAACAAAATCTTAGCTGGAAATAAAAATTGACTACAAAGGAG
Organism: Cryptomeria japonica; assembly: GCF_030272615.1. NCBI lineage: Eukaryota > Viridiplantae > Streptophyta > Pinopsida > Cupressales > Cupressaceae > Cryptomeria > Cryptomeria japonica. Next base: position 83,363,403 of record NC_081413.1, read on the forward strand.
AATTTAACTTGCAAAATTTCTTATGGAATAGCCAACCACTCCTTTTGAAACTTGTACCTCTTTTATAAAAGAATTTTCAAATTCCCACTACCTAATTATTAATTGAAAAAAAAGAGATTCTCTCCCAATTTGGCCTCCATGCAAATTGATTAGGCTTAGTGGGAGGAGTTACATGCAAGAGTGGTGGAGAAGCCTCTAGAAGCTTCTTATTCCTCCTACAACATGTGCCTTAATTTGGGTGAGGGAAATTAAATAACCAATTAAAAATATATATATATTTTCCATGTGTGTGTGTGTTTTATTATTTTTATTCCCTTACAATATTCATTCAATATAATAGAGTTTTGTATTTAAATAAAAAGGTGATAAAGGAGGGTTGTGACATCCTCCCCCCCTTAATCTGTGCATCGTCCCGATGCACTTATTAAATGCATTCAAAAGAGTTTATAGTTCATGTTCAAAACAAAAAAGGAAATAGCTACTGCATCTCCTTAGTATCCTCCCACGTGGCATTCTTCTCGCCGTACTAGTCCCATTGCACTTTGCACTGATCAACCTCTCTGTTGCACAACTGGCACTAGCCCCTCTCCAAGATTTTGAATGGCTCTATCATTATTCCCCCCATTTCTTGGACCTGTAAAGCATCCCAATTCAAAATGTGTTTCTCATCAGGTACATACTTTTTAAGAAGAGATACATGGAAGACATCATGGATTCGGCTCAATTGGGGAGGTAAGGCCAACTGATAAGCAACTGGATTAATTCTTCCCAATATTTCAAAGGGTTCGACATAATGAGGTGCAAGCTTAGTCTTTTTCCCAAATCTTATGGAACTCTTGTGTGGCCTAACCCTTAGGAAGACTTTCTCTCCTACTTCAAACTCCCTTGGTGTTCTATTTTTGTCTGCATAACTTTTCTGCCTATCCGAGGCTTCCTTCAATCTTTGCCTAATTTCCTTAGTTTTCCTTTCCATTTCTTTCAACATATCTGGTCCAATAATCACTCTATCTTCAAGACTATCCCAACTCAAAGGTGTTCGACATGGTCTACCATACAAAGCTTCAAAAGGTGCCATTCCCAAAGATGTTTGATACGTATTATTGTAGGCAAACTCTACCAAAGGTAGGTACTCTTCCCATTTCCTCTGTTGGTCCATGCAGTACATGCGAAGCAGGTCTTCCATAATCTGATTTGTCCTTTCTGTCTGATCGTCGGTTTCCGGATGGTATGCGGTGCTAAAATTTAGTTGAGTTCCTAGAGCTGATTGAAGAGTGGTCCAAAACCTGGAAGTGAATCTTGCATCTCTGTTTGATATGATTTTCTCTGGTATTCCATGCAACCTAACTATCTCCTTAACGAAGCGTCTAGCCAAGGTGGGTGCATCATCCGTTAGATTTCCTGGTATAAAGTGTGCCACCTTAGTGAGTTTGTCAATTACCACCATTATTGCATCATGCCTAGAAGGTGACATGGGTAACCCTTGTACGAAATCCATGCTAATAACTTGCCACTTATGTTGAGGTACATCGTGTAATTGTAACAATCCAGCTGGGTGTCTATGTTCTGCCTTTACTCTTTGACACTCCAAACATTTAGCTACATACTTGACAATATCGCTCTTCAACCCTTGCCAAAAGTATAATTTCTTTAGATCTGCATAAAGTTTGCTAACTCCTGGGTGGCCTGAATAAGGGGCATTGTGAGCCTCCGATAAGACTACTTCCCTTAAATTCCCTGAATTAGGAATATAGATTCTATTATTGTATCTGAGCAACCCATCTTCATCTAATGTATACCCTTCGACCTTAGGATCGGTCGGTTTGTGTCTTATAGTTAATTTGACTTGCTCATACCATGGGTCATGTCCTTGTTCATCCATTACTTGCCTTTTGAAAGAGGTTTTGAAGGTTTCTATAGTCATCAAGTGTCTCCTCCTACTTAGGGCATCTGCCACCCTATTTTCTTTTCCCTTAATATATTCAATTTCAAAATCATATTCACTTAGAAACTCTAACCACCTTCTTTGTCTGGCATTTAAGTGAGGTTGGGTAAAGATGTATTTTAGTCCTTGGTTATCTGATTTTAGCTCAAAGGGCTTCCCTAGCAAGAAGTGTCTCCATTTTTGCAGGGCATGCACAATTGCTGCCAACTCTAAGTCATGGGGTGCATAATTGACTTCATGAGTCTTTAGCTTCCTAGATTCGTAAGCCACTACCCCTTCATATTGGACAAGTACTCCTCCTAACCCTTCAATAGAAGCATCTGTTATGACTGTGAAGTGTCCATTGGGATCTGGTACCTTTAGAATGGGTGCTGAAGTTAGTTTCCCCTTCAAGATTTGAAATGCCTTATCACTTTGCTCGGTCCATACAAACCTTTTGCCCTTCCTTTGCAACGAGGTGATGGGGTTTGCTATCTTAGAGAATCCTTCCACAAACCTCCTATAGTAACCTGCTAGCCCCATAAAGCTTCTTACTTCTGAAACATTCTTAGGGATTGGCCATTCTACTATCGCCTTTATTTTATCTGGGTCGACTGCTATTCCTTCTTTTGATATTATATGCCCAAGATAGTGAATCTTTTCCTCAAAGAAGGCACATTTGGACAATTTTCCATATAACTTATGTTCTCTCAATCTTTGCAAAACAATTTGTAGATGCACTAAATGTTCCTCTTCATTTCTAGAGTAAATCAATATGTCATCCAAAAATACCAAAACAAATTTATCCAAGTAGTCATGGAATACACTATTCATTAGGTTCATGAATGCCGTCGGGGCATTAGTTACACCAAAAGGAACTACTGTGAATTCGTAATGTCCATACCTCGTCCTGAAAGCTGTCTTCGGAATGTCTTCTTCCTTAATTCTGAGTTGATGATACCCTGACCGGAGATCTATCTTTGAGAAAACTGCCGCTCCTTTCATTTGGTCAAAAAGGTCCTCTATGCGAGGTAAGGGATACCTATTCTTTATGGTGACTTTGTTCAACATCCTATAGTCGATGCATAGCCTTAAGGTTCCATCCTTCTTCTTAACAAATAAAACTGGCGCTCCCCATGGTGATACACTTGGCCTTATTAATCCCTTAGCTAAGAGTTCCTCTAATTGCATTTTGAGTTCCTGTAATTCGGTTGTGTTCATCCGGTAAGGTGCCTTTGATACTGGTTCAGCTCCTGGGAGTACTTTGATAGAAAAGTCAAACTTTCTCTTAGGGGGTAAACCGGGTAGTTCTTCTGGAAAAACATCCTTAAACTCCTTTAAGAAAGGGGTATTTTCAAATGTTGGTGTATTTTCCTCCTTTCCTTCATCAATTTCAACCATAAAGATTTGTCCCCCTCTTCTCCTTTCCTTCTTTAATTGCATTGCTGAGATAGTTTCTATATTAATGGGTTTAAACTTTCCTTGGATTTTGACCCTTTTCCCCCCATCATCCAAACATTCAACAACTTTGCTATAACAATCTACATTAGCTTGATGGTCTGCTAACCAACTCATTCCCATAATTACATCATATAATCCTAAGGGTGCCACATAGAGATCTACCCTTGTTTCAAACTCAGGGAATTGTACCCTTGCCCTCGGTAAACACTTAGTTACTTCTCTAGTCGCCTTATCCCCATATTGAACCGTCCATGATGACTCCATTTGATTAAATTTTAATGCATATTTGTTTACTAATTTAGGTGAGATGAAACATTCAGATGATCCAATGTCAATTAGAATTGATATTGGTTGTTCAAATAGTGTACCTGTAGTTTCCACGGGAACATTCTGGTATCTTCTTCTTTGGTTCCTAACCGCTGCATGAATCCTCTGTTGGGGCCCTTGTTGGGGTTGATTGGCCCTAATTTGTCCTTGCATCCTGGGGCACTCTCTAGCAAAATGGTTTTCCCCACACATAAAGCATCCACCTGGAGGACCTCTCCTACCTTGATTTCTAGGGGGATCATTCCTTGTTTCATTTCCCCTGGGTGGATAAGTTATCCTGTTCTGCTGGTCATTCCTGTTATAGTTGCCCCTGTTATCATTGCCCCTGTTATTATTGCCCCTGTTATTATTGCCCCTATTATTATCATTTCCATTCCTCTGATATTGGTTAGGTGGTGGTCTCCTTTCGGAAGAGTTATTCCTTTGACCCTTGTTGAAATTAGTGTTTCCATTGAATTCTTGCTTCCTTTTAAATGAGTGGTTCCCATTATAGTTCCGTCCTGCTAGTGTTTGAATCTTCCTCTCTTGCCTTAGGGACTTTTCAAGTACTTCATTCATATTTCTGGGTCCATGCATATCAACCTCTGCCCCTATGTTGGTATTCAGCCCCAAAATGAATTTCCTTGCTTGGCCTTCTTCATCCTTTTGGTACATAGGCACATATTTAAGCAACTTGGTGAACTTATCCCAATATTGTTGAACGGATAGGGACCCTTGACGTAGATTATGGAATTCTGTCACTTTCTCATCAAAGAACAATTGAGGGAGCCACCTATCTCAAAAATGGTGAACAAATTGATCCCATGTGATTGTATCCCTGTTATACCCATTTTGTTCCTTGGTGTTGGTCCACCAACTAGCCGCCTCCCCTGTGAGTTGATAGGAGCCCCATAAAGCCTTGGTTGTTTCGCTAAAATCTCTTAGCTCAAAATATTTTTCCATTTCATTTAGCCAATTCTCAGCCCCTTCACCAATCTGCCTCCCATCGAACTTAGGAGGGGTAATTTTCTTTAAATCCTTGGAGAGTTCCAATATGTTATTTTCCTTTCCATTACCCATCGCATTTCCTTGATTGCTACCTGTAAAGCGGAAAATCGCGATCGAACCCTAGTTGTTCTCCCCTCTTCCAACTCCGAGGAGAGAGAAGGGAGGTTCGCTAGGATTCGATGGTTTTCACTTAGGGGAGAGACTTTACATTCAAAAGAGGGGTTGAAACTCATAAGATCCAATCCCACATAATGCAAGATTGGATGCTAGATGAATTTCAAGGGTTATGACAACAAGGCTACCCTCTTTTGTAAAGAATATCGATAAAGGAATTGAGCTAGGAATGCATAGAAAGTGACAAAGATTCTCTTATAAACTGAGATAGGAATACAGTATGAAGCTGCAGACCTGGAATTAGCAGTAAAATGTCAATACGGCGCTGTCCTACAAATTTGAGCAAAAGTTGTCAGGACAATGGCGCCCGACGCCACGGTCCTCCGAAAAATCCGCGAAACGAAGGGGGATCTGTTCGTCTCTGCACAAGGATTCCAGATCTTCAATTTCAGCTGCGTACCTACAACCTACACACAGAAAAGCGAAGACAATTGGGGGGTTAGGGATTAGGGGTTTGCCTTTAGGTCAAACCTCAGTTTTGGAATTAACCAAGAAATGAGCAAGAGCTGTAAATGTAAATGACTGTAAAACAAGTACTAATACCTTGTTCTAAGGATGTTTGTATCCTTATGTGTGAAGGTATAGATGTTGTATGTTGTTGTAGTATGTAGTAAGTGATCTCCTCTTCAATGGTTGAATCCTTGTCTTGAATGCAACACTTAGCCTTGAATGGAGAAATGATCAATTGCTTGAAGGAATGCTTGAATGCTTGAATGCTTGAGTATAGTTTCCATGCCTTGTACACATATGTCTTTCTCATGCCAAATGAGAGAGAAAAATGTAGTTTATATACTTGTCAATTAGGGCTGATAGACTGATTTTCCCGACCTTAGGCCGACCAGGAAATGTAATTTCCAAATTGCAAACAAAAAGACCCGAGACCCCTTAGGAGACCGGGCCCAAAATAGGACCCAGGGACCAGGGCGCTGGGCGCCCTGGTCCTGAGGGACCAGGGCACTGGGCGCGCTGGTCCCACCTCCTGGGACAGCAGGGTGCAAGGAGGTTCAGGCCAGGGTGCTTGAAAAATGCAGTTTTCAGTGTCGTGGACAAGTTTCGGGGTCTCCATTCAGGTTGCGTGTTGCATCGCCATCGTGAAGACCGAAATGCAGTCGAAATTGCAAGTGTCGCAATTTTAGGATGCTACACTACCAGGGTTTCCATTCTTGGTACCACTTCTGTTCTCATAGTCATTCTGCCTTTCCCTAAGGTCCTGCAGTGATTGTTCGAAGAAGTTGATTTTATCTCTTTGTTCGGTTAGAAGGTCGATTATAGCTTGGACCCCATCTCCGTTGTTCCCTGGGTTGTGTCGAACCCCTTCATGATCTTCCTCATGGTTTCCTTCATGTTTTTCTTCATGGTTTTCCTCATGGTTTACCTCCCTTTGACTCCTAGTACGTCTTCCATTACCCCTTCCTCTTCCTCTTCCTCTTCCTCTTCCTCTTCCTCTTCCTCTTCCTCTTGCCATTCTAGGTTTTACCTGAAAGTTAAATTATGTAGTTAGTTTTTTTTTTGTTTTTTTTTGTAGAATAAAATTTAATTTCTATCATTGTAAAACATTCCCTTAGTTGAATAAATTGAAGTGAGCACAAGGCCTAGATTTGAACCTTTGCTCTGATACCACATGTGATAACCCACCAAAATTTGATTCAACAAAAAATTGAGTATTATTTTTTTTTTCATTATGTTTTATTCAATTGCATACTCTGGGCATCCATCCAATTAGGATTAGGCATTCATCCATTCGGGATGAGCTTCTAACCATACGGGTTAGGCAATTGTCCATACAGGACGTAAAATTCCATCTATCCAATACGGGATAGGCATCTACCCATACGGGGTAGGCATCCATCCAAACGGGATAGGAGATGCTCTGGCCAGAGACTTAGACTCATCGGGACCATTTGGGTCCTGAGTCACTCACTAAGTACTACACTCTTCTAACAAGAATGCACCGAGGTCGCCGTCCTTAGGAGTAATTAAAAATAATACAAGCTTGAATTCAGCCTCGGAATTTGGCTTAAAGCCTCGGGAAGTCAAGCGAATCCATACGGGATTCCTTCCGAGTATGCATTGAATTAAGTTTGATTATCTTATCTTTCAATTAGGATTCTTACTCAACCAAGCCTAGACCCCACCCACGAACGCCTGAGTACGAGGGACAACTCCGTCCCAAGACTGCCTACATACCCGCTTCGGCACGGGATCAAGGCGTAAAGTATGTAGTTCTATTTTCTAATCTATGGTTTGATGTAAACTGATTTGTGGGTACGCAACCCTTTCTAGGGTCAGTGTCCCAGACAGTTTCTCTGCGGTTGCTACCCACGATGGTAGCACTTAAGCGAAGGCTCGAGATGGCCTATTGCTTGTGGCCTAAAAAAAAAGAAAAACTAGATCCTAATACTTATCATGAGCGTCACCCAATTGCAAATCACCAATAACCCTTCGAGATGAATTAAATAAATAAAGAAGGTAAATTTCATGAGGGTATTTAACTTGACCATCCTTAAAAAGGGGGTTTACTATGGTGTATCTCAACGGATGTGAAAATCATTTAAAAGTTATCTTATTAAATTATCGATCCAAGAGGGATTACTCGCCCCTTGGATTTTAACTTCCAATGTCCCTTATTACTCCCCGACGATTTATAGGGACGATGCCACAGACGTCGTTAATGCAGCTTTATTAGGCGTTAAGTGCAGTAGTTCAACACGACGGCATTACCCGTAAGCGTGACCCAGAGGCACCGTATATACCGAACACTGCTAGTTTTGGTTTTCCAACTTCCTTTGTTTAGTTTTCTAACTACGAATAACAAAAATGAAAGCGTAATTAATTGAAGTAACTACTTGAAGTGTAATTTGCATAATAATGACCATCACGAAACTTGCATAATAGTAATTGCATGAAAGATATAATTATTCCATAAATAATTCGCATGCTATGATCCATTAATAAAAGCAATTAATCTATGAAAAATTTGCATGACGTAAGAAGATTTAACGAGTCCAAAATAACGATTAAATCTAAGCATTTGTATTAATGTAAGTTAATCTCTAAAGACCAATCAAGTGTCCCAATGATTCTTAATGGGTTGAGTAACTTAATTTTAGAAGAATATAGTCTACACATTAATCCCATTTTTTTGTCGAAATTCAATATCTTTAAATTTACACTAAGGAAAAAAAATCATTATTTCTTAAATGTCATTATTATCAAACTTAAAAATTTAACTAAATAGTAATTAACTTAGATTATATATATATATTTTTTTAAAACCCAAATTAAAAACTTCAAATTTTGAAATGGTAAAAAAACTAATTATAAACTAAATGGCAAAAAGGGCTTTGTTTTTTTTTAAGATAGTAAATAGGGTTGCGGGGTGGGGACCACGGGTCCCATCACCCCTGCGGCCCTGCATGCGCAGGTCCGCAGGGATGAGGGGATGCCGCGGGCCCCCCATACCCCTGCGACGGTTTTAATGAAACCGTCCATGCAAGCTGTCGTCATTGTACGTTGAACGCCGTGCGTTACGGAGGCTTAAGAGGATTTTTCTTAAAGTTTGAACATTTTCCATTTTTTTTGTTATTTATATATATATATATATATATATATATGTATATGTATATAAATATATATGTTTTTATATACAATATTATTATTATTATTTTATACAGGAGTATTGCATTATTGAATATCACTCAGAGCAGGGTAGATAACAGGTAAATAACAATGTGGCAGATTAATTTCCGGGGATAAAATACAATGAAGCAGTAACCAGAGAGGTTCTTCTTCTCTTTTTTTCATTTCTTTTGTTTTCTACACAGGGAGATCTATTCACAGAGAAAAGGAGAAAATTTGTTTGTACACACAGGGAGATCTATTCACAGAGAATGAGATAATTTATTTCTTTTTCTTTCATTTCTTTTGTTTTTTCACACAGGGAGATTCATTCACAGAGAAAGAGATAGTTTATTTCTTTTTCTTTCATTTCTTTTGTTTTTTTTCATACAGGGAGATTCATTCCCAGAGAAAGAGATAGTTTATTTCTATACATAGGGAAAATCTTTCAAAAAAAGGAAATGTTAAACGTATTTTTATAGAGGATTTAGAAAACCAGAAGATGAGAAATCTTAGAAAGATTGATTACAGCAAGATCCTTTCGAATACACAGTTCAGACTTTAAATCAATAACCAGAGAAATAAAACATTTCAGACTTTAAATCAATAAACTAGAAAAAAGAATATATTTCAGACTTAAATCAATAATCTAATCTCTTAAACCATTTAATCTACTTCTTATACACTTCAGACTTAAATCAATAAACTAGAGAAAAGAATATATTTCAGACTTAAATCAATAATCTAATCTCTTAAACCATTTAATCTACTTCTTATCAAGACTGAAACTAATTTCTTATCAAAAACAAATGAATTTCATTCTCCTAAAATAATTTAATCAAATCTAATCTACAACAAGAATAAGATGCATGAAACTAAGTTTGAAAGAACCTGGGTGCTTGAAAATGGTGTAGAGTCTTCCTTGATCCTCCAAATTGAAGAGAAATCCTCCCAACAAAATCTTAGCTCGAAATAAAAATTGACTACAAAGGAGAATTTAACTTGCAGAATTTCTTATGGAATAGCCAACCACTCCTTTTGAAACTTGTACCTCTTTTATAAAAGAATTTTCAAATTCCCACTACCTAATTATTAATTGAAAAAAAAGAGATTCTCTCCCAATTTGGCCTCCATGCAAATTGATTAGGCTTAGTGGGAGGAGTTACATGCAAGGGTGGTGGAGAAGCCTCTAGAAGCTTCTTATTCCTCCTACAACATGTGCCTTAATTTGGGTGAGGGAAATTAAATAACCAATTAAAAATATATATATATTTTCCATGTGTGTGTGTGTTTTATTATTTTTATTCCCTTACAATATTCATTCAATATAATAGAGTTTTGTATTTAAATAAAAAGGTGATAAAGGAGGGTTGTAACATCAGGCCTATGATCTTGTAAGCCCACATGTTGCCGACCAGTTGTACTTGAATTCATGATATAATATAATTTTAGTTCTGCATTGCCTCCATCGCATTGAGTTGTTGGTGTTGTGTTTCATTTGCTACATGGTCCAGACTATTCTCTTTGAGGACTTAGTCTGTTGTGACTGCACCAATAGTTTGTCATGCAGTTTGGTCTAGTACATGGTAGATATGTATCAGATAGTTATTCTATTTCAAAACAATATTTGTCGATGTATAATTTTTTCATATCTCATTTTTTAGGTGATGTATAGTTAAAGTTATTTAAGTCTAAGTTCCAATTGGAGTAATTACAGTGCAACGATGTGAGGAATAAATTGTATTCCTTGACTTTGAGATTAGTAGGGTGATGCAGATCATTGATTTGGATTCCTTGATGTCATATGTTGCCATGTTGATTATTTTTTAAGTATATTTGGTAGTTTGTATTGAATATTGGGAAAGTTGTGATCAACATGCATTAACTGTATTATCATTTATGGCCAACCTAAGGTGTTTTGGTCCATGCGATAGCATGCAGTTGTATGAGAGTTATTTTTGGAAGTATCTAGAAGGTGTATTGACATGGTGTGACCCTTCATGCACTTCATTTTCTTTCCATATTTGCATTGGAGGTACCCATAGGATTTTCAAAAGAAGTGGGAATGGTAGAATGAATGAGAGTGAACTACAACAAAATATGGAATATTATAATTGTAATGAAATGGGACATATTGCAAAATTTTGCAGGAAAAGGAATGAGAAAACTAATGAGCTAGAGAAGAAAATTGATATTAATGAGGAGAAGGAAAAAATGAAGATGATATGGGTAAAGAAAGAAAAAGATAAAGTTGTGGAGAAAATTGCAGATGAATCTGTACCTATTGTGGGTGTTGACTCCTCTTTTAGAAACTAGTTCATATAGCATTATTTGAGAGGGAGAACTGAATGCAAATCCCTTGCACCCCCTTATGTTTCGGATGTTGAATTTCCTTCAGCGTAGTAGAAGTTAGAAATTTGGTTCCGGTAGTCTCTAAATGGATTTATTGATATGTAACATTTATTGAGGTTTTTGGGTGTACAAAGTATCAACTTTTTGAGGAACTTTTGGAAACCCTAAGTGATGAATATATATTATTTTTACTGAATTGGTTTTTGTGCACTTGCAATTGAGGAGCTATTGAATTCAGAAAGGAGTGAGGAAATTGTTATAGTTAACCAAAGGTATTTTTGAGACTATAATTTTTTGATAGCTATTTTTGATATTATTAGTTCTCTTGATGAGCCTCAACCTGTTCTCAAAACTTGTCTATTTATTCCCACGATGGAAGAACCTACTAGTGCTTTTTTTCTTCTTCCTGCTTAAGTTGTTCACAAGGAAGATATTCACTATTACATTCATGTTCCTTTGGTTGAATATGATCATAGAAAAATCAATGATTTTAGGAGAACCCATCTAATTGATGACTCGCAGAAGCTAAATTTTCAATATGCCAGTCTAAGGCACATGGGGTTGGATACATGGAATGATTTTCTTGTGTTTCTTGATGAAGGATTATTAAGATTTGTTTTGAAAATAATGCATGAAGATTTATTATGCTTGGATTAGTTGTATTTAATTTCCATGGAAACCCTAAGGGATATAACTGCTCTGTGTTCTATCAAAAAGGTTAATGTTTTGAAATATATGAAGAATGACAATGTGAATAATCTAACTAAAGTTGTATTTAATAAGAGAGCCCTTCAAATTGATAGCATTACAAATTTGGGTGTAAGCTATGTGACAATGGGAATTTCATACAAATTTTATTTTAGAAACCAAGAGGGATCTTCCTCCTCGACTATAGTTTATGTTGCTTATCAAATGGTAAAGGAGAATAAGGACTATGATTTGTGTGAACTCTTGAGGTGTCAATTGCTGGACAATCTTCATATTACCAAGGATGAAAAATGTCCCTTTCGGTATGGATCTCTTATTGTCTGTTTGGTATTCTATTTCTTAAATGCATCGCCTGGAAGGAAGAATGTTGTTTGGAGAAAATACATGTTTGTTGGTGCACAAATTAAAGAATATATAGATAAGTTGGATGATAGTAATGAATCTTGTAAGTTTTTAATGGATCTCTCGAAGGAGATGATTATCAAAAATAGGATTTCTCTAAATGTTGTAGACTGGTACAAGGATGATATTACCTTCATGGTGGATAAGGACAACTATTTTATGGAGGTAGTAGTGCCATTGAATTCATGGGTATCCAATCTCTCCTATGAAGTACCCAAGGATGGATGTATGGCTATTGCAGAGATTCTTCTTAAGTTTCCTAAGGATTTGAGTGAGAAAATATTTGGTACATTTGATGAAATCATTATAAATTATGGTGGATAGACAGTAGATGATATTGGCATGACTTTTAAAGAAATTACTTCAAAGGTAAAGAGAACTAGGAAATTATCTACTTCATCTACAAAGGCATCTTCCTCTGTTGCTAAGCTATTGAAATCTGAACATTTGAGTATGTCGGTTAAGAAGGACAATGTAGATACTATAGTTGTGGAGAGTGATGAAGGTGAACCAAAGAAGGCTAATGTACAACGGGATATTGAGAAAATGGTGACCTCCCCTATGTCTTCTAGGGAAATTTCACTTGAGGTTGATAAAGTGCTTGATCTAATTAGGTAGTGTAATGGTCTAAAGGATGTTGGTAATTTATACCTTCATATACCTACGTATTTTTAGGAAGTTATTGAGCAAGACATAGCTACACATCTATTCTAGTACAATTTTGTTCCTAATGATGTTGCTAACCTGCTTCGAAAGTTGTAGTGGAAATTCTCATTGAGTGCATGGATTCAAAGGGTGTTGATAGTAATAGTTCAAAAGAACCATGTACAGAAGTCAATCTAGCTAACAAGATGATAAAAAAATGTGCAAGGGCACATCAGAATCTCAAACTTAATTTGGAGAGTTTCATAAAGGTTGTTGATGATGTTGTATGGTTATATCATGAAATTTTTTAAGGTGTACAACTGCTACTAATAAGTTTTAGAAAGAGATAGATTCGATTGATTCTGAACTCAATGGGTTAGCCTACTCATTTAATATTTACAAAGGCGATAATTTGGTGTTGTGAGATCTAGGATTCAAGAATTTCATTCTTAGTTATCTTTATGACAAGGACAAAGAGATGAGTACAAGAGATAGTTTTGTGATCCTAAAGATGCAATGGAGTCGATTATGTCTTCTTTTATCAAGTTGCTTGCAAATGCTGAAAAGGTTGATCAGAGTATGCAAAATTATGACATTTTTGATGTTGTAGTAAATTTATGTCTTGAGTGAGTGTCATAGTAGAATTATTTCTGCTACTATTCGTTTATGGAATTCTTCTCTTGTGGAATTAAAGAAACAATTCAAGGATATTTGGGCCATTAACATAGCATAGAGTTTGTTGGTTTCTTGGATAGTTTTTGGATGATATATTTTTTGAAGGTACATGTATATAAATTGATCTTTTATATTTTTATTGTAAGTGATTGTTTTTGATAGGGGAAATTACAGATATGTATAGATTTCATGGCAATTAGAGTTGTCCTTTGTCTTTTATGTCAAAGAGGGAGAAGTATTTATGCAAGTGTCATCATCAATAAAAAAGGGGGAGATCGTTGCACACGTGAGTTTATGTTGTCATTGATGTCAAACATGTTGGTGGTCTGGATGTTGGTTCATAAGTGATATGAGAAGTGATTTGGTTAAGTTTTTTTATTGGTGACAAACTTGTTGCTAGATTGATGACTAATCTAGATGTTGGTTTAAAAGTTATATGGTGAAAAAGTGTATGGTTGTATGTTGGAAAATATCTATGATGCCAAAATAAGGTTTTTTAAGGTTTATGTGGATATGCTAGAATGAGTGTGTCAGACTTGTGTATGGAGATATAGTGTATAGATGTTGTGTGGATATATGGAATCTATATAGAAGTGTTCTAGATGGAAAATATAGTTGGTATGTTGTGTTTTCAGAGGGTTGGTGGCTTTCTATTTGATTTAGAAACTATTCAACTATTTCAGGTGATTGCTCTAGTAATCAGTATCATTGTCTGACCAGTGGTATGTGATTGTATTGGATATGTATCATAATGATGTATGTATTGTAGATGAATGATTATGAAAGATTGATCTTCTCATTTATTCAGGTGGATAGATGTTTCTATTACAAGAGCTATTTTATGTTTGTGTTTAGGGATAATGTAGTTATAGGATGTTGTGGAGGAATGCACTGAATTCCTTGACTTGTTGGTACTCTAAAGTGTTGTGGATCATTGATTCTTGATCCTTGGCCCTTTATGTTTCTTTCTTGATTTTTCACAAGTTTTATTTTTGGCCTAGATTGAAATTTTTATGTAAAAAAGATTGGTATGTGTAGCATCCTAAATTGTAATCGGTATGATTCACACCTCATGTTTGTGCTCCTATCTTAGTGTGTCCTATCTCCATTCCCCCTAGGCCCATTTTAGCCCCATTTTTCTCCAACTCTAATGTCACCTGTTGATACCACTGAGTGGGCCCCATCCTATATTTTTCCTCCCCCATTTGTAAATTTACTAGTCCCATTTTTGGAGGATCAAGGCATGGTGATGCCCTGGTCTGAATCAGGGTGTCCCACTACCTTGGTCCCCCTTAAATGAGACCCAATTTAAATTTGGGCGATCTTTCTCCCTCCCTGATGGATTTTGGTCCCCACTACTCAACTTAACCATTGGAGGTCAGCCTAATTGGTAATTTACCTAGGGAACCCTATATAAGGACATCCTATCAATTCATTTTAGATATGAGATTCTATCCATAACATTTGCACATTCAAGCATTCTCAAGCATTCAAGGCATCATTTCATTCCATCATGTCCTTTAAGTCTCATGGAGAAAAGTCACATCAATCCTCATGCAAGCATGTGTTTTTTATTAGGTCATTCGTGTTCATGTGTTTATCATGTTAATGCATCCAAAATTTATGATCATATTCAAAGAGCATTGCATCATCAATCTTCCCATCAACCATTATAGATCTAAAGTATATCTCCTAACATTTACTTTAGTATTTACATTATTCCATTCAAGGTTAACTCCTAAATTGAGGTTTGACCTAAGGAAAACCCTTATCCACAACCCATTTTCTCCCTTTCTGTGCATGTAGGAAATTGACTCAAGGGTTGTGGTTGAGGATTCCAATAGAGTTGACGATGACAAATAGGTTCAAATTTTGATGGATCAAAAAGTGAAGGACCGGGGCAACCTACCATCCTAGTCCCAAGAATTTTGTCCAAGCTTTCGACAATGGATCCAGTGCATCTCTCTGATATAGAAAATATCTCACTTGCCTGTCTCAGAGTTACAAGATGAGGGTGACCTACCATCCTAGTCCCAACAATTTAGCCCAAACTTTCAAGAACATGTTTTGATCCTATCCTTTTTCTCAGATCCCTATCCTTGGATCTATTTGATATCTGTAGCAGTCTATTATTACCGTTTCACTCTAATTGTCCATTATTTTTCCCTAAATTCACAATCTACATCTAATTTCAACTCAAAAAAGGGATACAAACAAAATAAGTTAATCTAATCAGCATTTCAGCCCTTTTCCTAATTGAATTATGGCTAGATCTATTGGATTCACCCCCCTTTTTAATGTAATGGTCCCTTAGGTAAGATTAGCGGTTTTATTATCTTAATTGGTGAAACCCTAAATTTCCCATCCATCATGTTTTGGTGAACCTGACTCTCATGCTTTTTTTACTTCTGATTTTCATTTGTAGATTTGATATTTGCACTCATAAATCATATATGCAATTGAATTACATAATTTTAGAGGTTAAATTCATAAAAACCCTAATTTATTATTCTAAAATTGTTGTGTGGCTTGCATAATTGTTTTCAATTATGTCCTCAAATCTGATTTGGGGGTTTTTCATAACAGAATTTACTAAATTTGATTGGTTTTCTATTTCACATGTGATTACAATGTTTCTTAGTTATATTTATCAAAATCATGTGTTGTATAATGGTTTCTTTCACTTTACATTACTTATTTTCATCCATAGTACTCTGGCATATGACATCATTAGAATTTCAAAGATATTTCCTACTTGCAAATCATATCTAGAAGCTTTTATACATGTTGCATTCAACATATGATGATATTCTTAAGAAAATTCATTGCATATGTAGATCACATAAAAGCTTTTGTGGAGGATGATAATCCTAGATATGACATTGGAAAGGATAACACTTGTACCTCTCCTAGGGTATCTCATGTGAATGAAGAAAGAGTAAATACTCCTATCAATGATCTCTCTAATGGAGAGAAATCATTAAATAGCAACATGACACCATCTTCTTCTCATACACGTACTCTAGTGCATGGGGGGCAAGGTCAAAATGTTAGTGTATCAATCCCTCTAGATCCTCCTTATTCTCCTAGAGCTTATCTTAATCATCAATTTATTTGTAGGGAAGATGATGTTATACATTTTATTCATGATTTTTCCCCTCACATAACATTAAGAAAAGATAAAGCCTTAGATAATAAGGACCCTTCTTTTCTACCTACTAACGATGATATGAATAATGGTGATAGAAAGAAGAATCTCCCTACAAAGGATATTCCTTCTTCATTTAATTATCCCGTTGGCCTTTGTATGTGTCCTTACACTACAAATTTTAAAGAAATTCATAATGAAATCCCTTTACCTTCACAATTGAGAACTTCCTATGAAGTTGGATATGATATGATTTCAAAACAAGCCTATAGAGGACAAAGACTTGGAAAACATGAACAAGGAATTAAGATCCATATAGACCCTCACACACAATTTACTAAAGAAGACCTAGGATATCCCAATTCTCAAACATCTATGGAGGGTTCTCATAATGTTCAAATACTTAAAGAGTATTTTGCAAGAAATAGAAACTATCGCCCATCTAAACATGCTTCTACATCAAGTAATCCTCATCCTTTCCCAATTATTTTGCCTCAAGAAAACACCCCTTCTCCTTCCACTAGAAAATATTGTCCTCCACATCAAGAGAGAAGACTTAACCATGTTGGCAATCAAGAAAAATCAACTACAAGAACCTTTTGGAGATTGAAGTATGATAAACATGTTATATTTCCTTTCGTAAAATATAATAATAAGAACAAATAAGGTGATGAGAATTTTTGGATTTGGACTCCTACATCTTCTAGTTTATGGGAGTGGTTTCTACTATTTCCAGTGGATTGGTTTCTTCTGAAGGGGAGAAATGTTGTTTGTAGGCAGTGGATCATTATCTGTCTTCAGGTGTTCATCATTGGCACAAGAGCTACTTGTACATTGGGGGGATACATTCTCTTCTTCTCTCTCTTATGGGGGGATATTTATTGTACTTTTGTGACCGATTTTGTACTTGGGGGGCTGCTTGGAGTCCATCTTAGTCACATATAGTACCTTTTTCATTGCATCTTATTTTTGAAGAGGGGTTTTTTTCCATGTGGTTTTTATCCTTTTCTCTGTTTAGAGAAACCTCATTGGTGTGAGTTGCATTCTTTTGTATTGGTTTGTACATGAGTACCTAATCAGTCATTTGTTGTTGGGACTCATTCATGCATGCATTTTGCATTATTATTAGCTATTGTATTATCCTTAAGTTAATCTTAAGGGGGGTCTTCAAGTAATTTTAGGAAAATTATCTAATTATTTATTAATTAGGTCCTTTAATTGTCTTTTAAGTTAAGCTAAACTTAGGTGCTTTGTTTTATCTAGGTGTTATGCTTTTTTAGTCTGAGTTCACTTAGTGGCACTTTTAGTTAGCTTTTTTATCTTTTAGTTGAGCTTAATTTAGATCCTACTTTGTATTGCTTTAGTTCTTCTAATTTTAGGATTAGGGCATCTCTTGCTTTCTATAAAGTAGGTCATTCATTCATTGTAAGTGTACTACCAATATTGTGTACCTTCAATATTAAATCTTCAATTCTTTTGTGCAATAATACAAAATTCTTTGGTTGTTATAAAGCATACAATCTTTTCTTGATCTCTTTTGTATGATAGGTGTTTTGCTTGAAGATGATTCTTGGCTCCTGTGGTTGATCATCAACTTCTATAGATCTACCATCCCGATCCCAAGAATTTTGCCCGATATTCTAATAGTGGATCTAGTGTGTCTCCTTGATTTGGAAAACATCCCACTTGCTTATCTTAGAGTTATAGGAATAGGGAAGCCTACCGTCCTAGTCCCGACAATTTAGCTTGAACTATCGGGAATAGGTTATGATCCTATCCTTCTACTCATATCCTTGTTTGTGGCTCTATTTGATATCTATAATAATATATCATTCCTATTTCACTTCAATTGTCCACTATTTTACCCTAACTTCATAATCTACATCCAATTTCAACTCAAAAGTGGAAGACAAACAAAACAAGTGAATCTAATCAATATTTCAACCCTTTTCCTAATTGAATTGTGGCTAGATCTATTGGATTCACCCTCTTTTTAATGTGATGGTCCCTTAGATAAGATTAGTGGTTTTATTATCTTAATTGGTGAAACCCTAATTTTAACAACCATCATAGGATGCTATGGAACAAAATAAATGGGGCATTAATGTTGTGGTAGACATGGATAGAGATTGAGACAAGCTCCAACAAATTTGGATGAAAGAAGAAATAAGTGCAAGAATGCTAAAGAGAAGATCACCTATCTGAGAAAGCTACTTGATGAAGGAACAAAAGCTATTGATGATCTTGAAACAAAGCTACATGACAAATCTAGAGAAGTGGATATGATAAGGAAAGAACTGAGAGAAGAAAAAGGACAAATTAACAAAGGTTTGAATATTAAAGGTGGAAGTGAAGTACTTGATGTGATACTCAGTTCTTAGAAGAAAAACAAGGATAAAGGTGGACTTGGATTTGAACATGGTGAAAGCTATAAGAGGTTCAATTAAGGAAACACGAGAAAGGAAAAGGTCACAGATGAATTGAAAGACTCAAATGAAGGTCAACAAGATTAGTCTGAAATAAGAGGATTGACAAAAGGACTACCGCTATGCAAACCAAGTATTCACTGAACTTTAATGGTAATTGTTTTTCATGCAATAAATTTGGACATAGAGCTAGTGAATGTAGAAGTCAGGTTAGATATAAATCATTCAATGGTCAATGCTATACTTGCAATAAGTTTGTATATAAGGAAAATAAGTGCAAAAGTAGGATGGTATGGAATGGATATGTGAATACAAGTTATGGTAGAAATTTTCTATCCTTCAATAGATATTGATATGCATGCAACAAGTTTGGGCACATGGCTATTGAGTGCAAGTCAAATATTAGAAGGAATGAAAATAGTCTAGAACCAAGTCTGACTTGTTATAATTACAATAAAATTGGACACATTTTTAGCATATGTAGAAGAAGGAACAAGAAGTCTATTGTTCCGATAAAAGAAATTGATCTTAACAAAGAAAGGGAGAAGATGAAGATTCCATAGGTAAAGAAAATAGAAGAAAAGGTGGAAGAAAAGAGTGAGGATGGATCCATAACCTCTGTTGGTGTATATTCCTCCTCTAATAACTAAGTAATTATGCATTGTTTGAGGGGGAGAACTGAATACAAATCTCGTGTGCCCCCCTTGTGATTTGGATGTTGAGTTGTTTTCAACATTACAGAGGCTAGGAATGTATTTTCGAGGATTACCAGATGGTTTGATAGGTCTACAATGCTATTTGTGAAAAATGATAAAAACAAAGTATCAACTTTATGAACTATAACAATAAAATGCATTAATGTTATTGCAACCCTAGTTGGTGGATGCAACAGATAAAACAAGTTGTTAAGTTCACTTTAATCACTTGCGAACTTACTATTTTGATATCTCTTGCATGCCAAGAAGAATTTCTATGTGATCAACATGTTTGAAGTGTATTTATTGCAAACCCTAGTATTGATGCAAATTGTGAATTGTGTGAGATGGCTACTCCAATTGTAGTCAACACTTAGCTAAATCCATGAACTATTTTTAAGCCATATCCTTATGTGGCAATGGTGCGAGATAAAGATGGATCATTTGTGAGGGTTTTGATTGATTGTGTGTACACTAAAGACATGAGGGCATACATTCACGTTGACAAAGAAGAGGTAAGTCACTCAAAGTTTCATGACCTTTGAGACAAGCTGACTGGAAGTAATTTGGTTACATTCAAGGATTGGTACAAGAACATTATGACATTAGGGTTAAATATTTGGAAAGCGTTCCTTGATTTCACACATGAGACAAAGTGGATAAAAATCATTTTGAGTTGAATTCATGAAGACATTATGTACTTGTATAAGCCATAAAAGATCACAAAAGATGCCATTAGGGCATTATCCAATATATGATCCAACGGTTAAATAAAAAGATATGATCATTTTCCCAAAACTGGGTAACCCTTGGCAGGGTTTTGACAATCATTGAAAAAACAAACATATCTTGCCAAATACTCCACAAAAATGCACAAGAAAGGATTCATCTGAAAGATATTTCATCAATATATCATTAAATAACATCTACATATAAAAATTACATCAAATGTGATCCTCCATGGATCTATGACAGCCATAGATTCCTTAAAACCTCATGACAGTTTGAGGGTTTGATGGATAATCTTTGTCAAATCCCCTCCAAACTGATCTCCCTTCTTGATTTCGACCAAACATGGTTTTATAAACCATTTCCAACTCCTTTCTAACTTCTCCAACCACCTCATAACCAATGGATTTCATTTTTACACTTTTGTTGCACTTTTGGCAATATTGCAACTTTGCAATTTTTACAATTTTTGACATAAATGACTCTAACTCTTACATGGACACTTTTAAAACTTCAATATGGACCAAATATGATATATTTGGACAAAATGGCTCATTTAGCCTTCCATATTATGATTCAATTGACTCAAATAACCTTAATATATTATGAATGACTCAAATACAATAAATTGTTCATATTATGACTTTTGACCTCCTGCTATGCTTGTGTGCTTAGGTGCCTCTACACCATACTCCCGACCTTGAAAAGTTTCCAAGTCCCTTGGAAACATGGGTACAATGACCTGCAAGAAATTTTTTGAGTGAAATATTCACCTTTGTCTTCATCTTTATCTCTTTATGCCTCTTTATGCTGCTGCTTCCTTCTCAAACAATCTCTTTGTGACTCCTACCAATATAGTTTGTAGTGGCTATCATCCAAGTGCTTTTACTAGCCATAAGTCCACCTCTCCATGATGCATTACCTCACCAACAACCTCTATGCCTCACCTAGGAGTTCTCCTCTTTGCCTCTCTCCCTAGTCTTTTGGCAATCAATGGACCATCCCTTTGGCCCTTGACAGACCTTCCTTGTCTGCCTTCTTGCAACTAGATGGATGAGCACCTTGCAACCAAAAAATCATCAGCAAAAACCAAATAACAAATCCTTCATGGCTAGGTCCTGGTGTGGATTTCCTCCTTCAGCGCTCTACCCACACACTCAAGCTCTTCTAGCTCTGATACCAATTTGATGCAGAGCATCATGAAAATCCATAAAACCTTCATTCAAGGGTAAACTTTAAACTTGAATCAAGAGACATATAAAAAGATAAATCACTCTTCTCAACTTCAAAAAAATTTCAAAGGTTATATTACATCCTTAAAACCCTTCATTAAATATTTCAGATCATAACATTCACCATAACATGAGAGAACAAATTCTTTATTGCCATGGAAGACCCTAGTTTAGGGTTTCATCTCATAACAACTGTTTTCACCAAAATAATCACAAAATATTCAATTCTTAACCAAATAAAGTAAGACCAAAAGAAATGGAAATAATAATCAAATAAATTTCCAACACATATATCCTTTCTTCAATATTATCCCTCATGTGACCACACCAAATGCTACAATCGGGTTGTTGCTGCCTTCACCAATCTGCTTTTCACCGTGAACTGTAACAAACAGTCATCAATAAAATTTTACATATTTCTCATAAAGACAATCGCTTCGGTCATAATTTATATCACTTCGTTAAACAAGTTATCTCAAAATTTCAACCCGATCCAACGGTTAAATAAAAGGATATGATCATTTTCCAAAAACTCGGTAACCCTTGGCAGGGTTTTGACAATCATTGAAAAAACAAACATATCTTGCCAAATACTCCACAAAAATGCACAAGAAAGGATTCATCTGAAAGATATTTCATCAATCTATCATTAAATAACATCTACATATAAAAATTACATCAAATGTGATCCTCCATAGATCTATGACAGCCATAGATTCCTTAAAACCTCATGATAGTTTGAGGGTTTGATGGATAATCTTTGTCAAATCCCCTCCAAACTGATCTCCCTTCTTGATTTCGACCAAACATGGTTTTATAAACCATTTCCAACTCCTTTATAACTTCTCCAACCACCTCATAACCAATGGATTTCAATTTTACACTTTTGTTGCACTTTTGGCAATATTGCAACTTTGCAATTTTTACAATTTTTGACATAAATGACTCTAACTCTTACATGGACACTTTTAAAACTTCAATATGGACCAAATATGATATATTTGGACAAAATGGCTCATTTAGCCTTCCATATTATGATTCAATTGACTCAAATAACCTTAATATATTATGAATGACTCAAATACAATAAACTGTTCATATTATGACTTTTGACCTCCTGCTATGCTTGTGTGCTTAGGTGCCTCTGCACCAGGGAACAACTCCAATCAAGAAATTGGTGAAGAATGATATTGTAGTGACACTAATTGGTTCAAGGTGAGATGAAAGATTTATGATTATGTTGAAGATATTTAAGATCTAAAAATGAAATATGTAACCAATTGTTTAGCATACAATGTTTACTTTTAGAATTGAGAAGGTTTTGCCACTACGATGATGATCTATACAATACATCAGATGGTGGTTATAGGTGAGAGATTTGATATTTGCATGAGCTTTTGAGATAGCATATTATACAAAAACTAGAGAAAATAAAGAAGAGTAAGTACCCATTTGAGTTTGGATCCTTGATCATTTGTTTGGCATTTATGTTCTTGAATGATCTTCTCGGTGCCAAGGATGTAGTTTGGGATAAGTCCATACTAGTTACAATATAGACTAAACAACATGTTTGAAGTTTTGGGACATATAATAAGAGATGTAACACTTTTTACTCTAGTTGGTTTAAGAACTTACAAGACATAATGCAGGATAGAGAGAGATTCCCTCAAAATATGGTCCAAAAATATAAAGATACAATTATATTTCTAGTAAGCAGATAATTTTTATATTGAGACAATAGAACCTAGAACTGCATGGATTCCAAAGCTTCCATATGAAGAATTTGAAGAAGAAATTGAGGCGAAGATCGCTACTGTTATTTAGTTCTGGAAGTATCCTAATGAGCCCCATTTTGGTATTGTTGGGGAAATTGAAGCAAATTTGAGATAGGAGAAGGTTGATAAGGGACAAGGCAGAAGAATGGAGATAATATACAAGGACATTGGTATGCTCTTTGTTTTAGAGATTTTTTGTGTGGCTCTTATTGAGGGGTCATCAAGATAGGGACATAGAATGAAAAGGTTTGTGTCCACCTCCCCAATGGTGAATTTGGGTTCCTTCCAAACCCCTGCTCAGTCTGTGACAAGTGAGATGAAGGCACTAAGGAAAAATCAGAAGGCTACAAGAAAAAAAAGGAGACCCGAAACTTGAAGTGGAAGAAGTAGACAATAGTAGTTCTAATGAAGAGGTCTAGATAGAACAATTATTTATCTGGACAAGGTATAAAAGGATTAAGGTGAAGAAAGAAGAAGAGGAAGAGGAGGACATTGTACCTCTATCCAAAAAGAAATATATTTAGGCCTCTGCGATAGAGACCCTTACAGAGCAGAAGAAGGAAGTGAAGAAGAAAGAGACAAAACCTAAGAAGAGGTTTTTTAAGGATGATCCCAATTATGAGCCCTTAGAGTTGAATAGTTTAGTAAATTCTATTTGTCAACATAATTCTTTGGAATATACAACAAACATGTACAATGATGCCCCTCTGGTGGACAAAGAAACAATATAAAAATAAGTTATCATATACTTAATTACTTTTGACAAAACTTCCAGTGGTATTGAAAACAAATTACCTAAGAAACATTTAGAAGATTTGACTGTAAAAAGGAAGGATGCAATAGTAAAATAAAATAAAATGAGATCTGGTGCATTGGATAAAGTGTGTAGTTAATTATATAAGGAGGCTAGGGAAAATATTGTAGATGCAATTAATAAAAGATTCAAAACTAAGGAAAGAGTAAATTTCATCAAGGGTAATGATCCAGAAGAATATAAAAGGATGATCAGACAGACATATGAAATTGTTGATGAAGTTGTAGATGAAGTAATGAAAGCTTTATCTTCTCCTCTAGAGAAGACAAACATGGTTTCTAGTATGGGAGAGAGTAGTAGCAAGGTTGAACCAAAAAGAAGGACAAAAGAACAAAAAGTAGAGAGTGTTGGTCTTGAGACTGATCTAGATGATCAAGTTGGAGGAGAACAGGAGATTGATAATACAACAATGGAGACTTTGAATATTACAAAAAGTAGAAACAAAGAAGGATGAAGAAAAGACATAAGAAAAAGTGGAACAAAAGGAGAAACTAGAACAAGAAGAAGCAAGTTTGAAGAATGATCAAATTTTTCCAGTAAAAGAATAAGAGGAGGCTATTAGAAGGATATCAATGGTAGAATCTTCCAATCTATTCAGAGATTTTGGATCAAAACTTTTATAGAGCTACAAATGAAGTTTGAACCGGTGGTGACATTAGAGGTATTACAAGTTTTGGTGACTCAAGGAGAGTTGGATTTGGACAAGCTGACACCTCGTGACATGCTACACTTGGGTGATGTCCTACATCATACTTCTAGGAAGAAGTACATTGTCTCTAAGATGAAACGTACATAGTCATTTCATGAGACTGTGAAGTTTCTCAAAGAGAAACTTCCAAAAGTAAAAGTGAATGAGTCATTAAGCAATGAGGAGAAATTGTGGGCTCTATTGGAAGATTTGAATGGATATGTTTCTAATCTTGAAGCAACAATTTTGGTTGATACAAAAAAGAAGTTGGTAGAAAAGAAATTGGGTGAGCTTGTGAACAAGTGTGCAGAGGCACAAAACCAACTAAAAGATGAAATAATTACATTTGAACAAAGTGTGGAGAGTGTAATAAATATATGTTTTGTCATCAATGACCTGATTCTGCAAGAGAAATACAAAAATAGATAAAAAAAAAATTAAGGCAAAGATTTTACAAATGATTGAAGATGTGAACTTGAAAGAAGATGAAGATGAAAAAGGAAGAATGAATATAGAGAAGTACACAAAATTGAATCGTCTAGAAAATCACAAGGAGAAAATAAAGAAATATTTTGTAGACTGAGAGATATTGTTGACATGCACCTCACTAGGATGGTGAAGATGATGAAAGAGTCTTAGACATTATGCAAATCAATATCAGTTCTGGTCATCTATTAAGAAGTAGAAGATCTCATTTTGCAGATTGAGAGCCACCTAAACATTTTGATCTCTATGGGAGTTGGTTGGGGTACTATCTGGGCTCATTTAAAAGCAATTCATAAGGATATCATTTTCCCTCCCTAGCTAGGTGCCTAAACATTTTGACGATGTACATATGTGGTTAAACTAGTTTTAGTTCCAAGTTTTGAGGAGATGTTATAGATAGGGGGAGCTATATAGAATATTTATTTTGTATTGTATAGACACCCTTTGTCCTTGATGTCAAAGGGGGAGAAGTTTTGGGGAGATAAAATGATAAGTTTTTGAATTGGCACAAGTATTCAATGACAAAGACGGATATTGTTGCAAAAATGAGTTTAGGTTGTAATTGATGTCAAAATTGATTGTTTGGATGAGGTATTTAGTTGTACTCTGGATTCAAAAGTAGTTTTATGATGTGCAGTTGGTATAAGGTCATGTAGCAGATGTGTGGTTGTATGGATTACATTTATAGATGTTTGTAATGACATATTATGACATGTTATAGTGTTTCTAGAGCTCCGTTGGTAATCTATGTGAACCAATTTAGTGTTTCAATTAGTGATTGTTCTTATGAACAATTTACCATAGATTTTGGTCTAGTTGGTGTTGGATACATATCATATGATTATGTGGTTTCAAATAAATGCTTATGGTTGAACATTCTCATTATATCTCAGCTTTCACATGCATATGTGATGCACAGTAAAAGTTATTTAAGTCTGAGTTCCAGTTGGAGTAGTTATAGTGTAGTAGTATGAGGAATGCATTGCATTCCTCAATTTTCAGAATGATAGGGCAATGTGGATAATTGATTTGGATTCCTTAATATCATATGTCATTGTGTTGATCATTTTTGAGTATAATTGGTGGTCCAAATTGAATTTTGGGAAAGTTATGATCGACATACATTAGTTGTATTATCATTTGAGGCTGACCTAAGGTGTTTTGGTCTATGCGGTAGCATGTGATTTAATGAGAGCTATTTTGGGAGTACTTGGAAGGTGTGATGATATGATGTGACCCTTCACACACTTCATTTTCCTTTCGCATTTGAATTGGAGGTTGTTTTGGACCAATGATTATGTATGAACATGATACATCTAATTAGGCTAACCTAATTGATGCTATTGAGGTTGTAGATAGTATATATAGGTTAGAATCATTGTGTAGATGAAAGAATATATTATGTATGTGATGTAAAGAAAATGTAAAGTGATACAAAGGTTTAGAGATTTAGTAGCTAGAAGTGATGAAGACAATTTTCGATGTATACTAAACTATGAAATGTTATCTAGATTTCAGTAGATTTAGTTTTCTACAATTCAATCCTATTGATGTTATTGTATCAGATGAATTGTATCTTTACCCAAAGAAGTGATCTTTAGTGTGTGGAAGATATTACTGTATCTTGCCTTAAGGTTGTGTGTCTTAGTCTACAAGTCACTCTCAAAACAGTGAGTTCCTTGGTCATTGGCCTAAACTTTGTAAACAATTTCATATATATTGTGAGTGTGATTCTCACCATGGTTTTTCCCAGTTTGGCTTTTCCACGTAGAAATCTTGGCGTTCATGTGTGAATGTTTTTTTTGAGTTATTTACTTTCATTCTTATGGTAGATGGAATGAATTGTTAGAATTCATGATTGTTGAATCCCACAAGCCCAGTTATCTTCTTCAAGAATACCTGTCACACAATAAGAAAAAATTTAACAACAAAGAGAATTGAAGACAATTAACAATAATTGAATGTATTGCTTTGAAATTGCTTGTATTGCTTAATTACAATGAAGGATATGAAATCCTTATTAAGAAATCTAACTCTAAAGATAGAAATCCTAAATGGTGGAGTCTACAAGATACAATAAGAATTAAAATAGAATGCATGGATCAGTCATGTATACACAAAAAACATAATAGACTACTTAATGCATGACTCTCTCAAAATTCTAAACATAGTTTGCTTTTCCTAGTTTGCATTATGCATGGAGATAATATTAATTAATTATTTATAATTAATTAATTAACTAACTAATAAATACCAATAATTAATTACTAACTAAGGCATCTATTATTTAGTGAATTAATGCAATTAAGTGAATAATTAATATATGAATTATTTATTCCAACACCCCCCTGAATGCACAACTAGGAGAGAGGCAAAGATATAGGAAAAAAAATTCAAAGATGAATGCATGATGGGTCCCGGCCTAAAGTCTAATGAGGTACACATGAACAAACATGCAAGTTTCTCAAAAATAGAGCAAATGAGAGAACCCTGAATGGGAACAAAACTCCTCTCCAAAAGAGAAACAAAAAAGACAAGCATGAAGAAACATTGAAGAATGAAGAAGCTACAAACACTGTCACAGAATGACTGCAATGATGCTGAAAAAAGAACCTCTGGAAATAGGAATGCTAGAGTGTCGATATGGTAAGTATTTGAAGCAGTCACTGGTTAGGAGGGGCCTCAAAGAGATCAGTCTAGACTGGTCAGTAAGAGTAAACACAAAGGAAACATAGGGAAATGATGGAAGCAATGCATAACAGATTGAATTATACCATGAAAACTAATTACAACCAACTGGTAACAACCGGGTTACAGAAACTGGCTCACAGGCATGCTAAAACATGCTCAAAATATAGAATAGGTCACAACTGAGGCCTCAAATCTTAAGATATATTTTCTATGCTCAGTATAACCTCCTCCTTACATTTTAATGCTTTATTAAAATAATCTATACAATCCAAGGGGATCCGATCGGCCCAAAAAGGGATCAAAGCCCGAAGAACAAGACCTAACGTGCAAAACCAACAAGGTTGGCCTCCGCCAAAGAAATTCTTCCAAAAAATACAAAGGAAGAAGTGTAGATCATGGGAGAAGATGGGCCACATGCTAAGGAACATTAGAATCAATGCTTAGGGCTCCGCAAGCTACGGAAGGGATCCGGTAGATCACTAATGCAAATAGGTCCAGGCAACTAGTAACAAAAATTGTCTCAGAAACTGGTAGCGATAACTTGTCAGAAAATGATCCAAATGCTCCATGGTTTGGAAATAAGGAAGATGATCTAGTCTTCAAGCAAAATCCAACTCCATAGGTTTCGATGAGCCAAATCCGAGACACACAGAAAGAAATGTTGAAACCGCAAACAAAAAGCAAAACAAAAAGGAAATACTTTTGGATGATGCAAGAATGCTATGAAGCGGGGATGCTCTTGCATTACTATTCCATATCACCAACAATGCATGGGTAAATGGTCATGATGCATCTCAAAGTGCATAGGAATAAATACGTAAGTGATCCATCTCACAGACAATGCATGGGTAAATGGCCCTGCATCTCCTAGTACATAGGTGTAGCGTCGTAAATTGTACGCACTTGCTAGGGTGGTACAATTTCACACCTAGTTTAGCACCCGCCTTGGCGCATTTTGCATTTTGCATTGCATTTCCCCTTTAGCACTTAATTAATTAAATTAATTAGGTCTAAGGTCCTATTTTATCATCTCCCATATCATAAAGTTGGTCCCTTTCATTAAAGTGTGCCCTTTTCATTTTATTCCTCCAATACATCATTTAATCAAAAACCCTAATTAGGTCCTATTTTGAACTAGGGGGCTTGATTTCGGGGGTCAAAACATCTCGAAATCATCTGTAAATTTGAGATTCTCTCTAAAATCATCATATTCGACGGCCTTGAAAATTTGGTGAAAAGATGTCGGGACCGTGGCGCCCAGTGCACATGGTCCCGGACATTTTTCCCGAAATTTTAGGAGTACGATCCAATCATAAAATAAAGCTTAACCCCAAGAAATTGGCGGGATATTCAATCTCTAGGTCGGCCAAAATACGAATTTACGATCTAGGGTTTCATACATAAGAGCTCTCTTTCTTCATTTGAAAGGATCCGATTTTTGGTTTTGAGGAACTTCATATGCAGCGAAAGAGCAGATCTTTGAGGACTTCAACAAAATTCAACATCATTCTATCAAGCATCTATCAAATTCATTCATCCACTTAGGGCTTGGAAGACATTGAAGAACAATAGGAGATTACCGACTGAAGATTGGCTTGTACTCCTCCCTTGAGGGTTGGGTATGATTTCATGTTGTTTTCATGTCTTTGCATAAGCTTCAACATATCCTTTAGTCATGCTTTAGATCACTTTGCATCTTGATTTAGAGCATTTACATTATCATTTACAAGCAATTAGGGTTTACTTTCTAGGTTGCTCTAGCTTGCTTTCTTGCATTTTAGGACCTTGCACACACACTAGGTCTGCACACACAATACATTTTACAATACAACTTGGCTATTCGTGGAGGTGGAAATCACCGAAGCGGGGGTTTGACTAAGGCAAAACCCTATATAGCTGCCCAAACACCTTTTCAGATATAAGTGCAGGTTTCGGGACTCAGACGACGCCACAGGTTGTAGATCCGGGAGAAGCAGACTGAGACCGACCTTCCCACCAAATTTCAGAGCAAAAGACCAGGACAGGGGCGTGGGGCACCCTGGTCCTGCCAGGACAGGGGCGTTGGGCGCCCTGGTCCCTGGGACAGGGGCGCTGGGTGCCCTGGTCCCTGGGACAGGGGCGCTGGGCACCCTGGTCCTCCTGACAGACAACATTTTCAGCATTTTTGACAGCTTTTCTCAGAGTGCAAAACAGCAATTTTCGGAGCAGTTTCAGGGGCAGATTCAGGACAGTGGCGCCCGCACCCCCGTCCCGAACATTTTCACTCAGATTTTAACTCCGGGTACGCATTTTCATTCTTGTATTTACAGCTTTCCATCATTTAAGTTCAATTCTGTAATCTTGTTATTAGTTCATACTTGCACTTTGGGGTTAGGGATTGAACTTGCATCATTTCATCTTTCAATTACAACAAAGGAATAGAAATCCTAATAGGTAGCCCATGGCTCTCTCTTCCACAAAAAGAAGTAGTCAATTGTGTGATACCTCTAGGCTCTTTCGTATTCCACAAGTGTGTGGTTGAAAGTGAGATTAGGGCATGTTTGCTTAGTGTCACTTTTTCCCCCACACAATAGGAACAAGTACTAAATACAAAGAACACTCCAACACGAAACCAAGGAAGCATTAGCAACAATAGTAGAAACCCCCTCATAATTCTGACAAGGGAGAGTAAGACACATTGAATCTGAATTCTATTCTCCATATGATGCTAAAAAAATTAGAGATGTGTGCCAAAAAGATGGAGCTTCGATCATAGGAGGACAGAATAGGGCCAGGAAGTCACTGATTACTTTGGCAAGAAGAGGTAGTGGGTTGGAAATATATATGCAAAAATGGACCTGATATGTGGATAGACCGTTGAATCACCTTTTCGATGATATCTTGTTTGCAAAAAATGGAGTCCGGATGCACAAGATATGCCCCTGGGAGTGCAAATTGCAAATTCTGACTTAAATTGGAAAAAAAAGCTTGCAAAATGAAAAAATCAGAAAAATATACCTCCATATCTAGATCAGGCTCAGAAAGAGCTTTCCAACAGTATATGGTTTTTCAAAAAATGACTCAGTATGCTCAAGCTATGAGAAAAAAACCAATCACTGCTTTTTTGAACTTTGAAGGACTAAAAATAGAGAAAATCAACTAAATTTAGAAGAGCTCCAATTTTCGTGGGTTCGTACCGATGACATCAGTGCTGATGCAATGTACTTTTGCTGCAAAGGGTTGACTTTCTTTTTTTTTAATTAAAAAATACTTTTTGAAAAACATGCACCCACTTAAAAAAAGATTTTTTTTTTTTAAAAACAATTAAAAACCCCAACAATCAATTTTTTATTTTTTTTACTAGTTGATTTTTTTTCTTTTTTTGGAAAAATTTATGATGTATGTGTAGGTATGATCGTATGGATTTCTGTGCCTTGAAAAGCGTACCAATGAAAAAATCATGCCCCTGATGCTCTTGTCACAAAAAAATAGGCAAATTATATATCAAAATTCATGGAATCAACCTTCTGAATCTAGGTATGCAGGTCCTTTTGGTACCCTCTGGAACAGAGAAAAACCCTCAAACTTTGAACCCTTGCAAAATGGACTTTGTATATCAGATTTCAACGAAATGAAAGGCAATCTTGACTTTATCGAGCCTTTTAGAACTGACGGTGAGCTCCAAAATAACCCAAGATGAACAATTTGTTGTGTAAATGCAAATAATCTCCAAAAAAGTGAACAAGAATCTTTAGATCTGGAGCTTTGATACCATGTTAGAATTCATGATTGTTGAATCCTACAAGCCCAATTATCTTTTGCAAGAATACCTATCACACAATAAGAGAAAATTGAACAACAAAGAGAATTGAAGACAATTAACAATAATTGAATGTATTACTTAATTACAATCAAGGATATGAAATCCTTATAAAGAAATCTAACTCTAAAGATAGAAATCCTAAATGGTGGAGTCTACAAGATAGAATGAGAGTTAAAATAAAATGCATGAATCAATCATGTATGCACAAAAAAGCATAATAGACTAATTAATGCATGAAACTCTCCAAATTCTAAACATAGCTTGTTTTTCCTAGTTTGCATTATGCATGGAGATAAATATTAATTAATTATTCATAATTAATTAATTAACTAACTAATAAATACCAATAATTAATTACTAACTAAGGCATTGATTATTTAGTGAATTAATGCAATTAAGTGAATAATTAATATATGAATTATTTATTCCAACATGAGTGATTGGTAAAAGGATAAATTGATTAAGTTTTAGTGTATGTTGATTCACTCCCCCCCACCCCCCTCTCAGCATCTGATAGTGTTCAATAACATTTAATTATTTTCTCATTACCTGATAATTATATATTTTCTTTTGATTAACTGATAAACAATTCCTCCAATATTTCTAGGAAAACATTAGATCCCAGGTCACTTTCATTGATCAAGTCTGCCATAAATAGAGAAATGATGAGAAGGTGACTGATAATTTTTGTAATAATAGTAAATCATTTCAGCCCAATTCTATCAAATTTTGATCATGGTGACAAGGTAAGATTTAAACTTATAGACACATATGTCATATATCACCCTACTTGTATATGTCGAATGTATGAAAAAGCGTTGATAATTGCATATAAAAAAAATTAAACTAGTGATGAAGTAAGAGTTGCAATATTTATGTATCAAAAAATATTTGAAATTTACATGTAAATATAAACTAGATATTGGAGTAAGATATGTAACATGAATTTGTACAAAAAATATCTATAGTTTACATGAAAAATAAACTCTAGCAATTTAATAATATATAGTTTTCATGTAAAAGAGGTTAGTGATTTAATATATATCTAATTTGCATGTAAAACAAACTAGTGGTTCTATAAGATTTGTAGCCTCTTTGTAAAACAAATTAAAAATTAAATAAGATTTATAATATTAATGTATGAAAATATTAGACATTTTTGATAGGCATGTAATCAATTGAATCTATTGTGTTGAACTAAACATTAATCTAATGTGTAATTAATAGTACTAGACTCGCTCTATTTAACATTCTTGAATAGGTTGTTATGACACTGAAGTACCCTATAGGAAGATCAATGAATAATGTTGCTAAAGACTCTACCTTGATGGGTAGTTCAAAGATGAAGAAAAGTTCCAAAAGGAGTTCATCAATTTTCCATTTTATTTTAGTAAACAACATCATTATTAGCTCATAGGTGACATGGATTTCATATTGTTAAAACTAAACGTAATCAATGGGAGCAATATGATCAAATGATAAATTTGATGTACTTGAGAATGTTTATTAATATTTGAATTGGTTTTAAAATTATTCCATTTATATTGAAGCTTATAAATTTATGATCTTTAAAGCTATAATGTAATATTTTGGATGGTCTAGGGCACCATGTTTTCAACTACCATAATATGTTGATTCTAGTGTTTTGGCCTATTATTTTTTGTGGCATCTTGCTTCCACTTATATTGTTTCTTGAACTTCTTTATTGAAGATAAATTATCAATTTAAAAAATAAACTCAAACTTTCATTAGTTGATCGAATTGAGACATCCATAATCTTGTCACTTTCTCAATTATTTCATAGTGATATAAAATTCAGCCTTTGTAGTTTTTCATTCTTAATCATTTAAAATATTATTCATCTAAATTATATGACATAGGAATAGTGGGAAGCACATATGAGGTAACAATAATTTTGTGTTTCTAGAAGAATTCTTAAGGAACTCAATTCCACGTTTATTGCCCTAATCCCTAAAGTTGTTGGGACGGATTCTATGGGAAAATTTAGGCCAATAAGTATATGTAACTCTTTCTATAAGATCATATCTAAAGTTTTGACCACTAGAATTTTGGTTGTTCTCCCCTTCATCATCTCTGAGGAGCAGAAAGGTTTTGTTCCTAGCAGGCAAATATTGGACTCTATCATTCTTGTGCATGAGAACATTCACTCATCAATGCTGCTAAAAAAGAAGGCTTCCTGATAAAATTGGATTTGGCGAAGGCTTATGATAGAGTGGATTGGCATGTTCTTTTCAGAATCATGGAGGCTTTTGGATTTGATAAAAAGATAATAAAAATTATCAGAGAGCTGATCACCACTCCTATGTTTTCTATTCTGATTAATGGATCTTCTACAAAATTCTTCAAATCGTCAAGGGGGCTCAGACAAGGAGATCCCATATCTCCTATTCTTTTCACCATTTTGGCTGAGAGCATGAGAAGATTGATTTACAAACTGAAATTGAGTAAAACCATCGAAGGCCTTCAACCTTCCTCTACTAATGTTTTTTTCTCTCATCAACAGTTTGTTGATGACACTATCCTCATGGGACATTCCTCTGTTAGGGAGGCCGAGGCCTTCAAAACTGCTCTTAATTCCTATGCTTTGGCTATTGGTTAGCAAGTCAATTGGGACAAATCGACTATATATTTCATGAGTACTTCGATCATAAGACAACAAAAGATTGCTAAAAGTATTGGTTGCAAGGTGGAAATGCTCCCTTCCACCTATCTGGGTCTTCCCTTAGGTTTAACTCCCCTAGATTCCTTTTGGAGCATGCTTATTGATAAATTCAACAAAAAACTAGCTGGGTGGAAAGGTGCCATGTTATCTCAGGTTGGGAAATTGCAGCTCCTTCAAGCTACACTCCAGAACCTCCTTGTTTATGCCCTCAGCTTATTTGGCATCCCAGCTAAATTTTTTGAAGCTTTGGAAAGAATCCAGAAGAGATTTTTATGGTCAGGAGTTGAAGAAAAAAAGAGGATATCCTTGGTTGCTTGGGACAAAGTTTGTAGACCAAAAAACAAAGGAGGGTTGGGGATTAAAGCTCTAAAAAACTTCAATAAAGCTCTTCTAGCAAAAAAATTATGGAGAGCTTATGATACCAAGAAAGATTGGAATCAAATTTGGTTTGATAAACATATTTAGAATCGGCCAATCCAAGGGGTCCTTAATTCTGAAGACATTCCTATTGGATCCTTTATTTGGAAAAGTATTATCAAATCCATAAAAGTGGCCAAAGCTGGAGCTGGATGGGTCTTAGGAAAAGGCAACAGAATAAGGTTTTGAGAGGACCCTTGGATGAAGAATGAAGCTCTTTATGATCAAGACAACAGTCAAGCTATTGAGGAATGTAAAAGGAGGTTTAGGCTTATGGTGTGTGACTACTGGAAGGAGGACAAATGGGTGAGGCTTGATGTTATTCACTCTGGTATTGCCTTACTCCAGAAGAAGCTACTGTCCTTTTCCCCTAACAAAGACTATTATGATGTTTTTCTATGGAAAAATAATCCTAGAGGTGAATTTACAGTTGCCTCTGCCTACAAAAACACTTTTTCTCAGACCAGTAACCCCATTTGGAGTAAATTTTGGAACAACATTCTGATCCCTAAAGTCAATATTTTCTTTTGGCTTGCTTCTCATAATAGTACCCTTACTCTTGACAACTTGGTCCGAAGAGGTTTCAAATTCCCTAACAGATGCGAGCTATGCCAGAAAGAGGAAGAATCAGTTGATCATCTCTTTTTTCACTGTTCCTTTACCTGGGAAATTTGGTGTAAGATGTGGGAGAAATGGAAAGTTAATTGGGTTATGAATAAGAGTATCAAGGATATTATTTGGCAATGGAACTTCCCCACCAAATGCCAGCTTATCAGGAACCTTTGGTCTTTGACCCTCCCCATGATTTGCTGGGGCATTTGGAAAGAAAGAAATAATAGAATATTTAGGGAAGCTAAGTGTAACTCTCAGGTGGTTTTTGAAAAAATCTGCAGGGCTATAAAAGAGAACATCAATATTCCTCACAAGAATAATAAGCAATGGTGTGTTACTGATGTGAATGATATGGAAAAAGAAATCTTCACTGAATGGAATCTAATACATAAAGTCTACAGATCTGACAATAAGAATAGGAGAGATAATATTGTTTGGCGTTTTCCTGATCATGATTGGATAAAGGTGAATTTCGATGGGGTGGCTAAGGGCAACCCTAGGAAGTCTGGTGGTGGAGGAGTTATTAGAAATGCTCAAGGAGTCTGCATTGCAGCTTTTACCTCTCCTTTTGGGGTCCAAAATAATCATGTGGCCGAGGCTTTGGCCGTGTTAAAAAGCCTCCAACTTGCTCAGGATTCAAATTCAAAAAAATCTGGCTCGAAGGGGACTCCTTAAACATCGTCCAAGCCCTCAAAGGTACAAGCTCTGTCTCTTGGAATACTACTAACTTAGTTAAAAGTGCTAAATATTTGTTAAATAACTATGTTAGTGTAAGTATAACTCATACTCTAAGAGAAGGCAATAAGGTTGTAGATCTCTTAGCAAATGAAGGGGTCAATTTAGAGAATGATGTTAAATATATTGGAGAAACTCATTGTAAAAGGGAGGTTAAAGAGCAATTATATTTTGATCGTATCAATGGATCAAGTTAATAACATGATTATATTTTGGGGAACGAATTCCAAAGATAGATTTTGGGGGCGGATTAACTGCTAGTTAATGAGTGCTTTTTGGCATCATTTCCATGATCATATGTATGAGGAATATTATAATCATAATTGTTGGGTTTGTGCGGCCATAAACATAAGTTTCAAAACAACAAAAGAGTCCTTGTTCTGTAACACCAGAATTTACAAGAATTTGGGGTTTCATCTACGGACTATGAATTATTGTTGCTGGTTCTTCTACCTGGAGCTCAAAATGGGTGGTAATTTAAACAGGAACGAGCCCCCAGGATGCGAAAATTGGAAGAGTGAATGAAAAGTCTGGAGAAGACTTCACAGATATGGCTTTACTAACTATATGGAAAAGCTTCACGGAAGCAGAAATTCTGTATCTCACAGTTTTGCCAGAGGCTAGAGTAACAACAGAGTCACCCTGTTCGGGGAGATATGGCAAATTGATGAGAACCTGGTCGCAGAGGTCATGGGTCGTCAGAAGGAGGGCACCAAATTCTACAGAGATCAGAAGTATGCAGCTGAAACATTCAAAATCTTCCCAAAATCAGAGGATGAGAAGGGCAAGCTTGTGAAGAAAGACAACATTTCCTATTACATTCCCTAGTAGGTAAAGCCCTTTTGGCATTAAGTTTTAAGGGTTTTAATGGAGTATTTAACTGTTGATGGTAGATTTACAAAAATCTATAACTATTGATGCTCTGCAAAATGGACAAGGTTAGTCTAAGAGAAACAACACAAAACACACAAGAAAATCGTTAGTGTTAGTCAATCAAAAACTAATCTAAACAGGCATATCAAAAGAGACACTAAAATCATGCTAATATATCTAACAAATGAAACGAAGATAATGAGGCATCTCCAAATGTCTCTTAGCATACTCTTAGTTCCTTCTCCCTTGTTCCTCTCCTCTCCAAGTTCCAAAATAGTGTAGCTCTCAGTAGCTTTTTGCACTATGGATGCTTATGGAGGATTGAGATTGAAGTATTTGCTCTAAATATGCATAAAAAGCTAATACTATACTATTGATATTAAAATGATTGATTTTATCCAAAATGACAAGATATTAGTTAATTATGCTAAAATGCTCTCTTAAAATGCCTATAGCTTAAATGCATACAAGTTTTCAAGATCTGGATTATGAAGAAATGGGCTCTATTTATAGGGAAAATGGAGCAATGGATGGTTGAGATTGAGCAATCTCAACAAGGGTCAGGATTGAATGATTTCAAATCCATGTGATGGCTTTCAACCCAATCTTAGGATGACAAGTGTCAATGTGAGATAGGTTGAGAGGAGAGGGAATAAGCATTAAATGCTTGATATGACTTTGGGAGCTAAAGTCAAGGTTGGTTGAATGAATAAACTCTTTATTCAAAGAATAAAGCTTTTATCCAATGGATAAACTCTTGTGCAAATGTGAAATGGATGAATATGGTCAAAACAATAAATGTTTGGGGGGACAAGTTTGAAATAACCATAAATGGTTATGTAAGAGCCATAAATGGTCATGTAAGAGCCATTAGTGGTCTTGGAAGACTTTGGGGGTTAATTTGTTGAACACACAAAGCATTAAATGCTTTTCAAAGACTTTGGAGTCTTTGAGAAGTGACTCCATTTTGCTTAGGAATGTGACAATAATTAGGGGATGGATTAGGCTAATTAGGAAGGGGTTAGAAGAATCTAGAAGAGAATTAGATTTTGCAAGTGGATTTGGTGGGTGAGGAAAAATAGGATTTTATTTAAAATAAAAATTCATTTATTTCAATAAATGTGTGCAAGTTGCATTTGTAGGAAAATGCAAGTGGGGGGGGATAATGATTTAAATAAATGTTTTTATTTAATTTATTTAAAAGAGGAATAGGGGGATTTAATTAAATAAATAGATTTTATTTATTTAATTGATTGGAATTTGGTTTAATGATTTAGTTTAAATAAATTGAATAATTTATTTAATTAATAGAAGAATGTTTGGGAATAAATTAATTAAATATTAATTTAATTAACTGATGGCTAGTGGATTTTTAATCAAATAAATAGTGAATATTTATTTAATTAAGCTGGACAGATTTGTGTGACTACAACTATCACTTTGCTATTTTGAACCACTTCCGTCATGGGGCCAAAATATCCCTACCTTTTAATTTAGCATCCTCTCTGAATGAGAGTCTTGCTGACCACGCTAAAAATCCTAACTCTTACCCTATAGCCCATTAGGGGCTTATATTGCTCATTTATGAACATCTGAAGGACAAGGCTAGGGCGACCAAAGATGACCCTCTGATCATGAATGCTCATATCTCTGAGAGCGGCAAAGATTCGGATGAGGACGAGGATCAACCTAATGCCTCTACCCACAAAAAAAGGAGAACTGACACAGATAATGTGGAAACGGAGGTGCACTGTGATGTGGAGGAGGAAAAGGGTAAGGATCTTGAAACTGATATGGAGTATGAAAAGGATGAGAACATTGGTGAAGAGGATGAAGGGGGTAACTCTAAAAACCCTCACTCTAACCCTATGGGCTCGGACAATAGGAATGTTCCTCTGAATTCTAAGGAGGATGACAATCCTAACTCTGTGGGTACTGAACAGGGTAGGAATTCTGTGAACATCATCTTGAATACCGCCCGTAACTATACTTTGGAGTCCTTCAACTTCCAGAAATGGGTTGTCGACAACATTACTGGCATGCAAAGTAAACAGAGGGAGTTGGAAAACAAGATTAATAAGTTGATTAAGGAATCTAGGAAAAAGAATGATGAGACAGAAACCAGTGAAGCTGAAGAGGAAATCGAGATGGAGGATTGGCTAGAAAAAGATTTGATCAAAGGGGATTTGAAACACCTGGAGGATGTTATAAGAACTTTGAAAGAACAGGCTGAAGAGGATAAAGACAACATCAACACCTAGGTTGCCTGTACTGAGAAGGCTCTAAAAAACTTCATGAACCATAGTCTCTAGGTCCTTAAAGTCTCATCATAGAACATGAATGCTTTGGCGGATCATTTGGAGAGGAAAAATCAGGATAAGAATTTGGTTATCATTGATGATATTCCAACTTCCAGCACCACCCACCAGATTCCCAGGCGCAAAACAAGGCAGAACACTACTGGGATGGAGATCAATATGAAAGATAGCCAATAGAGAGAGGAAAGAAACGACCTGAGGGAAGCGGCCAAGGTGATGATGCTCTTGGTTCATAATGCTGAGGAATCTATTAAAGTTTTCAATTAATTTGTAATGTCAGGTTTGGAGCCAACTTCTTGTTGGCTTCTTGTTGTCTTTTTCTTAGTTGCTGGTTTTTGTGTTGGTTTTTTGCAGTTGTTTTGTTTCGTCTCTTTCATGTTCATCTTTCGAATTGTAATCGGGTTTTGGGTCCTCTAAAACCTGTTTTTACTTAATCAAAAACAATAATTTTGTGTTCAAAACAACAACATTGAAAGCATTAATACAATTTAAAAAGGATGTATACACTTAACATGATCTAATTGACAAAATACACAAATTTGGAAGACACGTTGATTACGATGCACATATATATCTATTCTTTCAAAAATATGTTAAGAAGTCCACCAAAACATTAGTGATAACCTTCAATGACTAGTTATATCCTTCCATTATAATTTATTATACCAACTTTTGCAATGTGAAGTG
The DNA here is from genome assembly GCF_030272615.1 of Cryptomeria japonica. Taxonomy (NCBI): domain Eukaryota; kingdom Viridiplantae; phylum Streptophyta; class Pinopsida; order Cupressales; family Cupressaceae; genus Cryptomeria; species Cryptomeria japonica. Next base: position 83,403,484 of record NC_081413.1, read on the forward strand.
TGTATTGTGAAGGTTAAATCCCTATACCATAAAGTGAAAATTTTAAAAAATGTATAATGTTTTTAAACCTTCAATTTATTATAAGATATTAATAATTATACTTATCTACATATGCATTGGATAATAACAACATTTCATGATAGCGTGTTTGGGTGTTAGAAATTGCACGTTTCAAAACACACCATATTTTGTAATCTCTACTTCAGAAGGTACCAAAAACACATAGTGTTTTATAGCCTCAATTGTAGAGACGTATATTCAATTTAACCAATAATAAAAACAATAATGTTGTTATTTGAAATGTACACCTAGATATACACAATTACAAACCAAAGGGGTTGGATACATTGTGAAATGCAGTTTAAAAAATACAGTGTGTTTGAAGCATGCAATTTCTTATAGTAGGCTTGATGTGTGTAAAGTGAAGTGTGTACTATGAAGGTTAAATACCTATGCCATAATATGCAGGTTAAAAATAACATATTGAAATTTCCAATATCTTATAAGATATAAAATCCATAACTATACTTATCTACATATGCATTTGAAATAACAACATTTCATTAAAAATATTTTTAGGTATGAGAAATCATAGGTCTTATCACACCCTATGTTTTGTAACCTCCACTTCACAAGGTACCCACTATTGTGGAAAGGTATATTCATTTTAGCCAATAAAAACAACACTCTATGTTTTTTCTATTTGAAATGCACACTTCGATGTACATAGTTACAAACTATGGGGATTGAATAAATTGTGAAATTGTTACAAGAAAATAGTTTGGTTTGAAGCATGCAATTTATTATAGTTTGTAGTGTGTGCAATGTGAAATGTGTACTATGAAGTTTAAACCCCTATGCTATGTGATGTGTAAGTTAAAAACACAACATGTTTTGCAACCTCTAATTTCTTAAAAGATATTTATAACTATACTTATCTACATATGCAATTGAAATAAAAATAGTATTTGCATGATAGTGTTTCTAGGTATTCAATATATTGTAGGTTTCAAAACATGATTTTTAACTTCCACTTCACATGGTACCCAAAACACATAGTGTTTTGTAGCCTCTACTGTCACAACCCTCCTTTATCAATTTTGATTTGATACAATTTCTATTATATCTTTTTTGGTTGAGCTATTGAAAATGGTTGAATAAATATTATAAAAGGATAGATAATGGACCCACATACACACTTAGAGAATATAATTTAAAAGTCATTATTTTTTTAATTTTTTTTCCCATTCCCAATTATGGCACATGTTGTAGGAGAAATTAGAAGCTTCTAGAGGAATCTTCATTCTTTAATTCCCTTGCATGTAACTCCCCCACTAGGATATTATGCAATTTTGCATGGATCCAATATTGGAAAAAGAATCTCATTCTCAATTAATTTCTCTAGATAGTGGAATTAAGGGGTTTTTCCTATATATTGTATGCAAGTTTTCAAAAGAGGGAGTTGGTTATTTCTTTGAAGAAAAGTTTTCTCAAGTAGTTTTTTTTTTTTAGTAGTCATATTTTTCATTTGGAGAATAGTTAAGTTTGTTTTGAAGAAATTTTTCTAAGCTTGCAAGGAAGGATCAAGGAAGGCTAGGCTTGAAGATTTGGAGAGGATTCAACATCAAAAGGCCTCTCGAGGTTCCCTCCCTTTTTGCATTTGCTAATTGCTTATGTAAATTTTTATATTTTCAAAGGAAATATCTCCTCTTAGAATCTTTTAGTTAAATATAATTTTCTAAAGGAAATTATTTCTTAATTGTTAGATAGATTAATTAGAAAGGAAAATCTATTTTTCATTAAAGAAATGCATTGATAAAAGTTATTTTTTTTCTTTTTAAAATACAAATGCAGATTTCTCTTTTATTTGTTAATCTATTTAAAAGAAAGAAATCAGATTCTATTTTTTCTATTTTTTTTGAAATCTAGAGAAAATCTTGAATCTGGAAAAAAAATCATGCTTTTCAACATCTCTATTTTTTTTTGAAAAACTCAAATTCTTTTATCTCTGTAAATAATTTCTTTCTCTATGCATATAATCATTTGTATTAAGAAATCTCGCTATGTGATGAAGTATTTCAAATATGAATTCTTCTCAAATTTGTTGTATAAAATCCCCGTGAAAAATATTATCTTGTTATTTGTTTCTTTTCAGAAATCTCTCTCTCTATGAATATTAATTTCCTGAGAATCTCATAAAAAAAAAGTTTTGTTTATCTCAACATAAGGCAAAATTGTTGGATATGATCACTGTGAAATCAAAATTTAAACATTTACCTATCTTTGAGGTAATTTAGTTCTTTGTTGTATTGCTGCAACAAATTTCTCTATTGCCTTTCATTCCTATGATTAAATTCTTATTCTTATATATATATATATATATATATATATATATATATATATATATATCCCTCTTAAATTATTAAATAAACTGTAATAATCGAAGAATAATTTTTTTGTTTTTTTTGTTGCATAGATTAACCGGTCAACGCAGGGGGGGCGAAGTTATTACACCCACCGGGGAGTGGCACTCTCCACTACCCCTGTGGTCACTGTTACGGCAGTGGCCGCAGAGGGAGTGGAGGGGACCACGGTTGTCCCCTCATCACTGCGAGCCTACACCCGCAGGTCCGCAGTGGTGATGGGACCCGTGGCCCCCACTCCCACTTGGCTATAAAAGCCACTACAAAAAAATTTAATTCTTGGCAAATTTGGATTTTGTTAATTTTTTTAATTTAAATTTTAGTTTAATAAAATTGAACTTAGGTAAATTTATAATTAAATTATCTTTAGTAAATTTATAATTAATTTATCTTTAGTAAATTTATAATTAATTTATCTTTAGTAAATTTATAATTAATTTATCTTTAGTAAATTTATAATTAATTTATCTTTAGTAAATTTATAATTGTAAATTAAATTATATCTAATTTTATAATTAGAATCTTTAAATCTATTTAAGATTTATTGGGTCACTTAGTTGGGATTTTAGATTCATTAAAAACAATTAAATTCATATTATTATGATTGATCCAAAATTTGTCTAATGTCTAAACTAGTTGCTATTTTTGAACTAGTGACTCTATAATTAATTATTCTCGTGGTAGAAATAAAACATTGCTTAATCTTGCATGTAAATTACACTATTCTTGCATCATGCGAATTACTTATACATTAATTGCATTTATTGATGAGCAAGTTACATTTTCATCATCTTCATGCAAGTTACACGTTTTAATTATCAATACGCGAATTTCATAATTGTCATTATTGTGCAAGTTATATTTCAAGTTTGAAATATTAGATAGTTTAGTTGTAGAAGGATGGTATTTTTATCAAGTGGTACATGAATCCCATAAAAGTAGTTATTTTAGTTAATTAAACTTTGCAATATCTAATTATGCATGTTCATTTCATAATTATTTCAAGCATGATGCTAATTAAAAGTTTTCATAGCCTCTTAGTTAGAAAACTAAACAAGGGAAGTCGGAAAACCAAAACCTAGCAACGTTCGGTATTTACGGTGCCTTTGGGTCACGCTTATAGGTAATGTCATCGTGTTGAACTACTACACTTAACGCCTAATAAAGTTGCATCAACAACGTTTGTGGCATCGTCCCTATAAATCATCGGGGAGTAATAAGGGACACTTGGAAGTTAAAATCCAAGGGGCAAGTAATCCCCCTTGGATCGATAATCTAATAAGATAATCCTTAAATGATTTTACATCCGCTGAGTTAAACCATAGTAAACCCCCTTTAGGGTTGATTGAGTGAAACACTTTTATAAATTTGACTTAATCTTGAAAGAGTTGTTGACAATTGACAGTTGGGTCAAGGGAGACGCTTATGATAGGTATTAGGATCTAGTTGTTTTAGGCCACAAGCAATAGGCCATCTTGAGCCTTTTCTTAAGTGCTACCACTGTGGGTAGCAACTGCAGAGAAACTATCTAGGACATTGACCCTAGAAAGGGTTGTGTACCCACCAAACAGTTTACATTAAACCATAGAATAGAAAATAGAACTACATACTTTACGCCTTGATCCCGTGTCAAAATGGTATGTAGGCAGTCTAGGGATGGAGTTGTCCCTAGTACTCAGGCGTTCATGGATGGGGTCTAGGTCCTGGTAAGAAGAAGGAATGCGAAGAATCCTAATTTGAAAGATAAGTGTAATAAAAGAAAAAGTAATTCAATGCATACCCAGAAGGAATCCTGTATGGATTTGCTTGACTTCCCGAGGCTTTAAGTCAAATTCCGAGGTGGAATTCAAGCTTGTATTATGTTATTTTGATTTCTCCTAAGGACGGCGACCTCGGTGCACTCCTATTAGAGGAGTGTAGTACTTAGTGAGTGACTCAAGACCCAAATGGTCCTGATGAGTCTATGTCTCTCACCAGAGCACCTCCTATCCCTATTGGATAGATTCCTACCCTGTTTGGGTAGATGCCTATCCCGTATTGGATAGATGAAACCTTTTGTTCCTTATGGACAGATGCCTAACCCGTATGGTTAGATGCTCATCCCAGATGGATGAATGCTTAATCCAAATGGATGGATGCCCAGAGTATGCAATTGAGTCAAACACAAATGATTAAATTAAATAAAATAAAAAAAAGAGGTCAAAATTTTGTTGGGGTAAGCAAAGTGCGTTATTACATCTACTGTGGAGAAGTATATTCAATTTAGCCAATAACAATAACAATGATGTTGTTGCTATTGAAATGCAGTCCTAGATATGCACAGTTGCAAACTATAGGGGTTACATACATTCTGAAGTGTAGGTTCAAAAACACTTGTTTCTATGCATGCAATTTCTTATAGGAGGCAATGTGTGCATTATGAAGTTTATACTATGAAGGTTAAACCCTTATGCAATAAAGTGCAAGTTGAAAAGTATGGCATGTTTTGAAACCTTTAATTTTTATAAGATATTAATAATTATACTTATCTACATATGCATGTGAAATCACAACATTTATTGTCACTTTTTTTGGTATGAGAAATTTTAGGTTTCAAAATACACTATGTTTTGTAATCTTCACTTCAAAGGGTACCTCAAAATACACAATATTTTGTAACCTATATTATTGAGAAGTACATTTAATTTATCCAGTAATATAGCAATCATGATGTTGTTACTATTTGAAATACATGCCTAGATATACACAAATACAAACTATAGGGGTAAGGTATGTTGTGAACTATAGGTTAAAAAAATAGTTTCTTTTGAATCATGTGTTTTTGTATAGTAGGAAACTTGTGTAGTGTGAACTATGTATTGTAAAGGTAAATCACCTATGCTATAATGTTCGGGTTATAAAATACATCATATTTTGAAGCCTCCAATTTATTTTAAGATATTCATAACTATACTTATCTACATATGCATTTCAAATAACAACAACATTTGATGACAATATTTTTGGGTATGAGAAATTGCAGGTAACGAAACATGTATTTTGTAACTTGCATTTCAGAGGGTACCCAAAACACATAATGTTTTTTACCTCTATTATGTAGAAGTATATTTAATTTATCCAATAATAAAAATGGAAATGTTTCTATTTTAAATAAAGGTCTAGATATACACAATTTTAAAATGCAAGGGTTGAGTATGTTGTGAATTGCTAGTTAAAAAATACATGTTTTGAAGCCTACAATTTTTCATACCACATAGTATGTGCAGTGTCAAGTTTTTATTGTGAAGAATGCCCTATGTTATAAAGTTCTTGTTAAAAAACATATGTTTTCAAACCTCCTATCTCTAATTTGATAAATTCACAAGTTTACATAGCTATGTCTGCATTTGAAATAACAACATTTCATGATATTGTTTATGTATAACAAAATGCAAGTTTCAAAAAACACTGTTTTGCAACTTGCATTTCATTTGTTCAATTTATTTTTAAACCCTAGACAAGAGAGAAACTAATTAAAAATTAGAATTGGTTGACATTTTCATTCACCGGTCACTTGAATATCATTTGTTTACTTTCTCCCCCACTTGAAATTCCTCCCTACAAATTCCACCCTTTACCTTTAAACAACATAAATCAAAACTTCAAATAATTGTGTGTTTTTCATGTTGTATTTCATTTGTCCAGTTTTATTTTAAAACCTTTGCCAAGTGAGAAATAAAATAAAAAATGGTTCACATTTTCACTCACCCCATCATGTGAATATCATTTGTTTACTTCATCCCCCACCTACAACACTTCCCCTCAATCTCCATCTTTTATCTTTGAACAAGAGAAAACAAAGTTTCATAACTCAATAGAATTGGTTCATACTTTTACTCACCTATCACATGAATATCATTTATTTACCTTATCCCCCACATTCAACTCTTCCTCATAGATTCTGTCATTTACCTTTAAGTAGTAGAAAGTGTCACTTCGTGAAAAACTTGGTTGCAAAATACAATACGTTGTAAAAATAGAGAAATAGTGATACTAATAGTACATTTATTGACTATAGGCAAATGATGTGAAAGGTTGTCATTATCACCAATGATGTAATAACCCACTTAACTTAATCCAAAAACTCAACTGCTTTTTTTTTAGATGATGATTACTTATTCTTACCTATTCTTAATTATGTTTGATTCAATCACATACTCAGGTACATCTATCCAAACGAGATAAGAATCTAACCATACAGGTTAGGCATCGAACCATATGGGTTAGGCATCTATCCATACAGGACTAGGCATCTAACCATATGGGTTAGGCATCTGTCCATACGGGACATGAGGTTTCATCTATCCAATCTGAGATAGGCATCTACCCAAACAAGGTAGGCATCTATTCATAAGAATAGGATATGCTCTGGCCAGAGACTTTAGATGCATTGGGACCATCCGGGTCTTGAGCCACTCCCTAAAGACTACACTCCCCTACTAGGAGTGCACTGAGGTCGCCATCCTTAGGAGTATAAAAATAATTACATAAACAAGCTTGAGTTCCGCCTCGGAATTCGGCCTAAAACCTTGAGAAGTCAAGCGAATCCATACAGGATTCCTTCTGAGTATGCATTGAATTAATTTTAACCTTTCAATTATTATTTGCACCATTTGATTAAAAGACCAAGGAGCTTCAAGAACCAACTACTCACCCATAACCAAATCCTAATCCCCATCCCCGAATGCCTGAGTACAAGGGACAACTTCGTCCCTAGACTGCCTACATACCCGTTTCGACACGGGATCAAGGTGTAAAGTATGTAGTTCTAGTTTCTAAACTATGGTTTAATGTAAATTGTATGGTGGGTACACAACCCTTTCTAGGGTCAATGTCCCAGACAGTTTCTCTGTGATTGCTACCCACGTTGGTAGCTCTATAGAAAAAAGGTGTAATGCCCCACCAGGAAACCCCGAAGGGATAAGCCAAAACACAAGAATAGAATGCAATAATTTTATTTTTTTTAAAAAAGTTACACCACATTAAGATACAACAAGATATCAAAGATTCAGATTACATAGCGGAAGACATCAACTAACACCTAAAGAGTTTCCCAACGAGATTACTTAATTTTCACAATTCACTTAACTTACACAATTAATCCAATAAGCTGATTATCTTAACAACGAGATAATTCTTAATCAGGATAATTTCTTTCAGAAGATGGAAATATAAATCACAAGCAAAGGTTCATCCATTAAGATCTATTCATAATCTTCATTCAAGCTTTTCATAAAAATACAAGCCATACATCTAATATTCTAACACACAAGAATTTCATCATAAACATATGAGATCTTTTCAAGCATACTTAATTTCCTTAACAACAACTGAATATATTCCATTACTCTAAGTTACATTATTCCATATTCCAATTTATTGCATTTTAAAAGACGATTGCATACATGCATCTACGATAAATCTCATCAAATCCACTTATGCATTCGATCAAAAAAAGCATTCAAGAAAGGACTGCATATAAGCATTTAAAGTTAATTCCATCTTATCCACTTATACATTCTAACATAAGCTATTCATACATGATAAAGTTGAATAAGGGAAACATAAGAGAATAACATCACATAACACCATAATGATCTCGGAGTTCACCCCTAAAGGGCTACATCTCCGGGTCTGCTCAACTACAAGACCCCTCTGATAATTAATAAAGTTAGGAATACAAGAGGTTACACCATTTACAATCCTGCCATCAAGGCAAAATATAAACAATATACAAACGACCACATCGGTCAATTAATACATAAACGATCCCTGAAAAGAAAAGGATCCAGCTGAACATAATCAAAGCTAAAACAAAGGTCCATTGGAGCATCCACAAAACTGAGTCATCACCACCCAAGGTCTAACATGAAACCAAGTACTCACAAGGGCATAGACAATAGGACAACCCACAAAGGTGCTCCTAACAGGACAAAACAACAACACACTAGCGAACGTAGGGACAAGTGTCATCACACAACCTGGTATGGTTACCATGGCAGGTCTTCATAGGTCCCGACCCCATACATTGGGTTACCCTGGCAACCTAATCCGAGCCTCCGACCCATCCAAGCCTCATGTGGACCCACACATCCTCTCGTGAAGACAAGGATGATGGTTTGCCATTTTAGGCCTTCTCACAGCATGTCGAGTCTGTGTTAGCACTCGTCCCATGTGTGAGGCACAATTATCTTATTTAGAGATTACATTCTAATCTACTGTTAGGTTATCACTTATTAGACTCACTTTCGATGGGTTACCTAGCAGCCACTTTGGGCGCAGCCCCCAATCGAAAGCCACTTTCCCATACGACACTAGACTAAACTCAGACAAACTCAAAAACCAAGGAATACACATGGTCAAACGAACAGAGTTCGAGAAGGAGGAAACCACCATATGGTCAAACACGACTCAAAAGAGGTACACTACTGACGATACTCTAACCAGAGACCTGACCAACTATGGTCAACCACGAATCATCATTCGACTCCCACATAGAGGATATGACCAAATACGACACTACCACAAAACAACAGTCAACTCGGAACCGAGGACTGATACAAGTACCCCAAATCAATCCATACGACAGGGTCCTATCAAACAAGCACGACTTGCCATTACAAAAGCAAAAGAGAATACAAAAATTAAACTCCCATAGGTAATATTCAGCAGATACAATCTTTTCCGAATTGATCTAAACATTAAAAGTCGATCAAGTTTTCTACATGAACTATAATAGATTGCAGTTATCTACTTCATTTAGATATAGGTTGCCCTTGGTTTTCTAACTCTCTAAGGTTCATTGCATCGAACACACAAAAATACGCCATAACGAGTTCTTTAACCAAATTCACAAGAATATAATTTAAACAACCATTAACCAATTAATTAAGATATTTAATCTTCAATTAACATCATCATTGACGTACTGGTTCAAAATAAATCCTACATGTTTGTCTTTTCCAGAACCAATTTACACTATACAGATCAAGGAAATTTACATATTTAGGGAAGCCAAATAAAGAAAATCCATTCCCAGATTAACACATTGTTTCCTTGAGCATATAAAGAAAATTACAAAAATAAACTATTAATTAATGAATATATTTAATAATCCGCGATTAATTAAATATAACAAATTAATAATTAATAACGAAATTAACAAATTAAGTATTTAATTACAAAAAAATATGCATTAATAATAAGATAAGATTTGAATATTAATTATTGTATATTTAACCTTATACAATTAATTAATAACAAATTATCCTTGAATTATTAATTAATGCCAATATTTAATCATAAATAAATAAAAAACTTAATTAAAATATCAACCATAATTAAAAACTTAATTTAAAATTAGATTTAATAATATTAAACTATAATATATATATATATATATATATATATATATTTTTTAAAAACATTTAAAAAAATGTTTCTTTTTTATTTTATACAAAAAAAACATAAGCATGGGGGAGGGTACCCACGTGGACCCCCACGTGGCCCCCCCCCTTGGGAGCACACGCTGCATCCCATTGGGAGCACGCAGCCCACATGGGAGCGTTGCTGTTCCCAAAGGGAGCACGCAGCTTCCCATGGGAAGCGCTGCTGCCCAATGGGCACGCAGCACCCCTCCACGTGGTGGGGTACTCTCCCACGTGGTTGGGGTTTCCAATTTTTAATTTTATTTTTTTTATTTTTTTTTAAAAAGATCACTGTGCAACACACAGTAAAAAAAAACAGTCTCCCAGAGACTAAAGAAAAATATTTTTTTATTTTTATTCACCCATTTGCAATCTTTTAAAAAAATACCCAGATCAGGAAAGGGAAAAATTCCTCCAAAACCAACAGCATACTGGCCAAATAAGATTGATCTTCACAAATTTAACATCTAATCTGCCAAACCCCCAACTAAATTTCAATTTTATTTATTTTAAATCATTCTTAGCAAACCAGAAATTGATTTGAAAACAAAGAATGAAATCACGGAGGGATAATTCAAGATCTTATTTCCATTCTACTCTATTAATCAATCAAACCGATTTTTCAATAACAAATTCATTTCTTTCAACCAGAACAGTAAATTCTTTTGGCAACAAGAAAACAATTTAGAATCCTACCTTCATACGCGATCGTGGTAGAGATTTACTGAAGAGCCCAACCTGCAAGCTCAAGAATTCCTCCTCCTTCCAGAATCCCCAAATTTCATCCCCAAAATCTTTTTCCAACCAAATGTTTTCCAAAAAAAATATCCCTCCTCAAATCTCTCAAGAATTTAGGTTATAAGGAAGAGTTGACCAAAATTCCATTTTTGGAATTAAAATTTTTTTATTTAAAAATAATTCTAAAAAAATAATTCTTTTCTAACTATATCAACAAATTAAATTGTTTTTTCAATTCCAAATTGGTTTCCTCATTTAATTCAATTTAACCTTTCTAATTTAAAAAGCCAACAGAATACAATTAAATCTATTGCAATTAAATACAAAACTTTCTTTTTCAATAGCATATACAAAATGCATTTAATATTCAAAATCACCCATTTAATTGAACTTGCTCCCAATTTAAATCGAGAAATTCAAATCAATGATAATTCACATAAAGAAAACCCGATAAATTTAGTCCATTAACCTTTAATGCACAAACACATATTTAATCAAATTAAATACTTAAGGACTAATTAATCAATTTAACCATACACACCAAGCATGCAAACCAAGAAAGTCAACCAGACAAACGACTCGCAACCCAAACAAGAAGGGAACACCAACGACGACTGACGATGCTCACTTGAGCACAACTATGGTCAACTAGGGTCTTACGACCACCTAATCCAACTCTAAGGATTAAAGAGGTACACTCAAACCTGCAAATCCAAGTGAAGACGAACCTTGCACTCATGCGGCGTTGTACCTGAAATCTCCTGCAACCAAGAGTCATACATGCATACATATATAAACTTAATGAAAGCGTTAGCCTGATATTAATACCACGAAATAGGAACACTAAACAACTTGCATACAACTAGTGTGGAAACCACATCAACAACTATGCATTAAATCAAACATCTGACTATAACATTATATTATGATAAACTAACTAAGATAAAACTGAGATTAGAAATTGATTAGGGCAGGGGTACTACAAAAGGCTCAAGATGGCCTTTTTCTTGTGGCCTAAAACAACTAAGTCCTATTTCCTATTAAATAGGTCACCCTTAATCCATTTTCATCCGTTGAAATCATCAAGATAAATTAAATTTTCAAGATCTTCACACACATCCAAACCCTAATGGGGTTATCTAAAGTTCAACTGATCAAATGTAAATTCATTTAAAAATTAATCGTTTTAGATTATCGATCCAAGGGGGATTACCCGCCCCTTGGATTTTAACTTTCATATGACCCTTATTACTCCCCGAGGATTTATAGGGACAATGCCACAAACATCGTTGTTGCAGCTTTATTAGGCATTAAGCGCAGTAGTTCAATACGATGACATTATCCGTAAGCATGACCCAAAGGCACCATAGATACCGAACATTGCTAGGTTTTTGTTTCCATCACTTCTTGTTTAGTTATCTATCTAAGTACTTATTAAGCTTAAGTGACACTATGAAATGAAACTATTATACTACTAAAAACTTAAATAAACATTATCCTAGTGCAACCTAAAATTGAGATCATTATTGCAAAGACTTAAAAACAAACAAATTCTATGAAATGAGGAACCTCTTGAAAATGCAAACCCATTTCCTACTAGAAGATTAATATTCAAATTGTGAGGACCATTATATCTAACTTCTTGAAAATAACTTGCATGATAATAATAAATAAGTAACTTGCATAACACAATAAATGTGTAACTTGTGTAACTTGCAAAAAATGTAACTTACATGAAAGATTAACAAATGTTCAATTTCTAAAATGAGGACAAATTAAAATCAAATATTGACTTGTTTATTCGAATAAACAATTGATTAAGGGAACCAAGGAATTAGACAATTTTGATCAATATTTAACTTAAATTTGACAATGATTGCAATAGAAATTAGTAGTTTATAATAAAATAAATTTGCTAATAACCCGTTAAACCTTAACTATTTAGATGAGTCTGATCTACAAATTTAATTCCCTTGATTCAACAAGACTAAGGAGATTGATAACACTGATTAATACTAATGTTCTTACAAAATAGATTATATCTTGTGACTTATCTCCAAATTTGAATGTTAATTAAATTCATCTATACTAAATACTTTGCGACATAAATGTAACTTCGCCTTTACTATTCTTATATATCTTTAACTATTCATAGATTGATTATTCTCAAATGTCTTGTATACTCTATATCGTGAGTTTTAACCTTGAAAAACCAAATATATCCAACTTCTCGAATTGAGGAAACTTTAGCTAAACATTACTTCATATTTCTTGAAATACAAAAAGTGTGTAACTAAACACAAATTTACTTGGGAGGTGAATTCTTTTAACCCTTAACACCTGCACTAGTTTTTGAAGTATACAAAAGGGTATTTCCATTTATTATTAATTGAGACTAAATAGTGATACTTGATGAAAAAGAACTAGTACTATAGAATAAGTGTATCATTGATGAAGTATCATTTTCCTATATTTTGTTTTCCTAAGATAAACTAATCTATTTAATAAGAAGATTTAACTGTTATATCTACATCCTAAGAAAGATTAATTTTAGATAGTAGGTTTCTTAATGTTTGATTATCTAATGAAATGCCAAATATGTTAATTGACGCTTTGCCTTATACAATATTTATCCCTTCAAAACCCCAGAAGGGTTTTCTTTTCCATCATGAAGGGAATGTCAAAATTTGCAACTTAAATTCTCATGAATAGAACCCTAATAGGTGACCCTTTGGCATGAGTTAGGTTCATTAAACCTCTCTTAAAAGATTAATTGCCACTTAATATAATTAATAATCAATTTTCTTATTCACTAAGGAAACCATTTTAGAGTAAAACCCCTTTTAATTAATAAATGCATTCTAATAATATAAGTTTCAACTATTAAGAAAAAAAAACATTTACAATCCCCCAAGTTATGAATTAATTCCAATAATAAGTATATATATATATATATATATTTACTATTTTATTTTTTTTGAATAAAAGTGGCAAGCCACTGATATATATATATATATATATATATATATATATAAGAAAACTGATTCAAGAGCTCAATAGGGAAAGAACTAGGCCCAATATGGAAAGCTAATGTACTGAGAGTGGAGGGGTAAATCAATACTCCAAAACTTTTCTTGAATAATAACTTTACTGTCATGCATAAACCGAATAGTGTAGTAACATAAAATAAAGTTAAAACAAATAGATAACAATCATACATGATTCACTCCATAACACATATATTTTGGTTACGCAGAAACTCTTGGTTAGAGAGAAAAACTGTGGTGGGGATGGCACCCACAACTTCACTACTGCAATAATAAAGAATGCTCGGTTAGAGCTACATTTTAGCTATTTCCGATAGCATACCCTGTTAGGAGTAACAAGATCTGTTAGATCTACCTTGCTAAAGGATTTTACAACATTTAATCGGAATGCTGCACTTGGTTAGAGGCTTTACAATTTATAGACTTGATTAGAGTCTTTTACCCTGTTAAAGGTTTCTCTTTCAACTTCACAATATTACAATAAAATCATTACAAATATCTGCAACTTTACATCTGAAATGTTATAGTAGATTCTATGTGCTCAGAATAAGATTACCTTGCTTATAGCATACCTCGGTAACCCATATAGAAACTTGGTAAACCCTTTTGTTTACTCTATTTTTTGACTGTTCTTTGAAAACCTTCTCGGTGACCTCTATGTCTCTGTAACAGTCTTCTTACATTCATACATGCACACACCTTTAACTCTTAACTCATGCTATATAAATAGATCTCTTAAAATGGTGATCTAATTCATTGCATCAATCTTACAAACATGATTTATCGAATGAATAACTAAACAAAATATTTCATTGGTTAGCTTGATCTCAAAATCATACACAATCTTTTGGTGCAATTTCCAATGTAATAACGGTTAGATGTGCCTCGATCTTGTAACACGTTTTCATATCCATGTCCAGGTTCAATGTATCTGGTAACACGTTTCACTCGGTGAATATCAACTCGGTGTGTCATCTTTGTTGCTCGGTAGATATAAGAAGATACTCGGTAGACAGCTCGGTGTGTATTGCGTTCTTTGACTGCTTTCTTCTGTAACCAACTAGATTGTGCATACCGACTTCTCTGTGTATACCGACTGCATGATTCGGTAGTGCTAACCGACTAGAATATATAGTATGACTTTGAATATAAAAACTAATGGCAATTTGATAAGTAGTAACAATCTCCCCTTTTGACATTAGTTGAGATGTTTGACAAAAACTACTTTCAAAGTCATAACCCAAAAATCTATATATTTTGCAAAATGACTATACTTGACAATATATACAATAGTCAATGAAATAGTATATTCAGATATACTCCCCTTATCATTATACTGTACATAACTCTGATTTTGCATGCTTGGTTTTGTGCTTGTGTGCTCTGCTTGCTGTCCTTGGATATTCTGCATACTCTACTCGGTATACTCCCCTGTATACAATACTCAAAACTGTAGTATCAAAACTGTATCACTCCCTAAATATAGTATATTACTCCCCTTATGTAGTATTACTCCCCCTTTTTGACAAACATTAAAAACTTAATTTCCATCTGAGGGTGGTAACTGATCAAAAATAGATTTATACTTCTTCTGGGCATCGATGAGTGCGACTAAGAGTGCATCCTTTACACTTTCCATTAAAGAATTTTGTGCTTGAATATCAGCCAATAGTGATATTAAGCCATCAAGAGTGCTTCCCTCTTGTGTAGTAGATAGGCATGTAGCTCTGTTAATCTGTTCCTGAACTGATGAGAGATGAGGAAGGAATAATGTCTGGAGGGTCATTATATCCATCCTGATCTTATGCTCTTCATTTCTGAGTTCTAACTGTTGAGCCATGAGCTGTTGAAGCTTGGTGTAAAAATTCTGAACTAAATTTTGCTCTGTGGTCAACTTAGTGGAGAGATCGGTGATCTCTTTCTCAATTGCATCAGTTTTATTCTTGATATCTTTAATGAATAAGGAAAATGTACAAAGTTTCTGAAATAAATAAAGAATATGCTTGAGTTGAGGGGACAACTCAGCAATGAATTTGACAAGCTTGACTTTTCCAATAGCTAGAGCTTTTTGTACCTCTTCAATCATTTTTGTAATAAGCTCTTTATCTTTTAGCTTGCTTAGGTACTCAGATGCATCAACTCCTGATGTTTCTATTTGAGTAAGGAGTTCATCCAGTTGAATGTGGATGGCTGCATCGGTTGACACTGTAGCTGATGGTAGCATTTCTGTTAGCAGTGTCTTCACCTTCTGTAGTACTTTATTCTTCTTTTGAATCGCCATTTGTTTTTCTTGTTCAGCCTTTGCTTTGTATAGTTCACCAAAATCAATAAGTTCTTGCCCCTTTAATTTTGAAATATCCACATTGGGCAACATTATCGGTTTACTCGAATCAACTTTAAAACTATGTTTTTTCACCTTCTTCTCTTTACCTTTGGTTGGTTGTACCAAGACAAGAGCTTGTAAGGCTTGCTAACCCTTGGTAGGTTGCTCGGTAGATGCAACACTTTGCTCTGTTCCTGTAGCCGTTGTGGTGTCCTTGGGTGTCTCGGTACTAGGAGTCTCAGCTGCAACATTGTCAGTGCTTGACGATGCTTGAGAGGTCTAGTCTTGAGTTGTACCTTCTGCTGCTTCAAACTTGTGACCTTCGGTGCCTTGTGTTGTATCCTTAGGTGCTTCGGTAGAGACAGGTTGCTTGACCGGCGGATAAGGCTGAACTTGTACCATCACAGATTCACTAGATACAAGTTTTGCATGGGTAGTGCCTTCTATCATTTCCTACTCTGGTGCTTCTGCATCCATGACATCTTCATCAATTTGAATAGTGTCAGTCGGGTCTTGCTCGCTAGCATCAGGACCTTGCTCGGTGACATCAGGATCTTGCTTGGTGACATCAACAATTTCAACATGAGATTGTTCACCAACATCCTTTAGTTTGAATATTTCCTACCACTTGGCTTTTGTCTCATTTTCTACATCAATGTATAGCCCATTCATCAATTTTAAGGCTCTTTGTTTGACAAGAAATTTAGAATTGTAGGTTGTCAAATGCTCCTTTATTTCTGCTACAGACATATCAAGAAATAGATGGACTAGACTTCTTTCTCTAATTTTTTTCTCTGAGTCCATTGCATATTTCCACCTATTATCAATATGCAAGTAAAGTTCATTTGGAAGTGACTTTACTAGTTCCAATGGAGCTAGCCAAAACTTTAGAAGTGTACAGATGACAGCTTCTTCAATTTGTCTCTTCTCATCACTATTCCTAGTCTCATACTTGACATATCTAAATCCTGCAAATCCACCATATTCTTTAAGATTGGCACAAAAGTTTTCAACACTATGAATATTTACCTTCTTGCTTTTTACGATCTGAAATTTGTTTGCACTTAATTAATTAAATTAATTAGGTCTAAGGTTCTATTTTTTAATCTCCCACATCATAAAGTTGGGCCCTTTCATTAAAGTGTGCCCCTTTCATCTTATTCCTTCAATACATCATTTAATCAAAAACCCTAATTAGATCCTATTTTGAACTTGGGGGCTTGATTTCGGGGGTCAAAACATCTCGAAATCAGCTGTAACTTCGGGATTCACTCTAAAATCATCATATCCAACGGCCCTAAAAATTTGGTGAAAAGTTGTCGGGACCATGGCGCCCAGAGTGCACATGGTCCCGGACATTTTTCCCGAAATTTTAGGAGAGCAATCTAATCATAAAATAAAGCTTAACCCTAAGAAATTGGCGGGAGATTCAATCTCTAGGTCGGCCAAAAGTTGAAATTAAGACCTAGGGTTTCATATATAAGAGCTCTCTTTCTTCATTTGAAAGGATCAAGGATTTTGGTTTCAAGGACTTTCTATGCAGCGAAAGAGCAGATCTTTGAAGACTTCAACAACATTCAACATCCATCCATCAAGCATCTATCAATTTCATTCATCCATTTAGGGCTTTGAAGACATTGAAGAGCAATAGGAGATTACCGACTGAAGATTGGCTTGTACCCCTCCCTTGGGGTTGGGTATGATTTCATGTTGTTTTCATGTCTTTGCATAAGCTTCAATATATCACTTATTCATGCTTTAGATCACTTTGCATCTTGATTTAGAGCATTTACATTATCATGTACAAGCAATTAGGGTTTACTTTCTAGGTTGCTCTAGTTTGCTTACTTGCATTTTAGGATCTTGCACACACAAGGTCTGCACACACAATACTTTTACAATACAACTTGGCTATTCGTGGAGGTGGAAATCATCGAAGCAGGGGTTTGACTAAGGCAAAACCCTATATAGCCGCCCACCACACTTTTCAGATATAAGTGCAGATTTCAGAATTCGGACGACGCCGCAAGTTGCAGATCTGGAAGAAGCAGACCGAGACAAAACTTCACACCAAGTTTCAGAGCAAAAGACCAGGACAGGGGCGTGGGGCGCCCTGGTCCTTGGGACAGGGGCGCTGGGCGCCCTGGTCCTCCTGACAGGCAGTAGTTTTCAACATTTTTTGACAGCTTTCCAGGTTGCAAAACAGCAGTTTCCAGAGCAGTTTCAGGGGTAGAATCAGGACAGTGGTGCCCGCGCCCCCGTCCCGAACATTTTCATTCATATTTTAACACCGGGTACACATTTACATTCTTATCTTGTCCTTGTGTTTATCGCTTTCCATTTATTTAAGTTCAATTCTGCAATCTTGTTATTAGTTCATACTTGCACTTTGGGGTTAGGGATTGAACTTGCATCATTTTATCTTCCAATTACAACAAAGGAATAGAAATCCTAATAGGTAGCCCGTGGCTCTCTCTTCCACAAAAAGAAGTAGCCAATTGTGTGATACCTCTAGGCTCTTTCGTATTCCACAAGTGTGTGATTGAAAGTGAGATTAGGGCATGTTTGCCTAGTGTCACTTTTTCCCCCGCACATTTTGGTGAACCCGACGTGAATTCCAATCTTCTCTAATTCTGATTTATGTTTTCAAATTTGAGTGTTTATGTTGTTTCAAATTCAAATTTGCATTTACAAGTTTTAATTTCTTGCAAAATTCAAAAATTTAGATGAAATTTTTGCTAAAACCCACATTTTTCCATTCAAAGTTGAACTTGTGGATAGCTTAATTGGGATCAATAATTTCAAATCTGATTTACAAACTCATTTGAATCATAAATTTCATTTTCTAAATCTACATTCTAAGTGCTTGCATTGGTTAAAATTAAACATTTCTTTCTATTTTGCATGTGTTATCATTTGAAAAAGGAAAATTGTTGTCATGATGCATTCATTTCATAGATGTGATAATGGGTTAGCTTCCCTTGTTTCAATTTTTCCTTCTCCTAAAGAACCTCCCCCCATCTATAACAACATTTTAGTGCCTAAAAGAGTTGCTTCCAATACCTTTGAGACTCTCCCATGCTCTGAGGATGAAGACTTTAAGAGTGATCTTGACAATTCTCCTAAAATGTGCCCTTCCTATTTAGCTATCCTAGAGGAAGAGAATGATATCATAAACACCTTTCTTAATGTTACTTCACCTTCCCTACATGATGCCTCTTTAAGTGAAAAGGTATTGATGGACATTGACTTATTTTCTCCTAAAGTTGGTCCTTCCAATGGGGGCATGTTAGTGCAACAAGAGGTTATGAACACTTCTTTCAAAGATCTCCTTCCTGAGCATGAATCTTTGGAGACATATGTTCATGTTCCTCCTAAAAAACACTCCCTTCATGAGGATCCTTTTGTGCAAGAAGATGACATTATCCCTACATTTCCTAGTGATGGCATTTCCTTTTTCAACAAAATTCCCACTAGAGATGATGAATTAATGATAAATGCTTACCCTTCTCCTAAAGTTTGTCTTACCCATAAACATCCCTTAGAGAAAGAAGATGAAATAATAAGCAATTTCCTTAACTCTCTCTCCCCTAAAGAACATATTGAACATATTTTGAGGAAAGAGGATGAGTTTAACACATCTATTGATCCTCTCCCTCCTAAGGATGAGGAATTAATAAACAATGTTATCTCCTCTCCCGAAATTGACAATACTTCAAACATTCCTTTCAACAACTTCACTATTTGGGATGAACCATTAGAAGAAGATGTAGATTATTCTCTACCCTGTGAGAGAACCCTAGCCAAAGGGGATGAAATCAAGATTGAAAACTCCCTTGATAGTTTCTCACCTTCCTTGAATCTCAATTATTCTCCCTCTCCTCAACTTGGTTCTACTCGTAAGGAAACCCTAGTTCAAAGCAAGATGGTTAACATCTCTTTCAAAGATCTCCCTCTCAAAAGTGAGACTTTAGAGAGTAATGTTGATCTTTCTCCTAGAGAGTTTATTCCCCATGTAGATCCTTTGATGATAGAGGATGATATGACCTTTCCTAGTATTACTCTTCCTACTAGAACATCAATGCCTACCCTTTGTCTCTCTCCTAAAATTGATTTAATCCGTGATAAGATTTTAGTGCAAGAGAAGACTATCAATAATTCTTCCAACACTTTTGTTCATTCCTCTAAACCATCCTCAATCAATTTGATACATGTGAATGAAACACCTAACAAACCTCTCTTCACTGTCCAAGGTGCTTGTCCTTCTCAAAGTTCTCAACCTTTAAATAAGCCTATCTTAGTGGTTCAAGGTGGTTATGCTAATGATTCTTTTTGCACTCCTAAGAAACCTATTATTACTGTACAAGGAGGTTATTCTACTAAGAGCCCTTATGAGTATGCTAAGCAACTGACTAGAGAGAGTTATCATGCGGTTGCTCATACCTATAACACAAGAAACAATAGGCAACCTAATCCTCCTCCAGTTATCCCAACTTCACTTCCTCCTTCTCAACCTATTCTTCCTCAAGCTCCTCGTATTTCACAAATGCTTAGTAAGGACTATGATCTCATAGAACAACTTAAAGCTACCCTTGCTAAGATATCCCTTTGGGATTTGATCCAAACTTCTTCCGCTCATCATGGAATGTTACAAGATGCCTTGAAAGATTTGAATGTTCCTCCACCTAATACATCTAGTAATATAGTGTCTTTTGTTAACTCTGTGATGAATCCTAAAGCTCAAATTGTGTTTACTCAAGATGAGTTTCCTACTAGTGAAATTCAACATCAATATGATCCCTTGATGATTGTGGTTATCATAAATGACACTGCTATAAGACGAACACTGGTAGATAATGGTTCTGGCCTTAATGTGTGTAGCATTAATCTATTGCATAAGATGAATGTGGATACATCCCTTATTGAGCCTGACTCTCGTCCCATTCGAGGCTTTGATAATGTGGCTAAGTCTTCATTAGGTATTATCACCTTACCCATCACAGTGGGACCTGTTACTTTGCCTACTCCTATCCATGTTATGTCGAGAAATCTAACATACAACTTGTTATTAGGGAGACCTTGGATTCATAGTATGCAAGCCGTCCCCTCTACATTGCATAGACAAGTTAAATTTATTTATAATAATAAGACATATACCTTGATAGGTGATACTAATTTTCAAGCTTGTTTGCAAACATCTACTTCCAAAGGGAGTTCTTCTAAGCCTTCCTCTTCTAGTGATGACTCGTTAAACAAGATACCTATGGATGAATCATCACCCTCTGATAATCAAAATTCTCTGGATGAGTCTGAAGTTCCTGAAGAAGATTCTTCTCAACTTGAATCTACACATGAAAAGGCTTTTGATCCTAAGAAGGTTCTTGCAGAAGACGATTGGGGATCTCTTGATTTTAATCCCACCTTTTTAGGTGAGTATAGGGTTCATCCTAGAGAGCTTAAAATTAAAAAGAAGGAAGAAACTAGAGATCAATCAGTCTTACCTGAACCTATGAGCAATAATTTTGTGGCCGCTTCTCAAACTTTTGCTCCTCACACCTCTAATTCTGAAGAATTTGATTCTTTGTCTTATGAAAAACCACCTTTTCTTTCTGAAATGGCTAATCGTTATGGTCATGGTTTTCATATTTTGGCTAAGAGTGGCTATAGTGGAAATGGTTGTGGCACAAATGAACAAGGAATTAAAGTTCCTTTAGAACATAACATGCATGAATATTCATGTGGACTTGGATATAATCTTTCTAAGCCCACCAAAGCATCTAAAAGACCATCTCTCAATGTGAATGCTATATTTAGTAGTGATGATGATCTCACTCCAACTAAATCATCTTCTACTTCTATCAACTCTCATTCCCCTCATAAGGAAATCTTGGCGATGAACAAATCTCTTTATGACTCCCCTCAAATTTCTAAATCCACTTATGAATCTTTATCTCCTATTCATCATAAAGTCCTTTCCTTCTAATAAATTACACTCATCTCTCTTCTAAGATTTCTCGTAACTTTCCTTCTTCAATTTTTATCATTTTATACATGTTCTTGATCTCACTTATAGTTGAGCATTTAGCATGCCATATTCAAATACCTCATTCAATCTATCATGTCTTTAAATAACATTAATGGCTATTATGTTACTCATCATTATGTGACATTGGTAGCTCATTTACTGGGGGCTCATTGTCATTCATGATGGTACAATTTCAAGTGCAATCATATTTTTGAAGCAACATAATAGCCTAATTTTTCTATGTTATCTCTTGTTCCTATGGGTTAATAGTGTGGAAATATTGATCATCTTTGCTTTAGAATTCTCTTTTCCTAGATATGGGAGAAGATGTGTATTCTCTTTCTTATCCTACCCACTTCTTGTGAGGAGCATTTTACATACACTAATGTCTTGCTTGCATGAACTCATGTGAGTATGTAGTACATTTTTCTTATGTCTAAATCTCTCCCTAGAAGATTGTGTAAGTCCTTCTCATTGTCCTTATCCTTGGGTGGCAATGATCTTTTCTTATTTTTATCTAAGGATCCACTTTTTTCCTATTTCGTGGATGGTGTGAACTTTATTACTTGATGTTATTCCTTGTATGCATTTGTTGTTGTTTGTTCAAGGATTCTCTCTTATAAGAGGTGTAAGTCCTTGACTACAACCTCTTTTGCACTTGGTAAAATACATCCATAATGAATTCACTCTCCCAATTGGGTTAAAAAGAGCATCATCCTTCATTAAGAATCACTTTCACCTCGCAAAAGAGGGAAGTATTGCATTCTTATTCTCTTCTTTGTCTTATTCTAGAAGATGTTATATTTGACAATTCCTCTCGAGGATAGGTGTCTTTTGTACAAAGATCTCTTCTCCTCTAAGGATCTCCTTTACACATACTACAAGATATCCCTTTTCAACTATCTTATCCTTGCTTAAAGAGTGCAAAACTCTCTTGCTTGGATCTATGACATTGTTGCATTTTTGGGGTATCTTCTTTTGTGATGAAGGTAGGTATCCTTGTTCCACTTTGCTTATGACATAAACATTACACTTTTTGAGCAATGGGTCATTCTTGGAACCAGAGCACAGACTCTTAGAGCGAGATGTCTCCATTTTTCTTTTATGCAAGGTAATTATTCTCGGAACCAGAGCACAGACTCTTAGAGCGAGATGTCACGCTTTTGTACTATACATATACAGGTTGTAGCATACTCAGGCATAGACTCCTATGAGGTGCTTCTAACCTCCCTTACACACACATGCACGAGGTTGAGTGGAACTAGCGGCATAAGGCTAGACTTTCTCACTCTCCTCCCTTACATGGATCACCTAGACAGACTCTAGGGGCTAGTTTTCCATGTCCTTTTTCCCATGGATCACCTAGACAAGATCTAGGGGCAAGAAGTCCATGTTTTCTCTCTCACTATTCTATATCATGGATCACCAATGTGTGTATTCATGCTTTTTTCCTTTCTTTTCTTCTCTTTGCATTTTGTTTCCATTTACATCCTTCATCTTGTGTTAGAGAACTCTCAAATCCTCACACTCTTTGTTGTGTTGGAATTGAGATTTAGTCCTCTTTCTTACCAAATGATTCTCCATTAGTTTTTGATCTCATATCAAATCTTCTTGTGAGCATTTGTCATCAATATTCTTTAACAATTCGAAGTGGTAAACATGATACCCTGTTTCAACTCACTAAAATTAGCAAGCCGAAACAGGGGGGGGGCATATAGCTACCCTCGAATTTTCATCACCTTCCTTAGTAAGCATTAGGTGATTTTGTGATCTAACATGTGCTTTGTAGGGTGCGGTTCCTAACTGTGTACTGCAGATACCGCTGGGGGCTTCGTTCGACAGACTTATGGATATATCCTAATCTCACTTTCAATCACACACTTGTGGAATACGAAAGAGCCTAGAGGTATCACACAATTGGCTACTTATTTTTGTGGAAGAGAGAGCCACGGGCTACCTATTAGGATTTCTATTCCTTTGTTGTAATTGGAAGATAAAATGATGCAAGTTCAATCCCTAACCCCAAAGTGCAAGTATGAACTAATAACAAGATTGCAGAATTGAACTTAAATAAATGGAAAGCGATAAACACAAGGATAAGATAAGAATGTAAATGCATACCCGGTGTTAAAATATGAATGAAAATGTTCAGGACGGGGGCGCAGGCGCCACTGTCCTGATTCTGCCCCTGAAACTGCTCTAGAAACTGCTGTTTTGCAACCTGGAAAGTTGTCAAAAAATGCTGAAAATTGTTGTCTGTCAGGAGGACCAGGGTGCCCAGCGCCCCTGTCCTGGCAGGACCAGGGCACCCCACGCCCCTATCCTGGTCTTTTGCTCTGAAACTTGGTGTGAAGTTCTGTCTCGGTCTGCTTCTTCCGGATCTGCAACTTGCGACGTCGTCCGAATTCTGAAATCTGCACTTATATCTAAAAAGTGTGGTGGGCGGCTATATAGGGTTTTGCCTTAGTCAAACCCCCGCTTCGGTGATTTCCACCTCCACGAATAGCCAAGTTGTATTGTAAAAGTATTGTGTGTGCAGACCTTGTGTGTGTGGAAGATCCTAAAATGCAAGTAAGCAAACTAGAGCAACCTAGAAAGCAAACCCTAATTGCTTGTACATGATAATGTAAATGCTCTAAATCAAGATGCAAAGTGATCTAAAGCATGAATAAGTGATATATTGAAGCTTATGCAAAGACATGAAAACAACATGAAATCATACCCAACCCCAAGGGAGGGGTATAAGCCAATCTTCAGTCGGTAATCTCCTATTGCTCTTCAATGTCTTCAAAGCCCTAAATGGATGAATGAAATTGATAGATGCTTGATGGATGGATGTTGAATGTTGTTGAAGTCTTCAAAGATCTGCTCTTTCGCTGCATAGAAAGTCCCTGAAACCAAAATCCTTGATCCTTTCAAATGAAGAAAGAGAGCTCTTATATATGAAACCCTAGGTCTTAATTTCAGCTTTTGGCCGACCTAGAGATTGAATCTCCCACCAGTTTCTTGGGGTTAAGATTTATTTTATGATTAGATCACGCTCCTAAAATTTCAGGAAAAATGTCCGGGACCATGTGCACTCCCGGCGCCATGGTCCCGACAACTTTTCACCAAATTTTCAGGGCCGTCGGATATGATGATTTTAGAGCGAATCCCGAAGTTACAGCTGATTTCGAGATGTTTTGACCCCCGAAATCAAGCGCCCAAGTTCAAAATAGGACCTAATTAGGGTTTTTGATTAAATGATGTATTGAAGGAATAAGATGAAAGGGGCACACTTTAATGAAAGGGCCCAACTTTATGATGTGGGAGATGATAAAATAGAACCTTAGACCTAATTAATTTAATTAATTAAGTGCTAAAGGGGAAATGCAATGCAAAAATGCAAAATGCGCCAAGGCGGGTGCTAAACTAGGTGTGAAATTGTACCACCCTAGCAAGTGCGTACAAGTTACGATGCTACAGGAAGTGACTTTACTAGTTCCAATGGAGCTAGCCAAAACTTTATAAGTGTACAGATGATAGCTTCTTCAATTTGTCTCTTCTCATCATTATTCCTAGTCTCATACTTGACATATCTAAATCCTGCAAATCCACCATATTCTTTAAGATTGGCACAAAAGTTTTCAACACTATGAATATTTACCTTCTTGCTTTTTACAATCTGAAATTTGTTTGCATCATCGGATTTTGTATCACTAGACTCTTTTGCCAAAATGAGTCTCCGAGTAGATTTCTTGTAGGTCTTGGTTACCTTGGGAACAGTAACACTCTTTTGTTTCTTACTCGGTGATGCAGTTGATGCTCTAGTGTTAGGTCTCTTTGTTGGTGGAGTCGGTAGGGCCTTTGAAGTGTCCAATTTCTTTCTTTTTAACACTTTACCCTTAGGCAACTCAGTACTCAATGTTATTGCTGCCTCTTGAGCTTCTAATTCCTTTTTGGTAATGGCAAGAGTGCCTTTGACAGGTGTAGAGGAGGATTCTTCTCTAATTTTTTTAGATAAAACCTTTATCATCTTTGTAGCCTTCGTGTAGCTTTAGGTACTACAATGCTCATTTTCACCTTTTCTTTCACTTCTTCATAAGTTCCATATCTTAGCTTGGTAGCATGCCTTGGTAATGTGAGATATGCATCAATTTGTTGTTGTGTGATATAATAGTCAATCTCGTAACCCATTGGTGGCAAAGATTGAGTCCTCGATTCTACAACATTCACATAACAGTAATCGGTGTCTACCTCAAAGCATATATCATCCTTATATTTCTCTACTAGCCGTGGTGGAATCCGGTACCTGTTGTGCATCTTCTCTTGAAATTTGTTGAAATAGTCATCCATGATATCATTGAAATTATCTCCCAATTTCTTGATAAAATCATTAATTTGATGGGTGATTGGTCGGTGTAGCTCCCAAACTACTTTATTGATTGAGGGAAAGAACTTCTCAAAGTAGAAAAACATGCATACAAGAAGTGAACCAAACTTCAGTGTATTTGCCGAGTTGTTCTTCTTCAGCTTCCTTATTGTGTTCAGGTTCTCAAACAAGTTCTTCAGTAGCACTTCACATAAATCAACTTTCATTCCCTTTTTCACTATTTTATAGGCTAAGTCAACTGCTGCACAGGGTACACTATTTTCCGTTGCTGATTGGAAGAAACAGTAACCAATTACTTTAATGGCAAACTTAGGTTCTGCATCAGTGACATTATTCAGTTTCAGTCCTCGGTAATCAGATTCTACTCTAGTTAAACTGATTAACTCCTTCTGTGATATCATTTTCTGTGCTCGTGCATGATCATAGATAGGATACCCGGTGATGAGATGAATGATTTCCTTAGTGATTTTGAATGTTTGCTCTTCTAGCCACATGAAATCATCATGAACTCTGCTCAAAACAAACTTAACCCACTGGGGTTTGAACACACAGGGATAGGTTAGGGCTTCAGTTAATCCCTTGATTTTGGTATGCTCATACTTGCTATCCATTTTACCATCAGTACATAGCTCATCATATGTGTCTTTTATCTCAACATGACTGAGTTCTTCAACACAGCATTTGGTGAAGAATCTAACATCTTCGACTAACAAGACTCGATCCGGGATGAGTGAAAAGGTAGTTTTGTCATCCAGTTCAGAGGTGACTTTAGGAGTCAAAGTGTATTTTAGTGAGGGTTTCTCCACATTCTTGACAACTACGGGATCTTGGATCTTGGGTGCCATTTGTAAATTTCAGATAAAACTAGCAAACTATCCTTAGGGTTTGATGGTTTACAAACGGCAGATGCTTCACACTCAGTAGATAATAGCAATTTGACAAGATCGGAAAACCAGCTTAACAGTGTGATGAGATTTGATGTAAATACCTTGGATTCGCTCTTAATGAAGTTGATCGCCTTGATTCTCTCTGCTCTGCTCTCTTGAAAACTTGGTTAATGAAAATGACCACGAAAATATCTTTAAGTACACAAAATACCTTATCGGGCTCCGTGCGGGTTAGGTCAAAACATTAAATGCAGTCGGTTCACCTTTAACCGATTTACTCCTTTTTTCATTTTAACCAAGTAACCAAATTTCCTTCATTTACCGACTTGACAGGCTTCCTGTATTCACTGACTTAACAGGTTTCCTGTAAAGTACTTTTGATAGAATTTCAAACCTACTAATGCATCTTAACTATGCAAATTTTGAATTTAGTACATACTAGAATAGGAACTGTTATGATTTTAACTTCAGAGAATGTAGTCCCTTCATACCTTTACCGATTAATTTGGAATAGGAGCACCTAACTCGGTAGGTAAGATGCTTTCTTCATTTGACATGATTTCCTTCTTTTTCCAAATCATCTTAAATTTTTCTTTTATTTCCTCGGTGTCTCCTCTAGGTTGATCTCTGCAATCTCTAGCTAAGTGTCCAGCTTTATGATAATGAAAACATGCCATACTAGGATTTCTCCATGATCTTCGGTTGTTCATTCCAAACCTTATAAAACAGTTGGCACTTATATGTCCATATCTTCCACAACATTTGCACCATATCCTTGTATTGTAATCCTATGGTACTGCTGCATATTGTCGGTAAGGATCTGTGTGAGTTCGGTAACCTCTAGTGTTTGCTCGGTGTGCAGACCACATAGAGTTCTTTTGCTTAAGCCAACACTTCTCGGTACTATGTCCATATCTATTGCAGTTTTTACAAAACCCTTTGAATTTTGCCTTCTAATAGTTGTTAACAAACTTTGTCCCACATTGATTAGATGTGTGACCATATTTATTGCAATTGTAACAATAATCATTGGACTTAGTGATATTCAGTTGCTTACCTTTTCTGATTTGGCATATGTTGGCAGTATGACCTTGATTTCCACAGTAGTAGCAAATAGGCTTCTTCCTTTTGATGTTATTCCTATTTCCAGCTTGCTTTGATGATTCTCCTCTCTCGATAGTATGAATTCCTTTCTCACTAGACTCTATTCCTTTGTAACCAAGTCCTGCATCTTTGTTGGGTCTTCTTGTATTCAGTTGCTCATCCAACATCTTTGATGCTTCATAACTCTTCTTCAGTGTTTCTTTGGATTTCTTCTTTGTTTCAAGTTCATCAGTCAACCTTGATACTTCAAGTTTCAATGCTTGATTCTCATCATTATTCAGAATTGCTTCATGATGTGCATAACCTAGTTGATCTGTCACATTTTGTTGAATCCCAGTGAACCTTATGATTTCATCATCCTTATCAGATACTAAGACTTCAAGTTGTTGTTTCTCTCTTTGTAGATCTCTTGATTTATCCTCTATTGTCCTCAATGCATCTAGATTTTCAGTCATCTGTGTACTGAAATGTTCATGTTCTCTTTTCATTGCTTTTAGTTGATCAACCAATGCTTTATTCTTTTCTTTCAACACTCCAATCATTTCTTCAGTTTCTTCAGATATACTATTCTCAGATGATGTCTCAATTTGTTCCACTAACTCTTGAGAATCCCGCAATTCATCAGATAATTTTCTTCTTACTTTCAGAGATTTTTGCATTTGCCTTTGCATGTCTGCAATCACTTGATTTGCATGATCCAGCTCTTCTTGCAGATACACAATCCTCCGAGATTGTTTGTAGCCTTACATTGATAAGATCTTTCTCTTTAGGTAGTTAAACCCTTTTCCAAGATTAGAGCTCTGATACCAATTGTTAGGCCCAATATGGAAAGCTAATGTACTGAGAGGGGAGGGGTGAATCAGTACTCCAAAACTTTTCTTGAATAATAAATTTACTATTATGCATAAACCGAATAGTGCAGTAACATAAAATAAAGTTAAAACAAATAGATAACAATCATACATGATTCACTCCATAACACATATATTTTGGTTACGCAAAAACTCTTGGTTAGAGAGAAAAACTATGGTGCGGATAGCACCCACAACTTCACTACTGCAATAATAAAGAATGCTCAGTTAGAGCTACATTTTAGCTATTTCTGATAGCATACCCTGTTAGGAGTAACAAGATCTGTTAGATCTACCTTGCTAAAGAATTTTACAACATTTAATCTGAATGTTGCACCTGGTTAGAGGCTTTACAATTTATAGACTTGATTAGAGTCTTTTACCCTGTTAAAGGTTTCTCTTTCAACTTCACAATATTACAATAAAATCATTGCAAATATCTGTAACTTTACATTTGAAATGTTATAGCAGATTCTATGTGCTTAGAATAAGATTACCTTGCTTATAGCATACCTCGGTAACCCATATAGAAACTTGGTAAACCCTTCTATTTACTCTGATCTTCGATTGTTCTTTGAAAACCTTCTCGGTGACCTCTGTGTCTCTGTAACAGTCCTTACATTCATACATGCACACACCTTTAACTTTTAACTCATGTTGTATAAATAGATATCTTAAAACGGTGATCTAATTCATTGCATCAATCTTACAAACATGATTTATCGAATGAATAACTAAACAAAATATTTCATTGGTTAGCTTGATCTCAAAATCATACACAATCTTCTGGTGCAATTTCCAATGTAATAACGGTTAGATGTGCCTCGATCTTGTAACACGTTTTCATATCCATGTCCAGGTTCAATGTATCTAGTAACACGTTTCACTCGGTGAATATCAACTCGGTGTGTCATCTTTGCTACTCAGTAGATATAAGAAGATACTTGGTAGACAACTCGGTGTGTACTGCGTTCTTTGACTGCTTTCTTCTATAACCGACTAGACTGTGCATACCGACTTCTCTGTGTATACTGACTGCATGATTCGGTAGTGCTAACCGACTAGAATATATAGTATGACTTTGAATATAAAAACTAATGGCAATTTGATAAGTAGTAACATAAATAGGGACTGCCCATAGAATGAGTCTCTTAGGGGCCAAAAAGAGAGTAATCGGTTGGGATGAGACTGAAGGAAACCAAAAATAACCAAACCCCTTAACCGGTTACCGTGGTGACTGAGGAGCGTGAATCTGATTGTCTAAGCACTGATGAGCTGCGCCAATCGGTTTCCCATTATGTTGTACCGATTCTTTGATACCGGTATGATTTCCTTATGACCGGTTCATAAAAAGAGAAGCCTCCAATACTGGTCCAAGTCGACAAGCAAAGAAGATGACTCTTCTACGAGTTTGGTTGCCATTAGATTTTCCATCTGATAAAAAAAGAGCATATTCTGGGTAGCAAAAAACAAAACCAGAATAACTTTACTAGTTCATGGCGGTGTCTTCCTGGGGCTGAATTGCAGGGGCATCGAAAATGGGCAGAAAGGAAGTAGTCCATCCTGTGACTTCATCCTGCGCCGGTACGTTGAGGTCTGGAACCCTATCTGTAGTTTGACCCCTTTCCACGGGTTGCGATGTTTGCAAATAGGGGTCAACATTTTCTATTTCTAGGATTCCATTAGAGCCCCAACTTTAATTTTGACTCTGTGTACAATGTGGTCATCCAATTGTCTGTCGAATTGATGCAAGCCGTTCTTTTATGGTATAATGAATATATTTACTATTATTATCCTTTAGCTCTTTTATGGTATAATGAATAAAGCAAGAATATTTCCATAACAAAATCAATTGAAAAATAGAAATGATTCTGTCATAACCTATTAACTATTTTATAGGAAAAACAAAAACAAAATTCAATCTCATTTCCAATTTTGTGAAGCCAAATCACCTTTTAAAATAACTCTATTATCATTCACCAATCATTTTATAAAATAATATAAATTATATTTACATTCTATTTTGTGAAACCAAAAATACAAATTTAACAAAGAAATAATTTTATTATTATTGATTATTTACCTTATAAAATAGCATAAATCCTCTTTTCTAACTAAATGGCCAAAATATACACTTTAATATATATACAAAGGATTCTTAAGATAAACGGTAACTACATTTACCAATTAATGAATCTATTGTACATTTTGTAGTCACAGATACTATGCAGAAGGAGATGCCAAATAAAAGATTTTGCAGTCACAGATACTATGCAGAAGGAGATGCCAAATAAAAGTAATAACATCGTGTGAAGGCAACGAATTTGGAAAAAAAAAAAACACTAATGAACTTCACGTTGATCAAGAGGCTCTGAGGAATATTAATGAAATATTATTTGTTTAAAGCAGGGCTGACGTGTTCTCTATTCTCACCAATAACTTAGGTACTTATGGCTACTCAATATTATTGGGTTAAAAATAATAATAGGACTGGAACACATCCATTGCTTGGGGACAACATTTAGTATTGGCCAAATACCTTCTGGTATAAATTTAAGTAGTCTTTTGTGCAGCCCCACATCCTCAGATGGGATCTCTTGTTGGGTCACTGGGCAATGGTAGGGCAGAGATCAATGGAAAATATGGTTTGTAGCAGTTCTGTAGGTTAATTAACCACTTGATAATTTTTTTAATTAACCACCTAATAAACTTTGGATATTTCATATATGTATATACATATATACACAGAGGTAAATATACACAAAGATAAATGCACACAAAGATAAATATATTTTATTATTTTATTTTCCTAATATGATTTTTAAATTACTTTCACAAAAGAAATATTTGTTCACATTATTTATTTTATCTCAATATATACTTCATTTTATAAATCTAATTATTGAAATATGAAGAGGATTGGTTAAATAATATTCTCATTATATTATTTTGAAAATAAATTTACTAACTTACTTTTATTTCATACATGCATATTGATTTAATCTATCAAAAATCTGAAAAACTACAAGAAGGGGTTTCTTTGTAAAATATAATTTTAATACATGCATATTGCTTTAATCTATCAAATATTTGGGAACTACAAGAAGAGATTTCTTTGAAAAAAAAAGTGATTTCTACTTGTTAATCTGACCCTTTTTTAGATTTAAATAAAATATCAAAAGAAATACACATAGAAATATGAATGCCCACCTTATTTTTGAAAGGAAATCATGTGATAAGAGAGGAGGAACCTGGATCTGCTAGAAGAGTAAATTTGTTGTTGTTGAATCAACTCTTTGTTGCTTAGCTATCTTCCTTTAATCCTTCTCCTCCAAATCTGGTATAGATCTCCTCTAAATCCCCTAAAAAAAAATTCCTATCTCTTGCAATACAATATGTCTACCAAAATCCTTCTACAACTAGCATGATTTGCCAGAATTCAAGAACTACCTTTCTATCGGAACAATGAACTTCCCCTTTTGAAAATATAGAATTCATTAAATAGAAAAAAGAGTCATTTTCCCACTACAAAATAAATTAATTCATTTCCATATTCTTTTCCCAAAATAATTTCATGCAAAATGATTAATTGTCATAGTGGGGGTTACCTGCAAAAATTGAATTTGAAATTCTCTTCTAGAACCTTCTAATTTCCTCCAACAACATGTGCTAAATAGCATAGTGAGAAAATAATCAATTTCCAAATTAATTTCATGCAAAAATGATTATTGTCGTAGTGGGGGTTACATTTGACTATGCATTCAAAGTTCAAATTTGAATTCTCCTCAATTTTATCAAAATACATTTTATAACTCCTTTGTCATAAAAATGCCATGAATAGAATTATTCTTGTCATAGAATAATTTTGTAACTCCCATGTCATATATTTGCTAAATATAATATTTATTCCTTAATATTTTGAATTTAAAATTTCTTTTCTAGAATCTTCTTATTTCTCCTACACCATGTGCTCAATTAGGATATTGAGAAAATAACCAATTTTTAAATAAATTATGGCCTCTTGTGTGTGTCACTAGTTAAATTCTTTTTTATTTAAAAACTTCAACCTCATTTCAATTTATCTTTTCTTTCTAACATTACTCATAAAATTAATATTATAGTAGTAGTAGTAGTAACAAGAAGTCATATCAAGGTCCAAAAAGAGTGTTATGACAAATGACGCATCATTCACTCGTTTTTTTCATGCTAATGCTTTGTTATGTCATTATGTCGATCCCCTATCTTGGCTCCCTCCTTATGATGTTATGTATGTTATAATGTCTTAGACATACCATTTTTGTAGGTTGAATAGACACGTCTTAGAGATGTCAAAGTGCTAATTTCAAAGAGTGTATCAAACTTGGACATCTTAATTTGTATCCTATATGGTTGTTTAAGAATGTTTTGCTTTCATATTGAATAATTTCTTTACTCTCACAAGCATCTTCATGTTAGTTTACAATCAATGAAGATGATTTTTAGCTTCTAGATTCAATCATATCAATCTAAAAGCTAGAAATCAATTGCATAAGAAATCCATTTCCTTTCAAACTTTATACTCATGAAATTTAAAATATCACCAATGCACTAATGAGACCTATGGAATCGCATGACTTGTGCTAAAGGGAATACTAAGATTAGAAAGTTGACATAAATTCCATTACAAATATAATATAATCATATTTAGGGAGGATATAAATGTCTTGGAGATGGGGTGCTCATTGCAAAGAGAGTGTACCAAATTTGGAAATCTTTATGTGTACCCTATATGAGTGTTTAAAAATGTTTTGCTTTCATATTGAATTCTTTCTTTACTCTCACATGCATCTTCATGTTAGTTCACTGTCAATGAAGATGATTTCTAGCTTCTAGATTCAATTATATCAATCTAAAAGCTAGAAATCAATTGCATAAGAAATCCATTTCCTATCAAACTTTATACTTGTACGAAATTTAAATCTTAATGATGTTGAGAAGCAAATGAAATACCACCAATCCACTAATAAGACCAACTAAGTCTATATCTTGTAATCAAGAAAATACTACAATTAGAAAGTTGACATTTTCCATTAATATAATAAAATTAAATGTTACATCAAACACCCATTTCACATATTCCTGAAATTAAATTGTTAAATTACTTTTTTTATCTCTAAGGCACAGGGACTCAAACTCCAAGAACATACATTATTGCTTGAAAAGACTCGAACTCCAAGAACATACATACATTATTGCTTGACCTTTTCAACAAAAGTGTGAACCTCTTTTAGACCACATTGAATACATGCACCTTAACACCATAAATAATAAATAATAAGAAGTCAAGACCTACACCAAAGTATATTAAAAAACTACTCAAAAGCCTCTTACTTCTACATAAGACCTAGAGAAATAGCCCCAAAAGATGGACCCCATGACCCATACCAGCCCAAAAGCCATCCCTTTCCCCATTAAATTCCCCATAAGATTTCACAATCCGAATAAAATAATATAAAGCATGAGAGGGCCCTACCACGACGACCCCCAAACAGCTCATTCGCACCGCCCACACCCAACCCAACAGCCGGCAAAGCGGGCCCCACACCTAATCATAATTAATACAATTAATATTAAAAAAACATAATTAACATTACTCACAAACAAAACAAAACCACTTTCTCGTGGCCGAGCGTGTTCCACGATATCTAAAACTTCACTCTCATTGGTCGCCGCGCTCCACCTTTTTATCTCCTTTTTTAAAAGCGAAAAATATACGAAAAACTCACCCTGTCAGCAGTATAACAAAGAGCTTAGGGTTCCAATTGAGGCGTCAAAAATTTGCAGCCATTACCAGAGAAAATGGTGAAGGACGAGGACTGTCACGCTTCAAAGGACTCATTCCGTGCCTGGAGCATCCCTAAGCTCTGCGATGCCTGCAGAATTACAAGCTGCTTGCTTTACTGTAAGGCGGATTCTGCTTATTTGTGTATGGACTGTGATTTAAAGGTTCACGGCGCAAATAAATTGGCGTCAAGGCACGAGAGGGTTTGGATGTGCGAGGTCTGTGAGCAGGCCCCTGCGGCCGTCACTTGTAAGGCCGATGCCGCCGTCCTTTGCCTCACCTGTGACGCCGACATACATTCTGCAAATCCCCTGGCTCGCCGTCACGATAGGCTCCCTGTAGTGCCTTTCTTTGACTGCGCTAAATTCATCAAACCCTCGATTACCTATTCTGACGCTGTTTGCTTCAATTCTGACGCCGTTGAAGACGATGACCTTGCTGCTTCGTGGCTGTTTCCAAACCCTAAGCATACTGAGGGCGTCAAGAACTGCAGCGACGCCGAGACTGACGCCGGCGAGGGGTTCGGGAAAGGCGACGGGATCGGGTGTCAAAATAAGGGGTGTTTTGTGCCGGAGTTTTTTCCAGATGTAGATCCTTACCTGGATTTGGAATACGCTTCGTCGATGGATACCGGGAATCGGTTTTCCGGCGGTATGGACAGCGTCGTTCCAGTTCAGAGCCATGGCAGCGGCGGCAGCGTCGTTGACGCCTCTACGCTTTCTGACAGTTTTGACGCCGATCCGTCGTCCTGCAAGGCCAATTACAGTTATACGTCTGCCACGTCATTCAACCACAGCGTAAGCAAAATCATCCCACCTGTTTTATGGATCTCCCAAACTGGTCTGGTCTGATTAGAAGTTAAGATACTTAAAGAGGATTTAGAATCTAATTTAAAATTAGTTTGTGTTAAATACTATATAAGCCTATAATAATAAGCAGAGATTTTTAATTTTTTAATTTTATTTAAATAGAGAGTAGGATTTGGAATCTAATTTAAAATTAGTTTATGTTAAATACAAATAGAGAGTAGGATTTGGAATCTAATTCAAGATTAGTTTATGTTTAAATACTACACGGTATACAATATTCAGCAGTCTATTCTTTAAAAAATCTAGTTTAAAATTAGTTTATGCTAAATATTATATAATATTAAATAATAATAAGCAGAGAGTTTTGTTTGTATAGAATTTAGAGTTTTGTTTGTATAGAATTTAGAGTTTAAATTCCAGCACACGTCTGTCAAAATAATTTAATAGGCAAAATTATATTCAACTATTTAAGATTTCATTTTGAAAAAACAAGTGTGTATGATCTGTATTTTAAAATTTATTTCAAGTTTTATTATATTGTACTACTAATATCTGTTCAGTTATATGTGCGTTTTTAATAAATATATATTATTCTTTATTTAAATTGGACTTTTTTTTTTTTTTTTACAGGCAAGCTGCAGCACAGGGCTTTGAAAAATATATTTTGGATTTAAATTTTTAAATTATAATATTAAATACTTATTTTCTAAAATTGTATTTTAAACTATGTTATGTAGGATTAGTAACATAGTAATAGGATTTAGTAGTATTTTTATAAATTGATTGGTTGATATTAAATCTATAATTTGTATTTATAGATTAAAATTATCTTAATAATATTTATTATATATCAATCTATTAAACAATTATATATAG
This sequence comes from Cryptomeria japonica, assembly GCF_030272615.1. Classification (NCBI taxonomy): domain Eukaryota; kingdom Viridiplantae; phylum Streptophyta; class Pinopsida; order Cupressales; family Cupressaceae; genus Cryptomeria; species Cryptomeria japonica. The sequence goes on from NC_081413.1 coordinate 83,440,226, forward strand.
AAATTTAAATAGATTTAAATTATTAATTTGTTTGAATTAAATTAGTAAATATTGAAAAAAATAAAGTTAATCTAAAAAATATTGAAAAAAATTATTGTTTCATTTATTTGTTTAATAGATATTTATAAAGTTTAACTTATAATTATAATTATTGTTTTATTTTGAGAAATATATTTATGATTTGTATCCTTATTGTCTTTTATATTACAATCAATTTCATATCTTGTTGTAAAAAAATTGTATGTCCATAGAATAATTTAGGCTTCCCAATTTTTTCTTTTAATATATGTAAGATATTTTTTAATATTATTTTTAAAATGTAAATAATTTCAGATTTTACATTTATTCTAACATCCATGTTATATTATTTCAGTTATCATCCTCTTCATTGGATGTTGGGGTGGTCCCAGATGTCACGGTGAATGATATATCGACACCCTTCAAGAGAGTGATGGTGGAGGTGGGAGGGCAAGGGACAATCCATTGTATTCCATTGGATCGTGAGGCAAGGGTGATGAGATACAAGGAAAAGAGGAAGAATAGAAAGTTTGAGAAGACAATTAGGTATGCTAGTAGGAAAGCCTATGCTGAGACTAGGCCACGAATTAAAGGTCGATTTGCTAAGAGGACAGATGTCGATGTTGACCAGATGTATGCATCAGTTGATCTTGGATATGGCCTCGTTCCCTCGTTTTAACTCATGTTTTTTTCTTTTTCTTTATTTCTTTTGGAGGTTTTCGTGAGCCATTTGGTTGCTTGGCAAATGGTTGCCCTCCAGTTGGTCGGTTGTTAATATCCTTGCTTTCAATTGTATTTTTACAAGGCATTAAGCTCTCACACTACCTAATTTTGGAGTTTTTGCTAGACATCTCACCAAGATGTCTAGTTTGTACCATTTATGGGATTCACCCCACCTCTTCATTGTACTATCTAACTTGTATTTTGTAATTTAATGGGAAAGGTTTAATTTCAAGTGGTTGTAAATGTTTTACATATTAGAAGAATTTTGTGACCTTGAAGTTTTTGCATGATGGTGGTATATACATTCTAATATAAAAGCAAAATGTGTATATACCAAAAAAGACATAAAATGAGAAGTTTATGGTAAAATAACACCAGATTTGATAAGAAATGATAATGAAAAAGCCAAAAATGCAATAGGGGTAGGATTGAAGTTTTCAACAATAACATGTTAGATAAAAAAAAACAAGATAGACAAAATTTGAAAATGTTTAATTACAAGTAATATCGAATTTAATTCTTGTATTTTACATGAAATTCTACTTGCAACTAATCCTCCCTTATGGAAGCATCAACATTTGTTGTCTAAATAAGAATACTATAGAGAACCATTATTGACCCAAATGGTGATAGAGGTAGAGTTACACAAAAAAGAAACTGCATGGATGAGGAAATGAGACATTAGCATGCAATAGTTTTCAAAAACTACTGAGGAAATACAAAAGATTTTTACAGAGCAAATATAAGTGGCCATGTAGACAAAGAAAATTGGAAAAAGAAAGCTTACAATATCAAAATTTTTAACACCGCATGGGTTCATGATGAAAAAGCTTACAAAGAAGCAACAACTAAGTGAGGTGAAAATGTGGATAGTCTAATTAAGAACTAATTGTATCTAGGATCACACAATCTTAGATGCATGATTGACAAGGGGACAATGCCTAAGGAGTGGGAAATGAAAACGTACGTATTTTCTAAAAATTGGTGAAGGAGACAAAATGACACTATATCATGGAAAACATAGCTTATAGCGACATTTGTATTATATATGGAGACAACTTGAGAATGAACAACCTAATTGCCTTGTCTAAGAAGGCGAGGCTAGACAAAATAACAAACTTTTTATACAAGATCCACAACAAAATATCTAACACAAAAAATAATATGAAAATTTCATAAGGCTAATTGGATAAGCCTTGTGTCTTATGGATGTGTTAGCATGAGGAACTTTTGTTTCAACTCTTGGCCTCAATATATATAGAGAGTTTTTAACTTCTCTTTGCTATTGGCTAGGTCTTCACATCCTTGTTTAAAAAGTCTTGCTCTTAAACTAATTATCTTGATCCTAGTGACAAGTTCCCTATTGATATTGTCAAAATTTCTTGTGTATCATTTGAACTAAAACTTAATAGTTCACTATCTTATCCACAATTATAGTCTCTTGTTCAAAACCCTATGTAACTTTACTTTGACTTCATGGCCACGCCTTTTTGAACCAACACTCTTTTTATATTCTCATTTCTTTCTCCCCCTCGGCCTTGCAAAGACTTGACATGATCTATCATTAAGCTATTTATAAAACAACTTGCAATTCTCTCAGCGATTTGATCCTCCACCATCCAATCTTGTTTGCTTATCATGCATCATTGATTCTTACTATCAATTAATATTTATGGTGGCATGCCCATGAGTTTGTATTTTTTTTAACAAAATATGAAAATATGTGTCTATTTCTCATGGTTGATGGAATTTATATACAAATAGGCTCAAATTGTGCCCTCTCTTCCACTTTCAACTTCTATAACATTCGGATTAAGATCCTTATTTCTCTAGGAGAAGCTAAGAGTGTTCCTCATACATGGGCTCTTTATAGAATTTTTATATTAAATTTAGCTATATTTCTTTCTTTCAATTCTATTTGTAATAGATTATTGGTGGTCCAATCTATGAATATTTTTGGTCTTGGGGCACCCATAATATGCTTTCATTAAAGTAGGGATATTTGGTTGACCCACTTACATTTATTAATTTATTTTTAGTTGCAATAGTTGGAACCATGGTTATTATTATTATTTATATTGATAATTATGTCTCATAATAAAATCTCTCCAAGGTTTTTTTGTATATCTTAAAATTTTAATGTTTTTATGCTAGGACTAGTTATCAATCCCAATTTATTTTAAATATATATATTTTTGAGAATCAAATAGGAATGCCTTCCTATTTATTGATAGGTTTTCAATTTATGCTGCCCTGTGTTGTGATTAATGCTTATCAAAAAGTATTTATAACCAAGCGATGATAAATAATGCATTATATTTCAAGAAAATAAAAAAACTTCCTCTATAACCACTAAATATTTAAGATTGATTCAATGCAAGAAAAACATTGAAATAAAAGAAACTGAATATTAATACTTTAATATAATTATACCTAATACAAATAAAACTAATATTACTGAAACTAAACATATTAAATCTAATAATATAAATTAAAACTTTTCAATATCAATAACCCCTTAAATTAATAATTTATAAAAAGTATGTTATTAAAAACACCCACTCCTCTTTTTTAAGTCGAATCCTATATTTAGTGCCTTGTCTAAAGTGACTTACACTTGGGATATCCATGAAAGGGATTTAGATTTTAGAGTTTATAATGGTTAGAAAATAGTTAGGGAAAGTTCAAAGCTCTTTCTACATCACCATAATGACGATTGTGACTAGATAAAGGCATTACACCTAAGCTGGCTTGTGTGATACCCAAGAGCCAGCCAACAAAGAGACAAACACACCAAAATTCTTCTTGATAAAACTTTACATACATGGGGTCCACTAACCATTTATGTGTCGTACATACATGCCTAGGGCCCTAACAAGGAAGGATGGGGCCTTGTCTTTATGTTCTTCAACACCTCCTCATTTTTGTCCTTTTTTTCAAATTAGAGAAACAAAACTTTGAATTACAATGGTCTATTCTATAGAATTTTGGATTACAATGAAGTCTACTTTATAGATCTATGGATTACAATGAAGTCTATTTTTGCACATTCCTTTCAATTCCTTACATTTTAGATAAACATAGATGGCAGATAAAGATAAAAGCAAGAGAATATTCTTGATAATGAAGAGCACATAGTAGTAAATGTAGAGCATATGGAGGGAGGGAGAGTATCCTTGTCACTTTTTACTTTGTCTCCTGTTTTGTTTTGATCTATAATGATGATTTGATAAATTGACAAGTCATGGAGTTGTAATAATGAAGGATTGGGGATAGAGTAGGAGATGATAATAAAAAGGTCCCACATGGTATGGAATTGGAATCCAAAGGGATATTTCTCAAGTCTTTATGTGCTTAGATGTTGGCTTAAAAGGGTTAAATGATGCTTGCTTTGCCTTTTTTTCTTCCATAGTGGGTGATTGGCATATTCTGATATTTAGTACAAGAGCTTTATACTTTTAAAAAAATTGTGGATTCTAAAGTTAAGAGCTTTATACTCTTAAAGGATTTGTATATTCTAAGAGTAAAATATTGATTGTAATGTGTTTGGTTGTAAATACCTCTACTTGCATAATGATGTTGACTTACAAAAGGCAAATGATGCATTTTTGGGATCAATTCTCCCGTGGAAGTGAGATGTGTTGTTAACATTCTATGATAAGGTTTTCTTTTGAGATTCTTTAATAGAAATTGTTTTAAGTTTTCATTTTATTATATTTTATAGAAGAGTAGTATTATTACAAATGTTGTGTAGTGTTTAAGGGGTGGTTATAAAGTATTATGATTATTTAGTTTTCATATAAGATATTAATATTTTAATTTTTTTAGTGATATTATTGTGTTAGAAGGTATATTAAAGTAGTTTTATTGGTGATGGTTGTATATTAAAAAGATAAAATGATGAATAGTTAATTTTTAAGAGAAAACAAATTATAGAATGATATTTTGATGTTTTTAATACAAGGGTGTTGGCTCTATAACAAATCAATGCGAAGGTAGTTTAAGTAGAAAAGCAAGCTATTAACTACATATTAATAGTAGATCAATCTTCATATCCAAAATAGTCTTTTGAGTAAAATAGTAGTAAAAGAGTTTATAAACAAAATGACTAAAAAGAAGCAAAAAGAGCCAACATGGGACTAAGCATATAGACCACCCCAGTCTTCAGTAAGGAACTTGTAAAGTTCCTTATAATTTTCATCCTTGTTCTAGACACCTAGAAATGTCTCATCACTAATGCACTAATTATCCGTCTTTATTAGTTAAATAATTATTTAATTATTTAATTGATCTAATTAATTTCTTCTAAACTAACTTAATCATCACATTTCATCTTTTCTAATTATTCAATTTCCATCTTCATCAATTAATCATTTAACTTATTCTTTATATTAATTAAATATTTGTTATTTAATTAATTGTGAATTATTACCTTTAATTAAATAATCTTTATTATTTAATTAAATTCAAATTTTCAATAGTTAAATAATTTATTTAATTAACCAATTCATTCTTTTCATATTCAAAATTCAAAAATCCCCAAATTTCAATTCCAATTAATTTAAGTGAATGTGCATTTCTATTTCATGATTTCAAAAGTCAAAATTCAAATCAAATGCAAATCAAACATGAATTTCAAATCAAAAAATCCTACAACACATGCTAAAATCTTAATCGATCAATCTGTGCCGAAGAAAAATGGTTAGAATCATCAACCGAAAACCAACTGAACACATACAACAAGGTCATCAGAGGAAGTAAAATAAACTAAAGCAAATCAAATCGGTTATCTCACCAGTTATCTCCTCAATCACCTTTTCCAACTCCAAACCATCTTTTTCTAACAATGCAATCAAATTGGTTAACTTAGTTAACTATTCAATCTATCTAGTCATCTAAACAATCTATTCAGTTGACTCATCAATCTATTGAGTTCATCTCTCAATCAATTTAGTTCAACTATCAATCAACTTTTCAGCTCACTTCAATTCCACCTCTCAATCAATCTTCTCCTAAAATCTGTAAATTGAGCATCAAATCTTCATTTTCAACAATCAAAAACTTTAAATTCTTGTGTCCAACTTATGCAAGTTAGCATGGCAATATTTGAGAGCCATCATACCACAAGAAGCAGAAGAACAATGGAAGCAACTTGCATCTATGTGATAGGGAGTCTTGATTGAATAATTCTATAGCCTTATTGTTTTGAGTGCATACTTTCATTTGATAAGTTGTGGAGTCTGATCAGTCTCCGGGTGGGAGATTGTTGTTATATGGAGTCTAATTAGACTCGGAGGTTAAATTTTCCCTACTTCTATCGGTGTGATTTCCCCCCATATTATTTGACGAGGGTTTGGGGGCAACACCCCCAAGATGGGGTCTAGGGGCAATGCCCCTAGTTGCGATATGGGGCAGGGTTGAGGGGCAGTGCCCCGTGAGGCCAAAAAGGCTTATAATTTTATAAAGGAGTTGAGTGTTATTTTTCTATTAGCTGACACGTTGTAACCCTAATTTTGTAACCGACATAAGTCTTGATAAAAGGTTAAGGGTTAAGGTTTTATGTAGAGAATTTTGTAGCATTTTGCAATAGTATTGAGTTGCAAGGGGATTGTTGGTTGTAATCGGTTTTGATTTACTAGATAATAATATTGGACTCTTTGTTTGGTGGATGTAGCCCAAGATTAGGTAAACCACGTTAAATATTGTTTCTTCGCTCTTATTATTTATGTGTTTTTCACTCTCGTGTTTGTGTTTAATATTTATCTACATATAATTGATATTTTCTGCATGCAATTCCTAACATCATTGATGTTATGAATTCAGTTAATTAGATAGGATTCGTGATTTCCTATTATTCTAGTTAGCGATGATGAATTTTCCCCTAACACATTTGGTGAACTTGATGTGAAACTGCAACAATCTAACTTTTTCCTTTCCATTTTCTATGTTTTTGCAGATACAACATACAGATTTTTGTAATTACACACAAGATTTTGCATGCATCTAGATGAGATTTCACATGTGTTGAAACAGGGTTTCACATCCATCTGTTGGGTGTTTCGCATCCATCCAAGGTAAAAGCAGGGAAATATTTTAAAGTCATTTCTGTTGGTTACTCTGTCATCTAAAAAAGAAGCATCAATAATGTTATCTCTACTTGCGGATTCTAAGGGTAAAATCTTGATTGTAATTTGCTTGGTTGTAAATATATCTACTTGTAGAGTGATGTTGACTTAGAAAGGAAAATGATGTTTTTCTTCAGATTAGTTCTCTCATGGAAATGAGATGTGTTGCTTGTTAGCATTTCACAAAGGGAGATTGTTGGCATTCCAGTAAGTTTGTTGGTATGAGGATATTGAGAAGGTTGTTGAAGATTGTGGATATAACTGAGAAAGGATGATTACTCTCTTAATAATATTATTTTTTCATTGATGTCAAGCAATTGATTTTCTGATTCAGTATGATGTTGCCATATCTTAATGAGTATGTTTTGATAAGTATAAAGATGTCGGTAAGTGACACAGAAAGAATGAAAATGAAGGGGAGTAATAAGTTATTCAATGGGCAACTATTACCGAGTTAGACAATGATGAGATTTTGTTGTTTTGATTATTTTGATATCCTATATATGAGTATTCCAAGAATGAGAAAAGATTTCATTCAATAGATGAGTTAAGGTTTGATATTGTTCTATGTTACCGAGCATGAAGCTAGTCGGTAAACACTAAGGTTATTGATATCGATTAAAGAAGGCAAAATATCTACCGAGTAAAGGTTTAGTATTTACCGAGTAACAACCGAGTAATAATAGAATGCATTGGATGGATAAAAGCATTATTAAATGAAGGATGCCAATGAGCTGGAGATGTATAGATGATTGGTATGTCATGCAAGAAGTTTGTTGAAGATCTACAACAACAAAAATACATGAGTTAGATCTACAACGCAGATTGAACGGTCATAACCTAGCACAAGTTCTAAGGAAGGAATACAAGTTCCAAGGCGAGATAAAACATTTTTAGATCGAAGGATACAATGAACCTAGTCAAGTTTGAAGATCTGATGGCTAAGATTGATCATGGGAAATGTGATCAAGGAGATTAAGCGGTTAGGAATTGTTTATAAATAAGAAATTATTGATGAACAATATATGCGGGCAAATAGAAGAACAATGATACTACAATAGTGATCAACGAGCACAAAAGATTGAATATCTGATTAAAGAACAGATTGATAAGCCCAACAAGGAGGAAGATAAGTCTTATGACAAGATTATTTTGAGCACATAGAGTCTACTTTAGCATTTCAGATGTGAAGTTATAGATATATTTTATATTGTTATTTATTTTGTAAGTGACAGGAAATCTCTTAACCGAGTGGACCTAATAGTCTTATTTGTAAATCCTCTAGCAAGGTAAAATTCTGAATGAGTGTTTGAAATCCTTTGACAAGGTCACTTCTAACAAAGTGCAAGATTCTAACAAGTCTGAGGGAAATCCCTTAACCGGGTCACATCTAGCAATGTGTTTATGTAATCTGTAACAAGATTGGCTTTTAACCGAGCATACTCTAGAAGGGTATATTTCTTAGTGGGTCCGAAATCCCACAGTGGTTTTTCCCTGTTTTGGGTTTCCACATTAAATTTGGTGTTAAATGTGTTATGATGTTTTAAGTGTATCTGTTTATGAGTTTGAATGATTTACAGTCATAGTTGCATATCAGTAAAGGCTACCGAGGTTGAATCTGATGAATACATTGATTATTGAGTTTTTATGATTCACCCTCCCTCTCATCTTACTAACAATTGGTATCAGAGCTTTGGACTCCAGAAGAAAAGTTTAAAGGTACTTGAGGCAAGATCCGAAGATGTATAAAAGGGATGCACCAAAGCTGAACAAGTCTAGTTTCTCCACATGGCAGAAAAGGATGAAGCTGCACTTATCAGGAATTGGAGAATATGCAACATATTATCTGGAGAATGATTATAGTGCACCTAGCACCTACCCGATGACAATGGAAGAGATAAAGGAAAAGAAAGAACATATTCAAGCAATGATTGAAATAACATCAGCATTAACCGACTCAAAGTTTAATGATCTAGAAGGCTGCATTGATGCCAAAGCAATGTGGAAGAAGCTTATATCTATGTATGGTGGTGATGAACATGTTCAGAGAGAAAAAGTAGATAGTCTAAGAGGTCAACTTGAATCCATGAGAATGAATGAAGGTGAGAACATAACCCAATACAGTACAAGGCTAGAGGAAACTGTCAACCAAATCAAAGGAGCAGGAGGAACTATTGAAGAAAAGGATGTAACAAGTAAGTTGCTCAGAACACTTCTACCTGCTTATGCCATTCGAGTCCTTGTGATCAATGAATTAAGGTCTGTACCAAACATGCCAGTCTCTTTGGATGCTACTATCGGTAAGCTACATGCATTTGAGTTAAGTAATTTTGATAATAGTGGGTCTTCAGAAAATAAAGTTGAATCTGCATTCAGTTCTTTTCATCTTGGTGAATCTGATGATTACAATGATAGAATGTATAAGTATACTGAAGGAAATCACAGTGGAGCAAGTGAGAGATTTCACAAAAACATGGAAGAGGTACACAAACTATATGAGGAAATCAGAAAGCAAGAAGAGTTTGAAGCATTATTAGCCAGAAGGTTACCAAGAGGCAAAGGTAAGTATAAAGGAAAGTTACCTTTAAAATGTTTTAACTGTGATAGAATAGGACATATGGCTTCTAACTGTCATGACAAAGAATCTAGTGAAAAGAGAGAATACTGAGATGACAGACAGAAAGACAACCAATACAGAGGACACCAAGACTTCAGAAGGAGAGATAGAAAGACATGCCTAGTAGCTGATGAGGAATCCAACGATGACAAATCTGATGGGACTGAGACATAGGAAGTTGTATATGTGGCTATCAAAGATGGATCAGATGAAGAAAGGTATGAGGAAAAATCCTTGATATCTCACATAAATAAAAATGATTCTTGGATCATAGATAGTGGATGCTCACATCACATGACATGTGATAAACACAAGTTTGTTAAATTAGAAGACTATGATGGAGGTTATGTAAGTTTTGGTAATGATGCACCATGTCCGGTGAAAGGTAAAGGTTCTATCACACTTCTTGACAATGCTAAATGTGATGATGTATATTGGGTTGAAGGTTTGAAATACAATTTGTTGAGTGTAGCACAACTAAACAATACATGATACCGAATAGAATTTCAGAAAGGAAGTGTTAAAGTTCATGACAAACATGGAAAACTGGCTGCTACTGGGACACAAACAAAAGGTAATATATTTCATCTTGACTCAACTCAGAACAATTGTTTGTATGCTAAAATAGAAGATACCTGGTTATGGCATAAAAGGTTTTGTCATGTAAATTTTGATAACCTGATCAAAATAAGTAAGAAGCACCGAGTAAAAGGTCTACCGAGCTTGGAAAAACCTGAGAATGCAATATCCCGAGGATGCCAGATGGGTAAGATGACAAAGTCAAGCTTTACAAGTAAGTCCTACACTTCTAAAGGAATTTTAGATCTTGTGCACAATGATCTCTGTGGTCCTATGAAAGTTCAAAGTTATTATGGTGATAAATACTTTATATTATTTGTGGATGATTACTCAAGGACGATGTCAGTTATGTTTTTAAAAGAGAAATCAGAAGCCTTTCAAATGTTCAAATGGTACAAGGCTAGAGTTGAAAAAGAAACAGGAAGACAATTGAAATGTCTAAGATCTGACAGAGGAGGAGAATTCATTTCTGATGAATTTAACCTATTTTGCAATAATCATGGTATAAAGAGACAAGTGTCTGCACCGAGAACACCTCAAGAAAATGGAATAGCTGAAAGAAGAAATAGATCAATTGTAGATTGTGCTAGAACCCTGATGATAGAAAAGAGGGTACCTCAAACATTTTGGAGAGAAGTGATCAACACTGCAGTTTACACCCTGAATCGAGTACAACTGAAGAAAGGAACTTTGAAGACACCGTATGAAATTTGGTATGACAAGAAACCTAATGTAAGTTACTTTAAAATATTTGGAAGTAGATGTTATGTTCACAAAGATGACAAAAATGGAAAGTTTGATTAGAAAAGAGAGGAAGGAACATTTCTTGATTATTCTTCTAGAAGTAAAGCATTTAAATGTCTGATCAAATCATCTCACAAAATAGTGGAAAGTGCAAATGTGAATATTGATGAATTTGCAGAAAGAATTGATGAAGAAAATGAAGAAAATACCCAGTTACCGAGTGATGAAGAAGATCATACAGAGCCTACCGAGCGTATATTAACCAAGTATGTCAGAAGAAATCATGCATCAAATCAAATTATAGGAGATAAGGATGATCCAGTGATGACAAGGAACAAACTGAGATAAAACACGTCTGATATCTGAATTTGAACCGAGAATAGTAAAAGAGGCATTTAGTAATGAAGATTGGGTAAATGCTATGACAGAAGAGATTGAACAAATCAAGAAGAATGAAACATGGACACTGGTCCCAAGACCAAAACAGAAAAATGTAATCGGTACAAAGTGGATTTTCAGAAACAAGCTAAATGAAAAAGGAGAGGTCATTCAGAATAAAGAAAGACTAGTTTGCAAAGGTTATGCTCAAGAAGAAGGAATAGATTATGGTGAGACTTTTGCACCTGTGGCAAGACTTGAAGGAGTGAGAACATTGTTGGCATATGCTGCTTACAAAAATTTCAAGGTATATCAAATGGATGTTAAATCTGCATTTTTAAGTGGTATACTAGAAAAAGAAGTTTATATTGAACAACCTGAAGGATTTATTGAAGACAAGAATAAAGATCAGGTATGTAAGTTGAACAAAACTTTATATGGTCTAAAGCAAGCACCTAGAGCATGGTATGAAAGACTGCACTCTTACTTAATCAAGATTGGATTTATAAGGACAAGTGAAAACAACAACATTTATATGAAGAATGATGAAGACAATGGAATACTGCTTTCAGCCATATTTGTTGATGATATTATTTTTTGTGGAAATGACTCTTTATGCAAGAACTTTGGAAATGAAATGTGCAAAGAATTTGAGATGTCATTAATCAGTGAAATAAAGTATTTTATAGGTTTGCAGATACTGCAAATGAAAAATGAGATTTTCATTACTCAATCCAAGTATATAAAGGAAATCTTGAAGAAATTTGGAATGGAGGATTCTAAACCTATAAGTACTCCTATGACTACCAATTGTAAACTATCAAAGAGTGATGAATCTGCATCTATTGATGAGACACTTTACCGATGTATGATTGGAAAGTTGCAATATGTGGTTCATAGCAGACCGGATATAGCACATGCAGTAGGTATAGTTGCAAGATTTTCTGCAGATCCCAAAGAAACCCATATGACAACAATCAAGAGAATTTTCAGATACTTGAGAGGCACTGAAGATTATGGTTTAGTGTATAAAAAGAGGAATGATTTTGACTTAAAAGTCTACACTGATACTAATTGGGTAGGAAACATTGATAATAGGAAAAGCACAAGCGGTGGAGCTTTCTTTTTGGGAGACAGACTAGTAAGTTGGCTTAGCAAGAAACAAGGATGCATTTCACAGTCAACAGCTGAAGCTAAATATGTTGCTACAACATTGAATTGTACCAATATAGCATGGATCAAACAACTGTTGGAAGGTATGAATGAGAAAGTTACTGAGCCAGTAACTATATTCTGTGATAATACTAGTGCCATTAACATTTTAAAGAATCTGGTAATGCAATCTAAGACAAAGCATATCTCTATAAAGTATCATTATCTCAGAGAAGAAGTTCAAGAGAAGAAAGTTGTGCTAGAATATATTAGTTCAAAGGAACAAATAGCAGACATTTTCACAAAGCCACTGCCAAAGGACACTTTTGAGTATCTCAGAAGTAAGTTAGGGGTCTACCCCTATCTAGTACTCACTAACAAAGTTTGGTGAAAGCATCAATTCTATGAATCTACAGATTAACTATTTATGAGTTGATGCTGATTTACACACTTTAGGAGGTTACCTAAAGTTGTGCAGGAAATAGTGATTGAAGACAAGTTGCTCTGACTGAGATTGAGATGATACATTTGTGTTTTCAGCAAGAAAATTACTTCACAGTGGAAGAAATCATGAATTAGTTTTACTTTTTGGCATTGTTGTCAAAGGGGGAGAAGACTAATTAGTGAAGATTAATAGGTCAAGATGGGAGAAGACTAATGACTGGGGGAGAATTCAAGGATAGCAGGAGAAAATTAACAACAATCCGAATCCAAATCAATTGAAATAAAATCAAGTTGGTATTGCCATTAAAAGTTGGTTTTGCCATCAATGTCAAATGGGGAGATTGTTAGCATTTCACAAAGGGAGATTGTTGGCATTTCAGTAAGTTTGTTGGTATGAGGATATTGAGAAGGTTGTTGAAGATTGTGGATATAACTGAGAAAGGATGATTACTCTCTTAATAATATTATTTTGTCATTGATGTCAAGCAATTGATTTTCTGATTCAGTATGATGTTGCCATATCTTAATGAGTATGTTTTGATAAGTATAAAGATGTCGGTAAGTGACACAGAATGAATGAAAATGAGGGGGAGTAATAAGTTATTCAATGGGCAACTATTACCGAGTTAGACAATGATGAGATTTTGTTGTTTTGATTATTTTGATATCCTATATATGAGTATTCTAAGAATGAGAAAAGATTTCATTCAATATATGAGTTAAGGTTTGATATTGTTCTATTTTACCGAGGATGAAGCTAGTCAGTAAACACTAATGTTATCGATATCGATTAAAGAAGGCAGAATATCTACCAAGTAAAGGCTCAGTATTTACCAAGTAACAACCGAGTAATAACAGAATGCATTGGATGGATAAAAGCATTATTAAATGAAGGATGCCAATGAGTTGGAGATGTATAGATGATTGGTATGTCATGCAAGAAGTTTGTTGAAGATCTACGACAACGAAAATACAGGAGTTAGATCTACAGTGCAGATTGAACGGTCATAACCTAGCACAAGTTCCAAGGAAGGAATACAAGTTCCAAGGTGAGATAAAATGTTTTTAGATCGAAGGATACAATGAACCTATTCAAGTTTGAAGTTTTGATGGCTAAGATTGATCATGGGAAATGTGATCAAGGAGATTAAGCGGTTAGGAATTATTTATAAATAAGAAATTGTTGATGAACAATATATGCGGGCAAATAGAAGAACAGTGATATTATAGTAGTGATCATTGAGCACAGAAGATTGAATATCGGATTAAAGATCAAATTGAGAAGCCCAGCAAGGAGCAAGATAAGTCTTATGACAAGATTATTTTGAGCACATAGAGTCTGCTTTAGCATTTCAGATGTGAAGTTGCAAATATATTTTATACTGTTATTTATTTTGTAAGTGACAGGAAATCTCTTAACCGAGTGGACCTAGTAGTCTTATTTGTAAATCCTCTAGCAAGGTAACATTCAGAATGAGTGTTTGAAATCCTTTGACAAGGTCACTTCTAACAAAGTGCAAGATTCTAACAAGTCTGAGGGAAATCCCTTAACCGGGTCACATCTAGCAATGTGTTTATGTAATCTGTAACAGGATTGGCTTTTAACCGAGCATACTCTAGAAGGGTATATTTCTTAGTGGGTCCGAAATCCCACAGTGGTTTTTCCCTATTTGGGTTTCCACGTTAAATCTGGTGTTAAATGTGTTATGATGTTTTAAGTGCATCTGTTTATGAGTTTGAATGATTTACAATCATAGTTGCATATCAATAAAGGCTATCGAGGTTGAATCTGATGAATACATTGATTATTGAGTTTTTATGATTCACCCCCGTTCTCATCTTACTAACAGTTGCTAACATTCTATGACAAGGTTTTCTATTGAAATCCTTTAATAGAAATTGTTTTAAGTTTTCATTTTATTATATTTTATAAAATAGTAGTATTATTACAAATGTTGTGTAATGTTTAAGGGGTTATAATTAAGTATTATTATTTTTTGATTTTTTTTGCTAGGTAAAAGGCATAAGCCATATTTTATTAATAAATAGTATTACAATCTTGGCTTAGTGCGGGCACTGGTAGGAAAGAGCGGATAGGAGAAAACCTCAGGCCTTGCCTGGGACCATAGGTCTAGTCAGTGACTAATAATATTTAATGATTTACATATAATCTTTTACAAATTCTTCATTCTGGTTGATCAAAAATCCCTTCATAGGTAGCATCTATAATTTCCATGAGGTAATATGCTTCTGCCAAACTTCATAGTTCACTGTTGCCATATTTGCCATCTTATGATTATCCTGCAAAACAAATTCTCAAAACAATCCTTCTGCAAAACCACTTTGTTAAGTGTTAGTGCCAAAGAGAAGAAGAAGAGCTAATATTATCTCTGCATACTTACCCCTGTTGTTATTATAGCCTAGGTTTCTTTCATATTAAGTTAGCATTAGAAATTGTTGGCTATACTATGAAAGATTACCCAGTCTACAATAATATTATAAACACTGGTCAGCAAAGGACTGATAATAACAGAACCTATCTAGCCTGTAATTCATTCTCTTACCATGATATTCAAGACTTATATATGTTTAAATATAAATGCTGAAGTAAACCAATATTCCAGAGTTACTAGAGTACTCCATGTTACTATATTTTAGTATATGCCTACTTCAAGAAACATCCGCATTCTAAACTTCACTTATTTAGTATAACTATATGTTTTGAAAATATCATCAAGTGAGTATCTTACCCTTCACTATCTATGCTATATCAAAGTATTTTGTGAACAATTCAATATGTGCCTTGTAAGTATTATAATTTTAAGCGATATTTTTGTGTTAGAAAGTATATTGAAGAACTAGTTTTATTGGTGATGACTGTATATTAAAGAGATAAAAGGATGAATAGTTAACTTGTTAGAGAAAATTGATTATATAATGATATTTTGATGTTTTTGATATACGGGTGTTGGCTCTATAATAAATAAGTTCGAAGGTAGTTTAAGTAGAAAAGAAATCCATTAACTAAATATTAACAGTAGACCAGTCTTAATATCCAAAACTGTCTTTAGAGTAAAATAGCAGTAAAAGAGTTTATTGAAATAGTAGTTCTATTGGTGATGGCTTTACACCAGGGAGATACAAGAGCAGTTAACTTATAAGAGGAGATCAATTAAGAGTAGTTAATTTGTTGGAGGAGGTTTTCTTATAGGGAGAGTTAGGAGGTAAGGTATTCAAGTTATTGGAGCATAATATAGGATTAGAGGAAGATGATGTTAAAATTGGGGGAGAATAGGAGGGCATTGAAGGTGAGAAAGAGGAGTGTTTGTCAGGTGTTCAAGTCAAAGGAGTGTAGGTAGGATAATTGTAAATCCAATAATGTACTTACTAGGAGAGAATTAGATAGAATGGTATATCTGTTGGCAATTGACACTCATCCGATGGATATCGATGCTTGATTAATGGTTTAGGGTTGTCATTGATGGAAACTCCTCATGGGAATCCTATCCAGTATCTATAGTTTTTGGAGAAGTGGTCCGGTAACCAGTAATCTGGCTCTGGTAATTCAAGCTAAGAAGAGCAGTTTTTGTCTGGAATCTTTCTGGTGATTGCGGTGGTTAGATTCGTGCATGGGATGATAGAGCCGACTTATAGAAATCATTTTAACATCATTTTGGTGATCCACATGTGTTTTGAAGATTCAGTTCAAGCCAACTCATGATTACACGTTACATTATAGGCCGACTTGATAATTATTTATTTTGTGATTGCGGATATATAAGACCGATGTAGAAGATCTTTTTAAAATGTGGTATGATATGATATGAGCAAGTTGTGATCGAGAAATCTTTTTAGCATTGTTTCACATGCGCATTCTTGATCTAGTAGCTGACTAAGACATAAAATAGAGCAAGGTTGCAGAGCAGATACAGTCAAAGTTTTTTCACTTAACCGAAACTCATCCAAGCATTGATTGATGCTATTTTGGAGTTCAATAATTGTAATTCATCATTGTAAATCATTTGTAAGGCAATGAGCCTTCTAGATTATTGTATCTTGAGCTGTAAGCTCTAGGCAGTGTGCCTGAATGCTAGTGCATTCCCCTTTTGTAATATTGTTTTTCTACTAGCCATAGTAGAATAATATTGTGGGTTCAAATCCCACTGTGGTTTTTCCCATTTGGGTTTCCATGTAAAAATCTTGGTGTTATGATTTTGTGGTTGTTTATCTTGTATTTCTGCACTTTACTTTCTTGCATATGCTTCCAGTGGTTTCAGAGTAAGTCAAAAAATTTGTTTGTTGTAGATCACTGATTCACCCCCCCTCTCAGCGAACCTTGATTCCAAATAGATTAATACTTGTCACGACAAGCTAGCTGGAATATCTTAGTCATTTGATTCTAATGTATCCCTAACCAACAACATATAAGGGCAAGTAATGTCTCTAATTGATCAAATCTTGAGCCTTACTGTAGAAAAATATAAAATTTTGAGGAAAGTTGGTTAACTTCGGAACCTAATTGCCCCCCGGATGGACACCATGTTGAGTAATAAAGTAGATTGTATGAAGGCTATGACACAACCTATTTTGACTGAATTGAAGGATGTGGAGATTCATGCCTATGTTTTCAGTGCATTCATCACAATTTTGGACAACTTCATGAAGAATGGGTGGGATACCCACTTAGGATTTTTGAAGACCATTTTTGCTGATATCTTCAAGTATGTATAAGTGTTCGGATATCCTTGTACATAAGTTTTTGGACATCATCCCTACTTTGGAATTGTTGTCAAAGGGGGAGAATGGAGTGAAAAATGTACAAAATGATACAAGTTTTTGAGATTTTGATCTAAGGGGAAGCCTTAGAAATTTTGATCCGGTATCCAAGTTGTTTCAACACTTAGTCATTTTTCACGAGTGTTGCCATCAATGCCAAAGGGGGAGATTGTTGGCAATTGACACTCATCTAGTGGATATCAATGCTTGATTAATGGTCTATGGTTTTCATTGATGGAAACTCCTTACGAGAATCCTATCTAGTAGCTATAGTTTTTGGAGAAGTGGTCCGATAACCGGTAATCTGGCTTTGGTAATTCAGGCTAAGAAGAGCAGTTTTTGTCCAAAAGATTTTTGATGATTGTGGTGGCTAGATTCATGCATGGGATAATAGAGATGACTTATAGAAATCATTTTAACATCATTTGGGTGATCCACATGTGTTTTGATGATCCGTTTCAAGCTGACTCATGTTTACACATTACATTACAGACAGGAATTGATAATTGTTTATTTTGTGATTGCAGATATACAAGATCAATGTAAAAGATCTTTTTAAAATGTGGTATGATGTGATATGAGTGAGTTGTGATCAAGAAATCCTTTTGGCACAATTTCACGTGCGCATTCTTGATCCGGTAGTTGACTGAGACAGAAAACAAAATAGGGTTGCACAACACATACAGTCAGAGTTTTTGCACTTAACCGAAACTCATCCAAGCATTGATTGATGCTATTTTGGAGTTCAATAATTGTAATTCATCATTGTAAATGATTTGTAAAGTAGTGATCCTTCCAGATTATTGTATCTTGAGTTGTAAGCTTTAGGCAATGTGCCTGAATGCTAGTGCATTCCCCTTTTGTAATATTGTTTTGCTACTGGCCATAGTAAAATAATATTGTGGGTTCAAATCCCATCGTGGTTTTTCCCATTTGGGTTTCCATGTAAAAATATTGGTGTTATGATTTTGTGGTTGATTATCTTGTGTTTTTGCACTTTACTTTCTTGCATATGCTTTCAGTGGTTTCAGAGTAAGTTAGAAAATTTGTTTGCTGATAGATCACTGATTCACCCCCCCTCTCAGTGATCCTTGATTCCAACAATATCTACATGACATAAAGGGTAAGAGTCTTCACTACCAACCTTCACTAAATAATCTAGAAAATATGTAGCATAATAATTAATTTTTATTATAATATATTTGAAATTTAATTTTATCAAATAAATTAATTAATTATATAAATTAATTCAAATTACTCTCACTCAATAATCCATCAAATTGTGTTTTTTATTTATTTATTAAGAAAGCAACAAAACAAGGGCGCTAACCCATTATACATCATCTTGTAGGCAACAAAAGGAGAACCAAACAGGGGTGCAAACCCCAAACAAACAAGGTCAGACAAGCCAACTAAAAAACCTATTTAACCTGCATCAACCAACACCCAACTCAAGGATGGGGAGAACACCCAAGCCTTGACAAAGAGGGTTTTGGGGGGAGATTTCCCCTTCTGCCTATGGCAAACTACAATCCAAGCAATATTGTCATTAGGACCATCAAAAGAAGGATCAAGCAGGGAGTACCTCACATGGTTTCTTTTTGCCATGCCATAAGACTGTTGTAGTAGAACAACATCGGGAGAAAATTTGACTGAAGTAGAATGTAATTGCAAAGGAGGAGCAACTAGGGTGAGATCCTCAGGGACAAAGGAGACCACAACAGTAGAAGCGAGAGGGTCACTAGAAGATTCAACAATAGTAAGACTTACATCATTCTAGGAGTCATCCTCCTGAGAGGAGACAATAGATTCAGAATCAGAAGCATTGTCAGTCAAGTGATAAACAATAGCATCCTTCCACCAAGTAGCAACACCTCTATGACGTGGAAGAGAGCAATACGAAGCTAAATGACCCGTTGAGAAGAATTTTTGATAGTGAAAGGGGAGGCTCTCGTAATCCAACAGTTGAGTCCATGGCCTATCCCCAACCATAAGAACCACATCCCCAAGGAGGGCGAAGAGATGCCAATATCAGTTAATATGCAAGCAAAGGTAGAATGACCCATGGAAGATGTGACATAATCAACCTTCAAAAAATGACCAATAGAGTTACCAATGGCCTTGTAACATGAATGCTCCTCGAAATGGAGGGGAAGATTAGGAAATCGAACCAATATTAGACACAGGTTAATTGGTTCAATAAGAGGGTTAAAAGAAGTAGTCTAGGGCTTAATAGAGAGAGAATGAACTCCCCAGGCCCACAACTTACCCTACACCAAGTCACAATTAAAAGAAGAAGAAGCAAAGGAAGCAATGAAAAATCCTTTAGAACAAGGAAAAATCTCAATGCTATGAGAAACCATTAAAGGCTTCCAAGAATCAATCACCTAATGATGGATGCACACCAACACACAATGTTAGTAGAAACTAATTTTATCCACAACATCCTTTCCACAAACCACCACAGGGGAGGACTTGGCACATGGAAGAAAATGGATCCCTTTGGGGGGATGAGCAGTAGATCTGGCCACACGAGAAAAGCTATGTTTGTTGGTGTTGGAAATAAGCCACACCCATACCGACAATGGATTGGTCCAAGAGGGGCCAGTAGCTCAGTGGTAGAGCACTCCAGCAGTGTATGGAAGGTCCTAGGTTCGAGTTCTAGCTGGTCCATGTCTCAACATGGTATCAGAGCTAGTTCTAGGCTAGGAGCCCCAAGCACACGAGAGGTGTGGCTTAAGGGGGGGTGTTGGTGTTGGAAATAAGCCACACCCAGACCAATGATGGACTGGTCCAAGAGGGACCAGTAGCTCAGTGGTAGAGTACTCCAACAACGTATGGAAGGTCCTAGATTCGAGTTCTAGCTAGTCCATGTCTCAACAACGTTTACCAACAAAATTAGAAATTCTGAGAGGGACCTTAGCACCCACAATAGGGTAACCATTGACAACAATAGAGGTAGGGGAAACATCACCAGTTAGAGCATCCATAACACAATCTCCCACGGGAAGGGCACCCACAGGGCAAGGGACTCAAACCACCCACAACCACAAACATTGAGGGTAGCACAGGAGCTCCACACACCGTAGTAGGCACAAAGGCAACCAAAAGGGACCCAACATACACAAAGCATGCAGGGGCATGCAGAATAGGAAGGGTAGAAGAGTTGTTGGGCAATGCCATTCAAAATAGGTAGAGCATGCACAAATTCTTTTGAATATCAAATGGTGTTTTGTTAATGACAATAATATCTTTACAAAAAAACACCTCATTCTTTGTGACTCATAAGGTCTTCAGTTAAGATGAATTTTCTTATTTTCTTTTTGTTTATAAATTATTTTGAGTTATAAATTTAAGCTTGTTAAATGTTATTATGCCGAAGGCGTTTCTTTATATGAAACACATAAGCTAAATTTGAAAATCAAGGGTCCACGTTTATAGATAGACATTATAAGATGTAGTACCCCTACTCGTTTGAACTCATTAGACTCATATTTTATTATTGTTTGTTTTTAGAGGATACATTATCATGATGTGTTATTCAGATTTTTATGACATTATTTCATGCTTTATTTGGATATGAGATGAGTAATTTATTGCAGTATCTCAGTACTTGTGATTTATGGCATTTTATGGATTATTGCTATGTACTGACACTTTACTTTATCTATGCAATGTGGAATTATATGTTGTGTCTGAGAGTGTATTGGATGCAAGGGGACAATTTTCCTTCACTCATTTCGGTGAGACAGGGAACGTCACAATTGTCCTTCATCGATGTGTATGTTGTGTTTTCTATATTGTATATATGCCTATGTGGTTCGGTGATGTAGGATATTGCAAGTACAAGTATCGGGTAGGTACGAGGTATCGTCTCCACCTGGCTTCACAGGTCTGAGCGTGCCTTATATTTTCCGATGGAAGTGGAGGAGATAGTAGTTGACCCTATTTTACTCGTTTACACTCGTGTGAGTGTCGTCAGTTGGTCATCTAGTCAGGTAGTTCAGCCTTCGTATTTTGTCGTTTGATCTTTTTATGAGTATTTGCTTGAGATTTGTTCAGTTTGTGTGTTTTAGTGGATTTGATTAATTAATTAAAGTTTATGGAGTTATCTCATAGTTGATTTATGTATGCATTGAGATTATAAATTTAATTAATTAAAAAAAGTTATTAAATAAAGTTGCAAGCTGCATGATATTAGAAACATATTTATTTAAATTTTAGTGGAAAAATAAATTAGATTAGTTGCATTTATTGTTTCCTAGAATTTTAAATAAATAAAAGAATAAATAAATAAATAGATAAATAAATAAAAGAATTAATTAGAATTGAAGTATTGCTTTAATTTCTTTATTTAGAAAATTAATTAATTTGCATGAGAAAAGAAAATAATGAAAAATGATTTTTAATTATTGCATGTTAACTTATCCCTTTGTTAGAAAATTGAAAAAGAAAATATAATTGTTTTTATTACTAAATTTAGGTTTTTTGGAAAAAAGATATTCAACCTATAATTTTAGTTTAAAAAGAGGAATAGGTCATTATTTTAGGATACACAGGAAACAAGTCAGGGATTTAGGTGAAAAAATTTATTTGGAAGCTTGTTGAAAAGATTAGGGCTCTTCTACAGATTTCTTCCAGGAAAGCTATACCAGGTTGGGTGGCTTCTTTTGATTGTTGTTTTAAGAAAATATTTCTATTTCTTCTATCTTCTGAATGATGTGTGTGTTAAGATGATTGTCATATCTTGTCTGATTAATTATGTTCTTAGCTAAAGTCCATACCTGAAGTTAATTTCTAGTTTAATGGAAATAAGTTATTTCTGGGTGTTTGTGGATTAAATTTTGAGAAAATTGGGAAAAATTATTATGACAAATTTTGCCAAGAATTTTGTTGTGCATGGAAATTGCAAGATTTGGGAGGTATGAGATTTATCAGAGAAATCATTCCCTCTTGTTTGTTTTTATTCCGATATTGGTTATGACAGTCTTTTATTTGTATCACTGTGAAATTGTTAATTACTCTAGGAATAAATTTAATTATAAATTAAATTTATTAGGTTATTTACGTTTTGGGAAAATATTTTATTTAATTAATATATATATATATTGTAAAAGATTAAATTCTGTAAAAATGAATTTATTGGAAAATTATTGTTTTATTTATGTTATTGAATTTACTGAATATATATATATATATATATATATATATATAAGTTAACCCTCGGTAGCACTACCAATGGTAGTATGACTACCGTATAGTAGCAGCACTACCGATGGTAGTATGCTACCGGCGGTAGAAGTGCTACTTACGATAGCAGTGCTATTGGCGGTAGCATGTGCTACCGTGCGGTAGCATGGGCTACCATGCGTAGCATATGCTACCATGCACAGTGGCAGAGATTAATTTTTTTTTTCTTTTCCCCTGTGCGTACTGTGACATGGCACTTTCGGGTTTCGTGCTCGGGGTTGTGTATTTTGAGTTATTTATTAATTAATTTGTAATATATATATGTATATATATGTATATATATGTATGCATATATACATATATGTATATATGCATATATATATACATATATATATATATATATATACATACATACATACATATATATATACATACATATATATATATACATACATACATATATATATACATACATACATATATATATATATATATATATATATATATATATAATATTTGTTTTTTTATTAATATGGGTATTATATTATGTTAGCTTTATTTTAATACTGTGGAAATTAAATTCTGAGTTATTAAATATATATTTTGTAATATATTTGTAAATTCTTTGTAGTGAATTATTTGTAGTGATTTAACC
The DNA here is from genome assembly GCF_030272615.1 of Cryptomeria japonica. NCBI lineage: Eukaryota > Viridiplantae > Streptophyta > Pinopsida > Cupressales > Cupressaceae > Cryptomeria > Cryptomeria japonica. The sequence goes on from NC_081413.1 coordinate 83,463,627, forward strand.
TTATTGGACAAATGACAAAATTGTTTTATTTGTATAGTTGTAAATTCTTATTATCTGCAAATTCCTTATTTGCAAGTTATTTATGCTTTTGGCTATTGTAAGAAAGGATTGTCTGTATTAGGTTCTTTTGTAAATGGTGTTTGCAGTCAAGCTTAATTCTGTTGCAATTCTGGTTGAGTTGTCATTATGTCCTATGTTATTATATCTCCTTGGTCAGGTGTTGTTGTATAACCTTATTGATGCAAGCCATTGTGTGTTTTGTCCAAATGGTCAATCTTGGGTTAGTGATTGTGTATCCTTCACCTGTGGTTTGTCAAGATTAGTTATCGCTGTCTGTTTCACCATAGAGTTCTCGTAGAGAGACCTTTCCTATTAGTGTCCTATGAGAGAGAGTGGCTTTCGAGCGGGGGCCGTGCCCGAAGTGGATGACAGGATAACCCATCGAAAGTCAGTTAAAAAGTGATAACCTAAGAATATATTGGGGGGGAGTGAAATAAATATTAATTAAGATAATGTACCTCGTGCATAGGTGTAGTGCTTGTACAGGGCTCATAATGTTACGAGAAGGTGGAATGGCAAACCTACCACCTTGTCTTCACGAAAGGATTGGTAGGGTCCGCATGAGACTTAGTTGGAGCCGGAAGCTAGGAGAGGTTACCAGGACAGAGAGTCAAGACCTAGGAGGCCTACCATGGTAACCATCAAGCTATGTAACGACACTCTCTCCTTAGAGTCACTAGTGTTGTGAGTTGAGTCACATGGATGTTTGCGGAGTCATATAGTTCTTTTGTACTTGTCTTACTTTGCTTGCTTGAGGGTTTTCTACTTTCTCCTAGCACGGTGGGGTGGTAGTGCCACTTCCCATCGGATGTTCCAGATTGTATCTTTAGGTGAGGAAAGGCTTCGCTGGTGTTTCTTGGTTCGTGGTTCATGTACCAGCTCATGTTCGTGATCATTGTTCAATTGAGACCTTGTGGTCATTGTATCAACTTTTATGTAACCTTGATATTGTAACTTTGTATCTGTGGCATTTTTGGAAGCCATGCAATTATGGATATTGTAATAGTATGTCAGTGGAATGTATGTTAATTCAGTTGCTTTGATCTTATGTTTAAATGTTTTATGGAAATTGGATACATTTGAATACTTTAATTTCTTCATTATGGAATTTAGATGTATGTGTAGTTTTGAACTTAAGAATTTACTTTATCTAATTAAATGGACAATTGGATTAACCATGGTGTTAATATAATCTACAATTAATCTTCATTGGTAACCCTTAGGAAATCATGTGTTAGTCTTCTGCTGTGTTATTAGACGTGCAATGGTTATAATTAATGCACTTAATCTTTTAAAAAAATTTATTTCACCCTTTAGTTGCCTAGTTGTGTTGTTTTCCTTTAGGGTTCCTGGCGGGACATTACATAAGAGGATTGCAACGTCTGTAGCTGTCAGATCATTTTTTGGGTTTTTCCACCACTTTTTCGGCTCGCATTTGTCTGGTTTTTTCACCGTTTTTCATGCCTGCATTTTTTGTTCATGGTTTTCTTGCGGAATCGCTTTGCATGCAAAATCAAAGAGGAATGTGTATCTCTATTGCTTTCCTACACATAAATTATTTGACTATCCAATATTTAGCACATGGCAAAATAATCATTGTAGGGGACTTACTTTTTGGGTTAGGGTTTATTAATTATTTTTTAAAATAGCATGTATTCTATTTGAAGATATAAATTTTAGGATTATTTTTTTAATCATTGAGTAGATTATAATTAATTTTTAAATATTATATAATGTAAATATTAAATATATATATTTCATATAAGATAGTAAATTTATAAATTCAAATATTTTTGTTATTTAATTATATATAATATTATAATTGTAGTTTCTATGAATTTAATACAACATTAATTTTATTTCTAGAATAACATTATATTTATATTATAATTTTATTTATATTTATAATTTTAATAGAAATTATCAAACAGAAGTACTTGCATTATTCTTTATTATTTTGTTGAAAGGGTTATTTTCTTAGTAATTATGCACTTTGATAAATAAATTAATAAACAGTTATATACTTAAGTAAAAAAATATAAATTATTAAGTAATATTTTTAAAATAATTATCATTATAAATTTTAAATAAGATTTTTTGTTGTTTTGGCCACTATTTGTTTTATATTTTATGAAAGAGTTATTTTATTTTTCAATAATAAGACAATAAATATTAAAAACATCGTATTAAAAATTTTAAAAAATTGATTTTTTATTATAATTAGTTTTCATATGAATATAATTTTTAATATTTGAATAAAAATTTCGATTATATTTTACTAAGCAAACAAAAAAAAATCCATTATATTTTACTTTCGCATGAGATGTTCATCTTAAAAAAAAGTCATTTTTTTCACTTAAGAGTTATTTTATAAATAGTATATTACTTACAAGTTCCTTCAAGTTCCTTTTATTTTATTTTATTTTATATTTTACTCTCTCTCTCTCTCTCTCTCTCTCTCTATATATATATATATATATATATATATAAATATATATACATATACACATGCACATATACACATATATATACACATACACATACATATACATATACATATACATACAGATGTATATACATATATATACATACAGATGTATGTATATATATACATACATATATACATATACATACATATATACATATACATATACATATACATATACATACACATACATACACATACATATACATACATATATATACATATACATATACATATACATATACATATACATATACATATACATATACATATACATATACACATGTATACATGTATATATATATATATATGTGTATGTGTATATATGTATATATATATGTACATATATGTACATGTATACATGTGTATATATATATATACATACACACACACACACATATACATACACATACACATAAACATACACATACACATACACATACACAATACATATACCTATACATATACATACACATACACATAACCATACACATACACATACGCATACGCATACATATACATATACATATACATATACACATACATATACATATACATATACACATGCACATACACATACACATACACATAGACACATACACATACACATACACATACACATACACATATACATATACATATACACACATACATATATACACATATGTATATATGTATATACATACATATATACATATATATAATGCATATACATATACATATATATACATATATATATATACATACATATATATATATACACACACATAGACACACACACATAGACACACACACACACACACACACACACACACACACACACACACACACACACACACACACACACACACACACACACACACACATATTTTAATATATTTCTATCTTTAGGGGCCTGATTATCTTTCTAATTCAAAGGTTTTATTTCAATCATGTTTGAATCATTGGAAGTGGACGCATAGTTGATTTCAAATAATCGATTTTTCATTGAGACCATTGTTGCTTAAACAACACCATTTGATAAATGGCATATCAATTGAGTGCATGTGATGCACAAATGCATGCAAAAAATAGAACCATTTTTTTCTAATTGACCTTCTACATCACTTCAGCGTTCCCATTGCACACTAGGGTCCAACTGCTAGTTTTATACATTGTGAGGTTATTGGTTACTTTTGTCTTGCTTCCACACTCTTTTAATTACTTAGCTCCAAGTTTCATTGTTGTTTCATGCAAACAATTAGTAGATTTGTTGATAATGGAAAATATGAGATGCAGTAGACCTCTTCATATTGTAAATAATTTGTAATGTTGGATACAACAAATAAAATAACAATTACTTTTTTTGTGTTTGATTTATGTCAATACAATAGCATTTGAGCAAAAAAAATAAGAAAATAAACTATGTCATGGTTGCTCTAATATTTATCAAGATGATAAATCTTTATATTTCAAATTCTTGATGCTTGACCACACATGGTCAATAAGTGGCTGTGAAGGTTTATTTTCATTGTACATCACAATATCTATGTTATGGTTGCCCATGTAGTTTTCTAGGATTAATTTTTGAATTCAATTCTAACATGTTGAGATTAAAATCTCATTTGAGAATTATCAAATATTTTGAATTTCTATTAGATGTTATGTTATCCATAGTAGCATTTAGGTGAAACTATATCCCCGCTTTATAAAGAAAATGAACAAAAAAATTCCAACATTTTAATTCGGAGTATCTAAAATCAATATACATGTTTCAAATTTTGAAATGAGCAAACTAATAAAATATAGATATTTCAATGTATTTTATGAATTATTTTTTTATTTAAAAAATAAGTATGATACAATTTGTTTAATTAATTTTTAAGTGTAGATATTACATTATATTTTATGAATTATATATTGTTTCAAAATAAGTTCGATACAATTTTTATAAAATAGTGCTATTTAATTGCTATATTCTTTCATAAAATAAGGTTGTGAGACATCAAGAACAATGCTATGGAGATAACCATCTAAGATCAAGAAAGTCTAAATGAAAGAACAAAAAATTTAGAAGATTAATATGATATAAAAAAAATTATTTGAAGCAAAGAATGTAATTAAGTGAATAAGGTACAAGAGTACATTAAGTTGATATTCCTATAAAACATCACTAAGAGATGTGATTTAAAACATTTAAGCATGTCACTATAAGAGAAAGGAATAATTAAGTGAACTATTAAAATTCCAAAGACTTAGATAACACATGAGACCATGTAGAGATGGGAATGATTCTTGTAGGCTTAAAAGACTTGTATGTAATGATCATTACAAAGGTAGATTATAAACTTTAGTAGGTTGCATTATTTTTCTTACAAGAGCAAGTTTGAAGGGAAAGTGAAAAACCTTAACTTCTACAATTATTGGCATGCCTGGTAGGACCTAAGTCTATGATTTCAGCCTTTGTGTCTCTATTTTTAAGAATTCTCGGTTAACATGTTATGATTTTGGAGGAAAATTACAAAAATATTAGCTCCTAGTATCATACACATTCCACATAGCAACTCTATTACTTGTAATATCCTAATTTCCCTTTCTTGTAGATTGTAGCATCCCATCATCTCTATGTGCATCTCACCATTCTAACAAGAAAATTTCCATGTGTGGCATGGCATTCAAATGGCCTATTGAAACAATAGAAATGGAGGTAAAATCCCAAATCAAAATTGGAGTCATTGCCTTTCTTCTATGGGGATGAATCAATTTATCCTTCAAATCACATTCAAGATGTTGCACATTAGTGAAACATTCACAACATTATTACTAAAAATGGGACCCTTTGATTGCTCGCTTCATCTCAAGGGAAAATGGTTCAAAGGGTTAACACATGGTTCCATTACTATTTGTGATCAACTTCGTGATGCATTGTTCAATCAATTATAAGGTAAGGTATAGATCATATTATTCTTTTAATATCTAATCACCATAAGAGACATCCTCCAAGACTCATTCAACAAGGCATGGGAAATACTTCTAGTCAATGTTTGTCTAGTTCCAAGTTTTACATTTTTGTACTTCCTAAAATCTTTAAATTATGAAATTTCTATTATGATTCAAATTTTAGGTCAAACTCTTTCAAATTCATATGAACTAGCATATCTATAGATTTAAAAATCTATGTAAATTGCACTGAGAGATATATTTGTCAAGATGGTATACCAATAGATCACCAAAATATTTTTGATAATTCCAACATTTGAATGGTATCCACATTAAGAAAAGTTTGACTTCCACCTTGTGCTCATACATGAGCTCTCATTTTTAGAAGGAAAGCTTGCAGTGAGACACAAATTGTTGGAAATTATCAAGCAATGTTGAACAATCTACTTATATACAATTTTAATGGATTTGAGGTGTTCAAATGTCTATTTGACTGAAAGACCATTTACAAAACCTTAAAAAACCTGGCAATACAAACTCAATTCAATTTGGACAGGACTTAATCTCAAAAAAAAAAGTTTATGGACATACAAAGCCATTTCCAATGAATTCCCACATGTTTTTTTTTCGAATACTTTGTATGTCTAATTTCCATTGTGTAGTATCCATATAGTTACAAGATATTTTAGTGGATCTTCCTTTGTGGGTTATTTTCATAATCACATATGCTAGATAAGAAGCATCCCATATTGAATAAACCAAACATTGCATTAGCTAATCAATTTCTAAATTACAATAAGTAGATATCGAATCCACTACCCATTAGAGAAATACAAAATATTTACATTTGTTAGAAGAACAAGACATGTGGTAGAAGAACAAGGCACATCATCATGGGATGATGGTGTTTTTGGAATATCATACTTGAGTTGTTTAAAAGAAACATAATCCACTTTCAATGTCTTAGATTTTGATTGTAAGACTTTATATTCATGGAAGGTCTAAATTCTAACAAATCCCAATTATCACAGAAAAGACAATCGTATGTGACTTACATCTTATCCACTATATTGTTATTAACAGTAGGTGGCTGATCCACTTTTTTTGAAGATGGAATAAAATGATAAAAGATGCGGGTATAGGAGGTTAACAACCAACCTCTGCATGTAAGTAGCTTTCTCAGATTATTATTAGCCTAATTTGTGTGAATATTTTTATATATGACCTTTATCTTTCCATGAAGAGAAAATGGGACTACCCCATGGCATGAATCCATGACCTACCTATAAGATTGTAAAAAAGAACATCGAGCACGACATGAAAGAGTGTAGCTAAATTCACAAGTCCTACCTTAATTGATAGTCTTATTATACCTAATGATTGTCTACCCACATTACCGAAGCCACAAATAGAAAGAGATTCAAGTTTTATGAGGGATGTATGTATATCGATATTATGAAACAAATATATGCTACAAATATTAAGGCATGATTTGTAATCGATTAGAGTATGCCTTACTCCATTTCAATTAATTGCAACAATAATCTTAAGAGAATCCTATTGTTTGTAAAATTTCGAGGAAGGTAACTCATGTTGTGAGAAAAAAAAAAATCCAAACTTGTCATATGCATACAATCTAATAGAGTGACTACAATATTTAATCTAGCAGATGGCGAAACAACTATCCTTTGGGGGCCTCTTGGAGAATTCTATAGTATGTAGGTAAATTTTGTATCAAGTCCCAAAGTAAAATCTTAGTTGGAGTAGCACAAATATAATCGATTATGTCATACTATTTACCAACATGTTAAGAAAGATGAGAGGAGAGATAGAAAATTTTGAGAAGAAGGAAGAACAATTGGTGCTTGTTTATTGTTCCTATTGTTACGAGTATTGTATATGTGAGTGACCACATGGTAATGAGGTGGTTCAGACACATTTTAGTTAAAATATTGTTTTCAGTAAGTTCTTTTGTAAATTTATAAATGTAACCATGACGTTGAGGTGGGTTCTTAACACCTCTAACAATAATAAAAAATTTAGGTTTTGGAACATTTGGATGAAAATGAATAATAATTGGAGGTTTCACAAGTGTTAATTGACCTTCAACAAAGAGATATTTTAGGAATCATAGAGGATGATTTTGTAGATATGATGTCATCAAGGGCTTCCTCTAATATATCAAAACCATCACTAGTATACAACTTAACAAATTCATCAAGTTTTAGTTGAAAGAGATCCGACATAGTCAAATAATCTTACTTCTCCAAAATTGTGCATATGTAAGAGAATTTTTCCTTATAGTTTCACTTTTTGTTTTTGTTATTCAATATAACAAGGATTTTTTTAAGTGTTTTTTCTTTCTAAACTATAACATGTGCCACATTTGCAATAAAAATGTCTAATTAAAGCAAACATCTAATCAATTTAACAAATAATCATATCTATGCAAGTAAATTTTGATGCAAGGAGATATGCAAATTATATCATAATTAAATTTGAAGTGTAAGATATGTTGGGTTCACCAAAATGATGTGTGAAAAGTGATCCTAGACGAACATGCCCATTAACCTAGAATCAATCTATTTTCACATGGGCAACATTATTATAAGAGGTGTTAATGGGTTTGAGTTCAATTCTCAAGGAAGAGCCAAATAGTCCTAGATACACACTATATGTTTATATGTTTTATGTTGTGTGTGTATGTGGTTGAATGTCCTTCAAGAACTAGGTTAAAGAAGGCCAAATTGAATAAGATTATGAGAATGCATGAAATGAAGAAAAAAAGTGAAGAAGAGAAAGATAGTTCTAGAAAAGAAATGTTTAGAAGAATTTGCAAATGAAAACTTGAGATGACTAGGTAGGACATGGGTGCTAGATGTTGAAGTTTAGAAGTAGAAAAGTTCATGTTCCAATATTAAGAATCATATTAGGAGGTCTTTAGGGAGTTGTCCTAAAGAGTTGGGTAAAAACCAAGAGGACACAAGCATTGGGCATTATAGTCCTATGGTTTTGGGCTCTACAAAGAATAATATTGCTTGTCATTGTCTGTATTGTCCATCTATGTCACTACCACAAACTAAATCCTTTGGATATGCACCTACACAAATGAAAAGGGAAAAATAGTGTGTTTGCCTCAATTGAACCCCATGTTGGTGTTCCTACTTCCACAACAACAATGAAAAATGACAACATTTGTGTGTTCCCATGATAGAGAAGGAAAAATAAATAACATAAATGACAATGATTGCCTTAGGCCTAAAACTATTTCTTGAATCTCATACAAGGTGATGATGACTTTCTCTTATGAAGCCCTGCAAGAGGTTAATGCCAGAAAGCCTTTCCCGTAGCGGAGCAAGTCCCGTAGCTCCACAAAATATATGTTACTTGACAATTGATTAGTGCATTCTTGATAAAACCTTCAGATTTCTTAGTTGGATTGATATTGAAATCTAGAGTTTTAGTGAGATATATTCTTAGGAGTTGTAAATGAGAAAGGGAGTTTCTTTCATATTCATCTAACACCTTTTCACAAATAACTATTTGGGAAATGTCAAAAACAAGGTCATGACCATTAAGGGTTTGAAGTTGAAATTCAAACATTTAAATTTGAGGCCAAATTGGGAGGACACTAATGTTGGGTGCTACTATCTTTCCCTATCTAGTTGTTCAAAGGGATAGGCACTAGCAGATGCGGCCAATATTGCCAATCTAGTCATGAGACAACAATATATTTTCATGATCGATCACATATACTAAAATGGGTGCTAAACATTGCATGAAATTTTCAAGGGTGATAGTTTATGATGGTACATTTAGCCTCCACTTTAGCAAGGGTATTAGCTTATGCACATACCTACATTAATGTATAGAACAAGTATAAAGTGAATATGAAATGTACATGAAAAACATGAAGTAAACATACTAAAATACTCATGAAGCATCCATGCAAGACACAAACCAAACATGTAAGGAATCGAAGGCACAAAGAAAACAAATAAGACACACAAGAAAATTATGAAAGAAATAATGACAATGTAAGCAAAAAAGGATTCCAATTCAACAAGGTAAGGAGACCTCGACATGAAAATTCGTCTTGATGCCAAGAAACACCCTTAGAATATAACATAAATAAAAACTTAATTGATACATATAATAATAATACACAAGAACATAAACATATGCAGGAACTTAATTAGTACAAACAAACAAGGGTACATTAGTCTAGCAATAGCTTGCTCTATCGCTAGGTGTCATGCACATTACAAAGCCCCCATGAGTCTAGAAAGTTACATTATGCTAGATTACCATGAATTACTAAAACCTCAAAAAGCGTAGAGAAACATCACAAACTAACAAGTTGTGTTATGATAGGTGATCACACGGTACACAGATTAACAAACTAACAAGTTGCATTATCTTAGGTGAATGTGTATTGCTAAGTCATATGAATTTCATTGGCAAAAAAGTTGTGTTATGTTGGGTGATTCATGGGCCACCAATGCCTTAGGGAGCATAAATAGAAAAATGATAAAAAACTAGCTAGTTGTGTTATGCTAGGTGATCAATGTAAGCCATATAAATACCACTGGCCAACAAGTTATGTTATGTTGGGTGATTCATAGACCACCAAAATTACAAGAGATAGATTGATAGAAACATATAAGGGGGCATCATGAAAACAAAACCACCACTAAAGAGGCACATCAATAAGTCAAAGCTAAAGAGGCTATATGACCCCCCTCGTATTACTATGTTGATATTTTAAGGAATGAAGAATAGAAGGGGTTCATCAAGAAGGATGCACACTAAAGATTATTATGTTTCCACCATAGACAAAGAATAGTTGCATATGAGATTGTACCACCATGAATGACAATGAGCCCCCATATAGAGCTACAAATGTCACATAGTGAGGAGCAATATAATAGAAAAAATGTTTATCAGTTATGAGGGATAGGATAAAGGAAAAACCCAATTCCACTTGTCATGCAAAGAAAATATAGACCATGGATCATCCACTGGGGGGTTGATATCACCATAATAAAGAAGTTGTCATTTATATTTCAAGGCTTGACATTCACTAGTTGAATGGGCAAGCACTTATTGATATGCACAAAAAGTGAATTTTTTTATTATGTCTGTGAAATTTCTTGCGTGTTTGAGGAGGGAGAAAAATCAAGTGGGCTTTGACGAGCCCCAAAATGATTTTTTCTTCTCTATCAGAAGAAGATATATAGATTGGACGAGTGGGAGGGGATGTAGACAAAGGAGAAGGTTGAAAACCTAAATCACTTTTAAAATGGTATGACGTATGTTTCACAAGAGCCTTGACATCTTTCTCCATATGCCCTAAACTATTTTTATTATATCCAAGATTAGAAACAATTTTTGATCTACATGCATAATGTGTCTCCAAAATAGACAAAGGAGGAGAGGCCACATTATTGACCTTGTCTAAATGAGAAGTATTATATATAACATTTTTAAGAAGAAACACTAGAAAAATTAACATGAGAAGAAGGATGGATCCATTTGCAAGAATGAAAATCCTTATTGAGTGTTGAGATTTCAGGATGAGGAGGATCAATTTTAGATTTAATCGATCCATGAGGGGTGAAATATAAAGAGCCTCAATCATCATCAAGGCATGTGTTAGAAGAAGGAAAATTATTGTGGGATGATGGTGTTTTTGAAATAACAAACTTAAGTTGTTTAAAAGAAACATGATCCACCTTCAAGGTCTTAGGTTTTGATTGTTAGAATTTATATTCTCCAATAAAGGAGGGTGTAAAGTATAACAAACCCCAATCATTTCCAAAGAGTGCACTCAGAGGTGATTTAAATCTCTTATCTACTATATTATTAGTAACAATAGGTGTTGGAACTGATAATATGATGAAGCAATAATGATCCAGTCAACTACTAAGAGAGGGGGGGGGGGTGAATCAGTAGATAGAAAACAAACTAAAATTTCACCAAACTGAAATTAGACTAAGAAACAACTTGCTAACTTAACCCATTTAGTCACTGTAACTAAAACTGCAACTACACTGTCAAGCTTACCAGTTGACTAAAATATCAATGATACAGTGTAACAGATCTGAAACTTAGATAACTTATAACCAAAACATCAAAACACTTTACTAGCATAAGTAATAGCTTATGTCAGATCACTTCCGGTCACCTAAACATGTCTTAGTGGTTTTACCAGTTATACATATTAACCATATCAAAAATACACAAAATCATTCACCACTTGACACAATGATTTTTCACGTGGAAACCCAGATGGGAAAAACCATAGTGGGGATGAATACCCACAAGTATTTTGAACTCTTCTAAAGTTTTTCCTATTAGGAGCCAAGCCTTGTTAGAAGCTTTACAAAAATGTTCTGTTAGGAACAAATCCGGTTAAGGATCGCCAAGTTAAGGGATTGACTACAATACCCTGTAAAAGATAACCTCAGTGGAGGATTTGAAAATCCAAGCTAATGGATCACCTGGTTAGAGGATTTAGACAACACCAAGCCTGTTAAAGCTTACCCAGTTAGGGGATTTAATTGTTGTAATGGTTAGAGAACAATAGGGTTTTTGCTGATCTAGTAATAACACTATCTTGTTTAATCAGATCCTTTTTATGCTCTTATCTGCCTTTAGAACATTTTGCAGATACTCATTGTGGTTCGGCAACAACAACTCACACTAAACAAATTTGCCAACACAAATTACAAAACAAATTCATCAACCTTAAATACAAATACAATAGGTCGGTAACACAACACAAAACCTAAGATATCATAGAGATTACAAACATATTGGTTCAAACATGACTGTTAGATTACATAAAAATCAACTGCATATTGTTCTAGACAACTTGAACCGCTCCTGGATCACCGCTCATCGAATCCTGTAATTGATCACGCAGTTTCACTTCATGCTATGCATATGCTCATTCCCAAGATAAAATAGTTATCTCTACGATCCAAACCACTTTGAAACTCATCACGTGCAACATGCATATGGGGCATCTCCATCTCTGATCACTATTCAATCATAGATCATCACTATCAATTCTCCAAGCTCCATCGGTTAGGGTTCTGTATATGAACGGGTTAGGGTTACCGATTGATCACTTTGCTTTAAATAGTAATACTGGTTTCCATCACTGCTTCACTACCTGTTGCACTAATGCACACTACCGGTTGTAATACAACTCCATTACTAGTTTCTATTGACATCAATGACAACACTATACTTCATTAATGCAATCTTCATGCAATGCCCACAAACCACTTTTGTTAAAGATGGAATTAAAGTGCTAAGATGTGTTGGAATCATCCTTTGGATGTAAGAAGATGCTTAGATTATTATCATCCTTATTGTATGAATCTTGTTATTTTATATGTGTTATCTTTTGATTAAGAGTAGATGAGACTACTCCCATGAAATAAATCCACAACCTACCAAGAAGAGGATTGTATGAAAGAAACATTAGGCATGACATGAAAGACTATAGGTAAAGTCATGGATCATACCTTAACTAGTAGTGAGATTGTACCTAATGACTATCTACCCACATTATTAAGCCATGAATAGAAAGAGATTTGAGTTTTATGAGGGGCACATCTACATTAGTTGGCAGTTGTTTCCATTTATGTTTAAGTATTGTCATTGATGTCTGTTACCCCAGTTTTTGAACTTGTAAATTTTAAAAAATTTCACTTCCCCAAGTCGTAGCTTTGTTATTGAAAAATATATAATTTTGAACCTTCTGATTGAACCCTGCAGTTAAAAGGTTCAAGGTTCAAACGTTCAAAGGTTCAACAATTCATTCTATTGTCAAAATTTCATGGGAAATAGAGTTATTCAGTTGAAAGTTATGAATTTTCTTTCTGTGTTGTACCTACGAACCAACATTAAAAATTTCAATAGTTTAGTTGGTTTAGTAGTTCAACGGTTTAGTCTGACAGTCCAATTGTGTACATATATCTGCTAGTTCAAAATGCAGCAAAAAAAAAAGGTGCAGATTTTTAAAATCTAAAGACAACCCACCTAATATTTTGGCCTTAAATGATCCCAAATTTAATTTTATGACCATACAAGCTCACATGATGTATTATTTTAATATTTTCTCAATGCAGCAATATGATTGAGAGTGTCAGTTTACAAAGGAAGTACCCTGATTTGGGAAGTTGTGCAAAAATATTTAAAAACCCATTTGTAATTTTAAATAATCATAACAACTCGCAAATTTTCACAGCCCCAAGATGCCTGGTTGATCCGTGGTGAATTTAATAAAAAGTGGTTACAGAAAAAATCAAAACTTTCTCAGTCATTTATGAGCAACACTTTAAAACATTTTAAAAATGTTTTAAATCAGTTGGAGATCACCAATTCCACGAGAAGGTGAAAGGTTAAAGAGAAATATTTTTTTAATCAATAACTAGTTTCCAAGAATCGGTTATTTAAAAACTGAAAGTCTCATCAAAAAAAGAGGATATATATGTAATGGAAAGAAAAAGCACAATGGGCTCTTTCCTTTTTCTTGCTGGAAACTTACGTTGCAGCAAGGGAATTTTTTTCTTCTTTTGATTTTATTATGGTAAAGGGGAGAATATATTTGAATTGCCTAATCATTGTAAGGGGGAATAACGGTTTGTGCCCCATTTCTTTTACATTAGAAATAAAGAGGGAATGCATTTTAAATCTGTGTGTTTATATATGTTTCACTTGACTACAAAATTGTTTGTGAGTTGTTATATTTATTTTCTAATATTTTCTCCTATTATATTTGATTATGCATGCAATTATTATAGAGAATGTGAGCTTTGAATTGTTTGAAATTTTAAATCTTCTCCTTAAATCATCTATTGGAAGTATTCAGAGAATGAACTTTGTGTCATTTTCTATTTTCCTTTGTTTATAAATCTTCTATTTGCATTTGTGTCATGGATATGAGCAGATGTTAGTTGTCTTTATCGCTTTCCGATTAAAAGAATATTCATAAATATACATTTTATCCAATGAAGGGTACTGTACCTTCATATCAAACATTTGAGAGCACTTACAATTGCCATTAAAAGTGACTCAACTGTTGGTTCTTTTTTTTTTGTCTTTCAATTTGGGCATTTGGGAGTCATTTTTGGAAGGTATTTAAGAAGGAAAAATCTGTTAACCAAAAATGTCAACCCTCAATATAGTGTTGTCATTGATGTTATGTCAAATGGTGTAGTTGAGTGCATTGCTATGATGTAAATTGTTAAAATTATTTTTATCGATGACTAGGTGTTGTTATTGATGACATGCTAATTGTTGAAGATGGAAGTATATGTTTCTAATATGTTATGATTTTTAATGTTTTAGTATGATGTCTCATGTATTTAAAAGGTATCATGGATTCAAATAAATGTGCAGATGGTCTATGTGTGAAAGTGTTCCTTGTTGTGGATGTCCACCTTCTTGGTGTTGATGTTTACATGTAGTATCTTATGATGATGGTGTTGATGCTCATGTTTGCATGACCAAGATGTTATTATGATATCATATTTGGATGAGGATTAGATTCACGATGATAAAATGGATATGTTGTCGATGGTGTTAATGGTATTGCACTTGCTACAAGCTCTTGTGACGTCTTTCATGTTGCTTGTGAGTGAGTGAATGGTGCTACAAGGTTTTCTGGTCTCAAGAGTTTCATGAAGTGTGTGAATGTAGGAAAGTGTTGTCACAACCCTCCTTTATCACTTTTGGTTTTAAAATACAAACTCCATTATATTTTTGGATAAACTATTTAAATGATTGAATGAATATCATAAAAGAATAAAAATAATAAAACTCACACACACACATGGAAAATATACATTTTTCTTAATTATTATTTAATTTTCCTCACCCAATTATGGCACATGTTGTAGGAAGAATAAGAAGCTTCTAGAGGATTCTCCACCACCTTGCATGTAACTCCTCCCACTAAGTCTAATCAATTTTGCATGAAGTCCAAAATTGGGAAAGAATCTCTTTTTTTTAATTAAAAATTTAGGTAGTGGAATAGAGGGATTTTTCTTATAAATGATATGCAAGTTTTCAAAAAGGGGAGTTGGATATTCCATAAAGAAATTTTTCTCTCAAGTAAATTCCTTTTTTTTGGTAGTCATATTTCATTCTTTTGGAAGAAAAAAAAAAAGCTAAGATTGTTTTGGAGAATTTCTTTCAAATTTGAAGATCAAGGGAGGCTAATTGGAGGATTCGTAGGGGATTCTACATCAATTTCAAGTGTCCAGGTTCTTCTTATTTAGTTTATTTTATTTTTGAATCATGCATCTTGTTCTTGCTGTGATTTAGAAATTAGATCAATTTTTTTAATAAATTAGATCAATTTGTTTAAGAAATTAGATCAATATGTTTCAAATTTTTGATAGGAAATTAGATCAATTTGTTTAAGAAATTAGATCAATATGTTTCAAATTTTTGATAGAAATTAGATCAATTTGTTTAAGAGATTACATCAATATGTTTCAAATTCTTGATAAGAAATTAGATCGATATGTTTCAAATTCTTGATAGGAATTAGATCAATTTGTTTAAATTTCTTGATAAGAATTAGATCGATTCTTGCTGAAGAACTAGATTAGATCCATCTTATCTCCTTTCTCCAAATTCACCTCTCTAGTTTTCGAATAGAAATCTGAACCTCATCCTCTAAAGAGATTTCACTGTGATTATTTCCTCTGTGATATTCTCATTCGATATCATTATCTGGTTGTATAAATTCTCTGTGAAAATTAGTTGAAAGTAAAGATAGATTTCACTGCGATTATTCTAAATTTCTCTCTGTAATTATTTAAATCTCTATGATTATTTTTTTTCTCTGTGAATATTTCCTCTCACTATGAATATCGGATGAACAAATCCTCCTATGAACACTGGAAACAAATCTTGGAAATAAACAATTTCTCCCTCCCTGTGATGGCTGGATAAAGCTCTCTCCCTCTCTCTCTTTGTAAAATGATAAACTCTTGCTTACTGTGGCAATCAATCAAAAGAAAAAAAAAACACAGTTATTTGATCATCTGTTTTGTTCTTACTTTCATAAACAAATAAATCTCTTTTTGTAAGGAAATATATTAATATCGCACTATCATTATAAAATGTTGCATTAAATGCCAATGTTCGGCACGGTCTTCGAAACATCTGGAGGCATGCAGGGCGGCTGTATTGAAACCGTCGGGGATAGCGGTACCCCCCACTACCTTGCAGTCACTGTAAGTGGCCGCAGGGGAGTGGAGGGGACCACATGGCCCCCTCATCCCCTACAGGCCTGCGCATACAGGACTGTAGGGGCTGATGGGACCCATGGTCCCCACCCCCTAGTTACTCTTATTAAAATATATTCGTTGTTAAATTATTCCACTTTGAAATTTTCAATGGAAATTTTAATAATTGTTTTAATTAAAATTTAGGTCAATTTTTTTATATCGTTTTAATTAAATTTAAGTAATTTTTTTTATATAATTGTTTTGATCAAAATTTAAGTTAATATTCATTTTAATTAAATTTAAGTTAATTTTTTTGTTTAGTTAAATTTTAAGTTAATAAATTAGCAAAAGATTGAAATCAAAAATTTTGTCTCAATTCCTTTAAGGATTTATTGGATTATTTAAGCAGTGATTTTGACTCACTTAAAAACAAATAAGTCTCATTATTTTGATTTGATCCAAAATTTCCAAAAAGTATAAGCTAATCACTCATGTGGAATTAGTAACTCTATAATTAATTAGTCTCACGATAGGAGTAAACATTTCTTCATTTTGTATGTAAATGATGCTACTTTTGCATTGCATTTATATTATTTCACATTCATTATCTTCATGCAATTGCACATAAGTTCACAATTATCATTATCATGCCAATACATGTATTAATTCGTTTAGTTGTAGAATAATGATATTTCTCTTTTTCAAATAGTATTTAAAGTTTAAGTTATGTACATCCATTTCATAATTATATTTCAAGCATGATGTTTCATAAGTTCTTAGTTTAGAAACTAAACAAAGGAAGTTGGAAAACCAAAACTAGCAGCATTCGGTATATACGGTGTCTCTGAGTCATGCTTACGGGTAATGTCGTTGTGTTGAACTACTGCACTTAATGCCTAATAAAGCTGCATCAACGACGTTTGTGGCATTGTCCCTATAAATCGTCAGGGAGTAATAAGGGACACTTGGAAGTTAAAATCCAAGGGGCGGGTAATCCCCCTTGGATCGATAATCTAATAAGATAACTTTGAAATGATTTCACATCCGTTGAGATAAACCATAGTAAACCCCTTTTAGGGATGGTTAAGTTAAATGATTTTATGAAATTGATTTCTGTTTTTTTTGAAGAGATATTGGTGATTTGCAAATTGGTCAAGGGTGACACTCATGATAAGAATTAGGATCTAGTTATTTTAGGCCACAAGCAATAGGCCATCTTGAGCCTTCGCTTAAGCGCTACCATCGTGGGTAGCAACCGAAGAGAAACTGTCTGGGACATTGACCCTAGAAAGGGTTGCGTACCCACAAATCAGTTTACATCAAACCATAGAATAGAAAATAGAACTACATACTTTACGCCTTGATCCTGTGCCGAAGCGGGTATGTAGGCAGTCTTGGGACGGAGTTGTCCCTCGTACTCAGGCATTCTTGGGTGGGGTCTAGGCTTGGTTGAGTAAGAATCCTATTTGAAAGATAAGATAATTAAATTGGAAAAAGAAATTCAATACATACTCGGAAGGAATCCTGTATGGATTCGCTTGACTTCCTGAGGCTTTAAGCCAAATTTCAAGGCGGAATTCAAGCTTGTATTATTTAATTACTCCTAAGGACGGCGACCTCGGTGCACTTCTGTTAGAAGAGTGTAGTACTTAGTGAGTGGCTCAGGACTTGAATGGTCCCGATGAGTCTAAGTCTCTAGCCAGAGCATCTCCTATCCCATTTGGATAGATGCCTACCCCGTATGGGTATATGCCTATCCCGTTTGGATAGATGCATACCCCGTATGGGTAGATGCCTATCCCGTATTGGATAGATGGAACCTTATGTCCCGTATGGACAATTGCCTAACCCGTATGGTTAGATGCTCATCCCAGATGGATGAATGCCTAATCCTAATGGATGGATGCCCAGAGTATGCAATTGAATAAAACATAATGATTACATTAAAAAAAAAGAATACTCAATTTTGTTGAATCAATTATGGTGGGTTATTACAAGTGTGTTGAAGATAGTTTGTAAGAATGCTTTGCATTAATTTGTACTTGTAGATGTGGGATTGTAGTTTCATATTTAATATTTATGTTATGTGGACGTTTCACTCCTATCCTTTTACATCCCTGCTATTGCAAAAGATGAGTCTAGTAATTGCATTGTATTTTGGCAGGTTGATGTATTGTCAACATTGGTCCAAAAACTACTCTACACTTCTCCATATTGATGTTTTTGCTACTACAGCTTCATGGATGTACTTATAATATTTTTTCAGTGTCTTAATTCAACTTTCAGGTGATGAAGTTTACCACAAGTATATTTGTCAATGTTTTATCTCATGATGGTGTTGTTTGGGCTTCCAAGTATGAAGATCTTTGTATCATTTTGGTTGCACCAACCTATTTTTGTGAAAGAAGTATATGGAAAGCTTATTGGATGTTTGAGGGATGTCTTTATATGGACCACATGACAAGCATTGATCTTTTTAGTGATTCATATTGTCTTGTGTTGGCTTTCATGGTGATTTATCCAAGCGACAAGGCTTGTTCTTTTCTTGGGCTATGCCTTTGGGGGTCTTCACCAGCATTAGATATTGTGTCAATTTGTATTTTGGCCGATTGGTTAAGGGCTGCACATTTCATCGACATATTATCCTATTGCTGACTTGGGAAGATGTGTGTCAGTGTGTTTGATGTTTAGGACTATATTGGAAGATGTCATAAGTTGTTTTAGGTCCTCTCTATCTCTTAGATTGGATCGCTTTCACCACAATTATGTTTTATGGTTGACCTAGTGGAATCATTCTTTGTTCCTTGTTTTGGCCAACCTAATTGATGTTTGGAGGTCTTGTGAATGGTATATGTAGAAGATCAAATCAATTACAATTGTGTGGATTTTAAGTGGAGTGTTGAAGATTTTAGGCAGTAGAAGGGTGTGGTGAAATTATTGGAGCATAATTGCTAAATGGTTTCTTGAGGCAGTGAGTCAAGAGCAACAACATTCAAGGAAGATTATTGGATGTAGTGATGTTGGAGGCTTGTTCATTGTAATTCATATTTTCATGTATCTTTATTGGAGATAATGAGTCTCCTTAGCAAGTCATTTATATATTGCCCTGAGTAAGTGAACCTCAACTTGTAAATCCTTTCAGGAGCAATGAGCTACCTTAGGCAATGAGCACTAAAACAAATATTGTAATGCTTGTTCATATAATGTGATCTAACCCTCAATGTGGCTTTTCCCTTCTTGGGTTTTCCATGTAAATCTGGTGTTCTCTTGTGCATGTGTGCTCATTTCTTTATCTTTAATTTCTACTAATCAAATTAAGGATTTTGGAATTTGAATTGTTCTATAAAGTTTTAAGTTTTATTCACAATTGATTCACCCTTCCCCTCTTAGTCTTGGGGTGTTTTCAAAACATTCATCTTACGTAACAAGTCTATGGTACAAACATTAAGGCCTAATCTATTATCAATTATAATACACCTTACTCCATTTCAATTATTCACAATCACAATCACAAGAGGATTGTATTGTTGTAGTTATTTTAGGGAATGCAACTTGTGTTGTGAGAATACAATGTCCAAACTTATCACATACATACAATATAACAAAGCTTCTACACCATTCAGTCCACTAAAAGGTGGGAAAACTATTCTTTGTAATGCATCCTAGAGAATTTTGTGGTATGTAGGTGAAGTTTGTATCCATTCCCAAAGTGAGATCTTAGTCGGAGTAGCATGAAGTCACTCGATAAGATCATACTCTTTACCAACATGTTGAGAAAGATGAGGGGATGGGTGGAGGGGAGGGGGAGTGGAGGGTAAGAGTAATATGAGATTGAATTTTGTATGTATGAGTGATTGCATGGTAATGAGGTAGTTACTACACATTTGAATTAAGATTATTGTTTTGAGTAACTTGTTTTGCAAAGTTAAAAATGTATCCATGAGGTCAAGGTGGGTTCTTAACACCTATAACAATAATAATAAGTTTAGGTTGCAAAACATTTGGATGAAGATGAACAACAATTGGAGGTTTCACAGGTTCATATTTATAATCAGAAACATAAATTGTGTTCATCGACCTTCAACGATGAGAAATTTTAGGAGTCATGGAGGATGATTCTATAGAGATGAACTCATAAATGACTTTATTTAACATGCCAAAATCATCACTACTAGACATGTCATCAAATGCATCCAAAATTTGTAGAAAGAGATCTAACATGGTCGAAGAATTTTACTTTCTCCAAAATTGTGCATATATGAGAGAATTCTTGCTTATTGTATGGTCATTGTTTTTGTTATTCAATATAAGAAGGAAAAGTTTGTATTTTCTATCTAAACTATAACATATGACACATATGTAGTAAAAATGTCTAATCAAAGCAGCTATCTAATCAATTTACCAACTAATTAGACCTATGTAAGTAAATTTGAATGCAAACAGATATGCAACTAAATCATAATGATTCAAAGTGTAAGATATGTCTGGTTCACCAAAATGATATGTGGGAAAAGTGATCCTAGAATAACATATGCATTAAACTAGAGTCAACCTTTTTTTACATGGGCAACATCATTAGAAGAGGTGTGAATAAGTTTTACTTTTGTCCTTGAGGGGGAGCCAAATAAGCCTAGATCCATGCCTAATTTGTTTATTTTTTGTGTTGTGTGTAATACCCCGCCAAGAATCCTGAAGGAAAACCCACAACAAGGGTGAAACAATTTTTTTTTTTAAAGTATAAACATCAAAAGTGCATTTACACAACATGCACGATAACACAAGTGGAAGACTTACACCAGAATCCTTAAGGGTTACCAACAAAGAATTAACTTCGAGAATAAATTCCATATATGCATCAATAACTCAATGATCACAAGAAGCCATACGCAAATAAAGATTCATCCTAGAAAGATTGAAAGGATACAATTCAATTTCCACTTCAATAAGCATTTACTAACATCATCAAGGAAACTGATAAAAACATCCCAACATAGGATTACATTGCTCTTCCAATACATAGCTTCTCAATAAACATATAAGGATATATCTCATCCAGTTACAAGGTTACATAAGATCAATGATACAATGATAAAATGACCACAAGGGTCTCCAAATAAAAATAATCTCCAAACAAGAGATGGAGCATGAGTCACGAACCACAAGAACACCTGTGAAGCCAATCCTCTCATGAAGGTACAAATCTGAACATTCGATGGGAAGTGGCACTACCACCTGACCATGTAATTCCCGAATGGAATCACCCCACCGTGCTAGGAGATAGTTGAGGACCCTCAAGCAAGCATAAGCATGACATGACCGACAAAAAAATACGACTCCATGACATCACAAAAAGACCCCACAAAATCCGGGTGACTCAACATCACAAACACACAAGTGAACCAAATGAGAGAGTGTCATCGCATAGCTTAAGATGGATACCATGGTACAACCTCCATAGGTCCTGGCTCACTGTCCTGGTAACCTCTCTCAAACCTCTGGTTCCAACTAAGTCTAATGCCAACCCTACCATCCTTTTGTGAAGACAAGGTGCTTGGTTTGCCATTCCAAGCCTTCTTGCAACATAATGAGCCCTGTACTAGCACTCACCTATGCACGAGGTACTATTATCTTTTTAATGTTATGATACTACCCACCTAATCAATTCATTAGATTACCAGTTATTATCTAACTTCCACTGGGTCGTAATGCCTAGCACTTTGGGTGCAACCCCCAAGTGAAAGCCACTCTCTCAAATGACACTAAACAAACATGGTCACTCCCCAAGGACCCTATAGCGAAGCAGACAACCATAACACCACTATCAGAAGCAAGTGGTCAAACAAGGATATACTGACTCTTAGCTAACCGTAAGGCAAAGACACTACATGGTTAAGACAATGAAGCCAACATATATCTCTTGGTCAAAGGTACCAAATACGCCTCCATAGGATGACTAAACCATAGACCAAAACCACACATAATACACTTGCAACATCATTGATTGAAAAATGAAATAAAACACTCTTTGCAACAATCACATTATTCAATTCCCAAATCAATATTCCATCAGAAATGAAACTCATACTAAACATTCATCCGAGTAAAAATATGAATTCCAAATAGGCATTTAATTCATTTCCAGAATATACCCAAATTAACCAATTTGAATCTCTAATTCATGCCTTGATTCCCATTGATAAATTTATTAACCACATAATAAAAATCACCTGAAAAATCACCATTTATGCTTAACATAAAACAACCACATCAACATGTTCACTTAATAAAATAAAATTAATTTTATAACACATACCGGTTTGCACCGGTAAGGCACTTGGTCAAGCGGTGGCAAAAGCCAACCCACAATAGTGCTGCTGTCGAGGCAACAGACACTACCTGTCGGTAGTGATGCTACCACTGGTAACAACCCTACCAACTAGTAGTGTTGCTACCGCTGGTAACAACCACTGCTGACCGGTAGCACTGCTACCAACCGGTAGCGGTACTGTCGAACGGTAGTGCCACTACCATTGGTAGAAGCCGCTACCAACCGGTAGCACTGCTACCAACTGGTAGTAGTCCTACATATTGGTAGTGCTTCTACCAACGGGTAGGAGTCCTACCGATCGGTAGTGCTCCTACCAACCGGTGGTAGTCCTACCCGACTGGTAGCACTGCTACTGTGTAGCAGTGCTGCCGACCAGTAGTTCTGCTACCTGCGGGTAGAAAACACTACCAACCCACGTGATGAGGCAAGCCCATCATGGGAGCGGTAAAGTCCACAAGAGAGGCATAAGAACCATGCCTCCAAGCATTCTAAAACCAAACAGTCACAAAATCAATAACCACAAAGAACATTCCATTTCCATAATTATTTCACGAGCACACACATAAAGTGCCAATTTCCAAAATTTCAAGGAAAAGTTTACTAGCAAGGTAGATGGTGAAATAAACACACTGGAAAGAATAACTAGCCAATTCTTGATAGTATAGAAACAAGGATGCACCCAGCGAACCCAATCTAAAATTCTTTCTTTCAAAAGAAGAGGTAAATCAAGAAGTTGTTTTCTATGAACAAATAACACACAACAAAGAAGAAATGAACAATTCCTTTCCTGAATGCAACCATATGCTAATAGCATCACAAAATCAACTATATCAGGCAATCTTTCTTCCATTTCAACATTCCAAAAAGAATCTACAGGCAAATTGCATTTTCCAATCACATAGGAAGAAAACTGAAATATACAAAATCAAATCAAAACATCAGAATAGATTATCCAACCTGAAGCAAAGGCAAGTAAGGGAATAAAGGAACACCAGTCTTACAACCCAGGTCGAATCTCTAGCTCTTCCAAGAAGATTTCCAAAATTATTTTCTTCTCTCAATTTCTCTTCTTCTCCTGTCATGAATGCCCAAAATGGATGCCCAAAAATATCTTTTAACCTAAGATTCTAGGTTAAAGTTTTCATCCAATCAAATTTAAATATTTTAAAACTAAAAGGCAATCAGATTTATTTCTTTCCCAAAAATAATAATTCTTTCCAATGATTAAATTAAAAAGTCCAAATGGAAAAATAAAAAGGGAAGCTTTTATTTATTTCTTTTTCCATAAATACTTCCTTCAACATAAGCATTTAACCTTTTTAAATGGCTAGGCAATTTATTTATTTCACAAAAATATCAATGCAACTTTACACAATACATTAAGCCATTTAACTATTTAACCTAGCAATTCATCAATTTAATAAATCAATAATCACAGAGCATAATAATCAACTAATTACGCCAACATGAGATAGCATTATCCATTTAAGTTAAATAACCATTTAAATAAATGGAAGCACGCAAAACAAGGGATGATCAAATGATGACTCATAAATGACCAAACCAGACACTATGACTCGCATACCAGCCAGACGAGAACGACAACCGACTGACAACACTCACACGAGTGTAACTACGGTCAAGCTAGAGTACAACAACTATCTCCTCCACTCCCATCGGTTATATAAGGCATGCTCAAACCTGTGAAACCAGGTGGAGTCAATACCCCGTACCTACCCGGTACTAGTACCCACAATTTCCTACACCAAAGAACCACACGTGCATATAGACCAATATATATATAGATATACATGTATATGTATATATATATACATATATACATATGTATACATATGTATATATATATATACATATGTATACATGTATATATATACATATATATACATATGTACATACATATATATATATACATGTATATGTATATATATGTATATGTATATATATACATATATATACATATACATATATATATACATATGTATATACATATATATCCATATCTATATCCATATATATACATATATATACATATATATACATATATATACATATATATACATATATATAGATATGGATATGTATGTATATACATATGTATATATACATGTATATGTATCTATATATATGTATATATATGTATACAGGCATGACACACATACCGATGAAGTAGAATCATGACGTTCCCTATCTCATCGGAGTGAGTGAAGGAAAATCATCCCCTCGCATCCCAATACACTTGCAAACATGCAACATATAAATAACGCATCGCAATATAAGGGAAAAGTGTCAGTCCATGATAAAGATCCATAAAATAATATTATTCATAAGCACTGAGATACTGCATAAAATCATACACCATAAATCCAGATAAAGCATGAAATAACATTGCATGACATCCGAATCAATATACAATAATGTTCCACAAAATAGTCATTGAAGTAACTCAAAACATACAAAAGAGGCTGATTGAGGAGGGGTACTACATCCTCCCCCCCAAGCCTAGGCTTACTCCTAGAAGCCTAAAACAAATAAGAATAAATCTCTCTCATCTTCACTGCATCTTCCCAAGTCGCAAAGGACTCATCACTGGGGTCCCATAGGACCCTTACCTGCTCAATGGTATGACCCCTGAGGGTCAAATCCTGATGTTGAAGGATGCACACGGGCTCCATGGAAAGCTTCCCATCCTCAACCTGCAAAGCATTCCAATCAAGAACATGGGTCACATCACAATGATAAGGATGAAGAACAGAAACATGAAAGACATCATGGATGCGGAATAGACTCAATGACAAGGCAAGACGGTAGGCAACATGTCCTATCCTCTCGAGGATCTCAAAAGGGCCTAAAAAATGAGGCGCCAACTTAGAACCCTTTCCATAATGGATCAAAATCTTTCGCGGATGCACTCTCAAGAACACACGGTCGCCAATAGAAAACTAGTGATCGACTCTATGAGAATGAACATACTTCTTTTGCCTATCCTGGGTAGCAACCAAATGCCCACGAATCTGCTCAACTTGCTGCTCCATCTCACGAAGCAAATATGGTCCTAAACACACCCTATCCTCCAACTGATCCCAACTCAAAAGAGTATGGAAAGGATGACCATACAATGCTTGGAAGGGTGACATGCCTATAGAGCTGTGATATCCGTTATTATAAGCAAACTCCGCATGGCAAATATATTCCTCCCGATGCGACTATTGATCCATAACATACATGTCAAGCATGTCCTCCAAGACCTGATTCACACGCTTAGTCTAACCATCAGTCTCTGGGTCCCCAAAAGATGCTGAAGTGAGGTTCACAAGGCCGATGTAAAGAAAGGGTCTCTATTAGAAATGATCCACCTTGGGATCCCATGCAACCTCACCACATCTTCCAAGAAGACTCATGCCACCACTGTTGCAGTATGAGAAGATTGAATAGGAACAAAATGAGCAACTTTGATCAATCTATCAACAATGACCATGATGGCATCATAACGCTGTGAAGAAACAAGCAACCCTACTATGAAATCCATGTAAATGATATCCCATTTCCAATCCAGTATCAAATTCGGCTGTAAAAGCCCTGCAGGGTGCTGATGCTCTGCCTTCACTTGCTGACATTCCAAGCACTTGGACACAAAATCAGCAATGTCACATTTCATACCAGCCCAATGATATATCTGTCTAAGATCTGTGTGCATCTTCTTGACACCAGGGTGTGCCAAATAAGGTGCACACTGGGCCTCAGTCATGATCAAAACACAAAGACCCTCCAAAGGAGGTACATAGATCCGTCCAAGATGTCTAAGAAGACCATCTGACTCAAGAGAATATCAAGAATATCTACCCTCCAATGGTCTTCTAGACTCCACCATGGCTCTAACGTCCTAATAGCAGGTGTCCTGAGGAAGAACTCCAAGAATTCTCTCACTCAAGTCCATAGCAAGGGACAATGCTGCGACCTCATGCCGCCTACGACTCAAAGCATCTTCCACTACATTCTCTTTCCCCTGAATATAACGAACCTCAAAATCATACTCGCAGAGGAATTCCATCCATCTTCGATGTCGAGCATTCAAGTTCAGCTGCATGAAAATATACTGCAAACTGCGGTGATCACTATGCAGCTCAAATCGACGCCCCAACAAGAAATGTCTCCAACGAACCAATACATGCACTACAATTGCCAACTCGAAGTCATGAACTGGATAGTTCAACTCATGATCCTTGAGTTTGCGAGACTCATAGGCAACCACACGTCCATCCTGCATAAGCACCACACCTACGCCTTCTAAAGAGGTATCTATGCATACCATGAAATCTCTGGACAGGTCAAGAACTACCAAAATCAAAGCACTAACAAGGAGTTCCTTCAAGGTATGAAAATCCAATTCGTACTGCTCTGACCAAACAAACTTCTTCCCTTTCCTCTGAAGAGAAGTAATCGAATGGCCTATCCGAGAAAAGCTCTGAACAAAGTGACAGTAATATCCGGCCAAACCCATGAAACTTTGAACTTCAGAAACATTGGTCAGTGCTGGCCAATCAACAATGGCTTGTATCTTAGAAGGGTCCACGGATACACCTTCTCCCAAAACTATATGACCAAGATAGCTCACCTCTGACTGGAAGAAATCACACTTTGCCAAATTCGCAAAATGTTGATTCTCCCTCAAGCATTGCAATACCTGACGCAAGTGACCCTCATGCTCCTCCATGGGTCTAGAATAAATCAATGTGTCATTCAAGAACACAAGAACAAAGTGGTCAAGGTAGGTATGAAAACCCCATTCATAAGACTCATCAACATAGAAGGCACGTTTGTCAACCCAAATTGCACAACTGTGAACTCATAGTGACCATAACGAGTATGAAACGTCATCTTATGAATGTTTGTATCATGAATACACAGCTGATGATACCCAGACTTCAGGTCTACTTTAGAGACCACCTTGGCTCCCTTCACCTGATCAAAGAGATCATCAATCTGATGCAATGGATATCGGTTCCAGATGGTTACCTTATTCAATTGTCGATAATCAATGCATAATCGAAGAGAACCATCCTTCTTCTTGACAAAGATAACTGACGCACCCCAAAGAGAAACACTAGGAAGAATGAATCCCTTGGCCAACAACTCCTCAACTTGCAAATTCAACTCACCCAACTCTTGAGTAGTCATTCGATATGGTGCTCTTGAAATAGGTTCCACGCTAGGAACCCAGTCAATGCAAAAATCTGTCTCATTTAGGAGGCATACTGGGAATGTCCAAAAGAAACACATCCGCATACTCTCGAAGAATAGGGTGACCATCAAGAGCGATTTCTCGACTCTCTCCCTAATCCACATCCTCAAGAGCAACTGCAAAAAGCTGACACCCTTGACGCATGCACCGCCTAAGTTGCATGGCAGAAATCATACGTAAGGATATCAATCACTGAACTCCAACGATCCCCACTCTCCTGCCATGGTCATCTACACACTCTACTATCTTCAGACGACAGTCTACATGAGTGTTATGAGATGATAACCAATCCATCCCCAAAACAACTCCATAGGACCCAAAAGGAATGACTCGAAGGTCAACTGAAGTGACAAAGGGTCCTAGGTCCAACTCACAACTAGGAACGAAGGCATCTACAAACACTCGCACACCAGTAGCCAACTCTACTTGCCACCTAATTGCCTACTTAGCAGACACAAGCCCGCACCGCTCCATAATGGATGAAGAAATAAAAGAATCTGAAGCACCAGAATCAAAAAGTACAGAGATAGGGGTACCACACAACACACCTATGGTCTCAATCACAATACTCTGATGCTCAACCTGGTGGTCATCCACCGCTGCAAACACTCTATGGGATCTACTTGCATCCCCCATTGTCGGCTTTGAAGCGACTGGCCTCTGACTGCTCATCTGGTGAGGATGCTGAGGAAACTAAGCGGCCTTGTGGCCATACTGACCACAAGTGAAGCAAGCTCCCCTAATCGGTCCTCTACTCCCAGACGGTCCACTGGACTACTGAAAGCTCTCCCCACTAGGGGCTTGAGATGCTCCCAGAGAAGACTTCCCTGGAAAGGTTTTCCTACCCTTCAACCATCTCCTACTCTTCCGGGACTGAGAGATGCCACCCTGCTAGCCCTGAGACTGCTTCAGTCTCGGCTGGTGCTGCTGCTATTGTCCACCGTTAGCGGGTGCCTGAGAACCCCTAAGAGGTGCAGCAGTCTAGGGCTGATTCCCTCTACCTCTAGACCCACAGAAAGGATCACTCCCAATCTGAACTCCAGACTGGCCGCCATGAGCATGGCTAAGATTCTGCTCTACCAACCTAGCTTTCACCATGGCTACCTCTACTGAAGTAGGCTAAAAAACTCTCACTCCTCCACTGATGCGGTCATTAAGACCCCTCAAGAAGTGATGCACAAGCATAGCCTCATCATTGTTGATCCCGGCATATAGTTTGAGCTCATATAACTTATGCTCAAACTGATCCATTGACAACCCAAACTGGCATAGAGCATAGAACTCATCTTCTTCCAACTGCCTCCACTAGGGTGAGAGGAATCATGCCCCGATCCTCTCCAAAAAGATCTCCCAAGATGCGGTGTTAATGCTCACACCGATCCTCTCCTCCTCTAATCTCCACTAGATAGATGCAAAGCTCTCGAGATGCATGATTGTGCATCTTTCCTTGGTGTTGCTACTGTAAGGATACATAGAAAAACACAGATCTAAACTGATAAGCCGAGTCTCTGCCTTGAGACCGGTACCTTTTCCATCAAAGAAGGGAGGATTGGACATCATCAAGTCCCTCATGTGACCTAAGATAGTTAGATCCAGGTCTGTTGGGACCTCTCTCCTTCTAGTAGACCTCTCTCTCTCTCTGGAATTTTCTGAAGCAATTCCTCTACCCGGCCATGGATGGGTTGATCCACCTCAAGTTTAGGGCCTAGTCTAGCTAGCACCTCCTAAAACATCTGATGCAACTCCTCCCTTTCGTGAACATGCTCTACTGAATGTGGTTCCTCCTGATGAACCGACTGATCTCTATCCACACTCGCATGAGTGGGTGGTGGCAAAGAACTATGGTGATTAGAACCTCAACCCCTTCCTCCTCCTCTGCCTCTGGTGCGGCCACCAACGCAACCACCTCCCTTGGATTTCCTAGCCATGACCTAACACTGTGCAAGAGAAAAAGGTTTAGATCAAAGGCAAAGAAAGACACAAGGAAGTCACACCACAAGACCTACACGAAAAGGTCAATGCAAATGGGATCACTACAAACCCAGAGTACCCAGTGTTGAAACATGAGCTCTGATACCAAATGTAATGCCCTGCCAGGAACCCTGAAGGAAAACCCACAACAAGGGTGAAACAATTTTTTTTTTTTAAAGTATAAACATCAAAAGTGCATTTACACAACATGCACAATAACACAAGTGAAATACTTACAGCAGAATTCTTAAGGGTTACCAACAAAGAATTAACTTCGAGAATAAATTCCATATATGCATCAATAACTCAATGATCACAAGAAGCCATAAGCAAATAAAGATTCATCCTAGAAAGATTGAAAGGATACAATATAATTTCCATTTCAATAAGCATTTACTAACATCATCAAGGAAACTGATGAAAACATCCCAACATAGGATTACATTGCTCTTCCAATACATAGCTTCTCAATAAACATAAAGGATAGATCTCATCCATTTACAAGGTTACATAAGATCAATGATACAATGATACATTGACCACAAGGGTCTCCAAATAAAAATAATCTTCAAACAAGAGATGGATCATGAGTCACGAACCACAGGAACACCTGCAAAGCCAATCCTCACATGAAGGTACAAATCCAAACATCTGATGGGAAGTGGCACTACCACCCGACCATGTAATTCCCAAATAGAATCACCCCACCGTGCTAGGAGATAGCTAAGGACCCTCAAGCAAGCATAAGCATGACATGGTCGACAAAACAATATGACTCCATGACAACACAAAATGACCCCACAAAATCTGGGTGAC
This sequence comes from Cryptomeria japonica, assembly GCF_030272615.1. Taxonomy (NCBI): domain Eukaryota; kingdom Viridiplantae; phylum Streptophyta; class Pinopsida; order Cupressales; family Cupressaceae; genus Cryptomeria; species Cryptomeria japonica. Next base: position 83,494,724 of record NC_081413.1, read on the forward strand.
TCAACATCACAAACACACAAGTGAACCAAATGAGAGAGTTTCATCGCATAGCTTAAGATGGATACCATGGTACAACCTCCATAGGTCCCAGCTCATTGTCCTGGTAACCTCTCCCGAACCTTCGGTTCCAACTAAGTCTCATGCGGACCCTACCAGCCTTTTGTGAAGACAAGGTGCTTGGTTTTCCATTCCAGGCCTTCTCGCAACATTATCAGCCTTGTACTAGCACTCACCTATGCACGAGGTACTATTATCTTTTTAATGTTATGATATTACCCACCTAATCAATTCATTAGATTACCAGTTATTATTTGACTTCCGCTGGGTCGTAATGCCTAGCACTTTGGGCGCAACCCCCAAGCGAAAGCCACTCTCTCAAAGGACACTAAACAAGCATGGTCACTCCCCGAGGACCCTATGGCGAAGCAAACAACAATAACACCACTATCAGAAGCAAGTGGTCAAACAAGGACATACTGACTCTTGGATAACCATAAGGCAAAGGCACTACATGGTTAAGACAACGAAGCCAACATATATCTCTTGGTTAAAGGTACCAAATATGCCTCCACAAGATGACTGGACCACAAACCAAAACCACACATAATACACTTGCAACATCATTGATTGCAAAATAAAATAAAACACTCTTTGCAGCAGTCACATTATTCAATTCGCAAATCAATATTCCATCAGAAATGAAACCCATACTAAACATTCATCCGAGTAAAAATATGAATTCCAAATAGGCATTTAATTCATTTCCAGAATATACCCAAATTCACCAATTTGAATCTCTAATTCATGCCTTGATTCCCATTGATAAATTTATTAACCACGTAATAAAAATCACATGAAAAATCACCATTTATGCTTAACATAAAACTGCCACATCAACATGTTCACTTAATAAAATTAAATTAATTTTATAACACATATCGGTTTGCACTGGTAAGGCACATGGTCAAGCGGTGGCAAAATCCAACCCACAGTAGTGTTGTTGCCGAGGCAATAGACACTACCTGTCTATAGTGCTGCTACCATTGGTAACAGCCCTACTGACCAGTAGTGCTACTACCGCCAGTAACAGCCACTACTGACCGGTAGCACTACTACCAACTGGTAGCGGTACTATCGACTGGTAGTGCCGCTACTGCTGGTAGTAGCCACTACCAACCGGTAGTAGTCCTACCGATCGGTAGTGCTGCTACCAACCGGTGGCAGTCCTACCGACCGATAACACTGCTACTGCGTAGCAATGCTGCCGACTAGTAGTTCTGCTACCTATGGGTAGAAAACACTACCGACCCACGTGATGAGGCAAGCCCATCACGGGAGCAGTAAAGTCCACAATAGAGGCACAAGAAACATGCCTCCAAGCATTCTAAAACCAAAAAGTCACAAAATCAATAATGACAAAGAACATTCCATTTCCATAATTATTTCACGGGCACACACATACAGTGCCAATTTCCAAAATTTCAAGGAAAAGTTTACTAGCAAGGTAGATGGTGAAATAAACACACTGGAAAGAATAACTAGCCAATTCTTGATAGTATAGAAACAAGGATGGTTCCAGCGAACCCAATCTAAAATTCTTTCTTTCAAAAGAAGAGGTAAATCAAGAAGTTGTTTGCTATGAATAAATAACACACAACAAAGAAGAAATGAACAATTCCTTTCCTGAATGCAACCATATGCTAATAGCATCACAAAATCAATTATATTAGGCAATCTTTCTTCCATTTCAACATTCCAAAAAGAATCTACAGGCAAATTGCATTTTCCAATCACATAGGAAGAAAACTGAAATATACAAAATCAAATCAAAACATAAGAATAGATTATCCAACCTGAAGCAAAGGCAAGTAAGGGAATAAAGGAACACCAGTCTTACAACCTAGTTTGAATCTCCAGCTCTTCCAAGAAGATATCCAAATTTATTTTCTTCTCTCAAAATTCCTCTTCTTCTCCTGCCGTGAATTCCCAGAATGGATGCCCAAAAATATCTTTTAACCTAAGCTTCTAGGTTAAAGTTTCCATCCAATCAAATTTAAATATTTTGAAACCAAAAGGCAATCAGGTTTATTTCTTTCCCAAAAATAATAATTCTTTCCAATGCTTAAATTAAAAAGGCCAAATGGAAAAATAAAAAGGGAAGCTTTTATTTATTTCTTTTTCCATAAATACTTCCTTCGACATAAGCATTTAACCTTTTTAAATGGCTAGGCAATTTATTTATTTCAGAAAAATATCAATGCAACTTTACACAATACATTAAGCCATTTAACTATTTAATCTAGCAATTCATCAATTTAATAAATCAATAATCACAGAGCATAATAATCAACTAGTTATGCCAACATGAGATAGCATTATCTATTTAAGTTAAATAACCATTTAAATAAACGGAGGCATGCAAAACAAGGGACGATCAAATGACGACTCACAAATGACCAAACCAGACACTATGACTCGCATACCAGCAAGACCGGAAAGAAAACTGACTGACAACACTCACACGAGTGTAACTGCAGTCAAGCTAGGGTACAACAACTATCTCCTCCACTCCCATTGGTTATATAAGGCATGCTCAGACCTGCGAAACCAGGTGGAGTCAATACCTCGTACCTACCTGGTACTAGTACCTGCAATGTCCTACACCAAAGAACCACACGTGCATATAGACCAATATATATATATATATATATAGACATGACATGCACACCAATGAAGGAGAATCATGACATTCCCTGTCTCAACGGAGTGAGTGAAGGAAAATCATCCCCTCGCATCCCAATACACTTGCAAACATGCAACATATAAATAACGCATCACAATATAAGGAAAAAGTGTCAGTCCATGATAAAGATCCATAAAATAACATTATTCATAAACACTGAGATACTGCATAAAACCATACACCATAAATCCTAATAAAGCATGAAATAACATTGCATGAAATCCGAATCAATATACAATAATGTTCCACAAAACAGTCACTGAAGTAACTCAAAACATACAAAAGAGCCTGATCGAGGAGGGGTACTACATTGTGTACCTCTCTGTGGCTGAATGTGTGTAATGAACTAGATTATAGAAGTCCAAATTGAATAAGATTACAAGAATACATGCAATGTATAATAAAATTATAAGAAAGGTAAAATCTATAAATTATATGTTGAAAGAATCTATAACTAAAATTTGGAGTTGAGTGTGCAAGACAAGGTGCTAAAGTCCTATGTTCAAAAGAAGAAAAGTACAAGTGCTAGTGTCTAGAAGTGGATTTGGAAGTCTTTGTGACATTTTCCTCAAAAAATAGGAAAAAATACAGACACTAATGTTGGGCTTTATACTCCAAGGGTTTTAATTTGTACAAAATTTGAAACTATTCTCATTGTCAACATTGTTTGTTGGTTTCACTATCAAAAACTAAATTTTTTGGATTTTCACTTACACACATGAAAGAGGGTAAAATGTTGTGTTTTATAGGGGCTTGCCTTACTCAAATCGCGTGTTGGCATTCTGACCTCCATAAGAACAACAATGAATGTTAACCATCACAAGGTCCCATGGGAGCAGAAACAAAACAAATAACATAAATGACAATAATTACCTTATGTGTCTAAAACCCTTACTTGAATCTCATGTAAGGCAATGATGACTTGCTCTCATGAAGTCTTGCAAGAGGTTAGTACAACATGATGATAATAATAAACCATAAAAAATAGATAATACTTGATAGAAATTATTTTATGCTTGGTAATACCTTTCAAACTTTTTATCTTGATTGATCTTGAATTATAAAGCTTTAGTGAGAGAGATATTCTCATGACTTGTATATGAGAAAGGGATTTGATTTTACATGCAACTAACACCTTTTCACAAATAACTATTTGGGAAAGACCAACAACAAGCTCATCATCGTTAAGGGATTGAGCTAAGATTCAAACTTTCAAGTTTGGGGCCAAATTTGGAGGACACTATCACATGACTAGTGTCACCTTGTTTGGTTGTTTAAAGGGTTAGGCACTAGTAGGTGTGACCAATATTGCCAATTTGGTCTCAAGACAAACACATTTTTTCATGACCAATCACATACACTAAAATGGGTGCTAAACATAGCATGAAATTTTCAAAGGTGACAATTTACAATGGTAAAATATGGTCACTTGTTTTAGAATTGATTTCATAGAGAACAATTATTAAATGGGATTGTTACTTCTCTATCCCTATCAAGGGACATGTTCCATTGGTTGTAATATGTACATTTTAGTGTGTTTTAGCTTTCAAAAAAATAAAGTTGTAGTTTGCAACATTATTATAGGATAGTTTTGTTTTCAATAAATGTCTTGAGCCAGAAGCAGTGTAGTAATGTGTTTGATACATGTTAATTATTTATGTGTATCAATAAGGATAGTTATCTTTGTTTGTATGAGTTTATTTTGGTATTTCAAAATTTATTGTTCCATGCATTTAATTCCAAGCTCAAATCTTTAAAATCAAAATCAACATAGGGAAATGAGTGTTGTGCTCAAAAGTTCCTTGCTTGTAGTGTTATATGTTTGTTTGATATTAATTTGGACTCTAGTTCCCCTGATAATTGCCAATAGTTGCATTGCATTTTGTGCACTCAATTTTCAAACTTTTTGTTCTATTAACCTAAAGCTACTAACATTACACAATCAACACCAAATATAAATCAACCAAGAGTTATTGCAGCTTAAGGATGTTGGAAACATTGTTGTCATTGATGTCAATACGATTTATTATTGATGTCAAAAGAGGTTTAATTAAAAAATATTTATTGAGTTTAAAAGATAAATACTTGAATTTTAAGGGTTGGTCAACCTATGTATTAATAACAAAATAAATTTAATTGTGTGCAAAAGCTAACTAACCTCCTTGGTAAAATAAATACTTGGGATATTAAAATAAATTTATTTATGTGCAAAAGTTGGGTAACCTCCTTGGTGAAATTAAATTAAATTTATTATTTTAATTTGACGTTGACCTCTTGGGTGACAAGGCATGATTAGGGTATAAATAAAATATGAAGTTGAGGTAAAGACATAAAGCATTCATTGAATATTATTCCCATTTGTATCACATCTAAAGAAAACCTTAGAAGCATATCTAAGATGAATGTAAGAGAAAAATTGAAGGTGAATTATTCCAAACCCGAGAGCAAACTTTGAAGGTGAATTATTGCAAACCTAAGAGTAGATTTTGAAGGTGAATTATTGTAGACTTAAGAGTAGAATTTAAGGGCGGATTATTTCAGACCTATGAGCAGAAAATATTGAAGATCATAAGAAGATTTCAAGAAGCATTTTTTAGTATATTTGTGGAGCAGTATCAGATTTGAATCAAGAAGAAGATCAAGAACTCATCACTTTATTCTTTTGGAGGTTGGTAACTCATTTTCAAAGATATTGGTGTCTCAAACCAAGTTGGTATACAATTGTGGGGATTGGGGTCTCCAATGGGTTGGTGCCTACGAAATTTGTAGGAGATTTATATATAAGCAATATTTTACCATGGTTTTCTCTCATAAGGGTTTCCATGTAAATCATGTGCTATACTTGTATTGCATAATTGTTAGATCTTATGTGTGATATTGTGCAATTGATATTATTGCGGTTCTTAGATTGAAAAAGTAGAAGATTGTCTTAGATTGATTCATTCCCCCTTCTTAGTATAAGTGTGTGCTCATCAAAGGATAGAGATGTGTTGTGTCAAAGTAAATGTTTGTCAAATTCATTGATCATGATTATATCATATAGTGGTTTCAAGTTCATGAAATGTTAGTGTCAAAACCCACATTTTAATAATACAAAGATCTCATATATAAGTAGGCTTGTGTTGAGGCTTACATAGAAGCACATTAAGAATATTTGATCAGTGTGTCATATGTTTAAATGGATAAAGCCCTACAAAATGGTTTATATGATTGCACATACCCAGCACAAAAAAATTACAAGGATAGAATTGAAAAGGCAAAGATAAATTAGCATTTTAAATACAAAGGTGCCATTTAGCAAAATAAGTGAAAAACAACTATTCAAGCATTGTTTAACCTTTGTCAATGATGTGGCGGCCTGCACAAGCAATCTAAAATCTTATGTAGCTCTCCTATGTGCCACAACATGTATCAAACAATGTGAGTATTTCAAACATAGCTTAGCAAACTCCAAAAAGGTGAAAAATTACACAAACTAGGAGAAATAATGGTGCAAGCATATCAATAATGCAACACACAAATATGGCACATCCTCTACAAGCCAAAATGAAAGAAATAAAGTGCAACATTGCTGAAAACAATGATTAAATAACTATGAAACCAATTAATAGCTTGTGAAGCCATTTGATAATTTTATGTAGAATAAATTTAACTTTAGGTTAATGTGTGTAGATAAATGTGATTAAATAAAAACATTGAAATGAAATATTAGCAACCTAAACAACACAAATATCAATCAAATACTAAAGATAAGGACACTTGAAAAGAAGTTAAGTAAACAAGAAATAAGCAAGAAAATCAAAACTTAAAGCCTCTTTTAATGAAGATTTGTTCATTGGTTTGATTCTGTTCAATGTGTGCTCACTTAAATACTTCCAAGAATGATCAATATAGTTCCATGATAATGCAATGCAAGATGATTGATAATGAAATGCAATATTTAAGCTAATACAAACATTAAAATGGATGTGAATTTTGGATGCAAAATGGCATGATAACTTTGCTATGCAATGAGAGTGATGATTTGTGAAGGAAAACTGATGTAAATAGAAATGGAGGGGAAGTGAGGGTGTTTGAAAATGCAACACAAGTGGCAATGCAGAGGATGACATGTGGAAGGCAAGCCAAGTGTCAATTTGGGAGAAAGGACACCCAAATTTATTCTTTTCCTTATTTATAGAAATAGGAATGTGCACATATTCAGGATAAGATTGGTTAAGAATTGGTTAAGGGGAATAGGTTGGTTATGTCACACCTTGCCATGAGGCCCAGAGGACATAACAACCAAGAACATTAAAATGCAAAAAAAAAAATTTCAATCAATCAATATAACATATACAAATGCTGAAATACAGTTAAACAAAATACAAAATGAATCATTTACCAAATGTCCTCAAGGCCCCATAATGATGTTACACAAGGTTAAACATCATCTTAAATAATTACAAGGAACTGCTATGAATTACATTATAGAATAATACATGGATACAACATTCTCGTTACAATGCTTGAGACTTTACATGAGAATTACATATACAAAATGATAGATCCATAATACACAAATCTCTAAAGGTCCCATGTAGGGAAGTATACATAAATCTGGTACATCAATGATAGTCTTCAAATATCCTCCGAGCCAACATGAGCAAGAAGTTGAAAGCGCCAAAACCAATGGGTGCGAAAAGCATTCCACCCAACCATGTGGCACCAAAATAGATCCACCCCCGTGCTAGGAGGTACTAGTTAGACCCACTAGGTGGAAGCAAGGTAAAGAAGAGTACCAACATGACTCACCAGAGAATCCACATATCCATACTATCAAGGAAAAATTAACATGAGAGAGCTCACAAGAGAACACCAAAGTAGCACATGAATAACAAAAACACAACAGTCTCGAACACACTGACCAAGACAACAATCATGAGCAAGCCAATCACTTCTAAGAACTCAATAGTACACAGAAGAAAAGGGTACGGGTTACCACTAGGTTGCAAGGAAAGAGTGTCATCACTAGGATGTTATGGGTTACCCTGGAAGATCTTCACTAGGTCTCGACCCCCATTCTGGGTTACCTTGGTGACCTCTCCCGATCCCATACATTCACTAGTGGACCACACCAACCTTTCGAGGAGACAAGCTTGGTGGAAGCCATTCCAGGCCCTTCTCCACTTACCCTCAAACATTTACGAGCATTTGCAGGTAAGGAGGCATCAAAGAATTATCTTATTTAGTGTGATCTAACTACCCACCCAAGTTTATTAATTAGGTTATCACTTGTTTACCAAACTTCTATTAGGTTACCCTGTAGACCACTTTGGATCCCGACCCCCAATAGAAGCCACTCTCCCTACTAGCACCTAGGATTCACAATAACTCAAGGCCATGATGTCCAAAACACAAGGTGATTGGTTTTCAACCATAGTATGACTTAGTTCTCATGCTAGAAAAAATCCTAAAGAGGAGAGTTAACATCACTAGGATAGGAAATTGCATCTAGCACACAAAATCCACTAAAACAGAATATCAAGAGAAAATCGTACATTTGTGACCAACACTGAAGACTCGGTTATCAAGGTAGTCTAGCAAGATGCCAATCTTAAAATATTCAAGGATGAAGAGAAGACTTGAGTAAAAGAACCTCTAACACTGACCAAGCCTCTGGAAGCTAAAAACAACTAAAACAATTAACAAGAGTGGTTATACTAAAAAACCAAGGAGCACAATATAACACCTAAAACTTCATTAATCCAAATTTAATCATTAAGTCGAATACACATTTAAGACTAAATTTAGAATGATTAATTATTTATAATAACTAAGTACATTTCTTCCGATTGCACAATTAATTTAATAACAAGAATGAATTAATCCATATATTTATCTACACATCCAAAATATGACTTAAATAAAGTTGGATTATAAACTCAGTTCCGAAATCTGCTATATACTGAAATATAAGAAACATAAATGAAAGTCTTATATATATATATATATATATATATATATACACACTCTTTTATACAATCTTATACTAACTAAACAATCTCTTTTTTTTTCATAACAGTTATTGAAATTTTCTCTCTGTCACAAAAATCTAAGAGACAGATGAAAATCATTTTGTCTATTAAAACATAAAAACCCGATATCTTAAGATATCGATAGAGCAGTTTAAACACAAAACTGTCACAGCGAAATAAGTTTTCAGAATTGCCATGAAAGCCCATGCTGCGAGGTGCCATGGGGATTCATCGGCCTTTGGCAGTGGAGATGGTTCCCCATAGCAAGGGGAAACCCTGTTGTGGGTCGATCCACCCATGTCGTGGGTGGTCTCCCCATGGGACCCAATGTATATGCACAATGATAGAAAATAAACACAACCGAAGCAATGCCATAAACACAGATGGAATGGTAAAGCGCTTCCAAAGTTTTAGTTTTTTTTGAAAAGAAATTGATTAATGCTATATATATATATATAAATACAGAGCAACCACATGAATAAACAACATGAAATTCCCAGATCTAAAATAACAGATACCCAATTACAAATCAAATCGATTCCCATTTTAATCTCGGGAAGAAAAGGAAATAGAATAATCCATGATTCTATTTTACAAACATGAAATAATAGAATGCTCGTAATTTATTTTGGATTCAATTTCATTAATATCAAAACCCCTTTCTTTTCCCAAATACCTAATTTAATTCAGAAATTAAAATTACAAAATGAGCTATAAAACTAGAATTAATCCCATGATTAGACAAATCCATATACTCTTGATTTGATAAAAAGAAAAGAGTGAACTAATTTTAACAGAATAACACGAAAATTATAACATGCAAAAAATAAAAAGACCAAAAGCCTACCTTATTTGCTATCAGAAGATCAATATAGAGGAAGAAGCTGGAAATTCTCAGAGATTCACCACACGATACCAATATCCACAGGAGCTTCAACAATATTCCACACAAAATTTAAAGCAATACCCCAAGAAATTTCATAAATAAAATCCCCAAAACCAAGAACAATTTGCAGGAAGATCTTCACGACAGAGTTTCTTGCCTCCCAAAAAAAAAAGCAAGAAAGCCAAATAGAAATAACTTTCAAAAATCATAACTCTCAACATGCAGATTCCTCCCATAAATTCATTAATTATTTAATTAATTAATTTGTAACTCCCACACATGCAAATATTTAATTAAATATTAACTCCTTTCTTTGAAAATTAATTCTTAAACAATAAGAAATAATTGACTCTTGATAATTTATTACAAAAATAATTAATTGAATATTACAATTTCTATACGATTAATCTTTCTAATTTAAAAATTAATCAAAGTCCTCAAGTTATTTAATAAATAAGTCAAATGGAGAGCTAAAATTAATTATAATTAATTAGTCTTTAAACACACAAATATTATTTTTGAATTAATTAAATAATTTAAATATTAAAGTTCTCCCAATTCCAATTAATTAACTAATCACATCACAAATACTAAGAGGGGGGTAAAATAATAATCATTTCTCAATACTATTAACTATAAGCAAGAGCAACAATTTTATGACAAAACAAAACACAGAGTACGAACAAAGGGTGATGACTGAACAAACCTGACCAACAAGGGACTAGGGTGCCTAATTGGGTCTGACTAATATCTCCTTGTCCACTTTACCATTGGGTTGGAGAGCATGCTCAAACCTAGAAATTTAGGTGGAGTCGATGCTTGACACCTGTAGTTGCATAAACAAACTATTGAGCATACATATATATATAAACAACAAAGTATCATATCATGAGTAGGGAATGGAAGCAACTTAGCTTGCCCATAGAGAGCAGTGTGACACTTTTCCCTCTCACCCAAGCAAATCAAGCATGGAAACAGTGCACATTAAGTCAGTATACATTGATAAATATAAAGAAACTCGTAGATTGACTAATCCAATAACAAATATCATATATGAACAACATCTAATAGTCACATCGTAAACTACATCATATGTTTCCATTGAAGACAATGCCATTCAAATGATGATTACAACCAAATAGTCACATCAGAGATCATAAGAAATGCAAGATCAAGTAGTTATACATCTAAGATCATCAAGATATAATTCTATTATCACCAAAGTATCTCATCAATAACCATCTAATATACACACAAAGTGAAGAAATATCAAATAACACCACTATCCTAACCAACACAAACATGAAACATCATAGTCATATAGAAACACAAGAAGAACAGTCAAACATCACCATCCAAAATTAAAATTGACCAACACCAGAATAAGGGTCAAACCACACAGTACACAAAACACCAAGTTTGACAAGCCAAAAGAGGGAGGGGCACTACATTCTCCCCCCCAAGAATCAGGCTTACTCTTGGAAGCCTACAAAGAGATAAGGATAAAGCTCTCGCATACAAGAAGCATCCTCTCAAGTAGCAGAAGACTCATCGTTAGGGTCCCACTAGACCCTGACCTGCTCAATGTCTCTACCTCTGAGTGCCCGGTGTCTATGCTCCAGAATGCCCACGAGCTCGAGAGCGAGCTTCTCATCCTCGACCTATAGAGAAGTCTAATAAAGAATGTGAGATGTATCAGGATGATACTGTCGAAGTACAAAAATATGGAAAACATCATGAATGCACCATAGAATAGGCGACATAGAAAATCGATAAGCAACTGGACCAATCCTCTCCAAGATCTCAAATGGACCTACAAAATGTGGTGCCAACTTAGAGCCCTTTCTGTAACGAATTGGACTCTTTCGTGGTTGCACACGCAAGAATACGCGATGTCCAACTGAAAACTGACGATCCACTCTATGTGCATCAACGTACTTCTTTTGTTGATCTTGTGTTGTTTTTGAGTGCTCTCTGATCCTCTCAACTTGTTGCTCCATATCCTTAAGAATATATGGACCCAACTGAACCCTGTCCTCTAAACAATCCCAAATCAAAGGAGTCTGACAAGGATGACCATATAGTGCTTGAAAAGGATCCATGCCAATGGAACTGTGGTATCCATTATTGTAAGTGAATTCCACCAAGTATAGATACTACTCCCAACGGGTCTACTGATCCATAATGTACATGTGAAGCATTTCTTCTAGCACCTGGTTAACCCTCTCGATCTGCCCATCAATCTCAAGATGATAAGTTGAACTGAAATTCAATTGAGTGCCCAAGGTCTGCTGAAGAAACTTCCAAACGGTTGACATGAACACGAGATCTCTATCTGAAATAATCTTCTGAGGAATGCCATGAAGTCCAACAATATCCTCCAAGAAAATTCTAGCCACTATTGCTACATTATAAGAGGATCAAATAGGTGAGAAATATGCAACTTTGGTCAACCTGTCCACGGTGACCATGATGACATCATGACGATGTAGGGTTTTGACAATGTAGGGTTTTGGGTAAGACCACAATGAAATCCATAGAAATAATGTCCCATTTCCAAACTGGAACAAGATGCTACTACAATAATCCTGTTGGATGATGATGCTTTGCCTTCACTCTCTGGCATTCCAAGAACCAATCTATAAAATCTTCTATATCTCTCTTCATACCTGGCCAAAAGTATAGTTGTTGAAGATCCGCATGCATCTTCTTAACATCAGGATGAGCTGAATAAGGTGCTCGATGTGACTTAGATATAATCAAGATGCGAAGATCCTTGAAAGATGGTATATAGATATGCCCCATATGTCACAAAATATCATCGGAATCAAGGGAATATCCTATGAATCTCCCCTCCAATGCTCTACCTGACTCCACCTTAATGCAAACTTCCTTATAATAGGTGTCCACAAGGAGTGCTGCCAAAATACGTCCTCTCAAATCTGCCTCCAGGGTAACTGATGAAATCTCATGTCGATGATGACTAAGAGAATCCGCCACTACATTCTCCTTTACCTAGATATACTTACCTCAAAATCATACTCACAAAGAAATTCCATCAATCTCCTCTACTTAGAATTAAGGTTTGGCTGTGTAAATATGTACTGCAAACTGTGATGATTTGTGTGCAACTCGAACCAATGCCCCAGAAGAAAATGTCTCCATCGAACCAAATAATGCACTACATCAACCAATTCCAAATCATGCGTTGGATAATTAAGCTCATGGTTCTTAAGTTTACGGGACTCATAAGCGATCACTCTCCCATGCTACATCAGTACCACACCTAAACCCTCCAAAGATCCATCTGTACCAACCAACAAATCACCAAACGAATTGGGAACTACCGAAATAGGCACACTAGTCAACTTCTCCTTGAGAAATTGAAAGGCTTCCTGACACTTCTCTGACCAAACAAATTTCTTCCCCTTTCTCTAGAGGGAAGTGATGGGATGAGAAATCCTAGAGAACCCCTGAAAAAACCTCCAATAATAACCTGCTAAACTCATAAAACTGTGAACCTTAGAAACATTCGTAGGTGCAGGCCACTCAATAATCGCATGGATCTTTGTAGGATCTACTGCAATACCCTCTCCAAAAATGACATGCCCAAGATACTTGATCTTGGTCTTAAAGAATTCACACTTAGCTATATTTGCATATAGCTGGTTCTCCCTCAGACACTGTAATACCTGCCTCAGATGCTCCTCATGCTCCTCCATGGTTTTGGAATAAATCAATATGTCATCGAGGAATGCAAGGACAAATCTATCCAAATTTGTCCTGAATACACCATTCATAAGGCTCATGAATACAGATGGTGAATTTTTCAACCCGAAAGACACAATGATGAACTCATAATGGTCGTATCAAGTGCGCAAAGTTGCCTTATGCATATCTTCCTCCATGATCCTCAACTGGTGATACCCCAATTTCATATCAATCTTAGAAAATATCTTCGCCCCCTTAATCTGATCAAACAAATCATCAATCGTCGACAGTGGATAACGGTTCTTCATTGTCAATTTGTTTAGTTGTTGGTAATCAATACACAAGCGGAGAGAGCAGTCCTTCTTCTTAACAAATATAGCAAGTTCTCCCCAAGGAGAAACACTAGGTCGGATAAGCCCTTTCCCCAATAGGTCCTCCAACTGAATCTGAAGCACTTCAAGATCCTGAATTGTCATCCGAAATGGAATATGTGAGATTAGTTCAACTCTAGGCACTAAATCAATTTTGAAATCTATGTCCCTCTTAGGAGGCATACCCAGTATCTCACCTAGAAAAACATATGCAAACTCTCTAAGAAAGGGATGATCATCAATTGATACCTCCCAAATTTCATCCATCTCCAAGTCACTCACAGACACAACAAATAATTGGCATCCCTGACGCATACAACGCTTCAACTACAAAGCAAAAATTAAGTGTAGAGAAATAGGTCTCTGTATCCCAACCTTTTCCACCAAATTCCCAAAACGATCCAAACACTTCACTGTTTTATTCCGACAATCTCTGACTACTTGATTGGCTAACAGCTAATCCATGCCCAATACGATATCATAAGAACCTAAATGCATGATACACACTTTCGTAGAGGTATGGAGTTTACCAATCTACAATTCACATCCACGAACTAAGGTTTCTACTATGACCTTAACCCTAGAGGCTAATTATACTTGCCACCTATTACCCTACTCTACTGCCACTAGTCCACATCTCTTAACAATAGTAGATGATATAAAAGAATCAGTTACTACACAATAAAACAAACAGAAACAGATTTATCGTGCAACACACCTGGAGTAACCACTACAGTGCTTTGATGTTTTGCCTGATGGTTGTCCACTGTTGCATGTACCCTATGACTCCTACCAAAATCCCCAACTATAGGCCTTGAAGTAGCCGATTTGTAACTGGATCCCTGATTATCCTTCTGAGGGCAATACCTAGCAATGTGGCCCTGTTGCCCACAAAAGAGACACCCTATCCCACGGTCATTACTACCGCCACCTCTAGTAGGTGCATTCGATTGCTGATGACCACCTCTGCTAGTTGTGGCCTGAGTACTGTGAGAGGTTTGGTCATTGCAGTCATGTTTATTCCTCTTCCAATTCATGTTCTTCCCTAAATGAGCACCCTCAAACTAGTGATGATAAGTATTCTTATGCTTCGGCTGCTACTGCTGCTATTCTTGAAAAGATTCAACTCCCTAATTCTGAGTTTCTCTAGAACCCTATCCACCAGCTAAAGTATTACCAAACTGCCCTCCTGAATGAGAATCTTGAGTCCTAGAAAATTTATCCTCTACCAACTAGGCTTTCTCAACTACAGCTTCCATGGTTTTTGATTCGAAAACCTGCACATCACCATTGATCCGATCATTGAGACCCCAGACAAAATGTTCTACTAGCATAATATCATCATCTCCTATCCTGACATGTCTCTTGAGCTTTTAAAAATGATGCTCATAGTGTTCTACTAACATGGACAACTGGCACAAATCATGGAATTCATTTTCTCTACACTGCCTCCAATGATTTGACAGGAACCGTGTTCGGAAACGTTCCATAACCATGAAGCAATCACCGGTGGGAAGGGACCTCAAGGAGATCAGTGCAAACCGGTCAGCAAGAGTAAACACAACGAAAACACACATATGATGGAGGAAATGCAAAACAAATAATTTTATTGGATGAAATTTGATTACATCCAACTGGTAACAATCAGGTTACAACATATCGACACACAGGCCTGGTAAAATAGGTCACACTGGGACCTTGAATCGAAAGATCTATCTTCTAGGCATAGTCTATATCTATTTTATCCTAATTGATCTTCCCTTTACTACATTATAAAGCATGATTAAAAATATATATATAGATCCAAAGGATCTAGTCGGTCCAAAAAGGATCAAAACCTGAAAAACAAGACCTAACATACAAAATGAACAAGGTCGACCTCTGCCAAGAGATTCCTCTAGAAAATCCAAAGGATGAAATGTAGAAGGTCAACCACATGCCAAGAAACATCGAGATCAACGCTCAAGGCTTTGCAAGCTTCAGAATGGGTTCTGATAGATCACCAGAATAGGCCTCAGGCAACCGGAAAGAAGAAACTGTCATGGAAACCGGTAGCAATATCTTGCCAAAAAGTGATCCAAATGAGATGTGGTTTGAAAGAAAGAAATATGATCAAGTCTTCAAGTAGAATCCAACTCCATAGGATCCGGTGAGCCAAAATCAAGACAAACAGAAAGGAAAACTGAAACTATAAACAAAACAAAAAGGAAATGTTTTTGGTTGATGCAAGATTGTTGTGAATCGAGGATGCTTCTGCATCATACATCCAAGGTTAATGAAAAAGTGAGCCTCACTTTGTTGGGTTCAGAGGGGAACCAAGGTGGTCTACCTTTGCCTGAGAAATCCAAGATGAATCTTCAACTGGTCTGCTCTTCTACTTCACAAGATATTATTTGTACTGATTGTTCTGGGTACTACGCCCAATCCTACTATCGAAAATCTCTTCAATATGATCTGGTTCCTTCTGAGGAAATTGTTTCTCCAAGTTTGCAACATTGTCCTCACTGAATTCTGGTTCATGTTACTAATGAAGATCTACAATGTTGAATATAGGTGAAATACTTAGACTATCCGCTAGCTCCACTTTATATGCATTTCCAGAACTGAACTTTCTCAAAATCTTACAGGGTCCAAACTTCTTCATTTACAATTTACTATAAGTTCCAACCAGGAATCTCTCTTTTCTCAAGTATACCATAACTTCATCACCAACTTCAAATTTCTTATGTCTCCTCTTCTCATCCGCCTTCTCCTTATATTTGATGTTCATGTCTTCCAAATGTTGTTTAACCTAAATATGCAATGATGCCATGTGATCTGCAAAATATTCTTCTTCTGAACTCTTCCGGTCTTCACTGCTAATGTCTCTCAATTCTTCTATTCCTCTAGGATGCACTCCGGTAACAATCTCAAAATGTGTTTTTCTAGTACTTCTATTCACTGAATTGTTATAAGCAAACTCTTCTTGTGCAAGGATCAAATCCCAACTTCTAGTTTTATCTCCCACTAAACATATCAACAAGTTTTCCAAACTCTGGTTAACTACTTTGTTTGTCCATCAGTCAATGGATGAAAAGTAGAACTGAACTTCAAATCTGTCTTCATCTTCTTCCAAAGTGCTCTCCAAAAATAGCCAACAAACTTAGTGTCTTTGGCTGAAACTATGCTCTTAGGTAATCCATTCAATCTCACCACTTCCTTGAAAAAGAGGTCTGCTACATGCAATGCATCTGATGTCTTCTTACAAGGTATGAAATGAACCATCTTAAAAAATCTATCCACTACCAGAAATATAGAAACATTCCCTCTCAGTGTCTTAGTTGGAAATCCAAGTACAAAATCCATGCTTATATCCTCCCAAGGTCTTACCAGTACTATGAAAGGTTTATACAATCCCACATTCTAACTACTACCTTTTTTAACTTGACAAACTCTACAACTCTGCACATATCTCTTAACATCCTTATGAATCTGGGGCCAAAAGTACTGCTCACTCACCAATGCAACTATTTTATTAATGCCAAAATGTCCAGCTAAACCTCCACTATGCTTCTCTTTTATTAGGTTCTCTCTCATGGAACTTTTAGGTATGCATAACTGAACTCCCTTAAATAAAAGCCCATCCTAAATGAAATAATCCAACCATTTTCTTCTATCAACGATAACCATTTCTCTACATGCTTTCCAAGGTTCTACAAAATCCGGGTCTTCATCATACAATGTCTTCAAATCTTCAAAACCCAATACTGTCAATCTCATTTTTGTTAGCAAATTACTTCTCCTACTCAATGCATCAACAACTTTGTTAGATTTCCTACTTCTATGCTTCAACACAAAGGAGTAACTTTGCAATAATTCTACCCATCTCATATGTCTCTGATTCAACTTACTCTGACTATTCAAATAATGCAAAGCTTGATGATCTGTATACAACACAAACTCCTTAGGAAACAAGTAGTGTCTCCATTTCTTCAAGGCTTGAACTATGGAATAAAACTCTTGATCATACACTGAATATCTCCTTCAAGCATCATTCAATTTCTCATTGAAATATGCTATTGCTCTCCCTTTTTTACTCAAAACTGCTCCTATTGTTGTTCCACTTGCATCACAATCCACTTGGAATACCTTATTGAAATCAAGTAAAGCTAATACAGGTTGCTTAGTCACTTTGTGCTTCAACAATTCAAAACTTTTGCTTTCTCTGGTGGTCCACTTGAATTCCTTCTGATCTCCCCTCATGGTCTCAGTCATGGGGTTACAAACTGAACTGAAATTTATGATAAACTTCCGGTAAAAACTAGCCAATCCATGAAATGATCTTACCTCTCCAATGCTTTCTGGTGTAGGCCACTCAACAATAGCTTTCACTTTCTCAGTGTCCATCTTCAAACCATCCTTAGATATCACAAATCCTAAATAGACTAACTCATCCTTCATGAAAGTACACTTCTTGATATTTATCAACAACTTTTCTTCTCTCAACCTCTGTAAAACTTGTCTTAACTGCAACAAATGCTCCTCTTTTGTTCTACTAAAAATCATAATGTCATCCAAATACACAATAAAAAACTTACCCAAGAATTTATTTAATATCTCATTCATTAGCCTCATGAAAGTGCTCAGTGCATTAGTCAATCCAAAAGGCATCACCAACCATTCATATAGTCCTTCAATTGTCTTAAATGTTGTCTTCCACTCATCACCTTCTCTGATCCTGATCTGATGATATCCACTCTTCAAATCTATCTTTGTAAACTATTTTGCTCCACTCAAATAGTCCATCATGTCATCTATCCTAGGAAAAGGAAACCAGTATTTCACTGTGATCTTGTTTATTGCTCTTGAATCAGTACACATCCTCCATTCTCCATTCTTCGTAGGTGCTAATACTGTTGGTATTAAACAAGGGCTCATAATCTCCTCGTGATGCTAAAAATGTGGTATATAAGAAAGACATACACATATAATGAGACAATAAAAACATAATGGAAAGCTTAATTGAAAACTAGATTAAAGATACAAACCATAAGCCTTCCTTGAAATGTCCCATTTTCCTCTATTCTTGAGGACCTTGAAGGTGTTGGATTGATTGGCTCTCAGCGGAGCAATGACCTCCAAAGTGGCAACTCAAGAGTTGAGTAGCTATTTGATTATGCAAATGATATGAAATGCCATGCAATGATTAATCCAAAATGCTAATTACTAGATGATTGAAATGAAAATGCCTATAGTAATGATGCTAAAAATATGAATGCAAGGGATCCTTATTGCTCCAAAATGAGGGGTATTTATAGGAATTCCAAGGCCAAAGCTAAGGTGGCAGGAATCGATGGTCCAAATCTGATATGAAGATATCAAGGGTCAAGATTGAGGAAGTTGGAGAAGAGGTTGGAGGAAGGGACACTTGTCATCTCTGTGGTGACAAGTGTCAAGGAGCCTTTCTCATGAGAGTGCAAGTGTCCAAGGAAAGAGACATGTGACAAAAGTGCCATGTGTCTCAAGGGGAGAATATCCACACCATATGAGGTTAGGATAAGGAGGTTAGGATGTGCAAGATAAGATAGGGTTAAATGAAATGGGTTAGGTTAGGGGGATGGTTAGGTTAGGTGGTTAAAAGTTAGGAGCCATGTGCTCATTTGAATTTAGAAATTCAAATAATTTGGAAAATGATAATTAATCTCAACAAACTTGAGTTTGTTAATTTTAATTAAGGATTAGAAGAATTGAATTATATGGGGGAAATTAATTAATTTAGAATTAATTAATCAAAGGGGGATATGAAATGAACTATATAAATACGTCATGTAGATTTATTTACTAGTAGATGAATAGAGAAATTAATCAAATATCTTGTGAATTCAATTAATTTGGAAGGGGGATTAATCAAATAACTACATATTTAATTAACTATCTTCAGACCATTTTTAGGTGTATACATTTTGCCCCTCTTTGAAGCGACGTGTGACGATGTGTTGGTTCAAAGAAAAATCGATTGATGATGTTGTTGATATTGATTTTGGATAGGATGCAAATTTGATCTTGATTTGATGTGGATTTGGTTTCGATATGATACTGATTTGATTTTGTGAGATGATAAATCTTGATATGATGCAGATTTGATGCGGTTTCAATTTTTGAGATGATAAATCTCAATATGATGCCCCAGACGCTAACTGATAGATATTGATGCAAGGATTCCCCCTCAGGAGACGAATGAGATAATTTTTGCAATGTTTTTTATTTTTTCGTGATTTTTTTTTTTTTTAATAAAATTTTTGAAATTTTTATGATTTTTTAATTTTTAATGATTTTTCGATTTTTAGAGATTTTCAGAGTTGACCCGATTCATTTCCCAATAAAAAATTTGAAAATGCTGCCCTGCCAAGTTGATTAGCTGATTAGATGATTAAAAATTTGTGGAATAAAAATCCCACTTAAATGCCCCATTGTGAGTTTAAAAAGGTGAATTTCTTTTACCACTCTTCATTTGTGCACTTTAGTTGTTTGGAAAATTTGCTTTGGAGGAAGGAATGGCGATCCCATACCACCAACATAGGTTCGAGCGAGTTCAACGATACGAGCATCCTCTGGTCTTATGGTCCACTCAGTACGTACTTCGAGAAAACCCAACTTTGTTAATTTTTTAGTTGATTTTTGAAAAAATTAGCTATTTGTAAAAAAATCTTTTTTAAGCATTTTTGCCAGGTGGGTTTGTAAAAAAATTACATTTTCGAGATGGGTTTTTTGAATTACAAAATGGGTCTCTTAGGTTTCTTGGACATCTTGATTCTTGAATGGTCTCCCATTATCAGTGATAATGGTCATGGGTATTCCATACCGACAGATGTAGTTCAAGATAAATGCAGCAATTTGTTTTCCTGTGATATTTGTGAGAGGTATCGCCTCCATCTATTTTGTGAAATATTCTGTAGCTACAAGGATGAATTTGTGACCATTGGATGAGGAAGGATTTATCTTTCCTACTAGATCAAGACCCCATTGGAAGAAAGGCCAAGATGTTGCCGAAGTATGAAGTTCTTGTGCTAGTGCATGAATCAAATTCCCATGGATCTGACATTGTTTGCATGTTTTAGCTATCTGAAAAGAATCTCGTTCCATAGTTGGCCAATAATAGCCCAAGCGTATGAGTTTTTTCGAAAGGGTAAGACCGCTTGAATGAGTGCCACAAATATCATTATGGACTTCATGTAAGGCCTTCTTAGATTCTTCTTGTTCGAGACATCTTAAAAGAGTACCGTCTAGACCTTGTTTAAACAAGGTATCCACGACAAGAGTATAATGGGAGGATTGGTGAATAAAGTTTCTCTTTTGATTTTTTGACAAGTCAAGAGGGAGGATATTATCTTTCCGGTATGTGTAAGTTTGTCCATAGTGGGAGGAATCATGCCCAACAAGGTGACATATAGTTTTGGAATCAGGACAATTATGTGCAAGGTTGAACAACTCTTCCACCAAGAATTCATAACACTCTTGATTTTCCTGTGTCTGCAATAGAGAAGCATGTTGCCATGGCGTCTACTGCTTTGTTGTCATTCCTCGGAATCTGCTAAAAATTTATTTCAACAAAGTATTTCTTGACATCATCAACCATCTTTTTGTCAGGCATGAGTTTGTCATACTTTGTTTGATAATCATCATTGATTTGATTGGTAGCGAGATGAGAGTCTCCAAAGACCTGGAGTTGTGTAATGTTCCATTCTATGGCCATCTTTATTCATGTGGCCAAAGCTTCATATTCTATTGTGTTATTGGTACATGAAAAACTTAATTTGTATGCTTTCGGAATTGTATGACCTTGTGGTGTGATGAATAGTATTCTTGCTCCTAATCCATGTTGTGTTCCATTATTGATGCCTGCTCCTGGACTAATATTCGGGTGATGCATTATAAAATATGGATCCAACCCTAGAATGTCTGCATATGACCATCTTTTGATTTGCCTCCTTTTGAATAGTTCCAAATATTTTTGTCTTGCTAGTTTTGATAGAGAAGTTGCTGGATATAGATCAGTTGTGCCAATGTTAACTGCCTCTATTGGTTCTATTAGGATAGATGACCTCTCTTGATAAAATTCAAGTAAGGTGTCAAATATCCCATCTGTCAGCACCTCAAGGAGGTTTTCACCATTAGATGCATCCTTTGTTTTTACTTTTTCTTGGTCTAATGTTGCCAGTAAATGGTTTTCAGCATTAGACCTGATATTGTTTTCTTTATTTTCATTTTTGCGACTAGGGGATTTGCCACCCACTTGACTCGAAGATACGTTAGTGAAAGCCCTGGTGGAAGTTGTTGTGGGTTCGATTGCATTAATATATAAGGATATGACATGGTCATTAGGAAAGGTATCAATGGTGGTATGTCTTTTATTTTCCTAGTCCATAAGTTCAGGATGGATTAAGGGTAAAGGATCCTCAGGTTGAATTGTTTCAAAGATATTAGGGATCATGATAGAGATGTCAGAGCTTTCAATATGAATTTCAATGTCTAGAATGATACTCTCGTCAGAATGACCTCTTGCAGGTAGCTCCTGGTCGTCCTTGATTAAGTCCAAGTCAACCGAATGTGATTCTGATTCAAGTGGTCTAGTTCCTAATGTTTGTCCTGCATACGTGTGAACTATATCGACACCTATATCTTCTTCATCCCTTTCAATTTCATGTTTCTCTTGTTTGTTTTTCCATTATAGCAAATATTTGCTGATCCCTCGATCTCTTTGCTACATTTATTTTTTCATGCTTGACAAAATTAATGTAAATGATTGTTCCTTGGACTGTGTGCTTGAAGATGTTGCCTCTCTATTATATGGAACAATGACCTCCTGAGTTGGTTTTAGATTACTACAACACTACAATGGATTTGACTTTGTTGAGATTGTGATTTCCTGCCCATTCTATGGAAATTTCAGGCACTGATGATATGTTGATGGAATAGTCTGTATGTCATGTATCCATGGTCTTCCCAAGAGTATGTTGTATGGTAACTCCAAGTCTAGAACTTGGAAGGTTGTGTCTTTCTGCAAAGGTCCAACTTTGATGGGTAATACCACAATTCCTTTAGAGGAACACTCTTCTTCATCATGTGCTTTGATGGTGATCTTTTTCCGGGGATCAACTGCATCTTCTAAATAACCTAGATCATGGACAAGACTCAATGAACAAATGTTTAAACCAACTCCCCCATCTATTAGGACATGTTTAATGAGAATTCTATGAATCAGAAACTCAATTTGCAAGTGAGTGTTATGGGGATGTTGCAAGGAATCAATGCTTGGATATGAAGGAGATGGGATTTGAATATGATCCTCTGAAATAGGTTTGATGGCAACCATGGATATCCCTTGGGGAACTTCATCTTTGGGTGTATTGTTTGGTGATGATGATATGGAAGGTTCTTGTAATCTTTCAAGATGTGTAGGAATAGATGCCTTTGGAGAGTCAATTTTCTTATCGGGGAATGAGCCATTGCTAGACAAAGGTGCGCGATTGTGATCTTTCCCATCAAAATCCCTTAGGGATCTCTTTAAGAGTTGCATAAAAGAGCCACCTTTCTTTGAAGATGCATTTGAATCTTGTGAGGTTTTGAAATAGTTAGATTTTGATTTTGGAATTGTTTGATTTCTCTGATATGTTGACATGTTATGTCTTCTTGTATTTTTCTTTGGTATTCCATGTTTCTATGATCTTCAATTATTTCGAATGTTTCTATTTATGTTTCTTCGATCTTTCATCTCTGTACTCTAGTTAAAATGGGCATATATGTGTTCTAAATGTTTTGTGAGGTTTAAATCTTCTATAATGTGTCGCAATAAGTGATCAATTGTTGAGGTAAAAACTATAGATGGATAGACATGAAATGATCTTTTCAAGTATTTGCTTGTTTACAAGTTTTCCGATCTTAGTTTTGGACTGCAAATTTTGTGATTTTTGATATGACCAAGTTCAATAGGAACGATATATCCTATGATAGAGAATGAGGTTAATATGATCAAGTGTTGTAGTTTCATGATAAAGGATGATAGATCCTAATGAGAAACTATGTTTGAATGATCAATTTATCAAATCAAATGTGATGTTGCACTTTAAGGTGTTAGATCTTAAACTTGTAGGAGATGAATATTTGAGAACCTTAGTGTGTCTAGTCTTGAATCTGTTTTGATAGAAGATAACCTGATAGAATGACCCAAGGAGATGACCTAGTCTCTATGTTTGGCTGTCTAAGAAATGGGTTGTTTTTGTTTTCTAATTTTGGTGCAGTTTACCAGAAACGCTGACAAAATGACTAGAAATGCTGCTATATGGACCAAAAACACTGCTAAACTGACCAAAAACATTTCTATATGGACCAGAAACATTGACAAACTGACCAAAAACACTGACAAAATGACCAGGAACGCTGGTATACTGACCAGAAACGTTGTTATACTGACCAGAAATGCTGACAAACTGACCGAGAATGCTGCTATACTGACCAGAAATGGGTTGCTTTTGTTTTCTGATTTCGGTGCAGTTTACCAGAAACGCTGATAAAATGACCAGAAACGCTGCTATATGGACCATAAATGTTGCTATACTGACCAAAAACACTAACAAACTACCCAAAAACACTGACAAAATGACTAGGAATGCTGGCACACTGACCAAAAATGCTGACAAAATGACCAAGAATGCTGAGGAACATCCCAAAAACTCTATTTTGTAGTGTAGTGACTCTAAAGTTCAAAATAATGATGTGTAGACTCAGCAAATTAAGTGTTTGAACTTAGGAGATTGCAATTTTGACCCAACTTTGTGATTTTCAGACTTAGGGAGCTGATATTTAGACCTAGCAAGTACAAACTAGGAGATCTAATGCTGCAACATTAGCAATTTGACATTCAACTCAAAAGAGTTGTTGATTAGACCAAGGGAGCTGACCTTTAGACCAACCAAGAGAGCTACTGTTTAGACTAAGAACTCTACTGTTTAGACTAGGAACTCTATAGTTTAGACCAAAAATTCTGATGTGCTCAACCTTGGAGAGTTAATGTTGAAATATGAGAAAGTTAACAATCATACCAAGAGAGCTGACATTTGGACTAAAAGTGCGACTATTTGGATTGTAAGTGTGACTATTTGGACCGAAAGTGCTACTGTTTGAACCAAAAGAGCTAATGTTTGGACTGTGAATGAGACTATTTGGATCGTAGGTGTGACTGTTTGGACTGAAAGTATGATTTTTTAGACTATACGTGCGACTGTTTGGACCAAAAGAGCTAATGTTTGAACTAAAAGAGCTAATCTGCTACGAAACTTGTAAATTTGACAATTTGAAGTTTGAGTTTTCAATTTTTGTTGTATTTCAATGGATGATATCTTGACTTGACTGAAAGTGCGACTGTTTGGACTATAGGTGTGACTGTTTGGACCGAAAGAGCTAATCTACTGTGAAACTTATAAATTTGACAATTTGAGGTTTGAGTTTGCAATTTTCATTGTATTTCAATGGATGATATCTTGACTTGACTTACAAACACATAATTCAGATTGTATTTTTGTCCCAAAGGACACATAAAGTGTATGTTCAAGAAGCTTTAAAGAGAGCCCAAGTTTTCACAGGTTTTGAACAATTGAAAACACATCATTCAGTCTATCCTAAGGAGATTGGCTTCATTATTAGTTCTTAGCCCATGCTTGGTACCCTATCAGCTCACACAACCTTGTCACCCCCTAAAGGGCACCCGTGTTTTTGCCTTTGCGAGAGCTAGTGGAGTCTCGTTATGAGCCTAGCAATAAGGTCTCAAAAGGGGAGTTTGCACATACGCTCAAGAGGGACATATGGTGAGTATCTTAAGGAGAGATTCTTCCCCCTCCATGCACTAAGAATTTAATAATGTTCGGAGGTAAACCGGGTAGCTTCTAATTTTAATTGGAACTAGTAAGGGATCTATTTGGTGCATTGGGGTATAAACTCAATTAAGAGGTCTCCCAGCCTTGAAAACCAAGGTTTGATATACCCAAAGGTATGCAGGAGAGCTATTCCCAAGCACTGTCATTGACTTGATTTTCATCAAATCACGTTTATTTTATAGTGGGTTTGAGTACTTGGCATTAGCTGTTCCCACTTGGGTTGTTCCCCTCTCATCGACCTTAATGGCTTTGGCCTTATAGGCTCCTCGGGAGGGCAGGCCAGCTAAAGATATGCACTATTGAGAGAAAAAGATGAGTCTGGCTTTCTGATCACCTAAGAAAGGTGAGAGCATACTCTCCTATCATCAAAAAGCATAAGACCTGTTTGTTCATTTCCATTATAATTAGTCTATGTGCCTAATTTAACAAAAATAAGTGCAAAATCCCACGACTGCAAACAAAGTTAGTAGTTTATATTACATTCTTTGACAGCGAAATAGTTTATGACTTCAGTCTTTCATAGCGAAATAAGTACCTCCAAAACCAATAATCTGCAAATTAGGTTCAGGAAAATGACAGTCTAGAAGAAGAAATAAGGAATGCAAAATACAATATTTGCCAAATCAATAAAAAACTGAAAACACCATCAAATTGACCAAGAACACCATCATATGTACCAAGAACGCTGCCAAATGGGCCCAAAATGCTACTCTGCACACCAAAAACACTATTAAACTGACTAAAAACACTGCTAAATATACCACAAACACCACAATACATACCAAAAATGCTAAGGTATAGACTAAAAATGCTAAAACAGAGAAAAACATAAAAATAGAGTTGAGAATCCTCCCAAAAATGCCATTTTGAGGTGTCAGAATGCTACAAAAGAGGCCAAGAACGCTATTCGGGAGCCCAAGAGAGCTACTCAGCACTCCGAAAGAGCTAATCAACCTGTCAATGAAATTTCCTGCAAGAAAACTTGTTAAAGATGAAAGGGGCTAGGCCCTATAGTGGGCGCCAATTAATGTGATGCTAAAAATGTGGTAAATAGGAAAGGCATACACATATAATGAGACAATAAAAACATAATGGAAAGCTTAATTGAAAACTAAATTTAAGATGCAACCATAAACCTTCCTTGAAATGTCCCATTTTCCTCTATTCTTGAGGACCTTGAAGGTGTTGGATTGGTTGGCTCTCAATGGACCAATGACCTCCAAAGTGGAAACTCAAGAGTTGAGTAGCTATTTGATCATGATTGATTATGAAAATGATATGAAATGCATGATCTAAGAAACTAGATTAACATGCTATGATTAATCCAAAAGCTAATTACTAGATAATTGAAATGCAAATTGCCTATAGTAATGATGCTAAGAATATGAATGCAAGGGATCATTATTGCTCCAAAATGGGGGATATTTATAGGAATTCCAAGGCCAAAGATGAGGTGGCAGGAATCAATGGTCCAAATCTGATCTGAAGATATCAAGGGCCAAGATTGAGGAAGTTGGAGAAGAGGTTGGAGGAAGAGACACTTGTCATCTCTATGGTGACACATGTCAAGAAGCCTTGCTCATGAGAGGGAAAGTGTCCAAGGAGGGAGACATGTGGAAAAAGTGCCATGTGTCTCACGGGTAGAATATCCACATCATAGGAGGTTAGGATAAGGAGGTTAGGATGTGCAAGATAGGATAGGGTTAGTAAAGCCCAAGGTTAGGTGGAATGGGTTAGGTTAGGGGATGGTTAGATTAGGTGGTTAAAAGTTAGGAGCCATGTGCTCATTTGAATTTAGAAATTCAAATAATTTGGAAAATGATAATTAATCTCAACAAACTTGAGTTTGTTAATTTTAATTAGGGATTAGAAGAATTGATTTATATGGGGGAATTAATTAATT
This sequence comes from Cryptomeria japonica, assembly GCF_030272615.1. Classification (NCBI taxonomy): domain Eukaryota; kingdom Viridiplantae; phylum Streptophyta; class Pinopsida; order Cupressales; family Cupressaceae; genus Cryptomeria; species Cryptomeria japonica. The sequence goes on from NC_081413.1 coordinate 83,522,264, forward strand.
TAGAATTAATTAATCAAAGGGGGATATAAAATGAACTATATAAATAAATCATGTAGATTTGTTTACTAGTAGATGAATAGAGAAATTAATCAAATTTCTTGTGAATTCAATTAATTGGGAAGGGGAATTAATCAAATAACTATGTACTTAATTAACTATCTTTAGACCATTTTTAGGTGTATACGCTCCCTGATCAAATATTTTTTTAAAATCTCTTGCACTTGTCTATTCAGTTCTTCATTCTCTGTCGGTGTCAACCAGTGTGCAACTTTGTTAGGAAAACTAGCTCCGAAAACCAAGTCCATGCAATGACTAATACTTCTAACAGGTGGCAATCCATCAAGTACATTATCTAAATTGATGTCCTCATAATCTGTCAGCAAGTCTCTTATCTCTGTCGAGTGTCCTCCTTTTGGTTTGGGTCTCTCAGTCTTCTTCGGAATTAAGGAAAAAACACATTCTCATGTCTCAGTCCATCCATGAATTTCCTTCCATCTACTAAACAGATTCTGGCATTTGTACAGACTTCACCCTTCAAAGGTCCCTCCAAAGGTAACACATTTTTCTTCATCTCATTGGCCACAATAGTGTATGTATTCTTCCTCCCATCATGTATTGCCTATCTATCAAACTACCAAGGTCTTCCCAATAAAAGATGACAAATATCCATAGGCATAATATCACACAAAACTTCATCATGATAATTCCCAATTTTCAATTTTACCAAACACCGTTCACTTACTAACAGCTTATGTTCAGCCTGAATCCATGCTATTTGATAAGGCTTAGGGTGTTTAAATCTCTCCAATTTCAACTTATTCACCATCTCTTCTAAGACAAGATTATCTGAACTACCACTATCAATAACAACTTTACAATACTTACCGGATACCTTACATCTGGTCTTGAATAGGTTGTTCCTCTGCAAGGGTTCTTCATCTCCTTCGGTACGACACATAGCTCTCCTTATCATCAATAGTTCTCCATCTTCCAGTTTATTGTTTGATCTAGTGGGGTTTTCTTCCACCATTGTTGCTCTTTCGGTAGCCTCTGTCTTCTTACATTCAAATGTGTGGTGTCCTTTTCCTCCACACTTAAAGAAAGTTCCTCTAATTGTCCTCTTGTCTTGTCTTCCAAAGTTCTCATTCCGGTAACCATTCGATTCTCTCCTCCGATAGAAATTTCTATCATCCTTTCGGTATGGATTACCTTCTTTTCTCTCTTCCTTGTCCTTGTTCTGATCTATACTGGTTCCTCTTCCTCTGGTAAACCTTCCACCTCTACCTCTCTATCTCTACTCATGTCTTTTGTTCAATTTCTCTTCAGCCTTTAGTGCATATTGGTAAGCCTCTTCAACACTCTCCAATTTGATCATATTGAGTTCATCTTTATAGTATCCACAATCCATTCAAATATATTGCAATTTGTTTAACTTCCTCATCAACATGTCTGGATCTAATGTTCAATTTGTAAAATGCTTCGGTGTATTCCTTCACACTAGATTCCTTCTGTCTCGGGTTCTACAATTTTTGGAACAAATCCACTTGATAATTCGTTGGGACAAACTTTGATTTTAACATAGCAATCATCCAATCCTGTGTCTTAATCTTTTATTTAACTCTTCTTTGTCTATCAACTTGCAAATGCTCCCACCAAAGAGATGCATGACATTTCAACTGGGTACAGGCATATTGCACCTTCCTCTCTTCTGCAGTTTTTTCAAAATCAAAATACTTCTCCATTTCTAAGATCCAATCCATCAATTCATCTGAATCGAACTTCCCATCATATTCCAGTGGGGTAAAATGAGGTTTAGTGTTTGCCCTACTCAAAACCCTTAAAAACCTTTCTTCATCCAGATGAAATGCCGGTAGGTTTACTTGTTCTATCGAGGCTTGTTCTCCTTCATCTTCACTTACATCTTCAATATGTCGACCTCTTCTATGGGTTGTCTCCACATCTTCTAACCGGACTGCTATTTCTTGTAACTTCTTTATCACAACAGGGTTTACATTCCCATGTGCTTGATCATTCCTAGTTCCTCTTTGCACCATAGATTAGTCCTCTACAATTGTAGGTCAGATCCACAATCCACCACCCTACAACAAAATTCAGGACACGCAACCTCTGGAATGAAACTTTTCTCTGATACCACTTAAAGCAGTCAACGGTGAGGAGGGACCTCAAGGAGATAAGTCCAAACCGGTCAGCAAGAGTAAACACAACAGAAACACATAGATATGATGGAAGCAATGTAGAATAGATAGTTTCCTTGCATAGCGAGACATAGGCCTGGTAGAATAGGTCACATCGGGACTTTGAATCAAAAGATCTATCTTCTAGGAATAGTCTATCTTTGATTGATCCTAATTGATCTTCCCTTGATTACATTCTAAAGTATGATTACAAATATATATATATATATATATATATCGATCCAAAGGATCTAGTTGGCCCTAAAAGGATCAAAACCCGAAGAACAAGACCTAACGTGCAAAATGAACAAGGCCGGCCTCTGCCAAGAGATTCCTCTAGAAAATCCAAAGGATGAAACATAGAAGGTCAGCCACACGCCAATAAACATCAAGATCAATGCTCAAGGCTCCGCAAGCTTCGGAATGGGTTCTAGTAGATCACCAAAATAGGTCTTAGGAAACCGGTAACAAAGGAACAATCGGTAACAAGAAACTGTCATGGAAACTAGTAGCAATATATTGCCAGAAAGTGATCCAAATGAGATATGGTTTGAAAGAACGAAAGATGATAAAGTCTTCAAGTAGAATCCAACTCCACAGGATTCGGTGAGCCAAAACCGAGACACACAGAAAGGAAAACTGAAACTATAAACAAAATAGAAAGGAAATGTTTTTGGTTGATGCAAGATTATTGTGAACCAAGGATGCTCTTGCATCAGAACAACTCCCAAGAAATAGTATTAATGTCCAGGTGAAGCTTATATTCTTCCAACTGCCACCATGTGGATGCAAAATTCCTCAGTAGCAATATTGCACATCTTGCCTTAGTATTGGTGTTGAAGGGGTGCATAGAAAAGCATCGTTCCAACTCAATCAACCAGTTTTAAGCCTCTAAACCAGTTCTGGTACCATGGAATTTAGAAGGGTTGGTTCTGATCAAGACTCTCATGAATGTTGTCTCCCATTCTAACAAATCATTAACCGGCCTTACTGGTGGCCTTTCACAAGCCCCAACTCCTGGTGAGGACCCAATCAATCAAGAATCTACTCAAGCAAACCCTGCAATTGATTCCCTGCTGACGCAAACTACTCACGCTCCTGATTACCATAATCCCCGTGGGAACTCTGAGAGGGGGTACTATTAGTTGTTACCCCTTTTCCATGTCCTCTACCTTGGCCTCTACCATGACCTTTTCCATGACCTCTTGACATCCTTCTTGACAACACAACACGTAAGGGACAAGGTTAGGACTAAAATGAAAATCACATGCAAAAGACTAATCAACAACAACTAAAGACCCAAGTAATCTCAGAGGATCCTAGTATTTGAACATGGGCTTTGATACCAAGTGTCACGCCCCGCCATGAGGCCCACAAGACATAACAACCAAGAACATGAAAATGCGGATAATATTTTTTTGAATCAATCAATATAACATATACAAATGCTAAAATACAATTAAACAAAATACAAAATGAATCATTTACCAAATATCCTCAAGGCCCCATAAAGATGTTACACAAGGTTATACATCATCTTAAATGATTACAAAGAACTAATATGAATTACATTACAAAATAATACATGGATACAAGATTCTCATTACAATGCTTGAGACTTTACATGAGAATTACATATACAAAATGATAGATCCATAATATACAAATCTTTGAAGGTCCCATGTAGGGAAGTATACATAAATCTGGTACATCAATGATAGTCTTAAAATCATCTCCAAGCCAACATGAGCAAGAAGTTGAAAGGGCCAAACCCAATGGGTGCGAAAATAACTCCACCCAACCATGTGGCACCAAAATAGGTCCACCCTCATGCTAGGAGGTACCAGTCAGACCCACTAGGCAGAAGCAAGATAAACAAGAGTACCAACATGACTCACCGGAGAATCCACATATCCATACTATCAAGGAAAACTTAACATGTGAGAGCTCACAAGAGAACACCAAAGTAGCACATGAATAACAAAAACACAACAAAGTCTCAAACACACTAACCAAGACAACAATCATGAGCAAGCCAACCACTTCCGAGAACTCAACATTACACGGAAGGAAAGGGTACGGGTTACCACTAGGTTGCAAGGGAAGGGTGTCATCACTAGGATGTTTTAGGTTACCCTAGTAGATCTTCACTAGGTCCCAGCTCCCATCCTAGGTTACCCTAGTGACCTCTCCCGATCCACGGCCCCCATACACTCACTAGTAGACCACACCAACCTTTCGAGGAGACAAGGTTGGTTGAAGCCATTCTAGGCCCTTCTCCACTTACCCTCAAACATGTACGACTGTTTGCAAGTAAAGAGGCATCAGAGAATTATCTTATTTAGTGTGATCTAACTACCCACCCAAGTTTATTAATTAGGTTATCACTTCACTAGTACATTCAGAGCTGATTTTCGACAGTCGTTTGTCAGATTTGTGACTAATTTTTGTCGGAGTGCCGACAAAATCAACCATCAAAAACTCGGTGTCGGATTGGTCGATGATGCCATGCCTGTCGGAAATACAACAATCCAATGGACTCTGTTGACAATCAAAGAAGTCGTCAGAATCTATAAATTTCATTGCAAAGCTGATGGTGATTTGGAACTTCGCACCAATGGTGATGTTGTTTGTCTGACGCTTGTGTCATCTGTCCATTCTAAGACATCGATGATCGTTCGACTACAAAGTGTTGTTGCATGTACAAACATCCTCGTCGGATGTTTGTGTTGTTTGAGTCGGAAATGCGACGACTCCAGAACATTTCACTTACTTTAGCTCTGTTTCTTTCTTCAGATTTGGGGTCTAGAGCTCCTCCCTAAGCAGAGATTGTTGGTTTTGTCTCCCCTGCTTTGGTTGGAGAGTTTCTTGCTATCTCTGGTAGTTAGACCACAGAGTTCAACTTTTCTTAGATTCATTAAGCTTTTTATTTGTTGTGTAGTTTCTTTCTTGATATGCTTCATTAGGATAGTGTTTAATCTTTGATTTGCTAACCCTAATGACTAACATTTGTTTCTTGTGATTCTCTTTGTGTGTGTAGCAATCAAACAGGTTTTTCTAAATATCCTTCTTTTTGCAGAGCATCATATACATATACATATTATGTATATATCTATATATCTACATATACATATATGACCAAATCCTATATATCATTTGGTTTGATTTTATTATTGGTTGTTTTCACATATGATATTATTATAATACCTAATGTTATATCCCTATTTATTTTTGTTTCATTTATATGTCAATTGCATTTAATAGGGGATTTTTTGTTGTTAGGATCTTCATGCTTTGAGTCTAAATTTTAATATCCTGAAGCTTATTCCAGTCTTTTCTAAGGTGCTAGGTCCTTGTTGTTTTGGAAATCTCATTAAAAGGCTCCAAAAGGTTTCAAATGTACCTTATAAATGAAAAGAAGGGCTATATTCTTATGATTATATTGTAAAAACTTTAGAAAAGAAGCATATTCATGTGACTTCGTGAAAGAAAAAGTTTTTTCCAAAAGAAAATACTTTGGAGGGAAGGTTATTCAAGTCTTAAAATGCATGTTCTACATATGACCAATGATTAACTTGAGTCTGAAGGAGTTGAACTCGAGTTTAACATAGTTGGACTTGGGTTTTCATGCAAATACCCTATTAGGGAGAGGGACCAGTAGTTGTGAGGGTTAACTTTGTCAACATGTAGCCATCACGTGGAATATCATAAGACCTCTAATTCTTTTAGAAATGTAAAATGGACATTTAACTATCTAAAAATTAAGGTTTGAAGGCATGACTTTGTTACCAATTTTTTGACTTCAAGAGATTAAAAATAGAATTATTATATACCTCATGTCTTATCATGAATTTAGGAAAGTTTAGAGAAAGGATTTATTAAATACCTTGAAGGTGTCTATAAGGTTGAGCTTATTTAAAAGGATGATATTTCACAACGCAAGGTTTGGAGGGAAAATAATTCACTTGAAAAGGCATTTTAATTCAAAAGATGTAAAGACAAATAAAATTCTTTATTTATTTACAAAAGTTTTCTAAAGGCCTCCTTCCATGTGATTATCAAGAAAATCAATTTCATGCATATCTTGGAGGGAAATGGAAAGCTAAAAGTATAAGATTTCATTTGATTTTAGGGTTTGCATTCTGTTTCAAATGAAAAGAACCATTTATAGCCAGTTTTTAGAAGTTATGCTAGGGTTCCACAAGCTACACCTTCAGTTTATATCCTAGCACGTCACCGCAAGGAAGAAGGTTTATAAGAAAAGGACTACATGCAACAATCAAAGGGTTACTTCAAAGTTTGAATGAGAGGTTTGCCTCTTCGATGAAGGAATTTCATAAAAATATGAAGAGAATCCATAAGGACATTTACAAAGCACCGCATGCCAACACCATGCAAACCACATGCAGAGTTTAGGCATGATAGAAGTTAGCATCAAAGCTTCTGGAGAGAAATTGTCATAGTCATAACAGTAGATATCCACATTTGGAGGTAGGGTTTTTAGAACCCTATTTTAGAATTTTTAGTATCTTATTGTTTAAATCATGCATTGGATACACCTATAGTAATGATTCAAGCAAAAGTCGGGTTAAAGGAGAAATCTGATTATCTATTAAAAAAGATATAGTTTCAGCTTTGTGTTATGACAACATCTATAAGTTTGTCAATGCTTTCTTTCTCACCATAAGGGTTCCACATATTATTTAAAAGGGTTGATTATCTTGCTAGATTTTCTTTTTCCTTGAAGTGAGAAAATCCCTAGGTCTCTTTTGTTTCCTAGGATGGCTTAGAAAGTACAGTCATGCAAAAGTCATTTAGTGAAATCATCAAGAGTTTTTAATCCCAAAACAAATCTCAATCATAAATAGAAAAGGTGCAATAATAGGATTGACACAAACCAGATAAAGATCAAGTACGGGAAGCAGTGAGCAAGGTCTTTTACATATAGGGTAATAAAAGTAATGAATAGTGGCCCAAAATTATTCAAAAGGTCAAGAAATAGAGCAAGCTCGAGAGTCAAATTCAAAAGACAAAGACATCATATGATCATTGAGTAGTGGTTTGAAATGCAAATTATAGAAAGGTATTGTGACTATAAGATAGAAACCATCCTAGGAGCCTCCAATATATCAAAAGTTGAGAAAGTAGCAAGCTTACTATACAAAGACAATGATCACTATAAAGTTGCAGTCAAGTTCAAAGCATTGATTTGTGGGAACAAAGGGTTTCATATGGGGATAAAGCAGTCTCATGAAATATCATGATAGTCATAATCATAATCTAAAGAGTAGTCAAATCTTCAAGATAGATTGGTGATAGTGCAGTCATTCATTAATTGTTTTGGACATTTCAAGCTATGTTTTCTGAATAGATGGTCAAGTATAGAACAACAACACTCAAAAAATACAATCTAGAGAGATTGTAGTCTACAGTAAAGCTAGTAGGTAGTCATACCTAGTACTAAATAAAATGACAGTAATCAAGTCTACTGAGTGAAAAAGAGCATGGTATAAGTTTCTAAAAGGTCTTTTCAAACCTTAACAACAAATAACACGTTATTGTTGCAGCATTATCAAAACTTGACAAGAACAACACCTTATAACCTCAAGAGGCATAGCAGTCATAGGGAAACTCATGTCAAATGTGCAACTTAATACAATAAATAATCTTAGTTTGTAGCCCTATAGCATCATAATGCAGTCCTTGACCAAGTATGCAGACAAGAAACATCTAGTTCTATTAAGGCACAAGCACCAAAGTCTGAGGTTATGACAACTAGTCAAAAACATCAAGTACAAAAAGGTTAGTCTCAGTCACTAGAACACAATTTGCAACATGCATTAGGAGTTGTCCTCCTTACAAATAGTGCAACATTAAAAAGGTATTATCAAAGCTACAACCACAATTCAAAGAGGAAGCTTACAAAGATTGGACAAAGCTAGGTACAGTCATAAGTCAAGGCAAATACATGGTTGAAACTCAGTCCAAAATAGTGAAGAAGTGCAACAAATGACATGAGAAGTCTAAAGAAGTATTATAGCAATCATGAGTCAAGGATTAATGAAGAGATTTTTTGCATCCATGATACAATCCTTAAAAGCATCCATGATACAATCTCAAACACACTTTTTACCATTCTCTTGGTGATTGTGCCCAATTGTGTATGTCTTGCTTATGTATGAAAATGGCATTTTGTAGCTTTCCACCGACGATGTATTTGAGATGTATTTGATTTAGATATGGCATGAGCTTAGTCGTAGAGTGAGACTAGGGAGTTGGAACATCTCAACCATGGTGCGCCTGCATATATATATAGTTTTGTGTATTCATTAAAGATTTTCATTTAATTTTAATCAACTAAAGAGAAATATTCATGACTTACAAGTAATAAAAAAACTTACAAGGATGAGGCATATTCATTACTTACAAGTAATAAAAAAACTTACAAGGATGAGGCATATTCATAACTTTTACAGTCCCACCTTGGATATCAACACTAGAAGAAACTCATATTGTGCATGTATAGACAAGACAATATGGGAGTTCATTATACCCAACAACTTGTGGTGTTGTTGTTCGTGTTGGCTCTGTTGGACCCTACAATTAAGATTCAATATACATTATTCAATAAGATTAACTGTGCAACATAATGAAATACTGAAAAGTGTGTTATCTTGTTGAGCTTCACTTGGTTTTGAGAATAGTTTAATATTCTCTACTTAACAAGGCCAACCACGTGAAGGTGGAAGCTCATTTGGCTCCTTCCCCCCCTAACTTCACTCTAAATTCCCCGTTAACATCTTATAACATTCATTCATTCATTCATTCTACCATTAATAAATTATAGCATTGATTCATTAATATCACATAACGTTCATTAACACATAACCTTGATTAACATTAATTAACATGTAACATTCATCAATATTAATTAACACATATCATCCATAACCATTAATTAACACATAATTACATTCACTAACACATAAAAATCATTCATTATCAAATAAGTTAGATTACAATCATTTCTTTCTTTGTTTTTTCTTTGAAGTTATGAAAAGACTAAGTGGAACATCGGTTTCTTCATCATTTCCCCCCTCTGCAGATGTTCCGCCAACTGCTCGTGATCTCGATGTATGCCTAGTCCTATACTGAGGACGAGGACACTGAAGTGAAGGGGGGTCCTCTGCAATAACAAAGAAATGGGTTAAATTCAAAAAAAAAAAATATTGTTACAAGTATTTCATTAATTCAGAGAACATAATTGTTGTGCTCTTTACCTGATGGGGACACATCGTTTTGTGTAGTCTCAACCTCAACATGTTGAACACCCTTTAGATCATTTGGAGTTGAAATACTAAAGGTTACATTAATGTTGAACACCAATTGCAATTATATTTGTTTAAAGCAATAACAGTGGTCCTCTTTACCTAAGTGAGGAACATCATGTTCTTGATGTTGTGTACCCAGATCATGCTCCACTTGCTCACCACCGACTACATGCTCTAAAATATTAACAAAAAAGGTTATATTAATTACTACTCTAATTACAAATTAAGATGTTTAATTGTATTAATAGATAAATAAATAAATTTGAATAGAAAATGAATACCTCCACTACTGGGATGCACATCTGGACCTTCATGTGCAGGTGGTGTTTCACAATTAGCAGGCTGCATTCCAATGACATGCACATTGTTATCATTGCTTGCTTATTTAAAACAAATATAGTCACTTTATGTTGAAACTCAACATCAATTAGATTATTGGTAAAGTATTCAATTTGAAACAACTTCCATTTAGCATATTTACCTGTGTGACGGATGCACTCGAATGTTGTGTATGCCCACTCAATTCTCGTAGCTGATCAACCACGGCTAAATAGCCTTGCTGGTAGGAAATTCTCTTATCATCTTCTATGGGTGCTCTATTGAATTCAGAGCCCTACATTTTTGCTTGGTACTATGAATTTTGCTTGCATTGTTTGATAAAAAAAAATGTTTGCAATTTATTAATATTTTGATGCAATATTTCGTTTACATGAGATACTTACAATTCGTGCAACAAGTTTCATGTAACCACCAGAGCCGAGTTTGTGTTGCCCGTGCTTTTCTTGCCTTGCCTTGGTTGCCTTTGACGTGTCACTCAGTCTATAAAAAGTTTGAAATATGCTACATTATAAAAATATAAAGAGTAATTAATTAGTACATAATTACATTCTTAATAGTATCCCGTACTTCTTCTAGCGTCTAGTGGTGTATTTCCTTTTTTCCTTTCAATTCTCTCCTTGGCATCCAAAATCAGGTCCTTCCACTCCCTCTCTAGAATCATGGGGGGACGCTCGTACTTTAGGTTCCTCTCCAAATGGGTCCTATATTGGTCCCTCACATACTTTAGATATGTGCTAGCTTTTTCAAGGAGATTGGTTTTGTCAAAGGTGTCATTTCCAACCACTCAACCATTTGGTTTGTCAATTCATATTTTAACCTTTTTTCTTGGTCATTCCACCTTTTAAAGCAAAAACAAACCTGTTAGATTCAAAAATGAACTGAAGCTACATTTATTACATTTCAAGAAATGGATCAAAGGAAAACTATTCTAGCAATGATGTAAAATCAAAAGTGGATTAGGGTTAGTTCACATATGATGTACCACCTTTTACGTATGGTGGGCCCAAATATCTGCAATGCAATGTCACTAAGATGTTTATAGAAAATATCATTGCCTGCAAAAAATTCATGGGATCATTAGTCCAAAACGAGTGATCATAAAGTAAATTACAATTAGAGTATATATAATAATAATTTTAAAGTACCTAGAACCTTTTGTATCTTTAAGGGAATCATTTCTTCGTCGCTCACCACCAATGTGGCTTGCAACGTTCCCGTACTAGCAATATGAGAAGATCCAAGAAATGATGGTATGTTATCAGCAGTAGTCACCTCTGGCACATCCTCATGTGCATCTCCTACAAAAAATGAATCCACTATGAAATGGCATTAGAATTCAAGAAAGAACGCTTGAAGGGAAATAAACACATGACAGAAGATAGAGCAAAAGAAGGATCTACCAACAGTGGGCGGGCCAATATGACGTGCACTAGAGGATGTATGCATGCTACGTGTTGCCAGCATTGTAGTCAGCAATACAAGTGAGGGTAACCTCTGATGAGGCGGTGGTGGCATTTGCATAGTAACATTGACAACACCTAAAGAATAATACATTAAATATATCAAACATTAAATATATGAAAAGTGCAAGAATTGTAAACAAGGATGAACCTTTATTTTGAAAATTGACAGTATCAAGTATGATGTGTTTTGGGTACTCAGAGTGATAATCCAAGCAAGTGATAATACAAGAAAATCATCATCACCTGAAGATCCTGCAACACCTTGATCGTGGGAACGACTTTGATGAGGGCGGATAAATTGTTGTAAAAACAATACCTACATATTTTAGTTAATGACATAAAAGAGAATAAAATATAAACCATTATTGAGCTTTTGTTATAATTAAAGCTTTCATTATTGCTTACTTGCAAGTTTTCTGCTGTCTGAAGCAATAATTCCACCCTCTCTCATATCTCATTAGTGATAGGATGCACGGCTGCCAAAGCAACAATCTCTTTTCTAATTTTTATAAGAGGCATTTTAAAGAATTTCATAAGGTGTGTGGGATCTTCAGGGTCATCATCACTTAACCCTAATGATTCCACATCCCTAGAAAGGTGCTTAGGTACTGCAACTCCCTTTCCCTTTCCCCGAACATCCGTCTGTGTCAAGAATATCATTAAAAATTACAAAATTAGTATAAATCACAAAAAAAAGAACATAATAATGTAATAGTTTGCTTCTATCTAATTTGTACAATTACAGTGAGGTTTACCTGCTCGGTAGAAGTGTCACAAGCTACATCTTTGTCTATGATATGTGATGGATCCATGTCGGCCTGTGACAAAGAAAAAATATAAAAAACGTTAGCCAAATTAAACCAATAGACTTAGCAAAAAAGCTTCATAATAAAATGGTATATTGGATTAATTAATTGGAGGTTGGTTAATTTAAATTGTATATAGTACGTACCACCCCCATGATATTAACTTTATTTGTATCTATACGATTCAAACTGTAATTGATTAGAAGCTCTTCACCTGCACTTATTGATTTTATCGCACATACAAATACACGATTTCCCTCTCGCGCCTCAAATATGCAATTGGGTTGTTTATTAGTTGACCCAGGTCGTGTACTATTTATAAAACTTGCAATATTCCCTATTGCTTTTGGTCAACCATTAATGTATACAGCCACTCATTTACTTTGATCATTATCTTTCTGTTGTATATAATTTGCTGACAGTGCATACCTACACATACTTTTTTTATATTTAACAATCTGCATCCAATAATTGTAATTATAACAAGCTCCAACAAACTCCATCAATTCTGCAACTCTATTGTAACAGATCTTTATGTTGTCCATGGAAAATAACCCTAAATCATGTAACGACGAAGGTGCTATGCGATATATCCTATCGTTAGAACAAAAGTCAGAGTTTATTGGAGGAAGTTCCTTGGGCACCCATTGCTTATGTAGATGTTTGTACCTCAGTGGCACCTCAATGTCACCTTTGGTCTCATCATCATAAGAACATGACCCCCCTTGAGCAAGGAAAAATTTCATGCGTTTATTGAATTTTCTTCTAATCTTTTGACCTCTTGTTGATCTCCCTATTGTAGACCTACTACATGTGTCACTTTCATTTTCTATTACTGCATTTTCCTCACTCGACAAAGACAGATCTGACAAATACCTATTTGGGGGTACCTGCACTCCATGAAATGAGAGAGTTAATTGGTAATGAGAGAGAAATTTTGCAAATTAGGGTAATGTTGATGAAGAAGTCAACCCTAAAGTTGATTTTGGGATGAAAATTGGAATAAGTCCAACCGGGGCCTCAAGTGTTGATAACTGTATTAGATTTGCTGCTAATGTCGAGGTTTGAAAAACTGAGAAAGTTTGTTTTCTAAGTAATTTTAAAAAATAAACTATTTCTATAGGGTGTATTGACTAGTTATACCTATCCATCCATGAGACCGTGCAGGATCCTCGTCAAAGGGGTTTAGGGTCCTATACAATGTAATTCAATTATCTTATGTTAGCTAAAAATTACATCGTACACAACATGAACAACATGAACTTTGTAGACAAAAAGAGTATTAAATAATAAAAAGATGTTGTCATCAAATCATTGTAATTTTTTTAATTCTTTACCTTTTCTTTATGTAGACTATGCAATATCCTCAACTAAATAGTTGATGATGTCTGTAGTCAACGACCTGTTCCCACCAAGGGTGACAGCATCACACAGGGACTATAACTGAAATCAACACCATCAATTGAGCATCATAAGAATTACTACATTTGTAAGTTGATAAACAATAAATACATATGTATCATAAGCATCAGAAGCATCACATGATGTGTCATCATATATGTAATTGAGCATCACAATTATCATCACATATCATGTGTCATCATAAACATGTAATCCATCACATATGTATCATAAATCACCATCCATCACATAGGTAATAAACAATCCACATTCTATAAATAAACACAAAGTTCAAAAAATGTCACATGCATCATCATAAACATGTGATCCATCACATATATATTTTAAATCAACATCCATCACATAGCTAATAAACAATCCAATTTCCATAAATAAACACAGTTTAAAAATTGTCACATAAATAGTCACTCTCCCTATCTCCATCTCTGTATTAAAAGGTGCATCATGAATTGATTATGTAATGGCATTATAATTCAAAACATAATGAATTAATTATGTAAAAAAAATTCTATCAAGAAGTCAATATTAAATAGATAATATACTAATCGCATGTCTCATACATTTCATTCTTCATCATCATGAACATCAAGGTCATCATCATCATCATCGTCGTCGTCGTCGTCATCGTCGTCGTCGTCATCGTCATCATCATCATCATCATCATCAACGTCTTCGCCATCATCATCACCATCACCATCACCACCATCATCATCACCATCACCATCACCATCACCATCACCATCACCATCACCATCACCATCATCATCATCATCATCATCATCTTCTTCTTCTTCTTCTTCTTCTTCTTCTTCTTCTTGTTCTTCTTCATCGTCATTGAGAAATTGTTGATCATGATCATCATCCACTTCATCTTCTACTTCTTCGGTATCTTCTTCTTCCATCACATTATACTTTATCGGCCTTCCTCTTGGATCATGTCTAACAACAAATGACCAACCCGGTTTATGTGGAACCTCTGAGTAAAATACTTGCTTACATTGGCTTGGAAGAACATAGGGCTCATCCCCAACTGGTTCAAATGACCTTGTATTTAGCATTATAAAACCATTATCATGTTCAATAACAGTTCTATCAGGATCATTTTTATTCAATTGTAGCATGTACCATTTGATGATGAACAAAACTAATTTGAAGGAATTAAAGTCACACTCAAGTATATCATCCAAAATGCCATAGTATCGATTTTGATATTGTTGAGGATGTATGTCATTTCTCGATGAAATATTTGTCACCTCAAAGACTGCAGTGATGCCAGAATCACAAGTTTTCTTCGTGTCATCCAACTTTTTTATGTGAAATTTATGACCATTGCAGCACATAGCGTTGTGGTGTTTGACCTGCGATATGTCAAAGATGTAAAATTTATTGCATTGTGAGTTGATAAACATATGGGTGATTCATAAATTTATACATACCTGTTTATCTCTTAAACCATATACTAAATCAATTTCCCTTTGCGTAACAATGGAATCTCCATTACGATGTGCTTCTTTAACCAATGAAACCACACCTTCCAATGTTAATGTGCATCCAGAATGTTGACAACGTTCAATCCATACCATCATCCAATCAATATTGTTTGCAATATACAAATGTAGTGTATCCCATTCTCGACCAACTATACAAAAAATAAATAGACATCTTACAATCGATTTATTTTGAAGATTAAGAATTAATTAACTACAATAACATCTTATAATTACCTCTCACTTTCCTCAATTTACCTTTCCCCATCAAGTACTCCCCTTCGAATTTGTTAATGGTGTTGGGATCCCAAATGCGATCCAAGTGGATCTTTGCTGCAAACTTAGGAAGATATTCAGAAATGTACACCATAGTCTGGTATACCATATATCCCTCCACCATAGAACCCTCAAGATGTGCTCTTTGTTGAACCAAAGCCTTCAAAAATTTCAAGTGCCTCTCCACCATCCACATTGACCTAGTGTGTACAGGTCCACACAATTCAATCTCCTCAACTTGGTGTATGAAGTAGTGTTCTTGTGCATTAAAAAAAAATGGAGGTAGACACTTTTGCATTTCACACATTAAATGAGGAATTTTTCTCTTCCAATATTTTATATCGTCTTTATGGATTTTTTTACATGACAACCACCTACAAGGTATTCAAGACGCAAAAAAATATATTACATAACAAGTAAAACAAATCACAAATATAATATCTATACAACGAACTAAACAAATATCATTACTTACCTCATGTATTTTCCAAGATCATATATGACTTGCTTGACATTATTGTTGATGTCGTCTGGGAGAGATAGAGGTAGAACGTACTACAACAATTATAAAATTATCTTTTCATTTTTTTGTAACATAATGAAAAGTACACGTACGCACAGTACTTAAATACATACTAAAAACACAAGAGCATGAATTACCTTAATGAAGGTATGCCAATCGTGCGTTTTCATCCCTAGCCCAAATTCACTTTTCTTTGATATGAGATTGTTTATGTTTGCAACAAATCCTGTGGGAAATCAAATTTTTCGTATGACTTCTTTTATAGCATTGCTTTGCTAGTCCATTAATAACCAAGGTAGCTCACTTATATTAATCTAGTCTCCATGGCTATTTGATTGAATGACATTTATCATTGCATGATTGGAATCTTGAATGTCACTACATATTTTGACAATTTTTTCTTTGTCATGCCTTCCATCCAATATTTTCCATACTGTCTCTGTTATATTCTTTCCAATATGCATACTATCAAACAAATGAACAATTTGTAATTGCTCGTAGTAGGGCAACCTACTAAATTGTTGGGGATAACTTTTTAGTCCCTTAGGAAGGTGGTCATTTATGCCTTCACGACCTTCATGATCATCAATCACATCATCAGTAAACAAAACAAAATAGAAAAGATGTTTTATGACAAACCAATAGATGGAATGGCATTACCTTGACGATTAATTCTATTATATTCCAACTTCCACAGGTGAGGTGTCATTCTTCGTGGCTTTGATGTATTTTCTTCTTTCCCATTGAAAAGATGTTTTTCAGTATTTTGATACATATGATTTTTGTGGATAAAGTGCCTATACTCATCAAACACCCCCTTTCCTAAACTTTTTGAATAATGAGATTTCATCTTTGGACCACAAAAAGGACATGCAAATTTTCCCTTTGTTTGAAGACCTACAAGATAATGTATAATTGGATTAAATATGATAATTTTTTGAATTATAATGTTAATGCACAACTTAAACACTATAACATACCACAAAAATCTGTTAGCCCCGGAGCATCGTGTATTGTCCATAGAAGCATCGCATGGAATTGAAATTGTCTTTGTCCTATTAGTCTAGAGACATCATACATAGTGACACCATTCCATAACTCTAGCAACTCATCGATAAGAGGCTCGATATATACATTCATATCTTTAACTTGGTACTTACCTAATTGAATGAACAAAAACATTACATAATTATTATGACCATTTTACTGCAATATTTATAATTAAATTTAGATGACTATATTTAAATGATAAAATATCTGGAACAATCATTGCCAATATTATGTGCTCCTTCTTTATTGACATCCATGGAGGAATGGTATTGTTGATAACAAAAACAGGCCACACTGAGTAAACAGATCTCATCTCTCCAAATGGATTGACACTGTCCGCTGCCAATGAAAACCTGAGATTATGAGGTTCTTCTTTAAAGTGTGGCCACTTTTCCTCTATGTCCATAAATGTTGAACCATCCGCAGGCATTCGAATAATGTCATCTCGACTTCTATTGCGTGCATGGTAATCCATAAATTGTGCCAAGCTAGTGCACTTGAATAATCATTGCATACGTGGAATAATGGGAATATAGCGGAGAACCTTGCGAGGAACCCTTTTTGTTATTTGATCTGTTTGATAGCTACTAATATGACATTCAAGGCATTCAGTTCAAAATTCATGTTGTTTGTGATATATAATATGATCATTGGGACAAGCATCTATTGCTTGATACTCCATTCCAATATCTTTCATAACGGCAGATAATTCTCGATATGAGAAAGGTAGAATATTTGATGGTGGTAACAAAAATTCACCGATCAATATACAGCAAAAAAATATAATTTGTTATAAAAAGAATATTAATGGTACAACATGATTCACAGTTTATTATGACATATATGACATACCTTAACATACGTGACATTGTTATGTTGGATAAACCATTCATAACCTTCAAGTTCACCAACAACAATACAGCGGAGAGAATAGTTGCCTCCAAGAAATCGTAAAGGGCCTCAGATGCCTTCTCAAGTAGAGGGACATCATGAACAACATCAAGGTCATCTTCATCATCATGATCAGCTGCGTGAGTACTAAATGAGTCATGGATCAATGTATTTGTACCATCATCTTCAGTTGTGTTTTCTGGCTCATGATCGTCATCTTCCATGGGATCATTATCTTCAGCTTTGATATTCACACCTCCATGTTTGTCCACTTCAAAAACCATATTCTCAGGGTTGTGTTGATCCATACCATGTGCTCCAGGGTGCTCAACCTATATAAAATTGATAAACATAAATAAACCATGATCATGATCTCATCATCACGTGATTTATTATGTATATAAATTGTCAAAATGATATAATGAAAAACTTACCAATGGTTGATAATCATGTCCACCTTCAATGTGACAATGCAACCTACAATGTTTCTTCAATGTTTTGATTAGAAGTCTTCTAGTCTTTAACCACTTACAAATTTTGCATGGAAAATAACATTTTCCATCACCTTTTCTTTTCAAGTTAGACCACAATCTAGCAATTGTCTCCTTATTTTGTTGTTCGTTGATATTGTCTAACATGGTCTTTCTTCATAGGCAAGAAAATTGGGCTATAGAACTAGTTATATAGAAGTTGAAATGTTAGTTATGAAATCAAGTTTTAGTATAATATACCGAATCAAATTACTTGAAAATAGAAATTATCATCATCAAATTACTTGAAAATAGAAATTATCATCATTGAACAAAGCATCTTATTGAATTTAGATTTCTAGTTTGCTTATGGTACATCACACAACATGGAAAACAAGAAATACTCAATAAATAACAAGATTCATTTATCTAGTATTATCACAATCTGCACTTGGCCTTCAATATTTTCTCCTCCTAACACTGTTTATCCATTACCTGACAAGTACAGAACTCTAAAACTCGTGGCTATTAAAATACATAAGACAACATTGTAGCATCTTATAATCATCTGTTATAAAACCAAAGCACTTGGGAGTGATTCTTTTGTTTGTCACAGTCCAGGAAAACGGTGTCTACTGGAGCCTTGAATAACTGACTAGAAAGATTTTTAATTACTTTTCTTTTTCCTTTTGATCTTTTCACTGTCACTTCCATCCTCCGAATCAGATGCCCTCACCCTTTTCTTTCTTCTTGTTTTTTCATACTCATTGTCATGCTTTGAATTATTTTTCTTTCTTGGTGACTCCTTATGCTCTCACTATCAGTTTCACGCTCAGAATCTGAGTCTGATGTTTCAGAATCTGACGAACCTGATGAACTAGAAGAATTGTCATTAGAGGTAGATTCATCTAACTCAGGAATAGACTTTTTTTGCTGCATTACAAGCCTTGGCATATTCTTCAAATACTCACGTAAACTCTCAGTGATACCACCAAGACCAATAGAAGTAAAGAAATTGATAGCAAACTGTGAATTTTTGGGATTGTCCTTTGGAGAAATTGAATCAAAAGACTCCAGCATTGTTGGATCGTTCAACCTTTCATTAAGCAACAATATACCAAGCTGCTCTGCCAGCTCCTACAAGAGAATCTTTATAAAAATACGGGAAGAGGAAGTAGTATCTTCCTCTGTCAGACGTATATAAGCAAGACAATGCCATGGAAGAGCATATGTGCCAAGTAAGTGGGCAAAAAGCTTTGCAACATTATGCAGTTTATTTGTTTCCAGTCTGTGTATCATAGAATACTGCTGTACAAAACACTTATCAAAAAATTCCTCATAAATTTTATTGATCATACAGAATCTTTTCCCAAGAAGACCATAATAACGAAGGTATGTTCTCTCTTGACCAGGTTCAAGCTTGATCTTTAGTAGCTTATGAACAGCTTCCTCAAAATCAATACTTGACATGATTGTCAAATAAATTGTACGTCTTAAATTGACCAAGTTTGTCTTTGTCTCATCTTGTATTCTCAGTGCTTCCTCACCTTCCTCTTCATCATCATCATCATCATCTGAATAATCACCTGAATCATTCTCC
This sequence comes from Cryptomeria japonica, assembly GCF_030272615.1. Lineage (NCBI taxonomy): Eukaryota > Viridiplantae > Streptophyta > Pinopsida > Cupressales > Cupressaceae > Cryptomeria > Cryptomeria japonica. The sequence continues at coordinate 83,542,117 of NC_081413.1, forward strand.
CCTTCTGCTTCATCTAAAGAAGCATCTCCAAGGATATCTTTCTTCAGTTTTTCATAGGTTGCCTCATGCTCTAAGAAATTAGGATCTGGCTAGAAAACATCCAAACCAGCTTCTTGATCAAGTTCATCTTCTAGGAAAACTTCATGTGTTAACTGATCTGGATGCACAGCTGGATGACCCTCAAACTTAGCTTTGTGAATTGAAAAAAGGCCTTCAATTAAAAACTGTACTCGTTTGTCAATTTCCCCCTCATGGAGAATATCTCTAAATCTTTCAAAAATCCCATAGAGACCTTTGGGTGAAAAGTCTTGCAACAAAGAACCACATTCTTTCACAAACCCAACAGCAACCTCTGCACTGTCATCTGTGGGGTTCTCTAGTAAAAGGGTGAGAAGTTCCAAGGCAATGATCTCATGTGCAACTTGTTGATTCACTAAATGAGCTATGAATTTGGCTGCTGCTATCAACATGTGCTTGTCATTGCGTTTGTATGCCCTCTTAAGCTGCAAAATAATTCTTCACAAAAGCAGATTGCCAACTTCAGGAAATTTTGTATTTACCACAGCAACCAACGCAACAAAAACATCTGTAAATCCAAGGGATGCCATTTGGGATTTCATACAAGACCTATAAAATAGACCCCTCCCATGGATGAGATTCTCTACAAACAACTCTGGAATGATGTTATTGATGTTAGATGCATTTACCTTGTTTACTAACCCATTGATACTCTTCCAAAGGGCATCCCATGTCATGCGTTGGTATTCGACACTACTCTTGTCTTCCACATCTTTCATCATTTTAGCCAGCTTAAATGGGGGAATGTAAACACCCCCACTTCTTCCAACACCCTTCTCAGCTCCTCTTACAACACCTTCACCATTCCCATTCTGAGATGGAGCAGACACAACACCAGAATTTTTCACTTCCACTGCCTCTCTATCCCTCTTGTTTCCAGAAGCCCCTTTACCACTTAATTCGTGCTTATTTCTATACATAAACCCATCAAGAAGCATGAGTTTTTGCATATAAGCTCGCCCAAATATTTTACAGTTATTTTTCATCAAGATTCCCTCAGGAGCTGGCAGATCCTGCTTCCATACTTTAATTATGTTTTCTCAAAGGACAATCCTAAAAATCCATGCATTGCAAACAACTTTTTACACCTTTGTTGGTTGTGGTGGTGTCATGGAGAGTTTACATCAATAAATGAAGAACATGCTAATGCTTTTAATGCAGTAGTAGAAGTCTATCTCTTATTCAATATCTCTAGTGAAACTCCCATGATCTTTTGTTGGAGTAGACTTTGTTATATTCTAGAAAGGGTCTTTTCCTTTGTTAATGGGATATTCATCTACCTCAAGAAATAACTGTTCTTTTCTCTAACAAGAAGTGGAACTAAATGAAGATCTAGCACCATGAAATGAATCCTCAAAAGGATTAATATAGTTAGTTTTGGTAGATAATGATCTGGGTAAAATACTAATGTGGCTTTAGGAAAAATTATGTATTAGCTTAGCATACTCTAACAACTTTGGTGCGACATGCTACATCCAATTAAGTCTCCATCGGTATCTCTATTGTGTTTATGGATTGGGATTCAATGTACTCTTTTTATACACATATTTTACTTTCAACTGAGGAGGTATGTATGTACTTACTTGTCTTTCGATTGTATCCCTATTTCAAGAATTTCTTCTATCAACAAATCATTTGTTGTAAGTTGTACAAGTGGAAGCTTGAACATGCCTTCCATGCTATCCTTGTTGATACATTCAACACCATCTTGTGCAACAAATATTTAGAACTCCACTATTTCATTGAAGAGTGAGTAGTAGGGACAATCTAGGACACTTACAGAGGTTTTGCAAGAGAGATAAATAGACCTAAATATTATGGCTTAATAATGATCAATAGGTAAACAGATAAGAAACTCTCAATATCAAAATGACTTTCTCAATTGTCTTTACTAGAAAAGGATAGATCTGCTAATAATGGCTTTATGACTGTATGTCAACTTTAGACTCAATCCAAGAAGAGCTAGAACTAATATGCGATATCTAGATTTATGATCTCTATAATATAACAATCCCATAATTATGTTTCCACACATCTATACCACAACACAAACATCATGCTAGTGTTCAGCCATAGCAATTGATATCCTAATTATAGAATGTGAAATATGCACATAACTATGAATAAAGATTAAGAAAAATAAAGAAAGATGCTTATTGCAAACATAAATGACTAATGGACAAGAATTGAATTCATTGTAGATAGTTTTGAATATCAAATTCACTTATTTGTGTGCATTTAGTAACTCATGTACTTGTGGCCAACCATTTATCTCTTTCATAAATTAAACACTTATTAATAACATTAAATGGCTGAGTAATTATGTTTTAGTTGAAATTGAAAATAAAATATTTTATTTCAGGACAACTCACACTATTCCCTATCATATTTTAGACTCTCGGTTTTGTTAGTAGTGGTTTGATGTCTTTGGAGCTGATCATTACATTTCTTTAGTTACGTTTGCCAGCGTACTCCCAGCCTGTGCCAAAATGGGAGCTTTGGAACAGGGTATGGGCATCCATCAAAGCATAAAAGATAGAGGAATTTTGTTAGATGTAGTTGCAACTGCTCTATTAGCATGTATGCAAAAAGTGGAAGCATAGACAAGGCACGGGAACTATTTGACAGATTGCCTCAAAGAAATGTGGTTTCCTGGACTGCAATGATTGTCGGATATGCACAAAATGGATTTGTTGAGAATGCTTTAGAAACTTTCAAGCAAATGCAATCGGCAGGTGTAAAGCCAAATTCCACAACCATTGCTGCTATCCTCCCCACCTATGCCAAAATGGGAGATTTGGAATAGGGTATGGACATTCATCGAAGCATAAAGGATAGAGTAATTTTGTCAGATGTTGTAGTTGCAACTGCCCTAGTAGACATGTATGCAAAATGTGGAAGCATAGACAAGGCACGTGAACTGTTTGATAGAATGCCTGAAATAAATGTTGTCTCGTGGACTGCAACAATTGATGAATATGCACAAAATGAATTTGTTGAAAAGGCTTTAGATACTTTCAAGCAAATGAAATTGGAAGGCATAAAGCCAAATTCCACAACCTTTGCCAGCATCCTCTTTGCCTGTGCAAAAATGGGAGCTTTGGAATAGAGTATGGACATCCATCAAAGTATAACGGATAGAGGAATTTTGTTAGGTGTTGTACTTGCAAATTCCTTGCTTGACATGAATGTAAAATGTGGAAACATGGACAAGGCTCGTGAATTGTTTGATACGATGTTGCAAAGAGATGTGATCTCATGTGAACAATCAACACGCGCGTATACGGGAGGAAGAGATTTCTGATCCAAAATTGAATGCTCACTCCTCAATCACAGTTCTATGGTTTTACGAGATTAAACTAGGCCAATTAACCACCACATGTATATTTTTTGCAAAATGAAATTAAAAACTAGGGCAATTTGAATCTACCTCCTGCGTAGGATTGCAAGCAATGCCACAAATGCCTTCGACACAGGTTTGATGTTCTTGGGGGTTGAATTTGCCACAGACACCTACGTGGGATTGCAATGCACAAATGAATTCCCCTCTTCTTTTTTTTAAAGTAATGGTCGTTGTCATCAGAATTACGACGAACTCAAGCACTTTTTTGAGAAAAAGAAAATTCTCATTGCTAATGCCTTCTTCGTCGAAACCAAATGGAAAATTGCCGTCGGAATTACGATGAATGCGGGCATTTTTTCAAAAAAAAATCAAATTTGGCCACAATATACCTTCTCCATCAGAAACCTCAGTCGTAAATCTAGTCCAAATGTATTAGTGCTTGTTTACCAAACTTCTACTAGGTTACCCTGGAGACCACTTTGGGTCCTGACCCCCAATAGAAGCCACTCTCCCTACTAACACCTAAGATTCACAATAACTCAAGGCCATGATGTCCAAAACACAAGGTGACTAGTTTTCAACCATAGCATGACTTAGTTCTCATGCTAGAAAAGATCCCAAAGAGGAGAGTTAACATCACTAGGCTAGGAAATACCATCTAGCACGCAAAATCCACTAAAACAGAATACCAAGAGAAAATCGTACATAAGTGACCAACACTGAAGACTCGGCTATCAAGATAGTCTAGAAACATGCCAATATTTAAACATTCAAGGATGAAGAGAAGAATTGAGGAAAAGAACCTCTAACACTAACCAAGCTACTGGAAGCTAAAAACAACTAAAACAACATTAACAAGAGCATTTATACTAAAAAACCAAGGAGCACAATATAACACCTAAAACTTCATTAATCCAACTTTAATCATTAAGTTCAATACACATTTAAGACTAACTTTAGAATGATTAATTCTTTATAATAACTAAGTACATTTCTTCCGATTGCACAATTAATTTAATAACAAGAATGAATTAATCCATCTATTTATCTATACATCCAAAATATGACTTAAATAAAGATGGATTATAAATGGAGTTCTGAAATATGCTATATACTGAAATCTAAGAGACATAAATGAAATCCTTTATATATATATACTCTTTTATACAATCTCATACTAACTTAAAAAACTCTTTTTTTTCATCACAGTTACTGAAATATTTTATATTTCACAAAAATCGAAGAGACAAATGAAAATCATTTTGTGTATATATATATTATACACTATAATCATATAGAACCCGATATCCATGAGTACCGACAGAGCAATTAAAACATAAAAACCCAATATCCTAAGATACTGACAGAGCAGTTTAAACACATAACTGTCACAACAAAATAAGTTTTCGAGGTAGCCATGAAAGCCCATGCCGTGAGGTGCCATGGGGATTCCCTGCCCCTCAACAGTGGAGATAGCTCCCCACAATGAGGGAAAACCCCATTGTGGGTAGTCTCCCCACAGGACCCAATTTATATGCATAGTGATGGAAAATAAACATGGTCGAAGCAATGCCATAAACACAGATGGAATGGTAAAGCGCTTCCAAAGTTTTTTGTTTTTTGTTTTGAAAAGACATCGATTAATGATACATATATATTTATATGATGTCTACAATGTAATCAGACATAAATTTAGAGCAACCATAGGAATAAACAACATGAAATCCCCATATCTAAAATAACAAATACCCATTTACAAACCAAATCAATTCCCATTTTAATCTCGGGAAGAAAACAAAATAGATCAATCCATGATTCTATTTTACAGATATGAAATAATATAATGCTCATAATTTAATTCTGATTCAATTTCATACATTTCAAAACCCCTTTCTTTTCCCAGATACCCAATTTAATTCAGAAATTAAAATTACAAAATGAGCTATAAAACCAAAATTAATCCCATGAACAGACAAATCCATATACTCTTGATTTGATAAAAAGAAAACAATGAACTAATTTTAACAGAATAACACGGATAACATGCACAAAATAAAAAGACCAGAAGATCAATATAGAGGAAGAAGCTGGAAATTCTCAAAGATTCACCACAAATCATGCCAGAGATCATAAGAAATGCAAGATCAAACAGCTATACATCTAAGATCATCAAGATAGAATTTTATTATCACCAAAATATCTTATCAATAACCATCTAACATACACATGAATTGAAGAAATATCAAATACCACCACTATTCTTACTAACACAAACATGAAACTAAGGGTTGGTTAGTGGGTTGGGATTAGAAGAATAGTTAGAGGGAGGCTAAGGTTAGGGTTCATGTGCTCAAGTTATAATTAAATAGAATTATTTAATTCAAATCAAAGAATAGAGGAAAATGACAAAATGTATTAAATAAGATTTAAAATGTTTTATATAATAGAATAAGGGGAAAGAAATTAATTTAATGATCAAGGGAATTCATTAATTAATTAATAGGAATATAAATTAATTAATTAAATAATATGTAATAATTTAATCAATGAATGCGACTAATATTACTAAATTCGATTAATTTAATTAATCAAATTTAGGTTTCTACAACTAATAATAGTATGGTATGGAAAAAGGTCTATCTCGATCAATGTAGAGGCATGTTGAGTTTGCTAGGGTTTGGGTAGTCTGCGTGCTTTCTTTAGTTTTTTCATGTGTCATTCCACATTTATTCTGTAATGCCCCTCCCTTGCTCAGACATTGTTTACTTTCCCAATTGGACCTTTGGTGACCTCATAGTTTTATATGTGGTTGGATGATACTCTTTGTTATGTTGACTATTATCAGGATATTATGATATGTGGTTTGGTTTGGATATATGATGTTTATGCATTATGTCTTCATGGATATTTTGATGTTATATTTCATTATGAGCATTGTTTATTGATGTTAGATGTTAGACTATTTATGTATATGGATAATGGATGTATACATGTTGGATTTTATTTATATGTGCTAACCCATGGACTAACACATTTATGAGATGTATTATGATGTGTTTGACTATATGTACTTGTTTGAGTCTATATGGGGGTGCGAGGAGATGATTTTCTGTCACTCACTATAGTGAGACACAGAACACCGCGACTCTCCTCCACCAGTGTGCCTGTATTTGCTGGATATATATGTATGCATGCTTCTCTCGGTGATGCAGGTTTGCAGGTACAGGGCATCAAATCCACCTTATTTGTAGGTCTGAGTGTGCCTATATAAACTCGTTGGAAGTTGAGGGAGGTAGCAGAAGGCCCAAAATCCATATCATTAGCCCTACTCAATCCTAGTGCAGTGTTATCCGTTAAGTGTCAACCCTATCGGATTGCCACATAGACAAAATATTTGACTCCCTAGTATGTTGTGTTCTTGTGGTTGTTCATGTGGTATTTCTATGTTATTGAGTTATTAGTTGTTAATGTATTTCAGTTTTTATTTTGAGGGTTAAATCATTTATTGCTTAGTATTAATCTTTTAGATAAATGGATGTGTGTGTGTGTGTGTGTGTATGCCCACACAGGTAGGAGAGTTGGCTTGGGCCATGGGTTTTCTTTCCATTGTTTCTGGGTTTGATTCTCCTCCCGGGTTAACCCGATGCACGGGGCTTGCGGGGACTTCGTGCATCCTCAAGGGATTTGATAGGGAGAAACTCAAAAGGATTGGCTCAAACTGTGTGTTTGTAATCAATTTGGCTTGCAAGTTCCCTCAAAGGTGATTGTTGAAGGTTTTTACACTTTTTTAGGTATTGTTTCTTTTATTTCTTTCCTTCTTTATGCTTCATACCAACCCTAAGATCTTCCTACCATGTTAGTTCTTATTTTCATTCATACTTGCTCTCAAGACTCACAAAAGTGCAACTTTGCTTCCTAACTCCAAACACCAAAATCTCTCACCAAGAGTTGCAGGAGGTCTAGGACATTGTCTAACATCATTTTAGGCTTATTTTAACTTGGTTTGGTGATCTATTCATTTTTCTTCTTACCCAATTTGAAGAAAAACTCAAAACAGGGCTACAAGGAAAGAGCCCCAATTAGCCCTCCAAAACTGCTAAAATGCTTATAACTCCACAAACTACCAAAACACTTCATGAAACCCTTGCATATCTGGATACTCTTTATGGAGATCTTTCAAGTTTTTGCTGTGATGAGGTCTGAAAAGACCGTACAATTGCTATCCTATAAATGTGCCTAAAAACAAGGGTTTTCAAGGGTTTTGAGTCTTCAAACACCTTATCACCATTCCAAACTCTTCTTCATACCAAAAACTATTTTGAGAAGGTCTGTACCATAATTATAAAGCCTTCCAACTTCCTTCCCTACAAGCATAAAGACAAACACTTGATGTGCAACCAAGTTTCAAGAGGAAAAGTGCTCAAAAACTATTGTATTCAACATTTTGGCTACTCAAAATGCATTCCAACAAAATATTCATTGAAACATCCTCCCATCTGGTCTAAAAGATTTTTCCAAACTTCATTCCACATTAGGAAACCGAAAACAAGGTCCACTTGGTGGGGGTTTTCAAAGAAGCTTTGTTTTACACCATGAAAATTCACTAGCCGGGCTATAGGAGCTCGCCTAGTAAGCAACAAAAACCATTTTATTTGTCATTGCCATAAAAAAAAAGTTCTATAAATAAGAATTCTATGTACAAAAACTTGACTCTCAGAGGCCATGGAGAAAGAGCCAAAGAAAATCAAGTTGCTTCCATCATTGAAGCCAAACCCTTACTCAACCGAGAATAGGGCTAAAACAAAATAATTTTGATACAATGTTAAAACTTCACACTAGCACACAAACCCAGGTGAGAAAGATTTAACACAACATGGCACAAATTCCCAAATGAAAAAAGTACAACCAAATTCTTAGGAAGTACAAACTGCTATAGCATATGGAGCAAAAATGCAAGAAAAGTGACAAAATTCTCAGTTTTTGTATTGTATTCTTCTTGTTTTCGAATGCCAACCTGATACAAAGTTGTGTGAGGCTTTAAATAGTAACTCACAACCTAAATCATGCCCAGGTATGGACCAATAACCACCTTTTGTCTTATTTTTACAAATTTTCCAAAAATTGTCAAAATGTTGCTTGACAACTTTGACAATTTTTGGTATAATGAGCATTTTTGGCTTGTGAGCCAAATAGACTTAACTCTACCATGTGAAATGGTTTAATATAACCACACAAACATATTTCAATGCTAACAAAGCTTTATAAGGCATTTTGACCATTTTCCACATTTTTCCCATTCCAAGCTTACAAAGCATAAAAGGTCAAAAATTGACCAAAAACTCAAAAAACAACAAAACTAAGAAACAAAGGACACTTAAACACACAAAACACACCATTTGGACATACAAAAAATCCAATATTCAATTGGGACCAACATAGGCCATTTCAAACCAAAATTTGATGAAGCGCTCCATGAGCTTCAGTAGGTGCTCCTGTACTAGGATTAGTCTCGCCTTCACTCGCCTCACGAATCAAGGTCATTGGGCAGAGGCGTGGGAATACCCTTGATTTAACACACACACACACACACACACACACACACACACACACACACACATATATATATATATGTGTGTGTGTGTGTGTGTGTGTGTGTGTGTGTGTAAATTATATACATGCATTGAAAGGGTAAAAATAATAAATAAATAATGATGCTTTTAAGTATTAATAAATAAATAAATTTAATTTTTATAATTAATTAATGATATTAGTGAAAGACAAATAAAATAAAATGAGAGTAAACATTAATTTGTTAAAAATTATATTAATTTTAAAAGTTCATTGTTTTATCAATCAAATTGCTTTAATAAATTAATTATATAATATAAACCATATGAACTTTTTAAATTAAAATATAAATCATTTTTTTTTCTTAAAAAAAAATATAATGTATTAGAATATAATAAAATAATATAAAACTTTGATATTTTTAATTAATTGGTGCTTTTTGGAAAGTTGGCCAGGAATGGGATTTTGCAGGAAGAAGTTTGTGCTCCTGGCAATGATGGTGGGGAGGAAAATTGGAAGGGTTTAAAAGTGGTTTAGGAAAAACACTATAAAAAATTTGGGGAATCTCTGCATTTTTGGGTTTTTTTGGGGAAATTGGTTTTAAAAAATTGGGGAAAAACTATGTGCATGCGTTGGGATTTTTATGATGAAAGTAAATGGGGATTAATTTGTTGGAGCTGATTGGTTTTTGGCGTGAATTGTTTTGTTGGGGTCTTGATTAGAGCTGTGGATTTTCTCTTGGTGTTCTTGCATTTACCTCTTCTTTTGTGGACCTTCGGGTTCCACATGGTCGAGTGGTCGTTGCCATCTTCCTTTGGGGGTTATGTTCGTGGCCTGAATGCTACTTATGGATAGAGACAACTCAGTTTGTCAGATGGAGTTCTTATGTATTTTGAACTTGATACTTATGTGTATCTTTTGTAACCATATGTATATTCATGCCTTCATGGAAATATTGTAAATGGTGTGCCTATGAGATGTATGTACTTTATCTATGATGTAACCTTGATGAAAACTATGAAATATTCATGATGTATTTTTTATGTAATTGTATTGAGATTTAGATGATAGGTTATGTGATAGGAATTGGCAATAATGACTTTTAATTTTAAATGTGAGAATATTTGATTTATTCCTTATGTTATGTTAATTTTTGCAATGAGTTTTCTATTAATGTAATGTTAGAATTTGTTTATGTAATGCAATGCAATGGTGTAATTTATAATTAGGTTAAATGGAATATTCTATTCATTCTTAACTAAAATGTTCTTTAGTGTAGAAATACTATTCTTGTTAGTTTCAATAAATTAACTTATTTTAGTATTGAATAGTATCAATGTTAGGAAACCTTAGGGGAAAATTTAGTTGTCTTCCACATGCACATCTTGAAACAATGGACTTAAAAAAAATTAAACTATTTAAAAAAAAAATATTTCTCCTTTATTTGGTTAAGATAGCTTTTTCCTCTAGGTTTTCTTGGCAAGGCGTTACATATTGCGAGAGCTTTTGTTTTTTGCACTTTATATGGCTCTGACTAGATACAATCCAACAGTTTCTATTGGTGTTGATCAATTAGTGGCAATTAACAATGGCTCCTTCAAACAAGCATCTCAGGAAGTTCGTCTCGAAACTCTTTCACGAGGTATGCATTCTGACACCCCTGTGGATGTGGTTTTGCCCATCCTTGAGATAGATAATGCTCGTCAATGGCTTGAAAAACATACTTTAATAGGTTCTTTTGTCAGGAAGGTCCCCCTTGAAAGCATGCTAAGAGATTGGGTTTCCTACTCCTAGACCCCACATGGGATTCACCTGGAGGGTGTTCAAAATCTCACCAAGTATTCTTTTCTTTTCTATTTTAGTGAAGTTAACCATGTGTAGGCCATTATTTAGAATGGTCCTTGGTATGTCTGGTCTTCCTTATTAGTTTTTCAACCATGGTCTTGAGATTTCTCTGTTTCTGATGATAAAAATCTTAAAGTGCCTATTTGGGTTGAGTTCTCTAGCTTACTCTTGCCATGTTGGAACTTCCTAGGCGGCATTACTTCTGCCATTGGTAAGGTGGTCTGTCATGAGCCTATACATTTTTATCAAGTCTGACCCCAATGAAAGGTTTGTGTGGAGGTCAACCTAGCCCAAGATCTCAAGGAATATGTTGAGATTCAGATTGGGGATGTTCGACATGCTCAGGGGGTGCTTTATTTAAACTTGCCTAATACTTGCTTCCAGTGTCAATTCACGGAACATAAGATCAAGGATTTCCCTTTAGATATGTCGAAACCCAAACCCTCCATAATGGGGTTATGAATCTTCGCATTCTTCTAAGGCAGCTCCTACTGAAGAAAAATGGACCTAGGTGGGTTGCAAGGGGAAGAATGTCCCTACCAGCAAATATCATAACACTATGGCTCCCTCGTTGGTTTCAAACCTTTCTTTGAAGCGGAAGGAAGCTAAAGCTTCGGCTCCAGCCTTGGAGGTTTCACCATGGCATTTTGTGTAGACCCTCTTGGCTACCTTGGTTGTTAGCAACCCTTCGTCCAGCTTGTGCCACTCTCATAGCCCTTCTGGGGTACAGAAGGGAAAGAGAAAGCTTCTGATAGTTTTCAATCCTCGTCTTCTTTCCTCCAGAATAGTATTTCCTCCTTAGAGAAAGATGAGGAAGATATGCAAGTTTTCTCCTGAATTTTCTCTCTTGGAATGTTAGAGGTTTGACTAACCTCCCAAGAAAGTATTTCATTAGGGATACTCTGCAGAAATATTCTAGTACTGATGTTTTGTCTTTGCAAGAAGTTAAAATTTCCTCTTTCATGTTGTCTGTTGCCTATCATGTGATCTAGCCCAACATTTTTCCTTACCCCTCTCATCATGATACGGTTCATGGAGGAGTGGTCACTATTCTTGTTCCACGCTGGCACTATTGTGTGGTGGATCATGAGTGTGATCCAAATCAGTGGGTTGTTTGGCTCCTCATGAATGTGGGTAATCATTCTTTTGGGATTATCAACATTTATGCTTCTAATGATGTTGTGAAGAGATTTGCCTTGTGGCGATGGATTGTCGATTCAATGTCACCTACCACTTGGCTCCTACTTGGTGACTTTAATATAGTAGAGATGAAAGAAGATAAGGATGATGTCCTTCCTTTGAGGTGGATAGTTGGCAAGTGGGAAGTGTGGTACTACTTATGAAACAAGTTGGGTCTCTTTGATCCTAATATGTTTCGATGTCAACCTCAGATGGTTTGGCATGTGTGGTGTAACTTACGTGTCGATTCTGACAGAGTTTTTAAGAGGCTTGATCGTGTCATGACCTCAGCGCAATCCTTTTTTCATTTTTCCTCCACATCTCACCTGCCAGCGTTGCCATTGTCAAAAGTTACTTTGTCTGATTATTTACCCATTAAATTTTACATTAAGTGGCAAGTGGGTCTGACTAAGTTTTCTAAGCAGCTTACTCAATTATTTTTTAACATGTCTTTGATGAATCATTAGCCCATGCTGGCCCATATTCAATGTGTATGGAATTTGGAAGCTCATCCTAGTCAGCATACAAGTTGGATTGTGTGGTGGTATCATGCCATTCAACGTACCACTCACTTTCTCCACATATATGGTCACTAGTTGGCTATTTTCTAGCAACGTTAATACAAGGCTACTACCTCAGAGCTTTGACATGTTGTGAAGGCTCTTGCCAATAATCCTTTGTCAGCCTTTAAGTTGAAGTTGCTCAATTACGTCAAAAAAGAAAATTGCTAACAATAATGTTTCCCGAAGTGCCCAAATTAAAGCCAGACTCCAGTGGCTTAAAGTGGGTGATCCTACCTCAAAGGAGTTGTTTTTGGCACTTTGTGTCAAGCACTCTTTTCAAGGAATCAAATCTATCAAATAAGGGTTCAAGTCCTTTCTGAATTGCTTGATATTTTTCAAGCCTTTGTGCACCATTATGAGTAGGTTTTTGTGGCCCAATCTCCCACTCCTACACGAGATTGTGCTCTCTAGGAGAGTCTTGGATTTGTTCCACGTCAGTTGTCTAAAGAACAATTTGCTATTTGTGATCATCTCCTCTCTTTGGTTGATCTCAAAGAGGTTGCTTTTTCCATGGCAGATGAAAAAGCACCTGGTTGTGATGGTTTTCCCTATGAATTTTACAAAGCTTTGTGGGATTGTGTGGCACCAAACCTTCATAATATTTATCTTGAAGATTTCAATTCTAATTCTTTGGGAAAGCTTATTAATAGAGAAAACATTGATTTCATACCTAAATCTGGGGATCCCCTAGATATTTGCAATTAGCACCTGATCACCTTGCTTAATGCCTCTTATAAAATTATTGCTAAAGCCATGACTCTATGAATCTTTCACCTTCTTCCCTTGATTGTGCGGCCTAAGAAAACCAGCTTCATTAAGTCTAGGTTTATTCTTGATAATATTATCATGATCTGGGAAGCTATGGAGTGGGTGAGATGATCTAAGCAGAAAGCCCTTTTTCTTAAAATTAATTTTACTAAGGCCTATGACCGTATTGAATGGTCGTTCATCCTGGCTATGTTAAGATCCCTAGGCTTTGGGCCGCATTTTCTTCAAATGGTTCAAATTCTTTTTATAGATGCCTCAACTTGCATTACCATTAATGGAAAATAATCCTCTGTGTTTGGCCTTTTTCATTCCAGTCAACAAGGGTGCCCCATTTCTCCCACTTTGTATGTTATGGTTGCAAAGGGGTTTGGCTATCTGCTTGCCAACTCCATCACTCTGGGTCATGTCCATGTCATCTCCTTGCCAGATTCTTCTACTCATCTTGTTAATGGTCATTTTGTAGATGATTCCTTCCTTACTCTGAGGAAGAGAATAATATCAAGGAGGCTCTTCATTGCCTGGACACGTTCTACCTTGCCTTTGGTTCTATCATTCAATGGCATAATACCCAATGTTACAGACAGTCAGTCTTTCCCACCCCTTCTTGACTTCATGTCATAACCCTAAACTTCACTCACTATTTTAAAATTTTCTTTTAAGTTGAATTAGAATGATTGGGAATGAATTTATTTACAAATATTAAAATAAATTATTACTTTTCAAAATTAAATGTTTTCTTTAGATATATACAATAAAAATAAAATGAACAATAATAATAAAATACATGAAGGGAATATTCATGCATAGAATGCATTAAGGGAATAATTATAAAATGCATGAAGGGAATAATCATAAAATGCATGAAGGGGATATCACACATAAAATGCATGAAGGAAATAATCATGCATAAAATGCATTAAGAGAGTAATCATAAAATGCATGGAGAGAATAATTATGAAATGCATGAAGGTGGGCTTTCTTATTTAAAAGGGGGAGCTTTCCTAATTATGTGAGGAGATAACATTTAATTATTTTTCCAACATTATTTTACCAACGAATGAATTTAGCCAAATTTTGGAGAGAAAAGCCCCTTTCTTGCTTGATTTTTGCATTTTGAAAAATGAATTGGTTTGTGGGTGGATTTGAATGGGGTTTGTTGCAATGGAGTAGGAATTGGGATTTCCTCAATGCTATCCAAGAATTGTACAAATTAGTTTGGTATGTTGGGAGTTCTTTGCATTTTCATTTTGGAGAAAAATGAGGTATGACTTCTCATATCTTCTTCATTTCTTCATCTTTTGAATTAAAATTTGTTGCAAATTGATTTTAGTGTGGTTTTAAGCATCTCCCTTAAATATTTTCATTTGACTGAGTATATTATTTGTATGTTTAATATTTGGAAAAGCATGGGTTTATATGGGGAAATGCTGCTAAACTTTCATTGGATTATGGGAAGCAAATTTTGAATGCATTTTTGTGTTGTTGGTTGCATGGATACTAATGGGTTCTCTTAAATTTTGGATTTCAGTATTTTGGATTTTAAGCTTTTTGAGGTCCATCAATGGAGGATAGCCTCTTGGATTGGTTTTTATTTAAAAAGTGCAATTTAAGTGTTATGATATCATAGTTTAATGTGGATTTATATTATAAACTTTTATTTGGCTCAATTTGAGTTTGTCTTCATTAGATTATGGTCATGCTAAGATAAACTTATAATCAAGTGAAAGGGGTTAATCAAGTTTAGTAAAATGATGTATAATTCATGTACCTTAAGTATATAATTTCAATTTGAATGCAATTAAATAAGTCATTATAGATGTTTTAATCTATCTAAAAAAAAATTTAAAAGGATTAATGTCATTCTAAGAAATTGGCTTCAATATCATCTACACAATTATGGACATGAAATAGTTGATATAAGCAATTGGGTAGGTGCAAGAAGTTGTATCCACTTAATGTGGAAGTTTTAGACTTAGGAAAAAAGTAAAAATCGGACGGAGTCAGTAGGATATGAATCAGGATCAGATTAGGCACGTGATCCTGAGCCCAAAAACAAACAGGATCCTTTGGGCCCTGGGATCCCGAGCCTAAAACCCCAAATGGGGTCCCATTTTAAAATGAAATGGGATCCCAATTGAACAGGGTAAAGGTCATTTTTTCCATGCGGGATCCCAATTGAAGCAGTGGAGCCCTCTGCAGAAGCTGCTAGCAATCCTTCTACGTACACCCTTTACTATTTTTTTCCAATATTTCATATTTAAATTAATTTTTTAGTTAAAAAAATTAGATTTTTAGTTTAACAATTATTTTTTTAGTTTAAAAAATAATTTTTTTAATTGATAATGATTTTTTTTAATGAATTGATTAGATTAGGCTTTTTTTTAAATGTTAATCTAGGTTTTAATGATAGTAATTTTTTTATAAAATTATTTTTTCATGGTTGATGAATGAATTTAATAAAAATGTTGAAAACCTTGAAACGAAACCAAAACCAAAAAAAAAATCAAAACAAAAACAAAATACAAAATCAAAACAAAAATCAAAATGAAAACCAAAACCAAAACTACAACAAAAATGAAACTAAAACATTGTAGAAATTTACCAAAGTGAAAACCAAAACATAGAAATTTAACTAAAATGTAGAAAAACCAAAACCAAAACCTTTTTAAATGAAAATGAAAATGTTGAAAAACCAAACTATAGGATCACATATATGACCATATGACCCATATGACCCAATATGACCATATAGGATCACAGTGGACCCTAAGGGGTCATATGTAGTCCTAAGGGGTCACGCATGTGTTCTAACACATGCACGACCCCTTAGGACCACATATCACCCCATAGGATCACACCACTTCCTAAGGGGTCATATTCGGTCCTAAGGGGGCACTCATGTGTTTTAACACATGCATGACCCCTTAGGACCACATATGACCCCCCTATGACCACATAGGATCACATCACGTCCTAACGGGTCATGCATGTGTTTTAACACATGCGGGACACCTTAGTCCACCACATATGACCCCTTTTAACATCCTAGTATCCCAAGGGGTCATTGAATATGTGGTCCTAAAGGTTCATGTACACATGTGTTCTAACGCATGCGTTCAACCCCTTACGACCACATATGACCCCATAGGAACATGCATAGTGTCTTAAGGGGTCACGCATGTGTTCTGAAGTGCATATGTAACCCCTTAGGACACTATGTGATCCTATGGGGTCATATGTACATGGTCCTAGGGGTTTGAACACATGAGTTGGAATGTGTGCATATGTGACCCTTTAGGACCACATTGTGTTCTAAGGGGTCATATGTGATCCTAAGGGGTCACACATGTGTTAACATCCTAGTAGTGTATACAATATAACCCTTATGACCCAACTTGACCTAATATGTCATATAATATGGCATCATAGGTCCTATTCAATGCCATAATAGGACCTATTATGCCAAAACATGGACATATACCAATTATGACCACATCTAGATGGCATTGTGTCCTAAGGGACCATCATATGTATGTGGTCCTAAGGGGTTGGACGCATGTGTTAAATGACCCCTTAGGACCACATATTCAACCCTTTTTAACATTAGTGTATACAATATACCCCTTATGACCCAACTTGACCACATAAGTGTTGGTATTTTGGTATGGTTTTGTCATTGATGCCAACACCTACTAACACTTATCAACTCTGGCACTTTGGAGAATCGACAACATTCACCGACAAACAAATGACTTATGCACAGTTACCAGTATCTGTTACACCGACAGGATATAATATTCACCAGCACTTGGAATGGCATGAAAAACACTAGGTTATGTCGAAGACATCATTTGGACACTTTGTCTTGAAGATTTATTTATTGGCATATTGGTATTTGCATATTTGTTATTACTGGCAATTAGGTCCAGGTTATACACTGACAGGTTTATCTTTTCCAGATCAGCACGCCACGCTATGGAGATGTTTTATTATTGTTGTAAATGCATCAAGCCGACATGTTGAATCGGTTATTGCATCGAATATTGTTTTATTTGTAGATTGATTTTATTGTAATATCCTTTAGAGCCGACCTACTAAAATTGGTCTTAGGTTATGATATAAATGTAAGATCTTAATTGTAAGATCGGATGAGGAATGCAAAAAAGAATTGTGTGAAGGTATATGCGAGAATAAGCAGAGATATACACGCAGACATCATTTGAATGTTGAAGGAGGGTTTTTGTGAAGACAATCAGAACTACACCGGTACTGAATCTAGCATAGAAAGATGCTAATTTGAGCAGTACATTCATATTGGATTTAACCATCCAATTGTAGTCAGTGTGACTCCCATTTTTGTGTTTGAGCAATGAGCTCTAGGCGCTTGGCCTTTCTACATGTGCAGACCCCATTTGTATACACTTACTATTTGCAGTAGTATCATCTGATTGTGGGTAAGGTTTCCCACCAAGGTTTTTCCCCTTACAGGGTTTCCACGTACAAATATTTGTGTTAAGTGTAGTGGATGACTTTGTCTTTTTGTTTCATGCATTAATCTTTATCGGTATTACAATTAATTGATAAAACTGTCTACCAGCATAAAAAACTGGTTTACCGGTATTAAGCATTAAGTTGGTTAAGTTGTTTTGGGTTTGAATTTATTTGACAACTGATTCACCACCCCCCCTGATTTGTCTCCGGGACCTAACAATTGGTATCAGAGCTTTGTCCACTTTTTGCAGAAGTTTAACAGCTTGAGGAGATCCAATGTTTACTAACTATTTCAGGAAGGATAGTCCTAAACTTGATAGAACCAATTATGGCATATAGAAGATCAGAATGGAGACACATCTAAATTGCATTGGAAAGGACATCTGGGATGTTACAAAGAATGGCTATACTGCTCCTACTCTGAATCAGCATAATCCACCTAACTTGGCTAAAGATGAGGGAAATGATTGCAAAGCAAGAGAAGCTCTTTTGAGTGCATTATCAGATCAGCAAATCATAAGATTATTACATAGATCAACTACTAAAGCTATTTGGGATCATTTGGAAACACTGAATGAAGGAGATTCCACAGTCAAAATTGCAAAACTTGAAAGCTTCCAGGTCAGGTATGAAAATTTGAAAATGGAAGAAGATGAAAGGATTTATGCTTTTATGGAAAGAGTTAATGAAATTGTTTTGGGTATTAAATGTTGTGGAGGAACCTTAAGTGAAGATGAAATTGTTTCAAAAGTTTTAAGAGGATTACCACCGGCATATAAAATGAAAGTTACTGGTATAAATGAGTTAAGAACAATGCCTAATACATCAGTAACTAGGGATACATTGATTGGAAAACTTTCAGCTTTTGGAATTGAAGAATTCAGTCTTGTTGCTACTATAAAGATAGATTTAGCTTTTAAAGCATCAACATCATCTACATTTGACAGGTCTGATTGGAAAGCCTTTTATGCAAGAGAACTTGAAGAAAGCAGGAAAGAAAATGAAGAACTTGAAGCACTATTTGCAAGAAAAATGCCTAAAGGTCCAATTGGAAGTAAGTATGAAGGTAAAGCACCCTTTAAATGTTTTAACTATAATAAGATTGGTCATATGGCTTCTAGATGCCGTGATAGACATGCTAGACGAAGAGAATAAGCTAGAAGAATATACAAGCCTAACCCTGAATATCAGAGATACAAATTTAAGAAGAACAAAGACAAATCTTGTTATCTTGCTGATGATTCTGATGAGGATCCTACAGACAATGGATGGTTTTTTGTTGCTATAACAGAAGATCAACCGACACCTACTGTTCAACTGGTAGAACAGGCCTTGGCAGCTAAAATTGAAGTTAAGGATGAATGGATCATTGATTCAGGATGCTCACATCATATGACTGGTGATAAAAGTAAATTCTTGACTTTTCAGGAATATAATGGAGGTCTAGTGAGATTTGGAGATGATAAAGTTTGTTTGATCAAAGGTAAAGGTACAATATCTCTTGATGGTAAGCATAATACTGATAATTTTTACTATGTTGAAGGTTTAAAGCATAATCTTTTGAGTGTTGGTCAATTAGTTGAGAAAGGATTTCAATTACAATTCAAGAATGGAAAATGCAAAATCATGAATAGAACTGGTTTGGAAATTGCAATCGGTAATCAAACTAGAGGTAACATCTTTCATTTGAATAATAGTGAAAAGACATGCTTGATTGCACACATTGATAAAAGTTGGCTATGGCATAAGAGACTATGTCATGTAAATTTTGATTGCATGGTAAAAATCAATACTACTAAGGCAGTTAGAGATTTACCTAAGATTGTCAAACCTCACAATACAGTATGTAAGAAATGTCAATTTGGAAAACAAGTTAGAGCTACTTTCAAAAGTATTCCAGAAAAATCAAATAATGTTCTTGACTTAATTCATACTGATTTATATGGTCCAACTAGAACTAAAAGTTTGCAAGGTGATAGATATTTCATGCTAATCATTGATGACTACTCTAGAATGTGTTGGGTTACTTTTCTCATAGAAAAATCAGAAGCACTTGGGAAGTTCAAATTGTTCAAATAAATGGTAGAGAATGAAACCGATAATAAAATCAAATGTCTAAGATCAGATCAAGGAGGAGAATTTACATCTAAGGAATTTAATACATTCTGTGAAGTGAATGGAATCAGAAGATAGCTATCAGTGCCCTGGACACCACAGTAGAATGGAGTTGTAGAGAGGAAAAACAAAACTATCTTGGATGCATCTAGAAGTATGTTATCAGAATCAAATCTACCACATGTATATTGGAGAGAAGCAGTAAGTATAGTGGTCTATACATTCAACAAAGTTCACATCAAAGGTGAAACCGGTAAGACCCCTCATGAACTCTAGTTTGGTATTGCTCCTACTCTTAAATATTTCAGAATATTTGGAAGTAAATGCTATATCAGAAGAGATGAGTATATTGGCAAATTTGATCCTAGAAGTGATGACGGAATATTTCTTGGTTATTCATCTAAGAGTAAGGCATACAGATGTTTTAACAAAAGACTACAGAAAATTGTTGAGAGTACAAATGTGAAGATTGATGAACAATTCAAAGGAACTTCAAGGTATATAGACTCTGAACCGGCAACAGAAATATTGACAAATGAACCTACATTGAACCCACTGGTACAGGATGAATATTCAGTTACACCGGTATCATCTGGAAATTCCATTGTAACTGAGGAACATCAGCAAACAAAGACACCTCCATATGTAAGACTGAATCACTCTAAAGATCAGCTAATTGGAAACAAGTATAAAGGAGTTATGACAAAAGGAAGACTAGCAAATGAAGAGGTATGTCTTATTTCTCAAATTCAACCATCATCAGTTAATGAGGCATGTGAAGATAAACACTGGATTAAAGCTATGGAAGAAGAATTAGAGCAAATTGAGAAAAACAACACTTGGATATTAGTTCCCCGGCCTAAAGACAAAAATGTGATTGGAACCAAATGGGCATTCAGAAACAAACTTAATGAAGATGGTAAGGTAATCAGAAATAAAGCAAGACTAGTGTGTAAGGGATATTCTCAAAAAGGAGGAATTGAATATAATGAGACCTTTGCATCGGTAGCTAGAATTGAGGCAGTTAGATTATTCTTGGCTTTTACAGCACACAAGAACTACAAAGTATATCAAATGGATATTAAATGTGCATTTTTGAATGGAGATCTTGAAGAAGAAGTTTACATTGAACAACCTGATGGATTTTCTTTGACAGATAACAAAGATATGGTTTGTAGGTTAAGGAAAGTTTTGCATGGGTTGAAACAAGCTCCAAGAGCTTGGTATGCAAGATTGGATATTCTAAAGGTAATGCTCACAGCAACTTATATTACAAAGTGACTAATGATGACATCTTGGTTATAGAAGTTTTTGTTGATGATATAATCTTTGGAGGAGGAGATGGATTATGTAAAGACTTTTCTATTGAAATGCAACAAGAGTTTGAAATGTCTATGATTGGAGAAATAAAATTCTTTTTAGGATTGCAGATTTCACAGACTGATAAAGGTATATTCTTGAGTCAATCCAAGTACTTGAAGGAGTTATTAAAGAAATTTGGGATGGAGAACTCTAAATCGGTAAGCACACCTATGACTACAAATGACAAATTATCACTAAGGGGTGAATCTACACCTGTTAATCCGACTAGGTACAAATCTATGATAGGAGGTTTACTGTATTTGACACAAACAAGACCTAATAGCATGAATGCAGTATGTATTGTTTCAAGATTTCAAAGTAATCCTAGAGAAAATCATGAATCGGCTATAAAAAGGATTTTTCGGTACTTACAAGGCACTACAAATCTTGGATTATGGATCCTAGAGATGAAAACTTTGAATTATGTGCATACACATATGCAAATTGGGAAGGAGATGTGGATGATAGAAAAAGCACCACCAGCGGAGCATTTTTTCTTGGAAGCAGATTAATTTCTTGGTTGAGCAAGAAAAAAAATTGTACATCTTTATCAACAGTAGAATCAGAATATGTTGCAGCAACAACTAACTGTACACAGGTACTATGGCTTAAGCAAATGTTGAAGGATATAAAGGTAAAATGCAAGGAACCTATTACTATCTATTGTGATAACACTGCAGCAATTAATATATCTAAGAATCTAGTACTACATTCTAAAACCAAACATGTTTCTATCAAACTGAATTTTCTAAGGGAAAATGTTGAAACAAAAGAAGTAAAACTGGTTTATGTAAATACTAAAGAGCAAATTGCAAATATTTTCACTAAACCTCTGCCTAAGGAGACTTTTGAATATCTCAAAGACCGGCTTGGGTTCATACCCCCATCGGTAGAGACTTAGACAGTTGATGTTTGTCATCAACTGACAGAATTAACAAAGAAATCTTTTACTCTGGCTTTCATGAGGAAGCTACTTCTCAGAAGGAGTAGTTGGTATACTGAAAAAGTTGGTATTTTGTAAAATGGTATTTATATATCTTGCGCATTTGATGTCAAAGGGGGAGAGATTGGTATGGAAAAACACAAGGAAAACACATGTTACTCCCAAGGGGAGAGATTGTTATTTTGGAGAGACTAATTACTCTCTATCTGTATTTTGATTTCTGGTTATGATCTCTTTTGTGAGATTGTTGGTTTTTGGTATTTGGCATTTTTGTTTTGGCACTTTGATGATTTTTCCATCTTGTGTTGCCATCAATGCCAAAGGGGGAGATTGTTGGTATTTTGGTATGGTTTTGTCATTGATGCCAACACCTACTAACACTTATCAACTCTGGCACTTTGGAGAATCAGCAACATTCACCGACAAACAAATGACTTATGCACAATCACCAGTATCTGTTACACCGGCAGGATATAATGTTCACCAGCACTTAGAATGGCATGAAAAACACCTGGTTATGTTGAAGACATCGTTTGGACACTTTGTCTTGAAGATTTGTTTATTGGCATATTGGTATTTGCATATTTGTTGTTACCGGCAATTAGGTCCAGGTTATACACCGACAGGTTTATCTTTTCCAAATCAACACGACACGCTATGGAGATGTTTTATTATTGTTGTAAATGCATCAAGCCGGCATGTTGAATCGGTTATTGCATCGGATATTGTTTTATTTGTAAATTGATTTTATTGTAATATCCTTTAGAGCTGACCTACTAAAATTGGTCTTAGGTTATGATATAAATGTAAGATCTTATTTGTAAGATCGGATGAGGAATGCGAAAAAGAATTGTGTGAAGGTATATGCGAGAATAAGCAGAGCTATACATGCAGACATCATTTGAAGGTTGAAGGAGGGTTTTTGTGAAGACAATCAGAGCTACACTAGTACTAAATCCAACACAGAAAGATGCTAATTTGAGCAGTACATTCATGTTGGATTTAACCATCCAACTGTAGTCAATGTGACTCCCATTTTTGTGTTTGAGCAGTGAGCTCTAGGCGCTTGGCCTTTCTGCATGTGCAGACCCCATTTGTATACACTTACTATCTGCAGTAGTATCATCTCATTGTGGGTAAGGTTTCCCACTGTGGTTTTTCCCCTTACAGGGTTTCCACGTACAAATATTGGTGTTAAGTGTTGTGGATGACTTTGTCTTTTTGTTTCATGCATTAATCTTTATCGGTATTACAATTAACTGATAAAACTGTCTACCGACATAAAAGACTGGTTTACCAGTGTTAAGCATTAAGTTGGTTAAGTTGTTTTTGGTTTGAATTTATTTGACAACTAATTCACCCCCCCCCCACTCTCAGTTGTCTCCGGGACCTAACAATAAGATCACATTGTGTCCTAAT